>NW_027211681.1:11767500-12367500 GCF_022749685.1 Semicossyphus pulcher
AACATGCTTTTAAAGTCATTATGAGAACTGTAATGATATTATAATGTACTCATATCGGTACTCGGTATTGGCAAGTACCCATCCCGCACTATCGCATCCCGATCCATAACTGCTGCTTGTGGCAGCGTTTCTGGTTCAACCTGAAAGAAAACTAAAAGAAATTCACTTAAAAACCAAACGTAAAGAGATGAGTTCTGCTTAATGTCCATTGTACAGTTGAACTAATTCTAACTGATTACACCGGCAACTTAAGGCTCATATAATTGGAGTACAATTAGCAGCTATTACATCACATTTCACTGAACCACTCATATTCATTCCTATATCTAGTCAGCTCAAAGGTTCAACTATATCAACTCCCTCTGTAGATGTAAAAAATAAAATCAGCTGAAGCATCTTCAAGGGAACAATTTCACTGAAATCAAAGGTTTAATTTGTAACAGGAAAAAAATCCTGTTCAGCTGTATGTCCCGCATTTAGTGGAGAACCTCTAATAGACACAAATTGTCAGTAAGAGCTTAAATTGCCATCAAGTATTAGGGCCGGACTCTTATCATCATATCATTTGATGATGAGTGAGCAAGACCCTGAGAGCACCTTAATGAACACAGCACGGCTTACTCACATCAAACACAATGTAAATCTCTCTCACACACTCACACACACTGCACACACACACACACACACACCACAAATATCAGCAAACAGCTGACATTGCTCTCTGTTGACCCACTTCCGATGTTATCATCTTCAAAGAGAGAGAGGGGGAGAAATCTAATGGAAAGGAAGGAGAAAAGGGGATTAAACTGAAGAAAAGGGAGTAATTGACCGGTGTTTCTTTATCTGAGTGTGAGGCGCTGCTGCTGCTGCTGCTGCTGCTGTGTGCGTGGAGGTAGAAGGTTTGCTCGCCCGGAGGCAGAAATCCTCCTCATTCATTTACAATTTAAAGGCTGCTGCTGTTTGAAGCCAGCCACTCGTCTTCATTTGGGATTCACACACGCCTGCCTGTGGCAGATGGCTATTTCATCATCATCACACATGCTAACACACACACACACACACACGAATACACAAATACAGAGTAGCTGGCATGCTGATGAAGTAAGGTGGCATCCATGTGTGTGTGCGTGTGTACATGTGAGCATGTGTGCTGGTATTGGGGGATTCCAATGTATCATTATTTCAGCATAATTGGCTGACAGGAGTATTTGGAGTTAATTGGTTGGCTGACGGTGTAAACCCTAGGGCTTATGGGTATTGTAGTACGGATAATGCAGACATTCTGCTTGGTCACACAGCCTGACTGAGACGATTATCTGAATGCTTGAACAGATTTATCAGAGGCTTTTCCTCCTCTGTGAGTTGATGAATTGTAAATTGTTTTTGGTTCTTCAGAGCCAAATTAATATTTGTTTGTTTTGGTTCCATCGTGAGGGTTTTCCAGAAAGACATGCTGCAAAAAATCGCCTGTAGGAATATTTACATTATATCACCCAATACTTGTAAAAATTGTAAAATAAGGGATTTTTTTTCTACCTTTCATGGTCTTCAAATATTTTTACAATCAAACAATACCAGACAGGAAAATCACACATTTGTTAAACTGCTCATTAGTTATGTAGGTGGCGTCTGTGGATCAGTGGTTGTCGGCCATCTCTCAATCTGAAGGTTGGCGGTTCGATCCCTGACTGCTACAGTCACATGTCAAAGTGTCCTTGGGCAAGACGCTTATGCCTTTGCCATCAGTGTGTGAATGTGAGTGTAGAAAGGTGAATGTGACATGTAGTGTAAAAGTGCTTTTCAGTGGAAAGGGCTGTATAAGTACAGTCCATTATGTCGACTCATATGCCTTAATAGGTGACCGGGGGCACAAGTGGAAGCTGCTTTATTTTTAGGTGTTTCAAGCTAAAAATGTAAAAGGGGACATATTTCAGCTATGCAGTACATTTTTCGATTATTCTAATGTGCTTTTGAATCACTTTGGTAAAGTTAATCTTGAAAACGACTTGACTACAAGCTAGTGCAAGAAGGCAGCCTGAGGTGAATGACGGGGAATGACGATTGGTTGATTTCAGCGACTGCAGCTGTTCTGAACGGCCCTTTTTAAAAATGTCATTCTGGACAAACATGGCATTATGCAGTTTTCACTTTGAACAATAAACACATGCAAAATATGGGAATATCCATTCAAAAGATACGGCCCCTTTAAGAAAAACACAGGTTGAAATCCCCCTGAAACAGATGTATTGTGAAGAAGCGAGCTTTAGTTACGAGGCTTAAGGTAAACTTCACACAAATCTTCAAACGCCTCGTTTAATCCAAGTAGACTTAAGCTCCTAAAGACAATCATCCATGTGTGTTTGTCTTACAGTTACTCCTCTTAGATTTAGGTTTTATTTTCTTAAATATATTAAGGATTGGTGTTCTCTTTGCAGTCCCAGGATGGAGGATTGATATTTTATATGAGATATCGATGATATAGAGAGCGCAGCAGGTCTGGGTCAACAGCAGAACAAATCTGCGCTCAGAAATCAAAGCAAAGAAAGTCTTGAATTGAACTGTTTCCCTGAGGCAAACTTCAAACTCTGGCAGAGCCGGAGCTGCTGCATGAGAGATGCTGCCACCTACAGCAGAAATGTACCGAGCCCGCGCCTGGTAATGAATTCAGCTCAACACAGAGCAGCAGAGAAAGAGCCTCCGGCAAATACGAACAGTGGTTCCCAAATCTGCTGCAATAAACCTCAATCATACGCTACTTAGGCTGACTGACAGTCAGTCAAAACAGAGGCGTGAGTCACCAGATTAAAAGGGGAAATAGAGTTGAAGAAGGTGAAATTGGAAGAGTCACTTATTTAGTGGGTCGTTCCACATAAAATCCTAACAATTGTAAAAATTCCCATCACCTTACGTTTTTACTGCAGGATTAAGGCACTCCACAGAAGAAGTGGGGCTTCCTTGGGAGCTAATTCAGTGGAGAAATATGAATGCGAGGGACTTCAGCCTGAGCTTCTTTCTTATTTCACTTCTGGAAACGTGTCTGTGAGCCTTTGAGGAAAATGCCCTGAAAGGGGAAGACAGACTGCAGTGGGTATTTCTGTGTGTGTCTGCGTTCACACACGCTTGTGCCCATAGCGCTGGAAAAGGCAGTAAATAAATCACCCGGCCCGAATGTGAGATATTACCTCGGGGCGAAACAAAAGGACAAGGCAGACACGGCGACCGGCAAAAGGTCAAGGGGAAGCAAGGAGGAGCGGCACGGGGAAAAGGTCGGCCGGCACCAGTAAAAATTAGTTGGATGTGAACAAAATAATGTGGTGGAGTCGGGGACAGCGTGTTCTCTAACCTTAGAGGGAAGAAGGGTTACCGATGCCGGATGATAAAAAGCATGAGCGGCTGCAGTAACAGTCTGAAGCTGTGATGTGGTTTCCACGTATCCTCCAGCTCCACTCTCGTCTCCAGAACAAGTAACAGAGGAAACAGGCTATTTTTATATTAATAGGAGCAACAGATAGATAGCCAGACAATGCCAAGACAGATGACAATAACTCCCACAACAAAGCGGTGTTACATAAATGATATCCGAGTGGATACACACAGCGCTCTAATGACATTAAATCATAAACACACCCTCAAATTAATCCATCACCTTCGTGTTTTTCCAAACACACACACACACACACAACGATTAAAGTGCTAACTCGGAACATGATTTACATCATTATGATTATGACTGTCATAATTACGAGCGCCGTTATCACTCTCATTATTAATAGCAATGACACTATTATTAGCCTGTCTGCTGCTGTGCTACTTAGTCTGCAGGCTAATTACTGTGTGTGACTGTCCAGGCATGGTCCCCAGCTCCAAGGTCACACACCTTCTCCTCCTCTCGTCAAGGGACTCTCACACTTACTTAATTCTGCCACTCATAATCTCCTTTAATCTCGTAAATGATAGTGAACGCGCTAATTCTCTCCCGCGCAATTTATTAGTGTGTGTTTGTGCTACCGAGACCCAGTAGTGCATTACTGTCATGGCTAATCCAATTAGCGGGGATGTATCTAGCCGGGCCTAAGGGGAAGAGGAGCGGAGGGATGTGGGGGGCAGGTAGAGGAGGCGTGCAGGAAGCAGTGCACCCTGCTGTGAGGAGAGCGCATTAGGGAGACTCCCTTCCTGGGCACGGTGTCTTTTTATCATCGCGGTGATGGCCTGAAATTGGTGTGTGATCTCAGGAGAGAGAGAGAGAGGCATGTGAAAATATGGAGCATCGCTGTGTGTGTTATTGTTTACACAGCTGAAATGGTGTTATGATGAAGTCCTTACGGGTAGTTTGGGTTTTCATCCTCGCCCACATTAAGTGATTTTTGTCATTACTGTAACGATCAGAGGGCAGGTACATGGCTGGTTGTGAAGCTGGTTTTCAGTGCTCCTGGTCTGTTTCAGCATCGTACTGTCGGATAAAAGAGATGCTGTGCTAGGCTGTGAACTAACTTCTCTGTGTTTCTTATCAAAGGGCGTCAAACGTGCCATAACAGGGACTTAAATCCCGCCTTGTATCCTACTGAATCTAAGTCCTATAAAATGAGTTTGTAATGGACTATACTGATGCAATATGCACAATGTTTTCTTAATTGTACTTTTAAAACGAGCTCTGTTTTAATTGAGTTTCCCCAGATTTTATATCATCAAACTTACAACAGTTGTTGTGTTTTCTGCTGCTACAAGACGCCAACATGCTGAGGATAAAAAGTGATACAAAGAAAAAAAAAGAATTAGCACAATTTATGCGTCAGTTTCTCAGTACAATTAGCAACTCAATAAATGTTTAAATTACAGAGGGCTGTATCCCCTGATATCCCCAGGTGGTTTTGTATGATTAAAAAAATCTTATTTAACCATTTTTCTAATAATCAAAATGCAAAATAAAGCTAAATATAGCTCATATATTTGTTAATTTTGAAAAATAAACAAATTACGATCCTTAAATATGCAGCACTATACAGTAGATACACTTAAAGGAGCAGTTCGCCTCTGGAAAAAGCCGCTGTCAGTCAAAGCTGGTGTTCTCTGTAATCGATAGAAGCAATAATATTTAAAATTGGCGCCATAGCTGTGGAGAAAGTTGTACAAACAGCTCGTGGTTTCGCCCATTTTACATTCCTACAACACCCAGCGTGCATTGCGCCCCTCCCTCTGAAAGGAACGGCCCAGTGAGAGACGCTGGAATGAAATACTACCGTTTTTCAGTCAAGGACATTGATCGCTGCGGGGAGTGGCTCAGAGCGGTACAGAATCAGAAAGACGACGAGAATATACCGGTGGATCGTCTAAAATATCTTCAGGTCTGCAGTCTACATTTCAAACCTGACGGTTTTGAACGAGACATGACATCAGAGGCGGGCATCCTAGATTGAGGAAGTGTAGTTTAGCGAGCTCCCTGGCCTCTGCTAGTCTGGCGGAGGTTTTCCAGGGCCCATTGGAGAAGCGGATGCTGTCCTCCAAAGGCACAGAGCGACATTGCATTTTTTTTCTACCATAATGGCATTAGCTCTCCATGATAACATGATAGGACCAGGTTGAATATCAGCGAACTGGCCCTTTAAGAAACATGATTGTTACTTTTAGGGGCGGCTGTGGCTCAAGGTAGAGCGGGTCGTCTTTAATTCAGTAGATGGGTGGCTCGATCCCCGGTTCCTGCAGTCCACATGTCAAAGCGTCTTTGGCCAAGACACTGAACCCCAAATTGCTCCTGAAGGCAGAGCCATCAGCGTGTGAATGTGATAAATTAGTACTAATGGACAGCTTGGCTCTTTGCACAGCCTCTGTCATCACTCTATGAAAGCATGTGTAAACTGGTGACTGTGACATGTAGTGTAAAGCACTTTGAGTGGTCAGAAGACTTGAAAAACACAATATAAGTTCAGTCTATTTACCAGTTTTTAAAAATGACACGATTCTCACAAGAGAAGACAAATCCTGTCTCCCATGTGCATTCTGATGTTTGCAGAGTGACTCACTGAATCCTGCAGTCGTTTTATAAAACTGCTTCCTCGATTACTCACAGAAACAAAGAGTGTTTGCAGCACTTGTGACACCAATTAGAAGCGACGCTCTAATTAAAGACGGCAGGAATCATCCACAGGGAACAAACACAACAGGCTGTCTGACATTAAATAAGAAAATCATACGTTTCTCATTCCAGTAATCATCATGTGACAGCACACTGACAAAACACTGCAATATGATGATTCTCTTTAAAAACAAATACAGTACTGACAGGCGGTTTGTTTGTGTGCTTGAATAATTACTGCACTTTAGAGGAGAAATTAAAAGCGGGAGTGGGAGAATTGCAGTAATTCAGCTGCTGTTATTTTAAAACGTTTGCTTCTTTTTAAAGACATTTTGTACAGAACTAGGCACTGAAAAGGGGATAAAAACACACCATTCACATGAGCACCAATGCAACTCATCAAAAGACACTACCACTCGCTCGCCTACTACTTATTAGTCCTCGTTACTCGGATGCTCGTCCTCCATCGTCCACGTAAAGGAGGGTAAACGCCGCTCTTAAGACGGCGACGAGGCAGACAGAGCGCTAAGAGATAGAAGAAGAGAATTAATGTATCTGAGGAGGGGATCCTTGTGAGCTCTTCACTGTCAGCGTCCAATTTTATTAATCAGAGCTATTGTCCTGGTCGCTTTACAAACATCAGGACAGGATGTATCCTGTGTGTGTGAGAGAGAGAAGAGGCTGTGCATGGTCAGGCTAGTGTACACGCATGTGTGTATCTATTAGTGCTCCCTCAACTCGCACTTTAGAAACTACAAATGTATTTTCTTTTTAATCAACTGTTCTTCACAACTCCAGCAGACCCTTAAAAAGATGATGAGACCGACACTTTATGAATTTACCGCAATTTTATGACACTTTAAACCATAAATTACAATAAAAGGAACAATGGCTGCTTCGGTCCCCGAGGCACGATCTCATTCAGCGCCCCCGTGATGATAACGAGACAAGAAGTGCAATAACTGATTTCTTTGGTCATTTGCAAGTTAGAAGAAAAATGATCATAAAATTATATTTTATCACCTTTAAGGTTGATTTGGGAAAACATCTTAGCATGTTGAACACTTATTTACAAACCCACCTTTTATAGTAAGGCTGCAACTAACAACTATTTTAATGGTCGACTAGCCATTGATTTTAGATTCTTTTAATCGCATCAGTAATTAACGGCTCTTATTTAGCTGGTTCTTTGAAGCAAACTACCAATAAAGACAATAAATAGGAGGAAGAAAAAGAGATGAGAAGGAGAGAAAAAGATGTGTTTAAGGTGAGGGACTTCAGGTCTATAAATATATCTTACTAATCTTTGATGGACATTATAAATTAGGGATAGACCGATTATCGGCGCTGATATTCAGCATTTTGACGCATATCGACATCGGCCTTTTTTTTTTTCTTTTTCGACGGCCGATAAGAGTGCAGAGTGCTCACACACACGGCGGAGAGGAGAAAAAGTTCACTTCTTTGCAAATTTTATTTAACTTTGTTTTATTTACTTTATAAAACTTCAGGAAGTTATTTATTTATTTATTTAAATTTTCAGTTAACTTTATAAGAGATGCTGCTGACCCTGGGAACTCCCTGCGCTTTTTGTTTGTTGTTAAGTGTTGGAGTTTGTATTATTCAAAATTTTGACGCAAATATTTTCACTTTTACTGCAAATGAATATCGGCTCCAAATATCGGTTATCGGCCTCCTTGACTACTAATAATCGGTATCGGTATCGGCCCAGAAAAAACCATATCGGTCTATCTCTATTATAAATACCACTATCAACAGTGAAAGTCTTGTAGCTTGTAGGAATGTGTGTTTCAAATGCATTGCAAATTACAGAGTCGGTACATTTTTGACACCGACCTTAAGAGACGTAATTAAATTTACCATATTGTCAGATTTAATTAAAAATGTGACGTTTCTCTCTGAGTTCATGGTGCATTCACTCCAATGGCAGGGGCAGTATTGTCAAACTGCATACTGAAAATGTGAAAGAATGACCACGCACGTTGGCTGTTTCCTACCTCGCAGGATAAAGAGCAAACCAAAGAGGGGTCAAGCTGCGTCTCGGCAGACAAGAGCTATTTTGAAAATCCATTAGTGACTCAATGCAGCATCATTATCGCCAGCTGTTTAAGCATAAAATATCTTAGCTCTGCTTTTTTGTCTTCTTGGCAATTTGCTCTGAAGTGAGTCTCAAAATACCACATGAAATAGGAAAAGTAGAGGAGGAAAGGTTTCTCTAATGGAGAATGCGGGGAGTTGGTATTTTAAAAGTCATTTCTATGCTTCCGCTTCCATTAGCAATCATGTGCTCTTTGTGGTGGGACATATTTTGGACCTTGTCGAGGACGGCGCAGCACGGATACGTCTGTTTCTGCGACGCTGTGATCAGAGCCTCGCAGAGGAAATCAGATTTGACAAGTCTGAAATGGAGGGATACCACGAGCCTGAGTCAGAACCAGACATTTACAGACACACACACAGAATACAGAACAGGTTATGCACATATACACACACACACACAAAATACATCACATCACCCTTATCTTATTTTCTCTGATCCAGATATTCACCCTTTTTCAGATCCAAGTCGAGGGTCTTATGATTGAGGGGGTTGTATTCTTTACAGATTTTAAAGCCCTGAGCCAATTCTTCATTTTTAACAGAATAAAAGGTTGTGAAAAGGTATTTGACACCAAAATTAAACCAAAACTGTTAGAAATGAGTGGACAATATTGATAAACGTGAGAGATTTTTTATTAATAATTATGTGCAAAGATAACACAAAATTGTAACGGACTTTGTTCATCAGCCATACAGGCATTTGTATTATCTCTACTATCTATCTTATTCAAAACTACAGTTTTTGCCTTTATGGAGACATCTAACATTGATCGGGACATTTGAAATTAAAGACACTTAAAGCTGCAACTAGGAGGCAGCAGAACAAACCGTTTTCACCTTTTAAAGTTGGTGTTGCAAACATGTTAGCACTAGCTGTCTATTTACATGTCCAGCAGACATGAAGCAAAATTAGCTTTCACTTGGAAATGATGTATCTTGTCACTGAACGAATGTAAGTCAAACACTTATAATACACTCTCCTTCAGGTCCAGTTTTGGTCTCCACCATCTCCTGAGAGAAACTGGCTGCTTATAACTTCTCCCACTAGTTGGTTAATTTGTCATTAAGTGCTGGCCATGTAGCGTGCAGTGGGTTAACAAGAGCTTTAATAAAATTAAAATCAGCTTGATAAGAGTAGGGATGGGTCATGAATTTGTAATATTCGAATAGCCATTCATTTATTAATAAAAAATCAAAAAGTTCTAGCGACTACCGTCTCATCTTAAAAAAAAAATGTTCCCATCGTTTTTACTGGTTCCTGGTTGTAATGCGGCACCGCCAGACGGTGGCTGTAACGCATCTGAAAGCTGTTTGCTAACCGCCATTAAATAACTAAAGAAGAAGAAAGCATTAGTGCCAGGTGCCGGTAACATAGCTGCGGCACTGTGAGATAAATATCGAGACTTCTGCAGAAAAAATGAATGAAAATTAGATCAAGTGCAAACTTTGAGAGGTAAAGCTAGCACATCATCAACAACTATGCACAGTATGAAGAGAAATGTTACATATCTGTGTAGTATATACGGACGAGGCTCTCTCTCTCTTTGTCTCTCTCCTCAAAGAGCCCCTCCAGTGAGAATCAGGTGTTTAACCTTGTAAACATCTTCATGTGCTACAAGACATATCAGGGACAACATAAGCAGTCATCTCCATGGCTGGGCCTGTCTGCTTTTAAACTGCAGTGTACCAAGGACAGGCTGAACAACACCTTTTCAGATTGGCAGGTTTGAGACGTCACAAACCTAAGGAGCCAATCCTGTTAATGGACGGGGTGACGCTATGCATATCATTATGTGTAACCTATGGCAACCACTTCGGCGATGCGCGAGTCAGCTGTAAGCGTCATCGTAATTTTTGCAAACTCGCTAACGCTACTAATTACTACATTTCAAGCTACAACTAGCTGGTTTCAACAAGTCGCCACTAAACGATGGCAGAGATGTGATTTGTTTTCACGACAGAGGGGCCGGTTGGGAATGTGCACAATTTATTATTTCAAGCAGAGCATTTTATATGTCTTAAAGCATGACTGGAGCTGCTCTTTTAGGCAGCCTGTTTGCGCTTCTATTCTTCGAATAATTGTTGAATAGTTCCCAGTGAATATTGAACAGTATTTCTGCTTGTAATGCCCATCCCTAGATAAGAGCTCAGTCAAAAAGCAAAAACAAAGATCGAAAATGGACTAAAAGTCTCTGTAGAACCGGATGCAACTGTAGATTTGGTTGGGCTCATTATTATGAGTGAGCACTTTGATATACCACAATCATTCGATTCTAAATAAAAACATAAATAGTGGATCTTTAAGGAAAGTTTACTTTAGCCAACTTTCCTCAGTCCTTGATTAGTAGGTTAGTAGAGGAAGTGAACAACTGACCCTACTACTTCATCTGCTGCACACAGTCACGTTATCAGCCACAGAGAGTCACACATGACTGGTCTGCGGAGGCCCAGTGCCAGGCTGTGGGGGTTTGAACTGGTGTTCTTCCATAATGGCTCATGCTGGAGCTATTTGTTCTCAGTGAGTAGCGGCTTATTAAAGGTGCACCGGGCTCCCTCAGGATCGACTGAGAACGCTGTTGCAAGGGGCCAGCACAAAAACACAGAAGATCCGGGCTTCAGACTCCAACATACAAAGGCACCATATCAAACACACACACATACATGCAGGCACACTGCACCCTGTGGCACCGTCTAATCACACAGCCAGAACGTCTTTCTGTGTAGTTGTCTCAAAGGAGTCTCCATGCTGCGCTTACAGTTCCCTGGTGAATGCCAACCCAGTGTGTGCGTGTGTCTTGATCATGTCCTGATCACAGCGGCAGGTTCTGACACACAGAGGGATAGTTAGCGATAAAGAAGCTACGGGCCAGGACAGGACAGGTCAGGTGAGGAGAATTAAACGTCAGGAGAAGAGAAGGGGAGAAATGAAAGCATTCGGCAAAAGAGAACAAAGAAAGAGGAGAATGAGGGAGAGGTAGAGATCAGAAATGGAAATGGTCAGATCGGCAGACGTGTTGTAAAATCAGCCAAAAAGTGAAGCGGCATCGTATTCTTGAGTTGTTCCCATACTGATATCACGATCAGAAACGCCTCCATAACAAGCAAAACCTGCTGATAAAATAAACTTCTTTTACCGGAAATCAAATTCTTAGTAGCCTACACAGCAAGCAGCGCTGTACTGCCGCCATGGAGGTGTTATAGGTGCCACCTGATGCTCAACTAATGTGTTAAAGCAGCAAACTGATTTCCATTTATTATGTAACCATTGCAAACAACAGTACAGGACTAGCAGAGAATGTATCAGCCAGAGCTAAACTGAAAAAAGTTTCAAGTTAAAAATCTGTCGTTCTCCGACGCTTCGGCAGGCTCAGCAGGTCCGAGGGGCTGCGTTTAGATGAGAAGTCCTTTATTGTCCGTCGTTCCTGACGATATTAAAGGGAGACGAATAATCCACAGAGTTCTCCTCTCCACAACGAACTGATCATAACAACAGATAACAATCAATGACTGTAGAAATAGATGGACAACACGTCATCATATACTCTCATGTACGAAATTGAAGCCTAAATAGCCCCCGTGGCGGGCGCTGCCTTCTTGTGTCGGTGACGTCATTTTGAGCCAGAGTCTGTGCAGTAGAGATTGTCTGGTGGAGCCGCCGTAGCCCCCAAGACAAGGTCAAAACCTAGTATGTCGCTGACCGCATCAGGCCAATGTGCGCTTTTGTGGGCAATGTGTTACAAGGACTGTCCTTATGAGGCCGATGATAAGATGTTTGAAAGCAGGTGCGCGCTGCAGACGCAGGTGAGGACAGCGGATGAGCAGCCCCGCCTACACCCTGAACAATGTATCCAGGGCCGTATAGACAGAGAGTCGCTGTGCAGTCACGCAGCTGCAGGCAGCAAAATAACCTTGGTCTTGAGTTGTATTATCCACGAAAAGTTGGATATCCATTCTCGGCGTGAAAAACCTTTAAAAGGAGATGAGTGAATTAGAGGCACTGTCCTTATGAGACTGATGACAACGTGAAATGTGAAAGCAGGTGCGCGCGGCGGACCTAGGTGAGGACAGCGGACAAGCAGCGGAGGAGCAGTCCCGCCTACTCCCCGAACAAAGTATCCAGAGCCGAACAGACAAAGAGTCGCGTCAGTGGAGGTCCAATATGCTCCATGATCCACCATTGCGATGTCGCAACTGTCTCTCTCTACAGCTCTGAAATTACCATCACTTCAAATGACTGTAGTGATTGTTTTAGTTTCGTCTCCTCTCACCGTTCCTCCTCTACTCTGCTAATCCGGAACAGATCGGCTGCAGGAGCCGTATTTGTCAACAGAGCTGTCAATCATCGTTTTTACAGCATCAAAGAATTAATTAAAACTAAATTCGACAGAAAAATGAACACTTGGACGTAAATCAGCATGATAAGAACTAACTATAATGACAGAAACCATGTTTGAGAAACATTTATTTGGCATGTATTTTGATTTTATAGTTTGACCCATGTCCCATCTGTTAACATGGAGGAGGCGGGCTTTATGACCTATACTGCAGCCAGTCAGCAGGGGGCGATAGAGAGGGTTTGGCTTCACTTTTCAGGAGCTGTCATGTCGTCCATCTTTTTATACAGTCTATGGTAACAACTCTGAAGAAAGCAGCTTCACAAAAAAAATCACTGTCTCTCCAATACTGTTCAGCAGACAGAAGTGAGAGAGCATTGTTATTCTGTATTTTAAAGTTCTGTCTCACTCTGGCATCAGATTGGTACTTGACGTTTCAGCCGATTCCCCATCTCTGGTTTCGGAATCGGTATCAGAAAGGGAAAAAAAATCATTCATTATCACTCATAGTTTAAACTATAAATGAAACATTACTCAAATAATTTTAAAAAACACCGTCAAAGGTTGAACATACGGCTCATATGTAAACTCTCACACATGCAGACACCCTCCAATCCACCAGACACACCAAAAACACACACACACACGCTCCCAGACACAACCTCATTTCATTGCCCTGTGACACAAAATGGGATTTCTGTGTTTGAGCAGAGGGGGTCCGATGGCTACAGAGGGACACATCAAGAAGTGAGGGCTTTATAATCGCTGATGCCAGATTGGATGTCAGCTGCAGCATAAGTGACCATCTATCACCAGCGAGCCGCACGTGAAGAGGCCTCTTTATAGACGGCTAGACTTCAGACGGGCAGAGAAAAAAAGCCTCCTCCCTCCAGCCCTCTCCACTGCCCTGCAGGAGGGATCGCCACACATGCACACAGAGCTTCATGCATACATGCACAAAGCAGACAGTGCATGATACACACACACACACACACACACAGCTGTAAACAGTCATGCATATACAGAGGCAGAGAAGTGTTTAGAAACACACACACACACACACACACAGAGATGCTAATTTGCATTGCAAGCCACACAAGACTCCCTCTTCAGAAAACACATCACAGACAAAGCCTTGGGCCTCCTCTAAGCATAGACACACACACACACACACACGCACACACACACACACACACCACACACTATATTTTTCAGTTTGTGCACTGCTCACTTTCACAGCAGCAGCTCTGCCAGTGGCCATGATTTTAGAGGAAGTTCAGGGTTTCGGTATTTTTTCAGAGCGAAATAAGTTTTACTACTAAATCGAAATTATAATTATCATTCTGTATTTTTGTTTTCCCTTTGATCCGCCGTATTAGACACAACTGAAATCCTCTGACATGTTCTTTAGCTTGAGATGAAAGAGCATTTTAGTGTTGATGGATGTGCAGAAGTTCAAGAGAAGTGACAAAGAAACAAAGAAGGAACATGCTGCTAAACCGCGCATTCAATTTGCTCCGCAGCCTCCGATTGTGCCTCTCATTGTGTGTATATGTAATTATTTGCTAATGCATAATCTCTGTCTGCCGCAGTGTCCACATTTGCAATCTGTGTGTACTTGTGTGTGTGTGTCTAGCAGCACAAGCAGCGGCAGTGGCAGATGCTAATCTGCGCTGAGAGTCATTATCTGTGTTTCCTGGGCCATTAGACTAATGCTAAGGGATAACACAGAGAAGTGGATGAGACCTGACGCTAACAGGGGCTAATCATCGGGACCACCTCTCACTGTGAGTTCAGCTATGACACTAAATATCCCTCCGAGGCAGGAACCTCAGGCAGCCGCAATCAGATAATTACAGGAGCCTGGAGCATTTTATTAATAAAATTTCAATAAATTGTCTCAAATATTTGAACTAGCCGAGGTGCGTGTGATTTGATTTGACACTTGAATGGCTTCAGAAGTGCTAACATCCCTTTTGTCACTGTTATTAATTATTAATATTCTCAAATACTGATAATTTCATTGTGGAGTCGTTTTGCAGCCTGAGCGCGCGCCGGGTTTTATTGGAATTGGGGGGGGGGGGAAATCTTCAGGAATATCAAATCTGCCGAGTAATTGATGCTCAAAGCAGGATGAGAGAGGTACAGGTGTATTTCGCTCACAGCTCACAGTTCCCCTAGCACCCCCAAATTTTCCCCTAGCAACAACCATCTCAGAGTATTCCTGGCGTGAGGTGCCGGAGCTTTCTCTTTGCCACGTATTGGCACAGCACGGCGGCTCTAATCTGCATATCACCTGATCTGACCAATGAATCGCTTCCTGTGTAATCAGTCCGTTTGACCCAGCAACCAGAAGCACCCGGCGAGCTTCTGACTGGAAAACAGTGGAATAGAAAGAATCTGCGGGACCTCGGAAGATCAAATGTTAAAGAAAGCGCTAACGAGGCAGGTTTCGGAGCCTTTTTTTACTTTTTAATGAGCCGCTACCCGACGAGGGTGACCCCGCTGCTTCCAATTGCAACAGGGCTGGTGAACGCTCCCCCGCGGATTCATCAAAGCTACAACTCAATATTAAACAATCACAGGTACGTATTTACCCAGGGCTAATTCACCGACTTCCCCCCATGAGAAATAAAAGAGATTGCAATGTAAAATAAAAAATATGAAGGAGGCGAGACAGGAGGTGTGCGCGTGTATCAATATATACAGGTGCTCTGTGTGTGTGTGCTTCAAACACACATCTTTTAAACAGCTTCCCTGTCTTCTTTGGTCCCCATGTGGCTGCATTTCAAAGCCGAACCTGGCCGACTGAGGCCCGGCCGCAGTCAAGGCGAAGGGAGGGTTGCATATGATTGAAGAAAGGCTGAAGAAATACAGTACACACAAACAAGAATACATACATGCAGACGCACACACTTTACTGGAGGAAGCAGTAGTGGGCTCCAGCGCAGGGCCCCGGCTACAAAGAGACCCCACTGAGGCTGAGCAGACAAACAGAGGTGGCCCTGGGCCGAGAGAGATGATTGAACCGACCGAGCGATGAGGGAGAGAAACTTCAAACAACCACCAGGATGAGGAGATAAAGGGAGAAGGAAAGAGGGATGGAGGGGGGAAGAGAAGGACGAGCGGGAGGCCACAGCTCCTCTTTAGCATATGAGACCCTTCATTAGACCTTGCAGGTCTGAATAAACTCAAAGATGGAGGAGAAGGAAGGAGGAGCAAGGTAAGGAGAGGAGGACAGAGGAAAGGAGAGGAGAGGTAGGAAAGGCCCCTATTAGCGAGGTCCGTCACCTTTTGGCCTGCCCGGATCACCTCATCTCCATAATAGGCTGACCCCCCGTGTTTCAAACTCATTAGAAAGGCAGACAGCAGGGCGAAGCAGACGCACGCCTGTCACCTCTCTGCTCCCACCGGAGACCTGGATGAGACGGAGATAAAAGAAAGATGAATGGAGAGGCGGTCAGAGAGAAAGAGAGGGACGGGTTGGAAGGTTGGGCCCCAGGTTTGATCAGGAGAGAGGAAGAAGAGAGGAAGAGCTGAACTGCTTCTTTGGTAAGAAGAGGGAACAGAAAGACTGTGTGAAAATAAATCTGCCTGGAAACAGTAATTCGATAGGAGTAGGGAGCATGCAGGGGGGAAAAGTCTGCTGTGATTTGCCATTGTAAGCCGAGCATTCAGTTTCAGTCTGTTAGTGCATCCCCGAACACAATTCCATGTGCTGAAGCAGTCATGCATCTGTCAACGGTACACAAGGGCATAGTTTCCACTTCTAAAAGCATGTTTCATCCGCCATTTTTACCAGTGTTAGTTTGATTCGCACAATTAAACATTTTGAACAGAAGGATATTATTGTGTAGCCTCTAAAATACAAGTGGAAGAAGATCTGAGTTGACATGACTCTTTGATCACTATGAACTCACAGCAATAACACTTAACCAGTAACTAAGTTATTTGTAGACTTTTTTGGCCCAGAATTTTGTCTTCCAGGCTGTCTTAACAACGACACGACACGACACGACACGACACTATACGATACAATACATTGCCCACGATAACGATTATATAATGATGAAGAGATTCTCCGATAATTAATATATTGCAATACAATCATATAATGATACATCACGATATCTGATTGATTCATTGGCCAATTAATTTCTGTTCACGTTACCCTCATTCAAGTGCCATCGTGAGGAGTCATGAAGTAGTGATGCCGTGAGTCAACCTCACAGGGAATTCTGCTTCAAGCCGACATATTTTAGCCATGCAATCAATTTTCTATTATTCTAATGTGTTTTTTCATCACGTTGGTAAAGTTTGTTTCCTTTTAGAAATTGTATACATATTTTAAGTTAATTATTTTTTTCGGAGCCTCTCCTTCCTCCTGAAACGAACAGGCCGTTTCGCCATTCAAAGGTTAGACCTGACAGTATTTGGAGTGACCGCGTAGTAGTGGCCGCACTGCACTGTCACTCCAAAGTTGCAGGAAACACGGCTGCTCTAGGATCAGTTATTCACCCTTATATGTGCGAGCCAGGAGGAATCAGAATGGTAAGTTGAAATCTTGACGACTTGACTACAAGCTCGTGCAAGAAGGCAGCCTGAGGGGAATGAGGGTGAATGACGATTGGTCGATTTCAGCGAAAGCAAGGTTCTACGTAGAAACCTGCAGCTGTTCTGATCTGGGAAAACATGGAATTATGCAGTTTTCACTTTTTCACTGTGAACAAGAAACACCAAAAAATGTGGAACCCATGCACAATATGAGGATACCCATTCAAAAGATACGACCCCTTTAAAGCGCCATATATTTGTCAATTAAAATATCGATATTTAGCATTTATCTGCATGTTTTTTTGGTTAAAAATGTAAACAATGTTTATTTACAGATAATTATCCATAAAAGGGAGGCGAGAACTGAACATGAAAAATAAAAACAGTGATCTTTGTACTAAAGTTAAAAATTGTATTATTGAAAATGATTATGATTTGCTGGTAACTACATGTTTTTCGTTATACTACAACTATTATTAAGAACCTTATTCCCACAGCATGTTGTTTGCTTGAGTGATATTAATGTCAGTAAATGTGTCTGGCTCCAGACCCACCCTATAGTGTCCCCAAACATGTGCCTGTGTATACAGCTCTTACTTTAAGTTTACGGAAAGATTCAATTTCGAGATTTATCAACTTGTTGGGCTGAATAAAGAAATACTAAGTGAGGATCAAACAGCAGGAGGGAGAAGAGCGTTAATTAATTCCTGTCAGAAAATAGTTCCTCTCTGTTCACATTTCTGTCACTGCTCATAGAAACAAACAAGCCTGTAAAAACTCGCTTTATGGCCTAAAGTGGTTGATTGACAGGCTGCTTGGCCATTCAGGACACCGATGGTGTGTTTGGGGTCCTCCCTGGGGAGCCCTTGTTTTATTACATGCCGTCCTTGCTATTGATTAACCTGGCGTCCCACCCGGCGTCCCTACGCCAGACTCCCGCCGGACCAGCCCCAGGGGTCAGAGGGGCAAGGTCAAGGGTGACAAGAGTCACACGGGCGATGACCTCATCTGGCCTTTCGCTATTGGATGGTGATCAGTTACCTCACGGCTGATTGACCGGTTGGATAAGTCGATGCCGCGTCTCGCCCGCAGGGAAATCACGGCTGATGAAATCACAACTGTCCCAGAAGGAGGAGCATTAAAGGTGATTGATACTACACGGACAATATACGGAATATGATAAAAGAGTTCACAAATATTTGAAAGGGAGCAAACATTTTTCCCTATCCTTTTAAAAATCTATTTAGTGACCTTTGCTCCTGCAAAGGAGAGAAAAACTTTAACTTAATCATCTCTGTTCCCTCCTCCCTCTGTCGTTGTGTGCTGTGGTTGCCTATTTAAAAAAAGAGGGCATTGTACATTTGGAAAGAGTTGTATATGGATTCATGCTTTTATTTTGAAGGCGGATGGTTAGCACTCCTGCTCTCAGGTTTTCTGTGTTCTTTCAGCTTTGTTGTTGATATTTTTAAATAAAATGTTGTAAATAAGTTATAATAAGACACCTTCCCTTAGAGAAGAATGTTGGGTATTATCGTGAGCGGTATGGCGAGAATTAGCTTTAATCCATGTCTGTGATGGGGACTTACTTAAAAATGTATGCCATCTACCGTACAATTCAGTGTACAAGACGCACATTTAATTTTTTTCCATGTAAAAAGTGGGCTGTGGGGGCGCTGGTTTAGCTCAGTCGGTAGAGCAGGCACCTCTTGTACAGAGGCTACAGTCCTTGTCGCACTGATCGCAGGTTCGACTCCCGGTCTGCCGATCCATTTGGTGCATGTCAGCCCCCATATATGTTACGGTATTTTACCCGGACAATGGCGCTATAAGCTAGCTAACGCTTCATCACACACATGCGTCATAATGATCGCCGGTGCAGCCGCCATCCTCCCAACAATCAACGTTACCGTAGGCTGAGCTCAACTGAGGAAAATAAATTGATGTAGTGTTGAAATAACTTGTATACACGTTTTTATTAACGAACCCTTTTCCCTCTAGGATACGCCCCAAAAACAGACTTATATTCCAGACTTTACGGTATGTGCTACCAACACTTTCGTCCGTCTTTCTCTTTAAATGTGGATTTAAATAACTTTAAATAATATTTTGCAGTGGTCGGTTCACAAACGTGAGTTGCATGGCTGCTGTGTAACGTGCTTCGCTGGAGTGTACTGTTCTGACGGTGTTAGCTAGCGAATGCCATCCCCAGTCTCCTCCTGCTTCTTCTGTTGCTTTCTTTCACTGCCTGTTATTTAATCCTTATATCCACCCTTTCTGTTTCTGTGTGAATTTCTTTGACGGACACACACACACACCCAAATGCTAACACACAAAAGCAGGCCTCCTCAGAGTAAAAGCCCGGCTGAACAGTGAATCGATCTGCTTTGAAAGGTGTGCTGTTTGGGGTTTTCTTGGACGTGAGGGGAGTTAACTTCCCCGGAGCAGCAGCTCTAAACAGACATAATGAGAAGGCTGCACTTTCTATACAATTACAAAGCCGCTCACCTGGTGCCAATATGAAGGAAACTGACATAAGCCGTGCGTGTAACCAAATACATTACAGCCTTTAGGATGGAAAAACACTCATTATCTACACACACATCACACACACCCTCCTCGGCAATGCATACACAGAGCTAATTGAGTGGATTTCAGATCCCACTTCCTCACAACTGATACACTGGAGATCCCTAAACAAATTTACCCAGCTCTTACACAAAGCTCTCCCTGGTGTCTCAGATGTGTCATCTTGTCCCTCCCCGTGTCCCCGTCCCTCTCGGTGCTGGATAAAGAGCCCTGGCTGCAGGGGAGCTCGGGCATGTACGCTAAAGCCGGCCTCACTTGTCACAGGGTGATGGAGAAGGGTAGAGGTAAAGAAGAGGCATGTATGAACGTATGTGTGTCTCCCATCATGACAACCCTGTCCTCTCCCCCCACCTCCACCTCCTCTCCTTCAGTCTGTTGTTTGCTTTAATTTGCCCTGCCGGCCGCGACCGCGCACTCATAGCTTATTTTGATAAATCGAAAGGGAAGCCCCGCTAATAAATCAGGGCCTGTGATGAAGAAAAGCCTTAAATAGGATATTAAGATTTATATCAGAGACTCCCGTTTATTCGCTGACAAGTACACAATTGCTCCCTCTTCTCTCTGTCTTTCTTTCTCTCAAACGGACTCGCTCTATCTTCCTCTCCTGCTCTCTCTCTCTCTCTCCCTTAAGTCAAATTGTCCTTGCTTCTTTCATGGCACTGACGGGAAGATTTCTTATCAGGGCTCTGGAAGGTGGGAGTGCGGGAGCGAGGCGAGGAAAAATGAGAAGTAGAAGAGGAAAGGGTGAGAGGGGGGAGAAGAAGAAGAAGGGAGCAGGAGAGCGGGGGGGGGGGGTTCTCTGCCGCAGCTTTTGTGTTATTGGCTCAGTCTCAGTGGCTGAACGTGAATGCAACACACAGGGCTTCATTACTAGAGCGCAGGGGCTATCCGTGTGACAGGATGCAGGATGGGGAGTGTGTGTGTGAGTGTGTGTGTTCTGCATTTGTAGCAAGATGCAAGATTGAATTTGTGCGCCTGTGCCTGCTCCTGGGAGTATGCGCATAAGTGTGTGTATGTCTGCATGCGTATGTATGTGTGCCCCCCTTAGATCTGCGACGTGAGCGCACACTCTCGCAGTGACTTATTTACTCCAGAGGCGAGGCTCTAACCCCAGGTACAGAGCCCTGCACGGAATAATTGCTTTTTTTTTTCTTCATCCCCCTGCATCACATCGCCTCTTTTGTTCCAAACCGCTCACATGCAAGAAGTGACGTGTATTTGTGAGTGAGTGTGTGTCCGCATGCATATGAATGTATAAGAGTGTGCGGGTCTGTCTGGCTGTGAGTGTGTGTGTCTGCATGGATATGAGACCTAGAATGTGTTTGTGTTAAAAGGCACCAACATGTTTTGGTTAGAGTATAATGATATTATTTTAATCTTTGCCCGTCCAACACAGATAGGGATGGGGATCGAGAACTGGTATGTTTTTGCACCGGTACGTGATCGGTCAGTACCGAAAATACAGATAAGCTCATGGAAAAAACGGTGCTTGTATCTGTATTTAACGTTAGCAGTCTTATTTAATGTCGTTTTCATTAAATCGTTTCATTCTAACGTAGCCAGCATCTGTCCCCTAGTGATGACGAAACCGCTGGTGAAAGTCTAGTAGGTCTTTAATAGTGCACAGAGCAAAGCGTTCGAGAGTTTGGGCTCATGTTACCAAATGTAACTCTGGTGCATCTTTGTGCAATTTATGTAAAACGTTAGTTGCGTCTAAAGGAGGAAAGCTTCACGAAACACAAGTTCAGCAGTCTATAAATCTGAAGCAGTGCAGCGTGTTTGACTGCTTCAGCAAAGCGGCTAATGCTAACGTCGTTACTGCTAGTAGGTTCTCAGTGCAGCCTTCGAGTCCCGGTGGTTCCGATAGCAGTGCTGCAGATGGAATAAGCCAAACTAAAAATGCGGTTAAAAGGCGTGGTTTTTATTAAGTCACTGCTGCTACCTAGCTGCCTCTCCTGTCGCGAGCAGCGTCTCAACACACGCTCGTAAGAGAAACACACGCAGACGTCCGCTGGTCCGTCCCTTAAGGGTACAACGTCTCCTGCAAAATAGGGACCTTGTTATGGCGCTGTTTTAAAAGATTTTAAGTGCAGCTGGGCAGTGTCGGTGTCATTCAGAACCACGTCGGTTTTGATCGTTTTGAGACGCAACGTCTTTGGAGATGAGCCTCCTTCACGCGCGGCTCACCTGCTGCTGTGAAAACAAGATCGCGGGTGAAAAACTGAAAATGCGAGTTGTGTTGTTTGGCCGACTTTTTAAATAGAGAACTGTTTTGAATAATACATCAATATCGTAAAAAAAAAAATCATTGCAAAAGATTTACTTCACTACAGTGGAGTCCAGTTGGTTTAGGAACACTAGTAAGTGATGGCTCACTTAAGAGTGAACTTTGAGTTGCCATGACAGCCAGAAAACAAATCTTACATTGCTTAAGATTTTAACTGTTTGTACATTTACTGTTAATTAGGGCTGGGTATCGACAAGGATCTCTCAATTCGATTCGATTCCGATTCATAAGGTCCCGATTCGATTCGATATCTATTTTTGTTAGGGGTATGTCGGTGGAGCATTATCAAAATTTTTAATGTTCACAATAACAATTGACCCCAAATAACTTTTTATTTAACATGACAAACACACAGCAGTCAACACAATGTTAACAATTTAATGAATCAGACAGCTAATTAACTTTTTATGCAGTTTCCGATTTTCAGTCTGTACATCTGGCTCATGGTTTTGGCTAAACGAACTGGGGTTCAACTTGCGTGAGATTTGGCCACGAGATCTCACAGCGCGAAGAACAAAACCACACAAGACTAAGAGTTATGGGGAAAGGCATACTGCATAACAACATGCTGAAGATACACACGCAACCAAAACAGAGAGTAACATAAACATCAGTGCAAAACTAACTTACATAGTCATGGA
This sequence comes from Semicossyphus pulcher, assembly GCF_022749685.1. NCBI lineage: Eukaryota > Metazoa > Chordata > Actinopteri > Labriformes > Labridae > Semicossyphus > Semicossyphus pulcher. The sequence goes on from NW_027211681.1 coordinate 11,790,094, forward strand.
CGCACACACGATAAAAAGAGTCCGTCGACGATCACTGATGACTCTGTATGTGCAGTAATCAAGTCCGGGCATGTGTCACTCACTGCCATGTGTCAGGGGGATGCGCTGAGTCGTGCTGCATTCAGGAGCGCTCAGAAACGTGAGTGATCAGACACGTTTTTACACATATTTAAATAAAGATTGATGTCAGGATTTATTAATCGATATTGGGGCATTCAAATGAGAATCATTCGAGTCGGAAAAATTGATTTTTTTAACCCAGCCCTACTGTTCATGTTAACTGCTCTTACTGGAGGAAGACCACAGCCCTTAACCCGAGCTACAACGCCGGTATTGATGAAATCCTAACGACACTCATCCCTAAATACAGATATACGCCTTTTTTTTTTTAAGCCTAGCTTAGCACAAAGATTGGAAGCAGAGGGAAACAGCTAGCCTCCCTCAAACAATCATGAAACTGATACTAATGTACTCAAACTCTCACTGAGGCATGACAATGTTGGAATATTCCTTTCAACTGTATCAGAGGCGTCTGTGTTTTCACATATGCTCACATCCTCTTTGAAACGATGCAGCATTACAAATCAGCAAACACAACCGTGAGTAATTACCCGTTCAGCATTCGACCATCATATTTCATTCAGAGAAAACAGCTCCAGTATCTGCTCTATTAGACTGTTGAGTAATGCTTTTAACTCCGTTCCCATAATTAAACCCAGTGTACAATTGAACACTCAAAGGCGGGTTGCTTGCGTTGCGTAATGATTGCAATTAAGGGTCGCACACAAAGCTGGGGCTGCTTTCAGAGTCGCCGCGCATGACGCTGGCAATTAATTGAAAATGCAAATACACAAGCTGATGAATGAGAAGAGTGCTGGGTCGACACTGCGTGAAAACACTATCCGCCACACTTCAGAAGGCTGGGGGGGGGCGGGAGGAGGAGGAGGATGCGGCGTGTATTCCTTCAGAGAGGAAATCAAACCAATTGGATCTGAAGCAGAGCCGTGCCGCTGGGGAGAGCGTGTTGTTTGCTGAGACAGTGTGGTACTGCAGACCCCAGGCACAGACACAATAAGACGCTGATTAGACAACAACAGGGTCATGGAGAGAAAAAATGCTTGTTGAGTTTACATTGGCAACTTATAAAAAAGAATCTCATATATTCTATTTATATGAGCGTCAGCATAAGCCTCCAAATTCACCAGTTTATCAGTCCGACGCAGCCTCTCTGTGATCAGTCACGCCGACGCTGCTGCCAAAACTGCTACCAAAAACTGCTCACAGTCTGCAAAGTAGTAGGATAGCTGAAAAGTGCCAGACAAATAAAAATAGACAGACAGGCGCAGGCAGACAGACAACGGCACACACAGGCAGCGCCTATGTGTGCGGTTGTCTTGACAACAGAACAAGAGCAGCACCCTGGACGGAGACAGAGACGTAAGAAGGGGTGAACAGAGAAAAGCACAGTGTAAACTCTTATTAAACCCATCCAGCTCTTACAAACATCAGTGCTACAACATCAACCTCTGCCGAATAATCACCTCTATTTTTCTTTCCTACAGGCAAGGACACACGGGCGGCATGAAGCGATGGAGATGTGTTATTCTGTCTGCAAACTGTTCATACAGCCCATTATGTTATCTACACCGATTTCGCCCGCCTGCATCTCCCAGAATACGAAATGAGCTTTGAGCAACACACCAAAAAGTTGCGCATTATCCTTCATGGCTGTGATGGACTTATCATCAGACAGCAAACAGGAACACTGACGTGAGTCCTCGCCACAGGAGTTTTAATATCCTAACTGATTAAAAAAATTGGTTGCACATAAGGAGAGACTTATCATACATTCCTCTGTAATCTCAAACATGCACACTCTTAAAGATTTACAAATATTTGCACATCACACACTACACGATATAATTCAGATAACGGTGTGAGCCAAAGGGAGCAACGTACAGAGTCACCTGATCCCCTACTATCACTTGATATCATGAGGAAGCAGATGTAAACAAAATTGACTTGGTAAAACACCCTAATGCAGAATGCTAATGCTTTATAATGAGAAAATGCCTGGGGATTCTTCAGTGAGAACTGAAGGTGAGATTTTAGCTGTCAGTTTTCATACCTGTCAACCAGTGTTCATTTTGTTAACGAAAATTATGATGAAAAATGTTCATCAACAGCCGTTGATGAGCTAAAAATACGTCGCTGATAATAAAAACTCCGACGACACGTATGTTTTGTTTTCGTTAACGAGACAGGACTAAAATGTGCTCACACAAAAAGGGGCGTTAAGCGCGTCATTTGCCGCTTCTTCGGCACAGAAATGAGCGATCACCGGCTGTCTGCTTCAGTCAGTTTAAATGAGAAGCGCTGATAAATATATAAAAAGTTGTAACGGTAAAAACCAACACTGCTTCTGTCAATAAGGCAGGAAAGTAATGTGCAGTATGTGCGACTGTAGCTGCATGTCTGCACGTAACTTAGACTTAGACTTAGACTCAACTTTATTGATCCCTTTGGGATGACTCCCTCTGGGAAATTCAGTCTCCAGCAGCTTATACAGTACAATACAATAGGAAAGAATCAGCACACAGAGGGTAAAAAATAAAGATCAAAATATATATATCTATCTATATAGATAGATATATATATAAAAAGTACAAAATTAGATAACAAAATATATAAAATATACACTCTTAGAAAATATACAAGTAAACAGTGGGTAATTGACCTGGTATTTAGTTCGATTAAACTAAATTAGGTTATTGCACTGTGGTTGAGAGATTATTGCACATTGACAGATTTTTATTGCACCTATGACCCTTTGAGAAATAAATAAATATTACTATTGAATAAAAGAAGATAACTACTATTAACTTTGTGAGGTGAATTAGTGGCTACCGCTTGTGAGAGAGTCTGTCCCTGTTACCTCCTCCCCCTAAGTGAGGAGTTGTACAGTAACGTTACGTTCCAGAAGTTTCCATATACACATGTAACCTCATCTGAGGATCTATATTTCCCGTGCACAACATCATCAGGAAACAATTAATGTAAGGACGGATGAAAGGACTCTACAGCTGATTGAACCTGTGTCAGGCTGATTGAATTAGTTGTAAGAGAGAAAACTTTTTGACTAAAAGTAATGACGAAAATGTTTTGTGTTATCATCGACTAAAATTGAACTAAAACTATAAAGGGTAAAAATGACTAAAATGTGACATAAACTAATAAGCATTTTCGTCTTAAGACTAAAACTAAATCTAAAATTGCTGGCAAAATGAACACCGGTGTCAACAGCTATATGCTAGCTAACCTTAGCCTCAACAGCTCAAATTTTTATTAAAATTTTACCAGTGCTTGGCAACACTGTCAACTTCTTCGTCTTCGGTCATTGCCAGTGAAAATCAAGTGTCTAACCTTGTAAACCATGTGGTGTTCTTCATGTGCTACAAGACATATCAGGGACAACGTGAGGAGTCATCTCCATGGCTGGACCTGTCTGCTTTTAAACTGCAGTGTACCAAGGACAGGCTGAACAACACGTTTTCAGATTGGCAGGTTTGAGATGTCACAAACCTAAGGAGCCAATCCTGTTAATGGACGGGGTGACGCTGTGCATATCATCATGTGCAACCTATGGCAACCACTTCTGCGATGTGCGAGCCAGCTGTAACCGCCATCGTAATTTTTGCAAACGCACTACTGACTACTAACTTCTCCGTTACTGCTACTAATGACGACATTTCAAGCTAACTGAGTTTCAACAAGTTGCCACTAAACGAGGGCAGAGACGTGTTTTGTTTTCGGCTGTAATTTTATGAAAGCAGAAACATGCAGATTATGCAGATACAGGAATTTTTAATAAGAGAGAAGGAGGAGATGCCTTCGGAGGATTTTTACAAAGTAATTTACAATTTATTATTTCAAGCAGAGCATTTTACACATCTTAAAACATGACTGGAGCTGGTCTTCAATATCAAACATGCTCAAAATGATCATTCAGGAAGTTTAAGTTGGATCTATACATTTCTGTCTGCAACAGATAATCTGGGTCAAACACTGGTACCAGTCTGGTTTGAGTCGGCCTAACAGCGCAGCAGACTGACTGTAAGAATCAATCCAATGATTGTGTGTCCAATTGAACATGTCTAGACGTATTCATCTCCATGTAATTGTACACCAGCAATGTGACGCTAATGGAGAGCTGTTTGTACCCGTGCCAGATACCAGTGTTCCACATTAGGAGCCGCTGGTTACCTCTAGTGGGTCGTGTCACGACACAGCTGGCACAGCCTGGCAGGGAAAGAGGCAGAGCGGATAGAGTGGCCAGTTACTGGCATATGATGGTGAACATACTAATGAAGATATGAGCATGTTTTTTTGTGTGTTTTGGAAATGTTCATTGATTAGTTTATGACTCTTTATTTAAATATTATTACTTATAATGGTCTGGAAACTGTTTCAGCAATAAATCAAGTAAAATTTAATAAGAACAAAATCAACTTTTTAATCAAACCAAACTACAGACAAATACTTGCCATGATCTGTCTCTTCCTTTCCTCTTGTCGCAGCACAGCCCGGCCTGGCCTGGCACAGAGAGCAGGACCACCTGGCTGATGCCAACAGTGATGTATGGCGCTTTCCGGGCAAGGGGCCCCCGGCACAGTGGCACAGAGACATCGCGAGTGGAGCCACTAGTCACATGAACAAAAGACCCTTAACTTCACCGCTCTCCATCAACATCTCTATTCACCTCCTCCGCGCAGAGGGGGTGGACCCTGTCGTACGGCGTGAGCCACACATATAAATGCGCACTCACAGGTGCATGCCTGTGTGTGTGTGCGTGGTGACAGATGGGGGATGAAGTTGTCAGACCCTCGGTTGGCAGTGCTGTAGGCTCTTGTCGGCTGGCTGCTGCTTGTTAACGTGTTAATTAGCCTACTTGTTCCTCCTGTTTGGTAATTACAGCGAGTCTGGGCCAGGACACTCATCAGGGGCCGCTGATCACGAGACGGCAGGGCAGCCGAGGCGACATATGGCTGAGAGTGTAGAGTGTTCAACAACAAAGATGAGACAGATAATGTACTCCGTTCTTTTTTTGCTGACCTTTTTAAAAAAACTTTTATTTAAACGGAGCTACACTTAGATAAATGCTCTAATTTCTGCTATTCAGACTAACACAGTTACACTGAAGCAGATTGGGGATTTAGCGCTCCTCGATGGTCGTAAAGAAGGAGGTACAATCGATGCTTCTTCACCCCTCCCCCCACCCAGATTCAGCCTGCCAGTCCGGGGATCAAACCAGCAACATTTCGGTCATATTCATTAGATTCTTTAATGCGTTTCTCCTGCAGTTGATGACGGCCTTTGGCTTGCAGTAATAACATCAAGGCTGCATACATTTGTGTCAATGTCACATTATTATTGAGTGGAAATGCATGTTTAAGCATAGATGATCTTCAGTCTGCACCGCATTACATCCCTACAATAATGTAAGTAAGCCAAAAATTAATGCAGACTGGATGTTCACTGTCATGGTTTTAAGAGTGCGCTGAAATATTTTACACGGAAATGGATGGAGGCTGCACGGTGGTGCAGCGGTAGATGTGTTGTCTCACAGCTAGAAGGTTCCTGGCTCGAGTCCCGGTTCGGACGTAGGGGGCCTTTCTGTGTGGACTTCCTCCCTCCAGGTACTCCGGCTTCCTCCCACAGTCCAAAGACATGCTCGTTAGGTTCATTGGTGACTCTAAACTGGCCGTAGGTGTGAATGTGAGTGTGTTAGGTTGTCTGTCTCCATGTGTCAGCCCTTTGATTGGCAGGCCATCAGTCCAGTGTGTACCCCGCCTCTCACCTGATGACAGCTGGGATAGGCTCCAGCCACCAGCGACCCTAAACAGGATAAGCGGTATAGATGATGGATGGATGGAAATGAATGGAAGCCAGTTAGTCCCGGAAATGGTGGACATAATTTTTAACGTACAGTAGTATGGTCATCTGATGTTGCTGATGTTAAGTATAAGTGACTTGTAGAAAGTGGACAAAAAGGGAAGTTTTGTGTGCATGTCCGATTAGTGTTGATGGTAGATGTAGTCAATTGAAGCAATAAATCCCTCAGTGCGTTCTACATAGGCACAGGAAGCTGAGTTCTCCTGCTCACAGCGTTGTCTCAGCAGTGCCTACATGTACCAGGATGCATTGTGGACAGTCCCAGCTTCGGCTTTTCTCTGCACACTTTTTTGGTCTTATTTGGCTTGAATAAATATGAGTGAATCTCCAAGTTCGATGAAACGCTGTAAAATGTGTCCTTGTTGGGATGCCATGTCTGCTGTTTTCACTGCTAGTCTGCAATTCAAGCAAAGGTGGAAGAACCGAAGAACAACAGCTGCACCTTCGACACAACGTCAGCAACAACTGCAGCTAACCTCCATACTTTAAACCTGACTCAGATGGACAGAGATGAGGTTAAAAATCAGGGAACAATCACGATTATGAATGTAAAATTAAAGGTAAATTAACATGCATAAATATTGATATTAACACTGTTTACCTTGAAGGAGGTCGACAGGAGAAAGAGCCAACACAGGAAAAAGAAGAGAGTGTAACATATGTTGAAAAAAAGGAGCAATATGTGAGAGAAGGTAAATGAAATGAACATCCTGAGCACCTTGAAAGCACGTCAGATAAGTGCAAAGAGGTGGAGTGGTGGTGATGGGGTGTCTCCATCTTTGCTGTTATCTCTCCCGCCCCCCTCCCCGCAGGAAGCAGCCGGTTCATTTGCCTATGAGTGTCTGACGGAGCCGATTAAGAGCAGTTTGTTTTATAGACGTGGGCTAATTGAGTTGGCTAGATTGCCGTCACTCGCCCGCTCTTTATTGAAGATTACATATTTCCTTTTCATATCTTGCCGCTGCAGCCGCCCGACCCATCTATCTCCATTCCTCTTTTCTTCCGCTCCCCCCATCCGCCGTGTAAAGTGAGAAGGAGCTTTGGTCCTACGTCTAATTAGTGCTCCTCTCCATCACTCTCCCTTGTTCACTACTATATCCTGGCCCCAGAGACCTCGCTTCGCCTCTCCTCTCTCCGTCTCTGACCCCTCCTTCTCATTATCTCCTCCTCTGACTTCCTTCTTCCTCCTCATCTTCCTCTTTTGCACCACTCCATCTTTCATCATATCCATCTCTGTCATTATTCACTGCCCCCCCCCATGCCTCTGTCCCTCTTCCTTTCTCTCTACCTCACCCCCCCCAACCATCTCTCCCTCCTTTGCTCTCTCTCCTTCTCAATGAGTTAATTAGGCTCATCTCTGGCACCCTCTTGCCAAAGCCTGTGCCCACAGGGCCAGCCGCAGCACTCCGCCGATGATTGGGGGGGGCTCTATTTTTAGAAGACAACAGAAAGAGGAGAAACGGAGAGAGAGGGAGAGAGACAGCTGAAGGTCATTTGGTACTCTCACTTTGAGCATATCTATAACACAAGAGAAGACGGAGAATTAAACAAAAGCCTCGCATGTGGACTCAATAACCTTTTAACAGAGGAATCACATGAAACGCTGGTGATTGACGACTGAATTAAAGTTTAAAATAATAGAAAATAAACATGTTATAGATGTTAAAGAAACAGCCCATTTTGTGTCGTCATAAATTCATCCCTCTAATGAGCCCTTTGAGAGCGCTGTAAGCTACTGCAGCTCCACAGACAGTGTGGCGCTGACATCACCGCTTATTCCCAGGTAAGCCTTTCATAGTAAATCTTCATGTGAGGCGCTTTGTTAAAGTGCCCGAGCAGGCCGACAGAGCTCAAACGCTGTCTTTACTGTGCCTATAAGGACAACAGAAGCCTTTCAGTGGCCTGATCTGCTGAGGGCGATTGTTGCTTCTATCGGTGAAATGCCTTGAACACGTTGAAAATTCACAACAAGGAAACATCCAAATCCCAAGACTTTTTATAATTCCACGTTTGTGCTGCCCACTCATGATCTCCCACAACTCACTGCTGCAGGGAGAGGATGAGTAATTCCTCATACATACAGTATGTGAGCTCTGGAGACTGGAAGTATGGAAGGTCTAACATCTCCTATCTGTTAAACACTGTGGGCAGAAAAATGGAAGAAACTATGTGGGATGATAAAAGTGTACACTATACACTACACTGGTCAGCCATAACATTATGACCACTGATAGGTAAAGTGAAACACATTGGTTATCTTGGCACCTGGCAGTATGTGGGATATGTTAGGCAGCAAGTGAACATGTTGTTCCTGAAGTTGACCTGTTGGAAGCAGGAAAAATGGGCAAGTGTGAGGATGTGAGTGACATATTGTGATGGCTCATCGCCTGGGTCAGAGCATCTCCCAAACTGCAGCTCTTGCGGGGTGTTCCCGGTCTGCAGTGGTCAGTACCTACAAAGAGTGGTCCAAGGAAGGAAAACTGGAGAACCAGTGACAGGGGAGTGAAGGCTGGCTCGTGTGGTCAGATCCAACAGAAGAGCTACTGAAGAAAGCCGCAGGAAGCGCCTACAAAGTGAGCATCAGAACTGGACCACAGAGCAATGGAAGAAGGTGGCCTGGTCTTTTACATCATGTGGATGGTCGGGTGCCTGTATGTCACTTACCTGGGGAAGACACGGCACCAGGATGCACTATGGGAATAAGGAAAGCCAGCAGAGGCAGTGTGATGCTTTGGGCAATGATCTGCTGGGAAACCTTGGGTCCTGCTATTCATGTGGATGTTACTTTGACACGTACCACCTACCTAAACATTGTTGTAGCCCAAGCACACCTCTTCATGGAAACAATATTCCCTAATGGCAGTGGTCTCTTTCAGCAGGATGATGCGCCCTGCCACACTGCAAACATGGTTCAGGAATGCTTTGAGGAACACGACAACGAGTTCGAGGTGTTGACTTGGCCTCTAAATTCCCCGATTAAATCGAGCATCTGTGGGATGTGCTGGACAAACAAGTCCGATCCATGGAGGCCCCACCTCGCAACTTACTTGACTTAAAGGATCTGCTGCTAACGTCTTGGTACCAGATACCTGAGCACACCTTCAGAGGTCTAGTGGAGTCCATGCCTCGACGGGTCAGGGCTGTTTTGGTGGCAAAAGGAGAACCTACATAATATTAGGCACATGGTCATAATGTTGTGGCTGATCCTCCCATTTTGAAAATAACAGCAACAGCTGCATGTGCAATTCACTGGATTATATTCAGGGATTAAAGTTTGTTTAGCTCGAGGAGATAGTGATCATGTAGGTTGATCTAAGAGAAACCTGACAGCCTGCCGTACAAATGATTTTAATTTCATTTCTCAAAATAGGAACTAACTGGAGACAAACCTGACTTTGTTCTGAGGCGATGGCAGCACATCAGAGATAGAAAATGTCCTCTACTTTACCACACACTGTCATGCTGAATGAGGTTATATTTTCTTACCACTACACTAATATCCCAAACCGTCTACTGCACATAAACAAACAGGACCACGCGGCACACTCATCTAATGACAGATAAAGGCAGCAGGAGCAGCAGAGCCGGCGTGAGTCAAACCACCAGGAGTTCATTTACCCCTCTCCCTCTAATAAACAAAGCAATCACTGACAGTCAGAGACACAATTATGAGCTAATTACGCAAAATAACAGATTCTCCCTCTCCACCTTCCACACTTGTTTCACACGGGTACCCCCACAGATTACAACAACCCCCATCCGCCCCTCCTCTGCTGTCTGTTACTCCACCGTTAACCCCCTGCACTCCCTAAACACAGACGCGCTCACATGTACTTACACAACATGCAAGCGTGCACACACGGATACACGAGTGCGAAGACGCACGCAGATTTATGCAGGAGGTTATTCATGCGAGCGTGCACACACGGAGTCATCCCCCTCCCTCCCAGAGCCCGTCTTATTTAGCAGCCAAGTCGTCTCATGGCAACACACTCGTCAATCTCCCTCTATGCGGCCTCGTACTAATTAACTGATTTAAATGGGAGTGTGTAGCGGCGTGACACAGGGCGCCGGTTCTAGTCTCTGAAGCACCCGCTTTTATAAAACCCTCCTGTTACCTTATTGAACCAATCTCTATCGATCATTTCCTAACTTTTTCTTTCATGCATTTCACTTCCCGTCTCCTTCTATCCTCCAACACAACCGATGACTTATTCAGTTATGAGTATCGACCCTGGCAGCCTCTTCGCATTGCCAACTGGCAAGCCGCTGTGCCCCCGTGCCCACATGGCTCTCTGGCACGTGCACCGCCGCTCATTTCACAACATGGTCATTATCATGGGCGGCTCCACAGGGAGGGATTACGCTAAATATGTAAATGAGAGCAATGTTGAAAGTGTCAAAGAGCAGGACAGAAAAGTGTTGCAGAGAGAGAGAGAGAGAGAGAGAGAGAGAGAGAGAGCTGCTGGCTGCGTCCTGATGTCGAAGCATCTGATGTTGGTAAAAGTGCAGAATTACAAATGGAGGAGTCGGGGGTACATCTCAGAATCAAACTGAGCAAACAGCCACGGGATAATGGGTAACTGCAAAAAATGAAATCTCATTTCCATAAAATGAAATGTAACAAAATCTGTCTGAATGACAATTTTTGTTTCATAGAGAGTTCTGCCTCCAGCAGTTTCAGGCAATCTCTTTGTTTTTCTACAAAAGGATAAATCCCTTCTGGTTTCCGTGTGTTTTGAGGAAATGAAGCAGAAATCAAAACTTTGCGTGCCCCACTCGCCCGCCGAATTAGATCATATTGATTCTGCGTGTTTGACAGAAAGACACGATGCAGTCTTCACGCAGAGGGGGGCACAATCTAAAATCCATCCTGCTACAGACAGACTTTATAGCATCTGAAGGATAAATGACGTCCTTTTAATGCGAGATGGGAAAGTAGATTCAGCTAAATTCTCTGTTTCAATCTGTGTTGCATCATGGGAGGTCCTCGGCTGGAGCAGGAGTGGAGCTGCCGGCTCCTGCAAACTGCCCTGAGGGCCTCCTCTCTCTCCTGCTGCTCAATTACAGCCCGGAATGATAAAGCACCTTATCGAGGCCGGACTACAGAGCTGCAGGCTCCATGTGGGGCCTTCATCAATATTTCAGATCCCTCCCTTTATACTGTATTTACCCTTACGTGGACAATGATAGGCTACATCACCTCCAACCTCCCTCCCCTCAGGCAGCAGGAAACGGACTGTTACACCTGAATGAGTACAACAAAAGAAGGGGTTTCACTGAAGTGTGTGTGTTTATGTGTTAAAGAAAGGCTACATTGTCTGAAACTGAGCTGGATTTTCGCGACAGGTTTCAATGTGTTCAATAAGTGAGGACACAGTCCATCTCTGGGGACGCTGAAGCTGAGGCACACAAAGACCCCTCAGGCTGTCGTCTTTGGATCCCTTCAGCTTTGCTTGTTTAACAGCTCGTCGTTTTCTTCTTCTGCCCCTTCTCATTTTTCTACTTCTGGTTCTGTTTTCTTCACATCATTCTTCTTCCTTGTTCACAACCTGCCCGATCACCTGACAGGCTTTCATTGCACTTTGTTATGGGATCGTCCACACGGTCTCAGATCGCAGCAGTCGGCTACAGTTTGAAGACGATACAGCCTCTGGGGACACCTGTGAACATGCCGGGGTCAGAGAGCTACTTTGAAGAAATTAAAGTGGCCAAGAGCTACTTTACATTACATCGCTGTAATTGCTGGTGGTGCCACATGTTGATTCTTTTGTGGACTGAAACGTGGCCACGTTTTCTTGGCGTGGCCACCTTCACTGTCCATCATAAATCCGGCTAAACAAGCTTGCTAACAGCACCGAACTCCTCAGACGTTGACGTTTAGCATCATCATTTTTTATTGGCAGATGATTTTAAGGTGAATTTATTGTTGTCCGATTTTTTGTACAGAGTCTGTGAACCTCTAAAATCCAGGCCGCAAGCTCGTGAGCTACCTACTAGAGACCCCTGGAATACAGGAAAAGAACCTGTTTTCTTGTGATTTACTTGTTATTAACGGGTCTTACCTTTGCCCAAATTTCAACATCATGATGCAGATTTGTAAAAAGTAAAAATGAAGCTTTGAAGCTCAAGAGGAGAAGAAAGCTACTTTTAAAATGCTCGTTTGTTGAACGGAGGGGAGTCGGGAAATCTGAACACTGAACGGCTTTCGTGACACAGCGTCAAGGGAACTTATCTCAAGTTGAATTTTAGGTCTAGAACCGATTGTTAGCTGTTAGCATGTAGATGTCCGTTTATAGAGATTAATGAGAAGCTAAATTATTGTCTGATGACCGCTGATGGGAGCCGGGATGTCATTACAGCGCATTACCCCTCAAGTGATGATTTTATCTCCAAGAACACGTAGTAGTAGTAGTTAGTAGTAGCTGTAGTTTAGGTGGTCCCTCTCAAAACTTTTCCAAGTCAGTGTTAAAAACCAAAAACCACCAACCTGGTTAATGCTTAGGGAAAAAAAGCAACTTGGTTACAGGTTTGGAGGATCCCAGCTTGGGTTATAATAAGTACTTTAAAGGCTTCGAGAAAGATGTGCTTTAAGTTGAATATTTTATCTTTGTTGTCATGATTAAATAAAATGTTTACATTGATTTAACAATCTAGATAACTAAGAAACCAACATTGTATGTCTGTTGGAAATTGGAAACAATCAAAAGTAACTTGTGTTAATATGTCATAATTCCTGCTGCCTCTACATATGTTTGCATATGTTGTTTTGGGGGGGCTACTTATGGGGCACCATCTCACCTGGTAGAGTGTGCACCCAATGTATGTACCAAGGCTGAGTCCTTACCACATTGGGCCCTTTGCTGCGTGTCATTCCCTAATTTACTTCAGCTGTACCTGTCAAATAAAGCCCGCAAAATATTCTTAAAAAAATGTACTAATGACGTTTTTTTTCTAAGAAGAACACAATTGAAATGTTAATCTTGAAAGAGAAAGTTAGAAAGAGCCAGAGAGAAATAAAATCCAAAGCCAGAACAGAAGTTCAGGTGTGATTACGTCCAATCAGAGTGATGCTGTGAGAGTTGGTATCTCAGAGCCTGTTGGAGGAAAAGCTGAAGGGATGTTGTGAGGCCATTTTTCTCACAGCGATCCAATATTATCAGAATGACCGAAGCTCCCACCGCACCCCAAAAACACACACACACATTTACACACCCTGTCCCCCCCCTTCCTGAAACCCCCTGGCTCTCCATCACGGCTCGCAGTGCCCCGTTTTTCACAGCAGGAAGCTAATTCCACTTTTATCCCAAAGTAATATTGGCCTTATCGCTCGCCCCACTGCATCCACGCCGAGACTCAGGGCAGGGGGGCGATGGCGGAGGGGGTGATGCGAGGCGAGGCGAGGCAGGTGCTGGTGGAATGTCAGCTTGGTGGAACTGATTGCGGCCACAGAGCTGTTGCTCCATTACACACACACACACACACACACACACACACACACACACACACAAACACATAAAGGGAGAGAGAGAGAGTGACAGAGTGAGAGAGAAACAAACTCCCCCAGGTCTTGCCCACTCAAGCCCCTTCTGAGACCACCAATATTGCCACTGATATTGCCTTGGTGTTACAACCTAAGATTTACACACACACACACACACACACACACACACACACACACACACACACACACACACACACACACACACACACACACACACACACACACACACACACTTTTGCATTACCTCAACGCAGCCACTGCTATCACCTACCATCCAGCCATCTTAAGGCAGCCACAACCTCTGCTCCTGCCACTGGGCGAGTCTCACACACACACACACACACACACACACACACACACACACACACACACACACACACACACACACACACACACACACACACACACACACACACACACACACACACACACACACACACACACACACACAGAAAGGAGCGGCAGGGGAAAACCATTTCACATTTCGCCCACCCCGCTCCCCTCGCACGACCATTTACACTTTTCCCGTCCACATTTTCTCATCACACTCCTCAATTACAAGTGAGACCTGGGGCTCCCCCCTGTGCCCCCCCCCCCCCCCCCCCCCCTACCACCACCACCACCTCTCCCTCCTCACCCCCACCCAGAGGACAGGGTCCCTCTCTCCCAGTAAACAAGGTGCAGATGTCAGAGAATCAGCAGCCTGGTAATGTGCTTCACTGCTATAGCACACAATACATTACTGCGTTAAGGTCTCCTGTTGTCACTTTGCCTTACGCAGAATTTAAAGCACACACACACACTTACACACACGCACGCAGGCTGACAGTATTGAAAGCTAAATGCCACTAATAGGCTGATTCTGCTCACACAATGAATTCAAATTGCCTGCTGTGCACCACGTCGAGCTTAACATACTACACTTGAGCATTCCCATCAAACTGGGGGCATTTCCCCTGATGCCTATCTGTGCTCTGTTAATGAAGACGTATGGCGCAGGTACAGTGATGACATTTTCCCGGGCCGCAGACAGCTTCCATCCGTCCTGAGGCACGGGTTCATACCACGGCTGTCTGCTCGCTGATGTGGCAGGTCCGTAGTTTCGGACAGAACGAGGAGCAGGTAGCGAAGAGTTTAGGGAAATAAGATCTCGGTGCTGTCAGAGGGAAACTCTGAGAGTTGTGACAAGATGATTTTATGTTATTGTTTACTGGCACTGGAGGATGCCATGGCCGTGATTGATTGCAAGCTACTAACACGCTTATGGAAAATGTGGTCTAACTGTCATAGTTTTTGCGTGACAACATTGTACTCACCAAAGTCATTTCTGGGAACCAGGAATGCAGCAACAGTTTGGACACTGTCCGCAACAATTAATACATACTCTGCACTCTTGCCTCTGCAACTCAAGTACAGGCGAGACCAATCACCAGCAATAATAAGCAGGAAGATCACAGTAGAAGGAGTAATTAAGGAAAGCAGAACACGACTATGTGTTGCCATTGTACAGCACGTGTGTTGTTCCGTCCTTGCTTCCTCGTTATTCCCGTCTTTTTAATAACAGCGGTTATCTGCAAAGGTTGGCAGTACACACATTCTTTACTCGAGAAGAAGTAGAGATCATTTTTTTAACAAGGACTCTGGTAACAGGAGAATACTTTCTTTACTGAAGAGTTCAGGCTCTGAAATGTGTTTATAAGAAGCCCTCTGAAGGACATTTCCGCTGGTGGGTCAAGACTATTACACTTTGATCATTCTAACTTCAAAAGAAGAACAAGCCCGATAATAAGCATTTGTTGTTCTAATGTTTGAATCAGTTGGACGGGGTATGTCCTTCCCTTCCATTCAAATTGTGCTCTGCCTTAATCTTTCATTTCACTACACATTCTCCCTGTTGATCACAGATTTCTTATTCACTCAACACCTACAGCCCATTTAGATATTGAAACTGTTTATGTTGTTAATCACATGTTATTTCTTATGGTAGATATTACTTATAATTATAAATAGCCACCTATATATGTTTTGGTGGTTGTATGTGCAGATGTGCATGTTTAACACATCACATGTGGAGTGTTAAATTGTGTTATAGATATTGTTGTGGGGGACAAATAGCTACCTATAACAAGTTATGGTTTAATATGATATTATTCTATTATAAAGTTTATAATACACCTTTATCTGTAAGGCAGTGGCAGGGCACATAAGGTGTATGCTCTATAGATATAAGGTTGGTTCGACACAAGTTTTTGACCGTGTTATCAGAACCTTATAATGACAACGTGTTATTAGAAACATGTAATTACGAGTTGTTTTGTATGATGTCAAATGGAAAGGTTAGTAATGGACCAGACTTTGATGTAGTTGGATGCAACGTATATTTATATGGCACAGGATAAAGGACAAAATTAAGACAATTGAGAGGCAGAGGGAGGCTATATCCTTGCCGAAGCCAGCTTCTGATCTGGCCAATGATAAGCATGCGTCTAACATAGCAACCCATTGGATCGACTACTGGCTAGGCTGGTCATTAGCTTCCGAGGCTAGCGCCAGGTGGAACTGGCTAGCCAGTAGCTGATCCAATGGGTTGCTATGTTAGATGCATGACTTGCCGCCCTGGTCGAATGAATAAGCGGCCTCTCATTCCCCAGCGCCGGCCTCTCAGTTACTAGCGTTGCTGGCTTATCATTGGCTGGATCAGTAGCTGGCTTCGGTGAGGATAAAGCCTCCCTCAGCCTCTCTCTTGTCTTAATTTTGTCCTTTTCCCTGTGCCATATATATAAAGCCTTTACAGAGTTTTCCTGCCTCCTTGTGAGTATTGTGGAACACAAGTGGCATAATTTATAAAGACAACAATTTTTATCTTAGTATTAACTGTTATCAAATGTTATTATAACAACATGAGAGATCTAACTTCTATTAGCAGCTGTGATTCTTCATTTTGCAAACATCTGAAGTCTGAACTCTCCCTGTGTGTGTGTGTCTCTCTAGGTGGTTGTAGCTGGGAGGGCTGGGGTGCTGGCTGGCTAATGGATGAGGCTGAGCACGTTGCCATGGTGCTACCTGGTGGGGAAGGTTCTGCAATGTGAGGCTGAGGGGAGCCGCCTGCCAATGGGAGAACAGAGAGGCAGAGGAGGGTGTTGTAGTCTGTGTGAGTGCGTGTGTTTGCATGGAGGAGGGGATGTCTAATTTCACAAATACACACACACTCTAGCTCAAACAAAACCTCGAAGGCATGCATGCGTCTAAGCCAGTGCACACACACACACGCACACACTCTCCATTCAGTAGAATTAAATCTCAGCGCTTGCAGAGACGGTGCAGTTGAATTATTTATGGCTGCCCGTCTGCAGGCCAGGCCGTAATAAAGTTACGGCCGAGACTAATTTGCAGTTTGATGAGGTGGGCTTTTAGCGGTGGATCCTGGGCCAACATTAAGTACATATTGTTTTTACAGATTTGATTACCTTTTTATTGTTATTGTTATTAATGCACTGGGTGTGTGCATAGGGTATACGGGAGCACACCCCTCCTCGTTTGCTCGAGACAATACAAAAACCTGAGCAGAGGAGAGGGCTGGAAGTGAATAAGCAGTGTGTGGGGAACCATTAGACGTATACTGGATGTAATCTCCTCACTTTAAAAATCCAATAAAAGTGGCAGCTCAACACCTTTTATAGCAACCTGGAGGCAATCTGCTTCTAAATACATAAGCCTCAGCTGTGAATCAGCTGTGAATTGGACCTGAGCCATCTGCCGGCTCGCACATATACAAACACACACACACACGCATGCACACACCTCCATAAGGGCCTATAGAAAAGTATCAGGGCTGCTGAGCTGATGTTGGCACTCACAGATAGTACATTAAGGCGTTAAGAGTGGGGAGCTTTACAGTAATGGGATGACGGTGTTGGGAAAACAGATTTTGATTTGCGATTTACCACCGACTAAACAAAATTCAATTCTACACAATTTTTCAAAGCACCCCACTTTGCCTGGCGAAGACAGTAGCACACTGTAAAACCTGCGGATAATTTGATGGAGTGTTGTTGGGCTGTAAAATACGGACTTTCACGAGCTATTAAAGGCTTAAAGCCTGTAAAAATGTTATGGCGATTAAAGCACCAGGAGTAAAAAAGTAGGGTTATAGAACACCTTGTGGACTCTTTGTAACATCCCACACTGCTAAACAAGAGCAAGACACAGTGCGCTCGCCCTCCCCTGGATACATGATAATCCTTTGATTAATGACACCCTGCATATTTAATGCTTAATACGTAGAACGGGAGCTGACAAGCCAAACAATTAGGTCAATTACTGCATGACAACTATGTTGTGTTGGGTTAATTACTGGAATCTTCTATGGCGGGACACATCCATTTGAGGGCCAGTGGCACGTAACAGAGCGCACATGCAAATGAGCTAACCTAGAGTACAGGACACATGCAGGAGTACGTGATCTGAGTTATGGATGAGGACGGAGGTGTGTATGGCTTTGCTTTTGCATATTCTTAGAGGTAGATAAAGGGACTATTTTCTTTCACGGTAATTTATCACTATTTCATAGGCGCTCAGGTTGAGGTTGAATATCTGGCACATGCTGTCCATGTGTGAATATATCGCCCTAATGTAAATATATATAGAGAGAAAAGAGAGATAATTTATGTGTGCATGTGTTTTTAGTATTAGGTATGAAAGGGGAGGAAACAAGGGATAAGGAAGGAAGGAGAGGAAGGTCTCGGTCTGTCAGGAGCTGTTGTCATTTGAAGCAGATTAATTAATCAAAATCCGAACACTTGCGCCGTTCGCAGCCACTTCTCGGGACCCATCATGTCATCATGCGCTCCCCCCTTTCCTCTGCACCTCACACGCCTCCCCTGTGTGCTATAACTTAACTAGAAACGCGCAGACACGTTAAACAGAAACAGGACACACTCATCTCTATCGCACCGCTCTGTGCATTTGGAGAGGTTGGCGTGGGAGCCAAAGAGGATGGCGGAGGTCATTTCCATATTCACTTAGCCGAGTGTTGCCTCTCTCCTTTCTGCACTATAGCGCTTTAATCAAAGCGTGCGGCGCTGCCACTGCTCCTAAATGGCCCTGGAGCGCCTTTGAAACACACTGACACCGGTGTCGCGCTGAAAAGGACATGCTTTTTATCCTCTTAAATAGCTTGTAAAAGGGCCCCATTGACTACACAAGCAGCCGACACTTCCATGCCTCCTCGCTTTTGCTTCCATTGTACTACCAAGTGAATGTGTCAACGATACTGGACGAACACAGGCGCCCTGTATAACAATATCCTGTGGGGTTTTTCTTCAATAGGCTTGGAGATTTAGCGCACGGCAAATATTTATATTGACATCCGTGAGCTAGTCTTTTATGCCACTTGAAAAAAAAGAAAGAGAGAGGCTTCTTTGATGCAGAAAAAACCCCCAGAAAGAAATCTTATCACGCGGATGTGAAATTCAAGGACTTCACTTTCACAGTTTCCCTCTGAGAGCAGGATACACAAATGTCAACACAAGCAGTAATGGCAGGCAGACATGCACATTCAAACCAGGATACACACACACACAAACTTAATCACACACTAACATGCACATGTTCACTGAGGCCCCCTCAGCACGCGCGTATGAGCAGTGCAGTACAGTATGAAGGCTGTCATCCATCACAAGGTATTGCCTGTCCTCGTTAGAAAGTCCTAATCCACTTGTTTCTGCAGTCTATTCTCCTGGTAGTTGCCCTGCACTACCACTGTAATGGGCACAGAGAGCTTGATGCATACACACACACACACACACACACACTCTCCCTCTCTCTCTCTTCGTTAATGGTCTTGGAGCGCTGAGAGAGAAAGCCCCCAACTGTGTGAGCAAGTGTGTGACTGAGGAAAAAGCATATACACATAAACCAACAGTTACATGAAGCTGTGTTTGTCTCCATTCAACAAAGTAGTCGTTTACATTATGTACTTAATTATGTACTTTATACTCATGATTTTCTTGTTGTTTATGTAGTTTGCATTTAAGAAATCAATAGACTCTGTTGATACCAGCAGGAAACAAACTGAAAGCAAGAATGTCTTTGCACGATATTGGATTTTTTACCGATATCCGATATGCCGATATTTTACAACTCATTTAGCCGATTACCGATACCGATATTTTTTTCGCGCACACCTAATTGCAGAGATCATCAACTCTCTTCTGTATTGGAATTAGCGTACAGTATAATGGTGATACTCTTATCACATTTGTTACAGCGGTCGGGGTGACGGGTCTTGAGATGGTTAATCAAGTTTGTAGTGTTGACAGACTTTGCCTTGGCTCCTCCTCGCATCACCGAAGCTGAGCAGTCATTGCAAACAGCAGTTTGCTATCTATTTCGGACGCTTTGAAAAACTTCCACACCACGGACATTTTGGCTTCTAACTCTCTCATGCTGCAGGTAGACACACGTGACGTCATCGCGCTGCGCCGCGCAGGTCTTCTTCGCGCCGGGGACATTGAGCCAAGGTTGGGCATTTAATCAAGTATGCAGCAGCCCATTATTTTATCGGTTAATTATATCGGCGGATATAGGCGTGTTGGCCGATATCCGATAGTTCATTTTTAAGCCAATATCGGCCAATACCAATAACGTGCCGATAATATCGTGCATCCCTAGTAATGATTTATACCAATGACTGTATATAAAGATGGACGACGCATCTCCATCTGCTCTCATTGTATGAAGTTGAAGCCAAAATACCCCTGAGGTGGGCGCTGCCATCTTGCGATGGTGAGCCAGAACTGCGCAGTAAAGATCGGCGGGTGGAGCCGCCGTAGCCACTTTCGCTAACCAAAACACACACTTAAATTACCGAAAAAAGGGCAAAGATCCCACTTTACGGCATATTTAACTGCAGAACAGCTTCTTGTGTTGGTCTGAAGCAGACGTTTACAAATATGGGAACTTCAAAGAGTAGTTTTAAGTGTGAGCTATGTTTCCTCTCCCTGTTCCTCCTCTACTCTGCTAATCCTGAACAGATCGGCTGCAGGAGCCGTATTTGTCAACAGAGCTGTCAATCATCATTTTTTACAGCATCAAATAACTAATTTAAACTAAACTTGACAGAAAAATGAACACTTGGGCTTAAATCAGGATGATAACACGAGCGGACGAGCCCCCAATTTGTCAGGAGCCGGCTCAAAGTAAGTGACAAAGAAAGATCACACATGAATACTGTTTAAACAACTACAGATAAAAGAAATATAATGGTGCAAGTTAGTCAGTCATAAATGCAGTGTATGGATGAGTGTTGTGTTGAATGCAAAGAAAACACAGAATCAGTCAAACTAGCTGGTGGAGGCCTGGGAGGAAGAGAGGAGAGACGGACTAGCTGTGACCCAATCCAGGGGCTGCAGCCTTCGAAGGCCCTTCTGAAGGCCGACACTGCGTCACAGAAGCGCGTCGAAGGCCGTTCCCAATTTGAAGGCTCGTTCAGATGCGGCCGACAAATGCGTCCTCCATTTCCTGAGCCGCGAAGGATCCACCAGGTGCAGAGTGGAAGCCGCTTAAATACGCTGAGGACCGATTACCTCAGGTGCAAACAGTTTTCTGATGTCCTTCCCGACTCTGCCCATTGGCTCCTGATCCAGGAAGTCAACCAAACCAATAGCAGGCAGAGAGGGCAGGACTTCACATTAACTATAATGACAGAAACCATGTTTGAGAAAAATGTATTTGCAGTGTATTTTGATTTTATAGTTTGACTCATGTCCCATCTGTTAACATGGAGGAGGCGGGCTTTATGACCTATACTGCAGCCAGTCAGCAGGGGGCGATAGAGATGTTTTGGCTTCACTTTAAGGGAGCTGCCATGCCGTCCATCTTTTTATACAGTCTTTGATTTATACTAATTTTTTTGTTCTCTTTTTCACAAGCTTTTCATTGCTGTACAACTGAAGCAGCACCTCTATCTTCCTGTAAAGTAAACACTGAGTTTTGGGACTATATCAACAATATTCATGTATAAATAAGAACATCTCTGAGTGTATTTTAACATGTTCTGAAGCAGTTATAATGCAACTGTAACGATGCAGTAAAGCTGGATATCTTGTAACCATCCATGTGATGTGTAATATGAGCGCATGGTGTCTTTATAGAGGAGAGTATCAGAGACATTTCAAGGCCTTGCACGCACAACACAACACGCATCGACTATTTGGTTTACCCTTGTGCTGCACTGAGAGACTTCTTGCTGCTGCTAGATTAAGTGCTGCTGTCTCTTCATCAGATGTGTTTGCTGTACATGAGTGTGTGTGTGTGTGTGTGTGTGTGTTGATACACATAATAGACAATATACAGCAGTAGGTCTATTACTGGTTTCTAATGCTTTATGCTTCTTTGTGCAGCTACATGTGGGTGTTGGTGTTTACTTGTGCGTGTATGGAAGAGTTGAGTGTGTTGTGCGGCTGTGTGTGTGTGTGATTGAGCTGGTGTAAGTGTGGCCCTATCACTTTCTCTCTCTCTCTCTCTCTCTCTCTCTGTAGTCTCTCAATTAGGCGGAGAGCGGGCCCATGGGGAGCCATTGTTTGAGTAGCAGTCGAAGACAAACAAGACTGCCACCGCACGCAGGAGCTCCCTGGGCAACACTTGAGACTGCTGCAGTCATTCACCCACCGGCTCCTGAACACACACACACAAACACACACACACACACACACACACACACACGTAGTCCTACCTTTGTAATTTGCATATACTTACTAATGCACACAGGCATAAATAAAATCTCATACATGCACGTTAACACTCACCAGCGAATTATGATGCATGCGTAGATGCTGACGTTTGAAACCATTCACGCACACACACATTCATGTTAAACCTACACACAATGCATGAACCGTATGCACACATAAACACAAACATTCACAGAGGATTATAGCGCAGCCCTGCTCTTCCTGGTAAATGGACCAAAACCACAGATCCAGGGGGAAAAAACCAGGGCACACATGTTTACACACAAATTACACCCTGTGGGATAACTTAGCCCCGTTTCTACAGCGAAAGGCCACACAGTGTTAGATGATAATGTGCTCACGGATATTCCCCTCTGCCTGTTTACTCACATCTTAATAACAGCTGCATTAGTGGGACAAGAGGGAGGAAAACAGCAAAAGGGGGTTTTGTGTACCATTTGTGTCCGTTCACAGGAGAACAGGAGCAACAGAGGTGCTCGTTTTCTCTCTTTCCATCTGTCTCCATTCCTCCCCTCATCCTTTCATCCTTTAATCGCACTGTTTCTCTCCAGAGAGAGAAATAGAGGATTTTCAAGTCATAAAAGTTTTATAGGAGCCGTAAAGGGTAAGCATGTACAGTCAGCCCTTCTGAACTCTCACTCCCTGCTCTTTATAACCATCTGAGAGGGGGGAGACGGGCGGTCAGGTAAAGGATCGCTCTGGAAGTAATCTCACCACAGAAATCTGTCCTTTTTTTCAGCTTGCAGGCTCCTTTTTTCTTTTTCTTTTTTAAAGATATAATCTCAAAGATTATTATTTAAATAAATGTCTGTTGAGTCTCTATCTATCACCGCATGAGGTAACACAATGGTGATTGAGCCTGTGGCCCACTGATGAAAGCCTTTGCATTTGCAGTATATAGTGTTATTATGGACTGGGTGTCTGTAGCGACTTTCGCGGAATAAAATCACAAGTGGCGCCCAGTTTTACCCGATTTCCACCTAAATTAGCACGTTGATGCAGGGTTTTCAGACCCAGAAAGATCCGCTAATAAATGTCACCTCTTTCTTTTCCCATTGCCAGTGAAGTATCCTCCTGTCGGTCTCTTTTCTGCTGCGTCACTGTCTGACGTGACAAACATGTCCGTAACAGGGTTAGTAAACAGTGAAGATGTTACGGTCTTTATTGTATCTATCACTCATTCAGTCTGTTTATCAAACTCGGCGCAGACAAATTTGGAACGATGTTCGAGTGCTGCTTGGACGGAGACGGGCGGAATTTGTAGCAGAGATGACAAGGAGTCCCAGAAGTTACCGACGGAGCATAGAATCGCGTCAGAAAGGGGGCGGAGATTAGCGTGTTGACACGGGTATTGTGTTCCCATCACCGCCGATCGGAGCCGAGGCGATAATTACACCGGGTCTACTGTAGAGTCATTTGACTCCGCCTACCCTCTCTGGCAGACCAACCACTGCTGGGTGATGGAAAACATGTCAGTAGAGCCCCTTTCTGAATGCCGATTGTAACCTTTCCCACTAAGCAGGCGTTTTTTTCGACCAGTGGGAAAGGGGCTCTACTGACATGTTTTCCATCAGCCAGCAGTGGTTGGTCTGCCAGAGAGGGTAGGCGGAGCTAAGCGGCTGCTTTTCCGCTCTCTGCAAGTGTTGCGAGTAAACAGTAATCTACTATGGCTGAACAAACAAAGAAAAGATCGATGACGACAGATACAACTTCAACAATAAGTGAAAACCCAAAGAAAAAGAAACAAATTCGACGCTCACATGAAGTCTATAACCATATAAGAGCTATAACTAGAGCCAACCGTGGACGTCACACATGCGACACTGTCTGGATATTTTGCTCCCACAATTACCGTTAATCACCAAAGGCGCCGCCAAAGAGAACCAAACTGACATCTTCCAGATTACAACTTTAAGGCTGTTCTTGTGCTGTCTTGCCTCGCACTTTTCCAAGGCTCCAATTTTATCATGCACTTCATGTTTCTCTACCTGCCAAGTGTGTTTAGAGAATTGAAAGCAGTCTCACACGCATGTGAACGACAGCTCAGCCGGGGCGACGAAAGCTCATTGAAAGATAAAAACAAAACTCAGCCTGCAGCCACAGACGGTGCAGCTTTTACTTCTTATTACAGCCTGAAGAGCAAAGATGTACTCCTTGGCTTTCAGTGTCACATTATAGCACAGGTATATTTATTGTAATGCACTATAGGGATACACACCAGCATTTCTATTGTGGGGATCTCTATCTGTCTTTTCACAAAATAGGGAAATGACTTCCACGTACAACATGGGCTCACAAATGGGAGATGACAGTTATTCTGCTGAGCGGGGAGGCAACCGGGCTCTCTCCCTCTAACCTATGCGGCAGACTGTAAAATAGCGAGCGAGCGAGCGAACAACAAGAGAAATAAATGACTTTCTGGACAAAGGCAGCGGCAAAGCAGAAAGCATTTCTCCTGAGGCTAAGAGGGAGAACGAGAGAGAGATGGAGAGATGGAGGAGGAGAGGGAGGGAGGCGGGGAGGGGATACATCACCTTGTGCAGCGCTCCATATCATTTGCATGGTTTATACTCTCCAAGGCCCCCACCATGCAAATGACTCATAAAGTAGAAATAGAGAGACTTTGGAGCTGGTGTCAGGAGTGAATTTATATATGATTGCCAGGCGGGCCCGGTGTCCTAAATCATTTTCAATTAGATGACACTTTCAATATCAAGCCGCTGATTTAGAGATATTAAAACTTCTTCTCCCTTATCCTCCACAGAGTTGAAAGCAAGCAAGCTTATCTGCCAACCTCCCCTCCCCTCTCCTTCCTCTTCGTCTTTTAATCCACCGTTTCTCATCTTCCTCTTCTTAAAGGTGCATGTCAGAGAGAGAGAGGTCTCTTACGGGAGCGAGGCGGCTCTTCAAAGGGAGGAGAGGCCCCTGCATTTTAAATGAGGGCAATTTGCAATTCATTTTAAATTTACCATGTCATTGTCTGGGCGAGCATATGCAGGACTGAGACAAATAGGAAAATTTTGCCATTTGTGAGCAATTGTCTTCTCAATTGTCAATTAGAACGAGGCGGGTGTAAGTCAAGGTGGCTTTCATTTACAGAGGGTGCTGAAAAAAACACATTTTGGATTTATGGTGACGCCGCTCTGAAGCGTCTGAGCTGCAAAAAGAAATACCGCTCCATAGCGCCACAGAAAAGTTACCTGATGCTGTTTGGGAGCTAAAATAAGCACATTTCTCGTTAGGCTGCTTAAACTTTCAACGCCTCACCCTCACAAACGACCTCCGGGCTCAGCCGTCGCTCGCACATCATCAAGACGAGCATCGATCCCGAATCTCTTTAAATAGTCCCTCCCTCATTCACATTCTGCTCATGCGGCCCTCTCGACCTTTCTCCAGGCTGCCTTTCAAGCGATCATTGTGCCGCACTTAACGGCTCCGTTGCATCTGCTCTGAGCTATGTTGTAAACCTCGGTTTGAAAGGCACCTACATTTAACCAAATGCACCCCACACGCGCACTCCGGCTGCATCCAACCTTTCTTTAGGGCAATAAAGCCGGCTGAGATTGACAGAGCGGGGGTCTGCATCAAAAGCCTCTCTCATTGCCATCACCTTGTCTCGCCGTCAGTGAACGCGCAGCAACCCTCACACATTCTGAGGCAATAAAATCTGTATCTTAATGGACATACAGTAACAAAGTAATGCAGCCAAATGGCATCTCCACATCTCATCGTTACTGTCAACCCCTCACATTTTGCCTAACTTATGTCCCCCCTCCCTCCTCCCTCCTCCCTTACTGCTCTCAGGAACAATAAAACCAAGCTTTAGATGGACATCTCCCATTTCTTCACTTCCTACAACATGCTGCCCCCCACCTCATCCTCCCTCTTCCTCCCCCCCTGCCACTTCTCTATCTCTCCTCTTCATCCCAGCACTCTCGCTCTCCCTCCCCTCCTATCTGTTGTACCCCACCTCTTCGATCTCCCGCTCCCCCTCCGCCTCCCCTTCTTTTTCTCGCCCGCTCCTGGTGTGATTGTGTGCGGGGCAGGTCCTGCTGACAGGCCTGGGCAGGGCCGATAACGCCGCGAGCTGAACAATGGGGGGAATATTGTAAAGCCTAATGGAAAGGAGCTGGAGGTGGAGGGGTTCAGGGACATAAATCAGCGCGCCTGGCACTGATGGGGCTTTTCAACAGCAATAAGGGAGGCAATACCTCTCAGAGCAGCATGGCAGAGGAGAGGGGACCTGCACACTCCTCCCCCTGTCTCAGATTGAGAGAGGAAACATATGAAATGACCTGACATGCACACACTCTTACAAAGACATATTTTCATGCATGCACAAACACTCATACACAAAAGTCCCTCTTGAAAACACATTGTTGAATGTACAAACATCCACTGTACACACAAAGTAAAAGCACTTTCTGAAGAGCCACGGTAAGTAGGCACTGTGTCAATCTGCGTGGGGATGAATGGAGGAGGGGGCGATGGGAGTGAGAGAGGGGGGCAGCTCCCATAAGCCACTGGGAGTGATAACCGGTGGGGATGGATGAGTCACATTTTACCTTTATGGTGTTCTGCTATTCACTGTGTAAAGATAATGGACGCAGGCACTTAGTAATCAGAGGAAGAATTAAAGAGCTTTTCTCATCTCCATTCTGACTCACTACAAAGCCTTTCTTCTTCCATCACTTCTTCTTCGCTCGCTTTTTTTAACCTGCCATCATTTCTAATTATCTAGAAATGTATGAATTGCCTCTGCATGTGAAAAAGGTGCTGCGTGTGCTGTTTTATCCAGACAAATGTGAGGGAAGGAATATACAGTACGCAGAGCGACTATTTGTTTAGGGGAGGAAAGCCTGAGGGAGGTTTTTTTTTTTCTTAACAGCAGACACCGACTGTGTTTATGTAAAACTGAAGACACGTTTTTTACGCCTCTGGTTTCCTCGACCTGTTTATCAGATTTCATGCAACACTTAACAAACATACACCAAGTTTTCTGTAAAACTGTCAGAAGTGTTTTAAAGAAATCTAATACTTCCAGAGATCAGCACATGTAGCCTTTCTGGGTCCTGTATGACCATTAGCTTATAGTGGCTAATGAATTTAGCTGCTTTATCAGGAAACAAACTAAGAAGCACCATGACTTACTTTGACACTTTCTTCAAGGGATAGTTCAGATTTTTGGACACCAAGTTGTATGAAATACTTGCTAGTAGTGTAGCGGATGCAAAGCTATTAGCTCACTCACCGAGTCCCGGGGTCGGAGTTCTGGACGGTTCTGAAGATAGAATAAGTAGTTCCGGTGAGATGCCAGGGTCATGAACCCAAAAAGTTTTACTCCACAAAAACATCACCCAGGCAAGATGATCCATTTTCATCACAAAATCATTCTTTTGGCACTATTTTCTCTCTTGACAAATCCAGTATCACTACGCCAGCGTCAGGCCGGTTTCCCAGGTGATGTGCTCCATCAGCTGTTTCTAAGAGAACACGCTGGAATCGGTAACTTGTGAGACAATGTTTGTTGTCACAGAGGAAAACGCATGTCAGAATGGTGCAAATTTTAGATTTTCCTGGCTGCAGTAATAAAAAAATTCCAACGCATGTATTTCATGGTTTTCCTGACACGGATCGTGCCCTTAGAGGTCCCATTGGATTCGTTGTTAAAGATAACTCTTCCTCATCCCTTTCATAGTCCGACATTTTTACTTCAACGATGACGCAAATCAGTGCAGAATCAACGTGAAACAGCTACTAGGTCGGCTCTACCTGAGAAACCGGCTTGCCGCAGGCGTAGTGATACTAGATTTTTCAAGAGAGAAAATAGTGCCAAAAGAACGGCGCAGTGTATGAAATCCTAGAACGATGATTTGTGTTGAAAATGGATCACCACTGCCTGCGTGTTGTTTTTGTAGAGTAAAACTTTTTGGGTTCATGACCCTGGCATCTCACCGGAACTACTTATTCTACGTTAGGAACAGGACAGAACTCCGACCACGGGACGCGGTGAGTGAGCTAATAGCTTTGCATCCACCACACTACTAGCAAATATTTCATACAACTTGGTGTCCAAAAATCCGAACTATCCCTTTAATGTGGTCCCATATCATTTATCCTTAGTCAGGTCACTTCTCCCTTACTGACCTATCAAAATCAAGAAGGGGCGGCACTTCAGATATCAACTTTGTCAACAACAATGGCAGAGGAGAAGCTAATCCTTTCATCTTTTCAAGGGCACAATGTCTAGAGCTGCTGCTATTTCCAGAACATGATTCTTTTCCATTGTTTTTACATTTCTTTGTAAAATTTCATTGAATAAAAGCTAATATTACTGAGCAATTTAAAACAGACTTAACGGTCACTACCGAGGGAAGCGGAACTGCCGTTGAGAAGGGCTCCGAAATTGAGGCCGTGGGCGATCATTTCAACTGAGTTAGATAATATTTCACTGACCAGAGATGTGGGAACACAGCGCCAAAAGTCAACTTAAGCAAGATTATCCAAACTTTGGGATCAGGGAAAATTGAATGTGAGTGCAGTAAAAATGTAGGTAATAATCCCTACATCATGTGCGTGCATGCACAACCACAGGAGGTACTTCAAAATGATGACAATGTTATTAGAGATACGAAAGATATGCAGAGTGGAAGTAACTGTATAGTAGTGATGTTATGTGTAACATGCAATACATTAATGCTAATAAATACTTTCTCAGGTAATAAATGAGCAGAAGGAACAAGTCAAACTTTGGACTAAGAAACACACACACCTGAAATACACACTCGAACATTTCCTTGCTCATCTGGCATCTGATCTTACAAAATAAAATAGGTGTCATGGGCCATCTTTGAGCATTCATCACTGTAATTGGCTACATAACAGCAGCTGCCCAGTCTGAAACTCGGTCTACAGCAGTCAGTTCTGTTTAAGGAGGGAGAAAGAGAGAGAGAGAGAGATTAGACATCCTTCATAGGTCTTAAATCTCCATTAATCATCGGCCCACTATTCACATCCCCGACTCTGACACAGATAAGAGCTCGGTGTAGAGGAGGAACCGGGGAAAGACAGAAAGAGGGAGAAAAAGAGCAAAGGAAAAAGGGGGAGATCACAGACTTGTTAAAAATAATAAGCTGCTACAGAGCCACGTGGAGAGGCCCTGGTGAGATGGGAATTGCTGATTAAATTAGAGGCTCATTAATCAGCCCTTGACCATGACTCCCCCATTCCTCTTGTTCAGCGCGCACCACTGACTTCCCCCATTTTTCCCTCTCTTCTGCCTCCTTCTTGCCAAGAGAGGGATATCCTGCTGTAGGGTCAGGGTTAAGAGTCAGCAGGAGAGAGGGGGATAAGAGGGGGTAAAAAAAAAAGACCTGGCAACCGGCTCTGATGATTAGCCTGGAAAAATAGCAATCTGGCCTCCCGCCTTCTTTACTGCCCCCTGGTGAAAGTGAGTGCAGGCAGGGCGGCCAGTTTGGCAACACCAAGAGTCTACTACCTCACACACACACACGCACACACACACGCACGCTCACACACACTTTTTCATCCAAACTCATCCAAACAAAGCTTTGCTGGCGGCCTGCTACGTTTCTGCTGTGATTTGGCCGCAGATCTGGCCGCAGTTGTCTGTTTTGGCTGACTTTGTGCGAGAGGAGTGAGTGAGCGATGGCTGTAGGCATGAGTAAGCAACACTCTGATGATGAAGTGGCTTTGAGAGCCGAGCGCCTGTTTCATAATGGTGGTGATTATGCTGAGGTCATTAGAACCTCTCGCATTACATCACGGCTGCCAGCTTAGGGGAATCCCCCCTGGTTAGGCTTAATGGAGAAAGATGTGTTTTCCCCTCATTACAAAACCAATCAATTAGTCAGTCAGCAAATCAATCAATCGGTAAATCCATCAGATGGCCTACGAGGAAAATGATCCCTGCTCCCTTTCATACAGAACATGCATTATGGATGCTTTGTGTCCTCTGATGCTCTAAGTGGAGGAAAACATGATGAGCTCATTATGACTCAATCAATTAGTCAGTCTGATGATCAATCACAGAGGCGATCCATCAGTCAGTATTCGGATGTTTAAAGTACGATATGGATTCTACAACACAGTGACATTTTAATTATATTGCATCCGATTATTCTCCTTAAGTCTTGTGCTTTATAATGACTAAACCCCGTGTGTATAACATGATGAGTGGTGAACATGATCTTTCATCATCTGGTTTATTGTATATATAATTATTTTATATAAACTGTACTTCAACTGCTTAAATGTGCTACCCCCTCTTCATTTAAAGTTGTAATCTCAGACAGTGTTGCATGTGTGACGTCCACGGTTGGCTCCGGTTGTAACTCTTGATTTTCCTGGCTGACGGTCGCTTTCCCTTTTAGACTGTTTGCCTTCATCTGAGCGTCGAATTTGTTTCTCTTTCTTTGGATTTTCACTTCTTGTTGAAGTTGTATCTGTCGTCATCCATCTTTTCTTTGTTGGTTCAGCCATAGTAGATTACTGTTTACTCGCAACGCTCGCAGAGAGCGGAAAAGCAGCCACTTAGCTCCGCCTACTCTCTCTGGCAGACCAACCACTGCTGGCTGATGGAAAACGTGTCACTAACTGGGCGCCGCTTGTGATTTTTTCCGCATAAGTCGCACCAGACACCCAGTCTGTAATAATACTATATACTGCAAATGCAAAGGCTCTTATCAGTGGGCCAAAGGCTCAATCCCCATTGTGTTACCAGTATTGGTAGAACTGTATTTGAAGTCCAAATTTAACACAAAAGATGACTACTTCAGACTTGCCACTTATAACAGGATCAACCCAGAACCATGTAAATATAAACTGCACATTGAAGACACCTTTATAAAAGATATCTCTGCCGAATATAAATCTCTTCTCCATTACAGTCAGGAGGAGGATGAGTGCTAGGAAGCATGTAGCCATCCAAAAAACACAAGTCTACCTCGACTCGCCCTGTGAGGTCCCCCTCAGGATCAGCACATAAATTGAACAGGACTTCTTGACATATCTGACAGCATCCTTTCCACTTCTCGGCTGCCCTCTCCCGCGCTCACCCCGCCGTCCCCTCTACTCACTCCATCCGCCACAGAGCGGAGGAAGGTGGGGTGGGGGTGGTAATAGGATCCCTGGGCTATACCTGACCCCCACATATGAAAAGGCCCGACACACAAAGTGAGGAGGGAGCGGCCACTTAAAAAGGAAATGGAATGAAGGTGGAGGAATAGAATAGGAAGGAGGGAGAGCGAGAGAAAGGCAAAGGAGGGTGATGAGAAGAGCATAGAAAAAAAACAAGAGCCCAGCCATGTGTGAAAGACATAATTGAAAATGTCAAAAGATGTAAGGAATGACAGCAATGAACTGGCTGAGCATGGCGGTGCGCTCTGTCAGTGAGCTACTACCTCCATCCTGAATAGATTCTGTCTCTCTCTCCGCTCCTACATATATCCTCTCTGTGTGGCACATTACACACACACACATGCATAAGCACACCCTTAAATAATTTGCATTACTCCTTTACTCATTTGACTTCATCCATCTGCTTTCTGTCTGTGTGTGACTTAACCTCTCTGGCGGCTTTCCCAGCACGAGCGCGTGGGCGTGCAGCTACACACGCGCTTCTATAGACTTTAATGTGTGCATGTGAGCATATGCATATAGATGGATATGAAAGGGAAATGTGATGCCAGATCAGCACTTGACCCTAATGTCAGCTTTACTGCTTATCCGCACTTCCGCCCTTTATTCTCTTCTTCATGAGCTATATACCCCCGTCTCCTCATCGCCTTTTTCATCTGCGGAGATGAAGAGGAGATTCGTCGCCCCCACGTTGGATGGAGATGATAGGATGAATGCACGACTTATAATTCAGAAAATCCGCACAATGTCAGGAATGTTTTATCTTATTATAGTAAAGGGTGGGGGGTCTTTGTAGATTTTACATGTAGCTCACAAAAAAATGTGACCTAAGCTTCAACATACGAATGTGAATTATACAAGAACCAGGTAGTAAAAGAAAAATCCTTGGTTTGGTTTCTTAGCCACAAATATGTTATAGATACAAATAAACTGACGATAATGATGTGGAATAAATATCTTTAATAAAAATATCAGGTATGTTCACTTATTCTGCAAATAAAAAACATCATGCAGGCGGCATTAATGATGCGTTTTTGATGTAGGAAAGTAGCAGTGCTTTAAAATAATTTTCAACGGTCAGCTTTTGTAGATTACAGTTTTTTTCTGACTTCAATTTGTCAATGAATGAACGTAACTAGGGTTGGGACAAAATAATGATACGGCAATATATCGTCGTCCTGACTCGTGCAATACAATTATCAACAGGCTGGCGCCAAATATTTATATTTTAACTTAGAAATATATTTAAGTGGATTTTCATTTAAATAAATGTCTGTTAAGTCTCCATCTATCGCCGAATGAGGTAACACAATGGTGACTGAACCTACGGTCCACTGATGAAAGCCTTTGCATTTGCGGTATAAAGTATTATTACAGACTGGGTGTCTGGTGCGACTTATGCGGAAAAAATCACAAGCGGCGCCCAGTTAGTGACGTGTTTTCCATCACCCAGCAGTGGTTGGTCTGTCAGAGAGGGTAGGCGGAGCTAAGCGGCTGCTTTTCCGCTCTCTGCAAGTGTTGCGAGTAAACAGTAATCTACTATGGCTGAACAAACAAAGAAAAGATGGATGACTACAGATACAACTTCAAAAAGAAGTGAAAATCCAAAGAAAAAGAAACAAATTCGACGCTCAGATGAAGCAAACAGTCTAAAAATTAAAGAGACCGTGGGAGGGGAAAATCAAGAGTTACAGCCGTGACAAAGGGAGCGACCGTTGACGTCACACATACGACACTGTCTGGATATCTGGGATGTGTGCTCCTGTTTATCACCATATGGTGCCCCCAAAGAAAAACAAATCACTTGAAGAGATGCAGAAGCCACATTTAAATCCAAAGTTGTCATTTGTTTTAAAGTTGTTCTTTCTTAAAATTTAATTTACAGACTGAAAACATACAAACGTACGCTGTTTTATCTCGGTTTGTGTCAAATTCTGTGAAACTGACACCAAGTTGCTGTGAATAAATACATGAATCCTGCACTTTATCTTTTTAGGGGCGTTTTGTGTTCTTAACTTAATCGGATATCGTGATGTATCATTTTATGATTGTCTTGCAATACGTCAGTTATTGCAGGATCGCTGTATCGTGATATTATCGTAATCGTGGACCATGTATCGTGTATTGATCGTGAGTTACACTGCGATTTCAAACCCCCAAATGTAACATATAGGGATGTTTTTAGGTTACATGTGTGATGTTGTGGGTCTAACAATAGAACTGCAACTGATCAAAATCTTTCCATAGTGTTGCGTCCCCTCCAGGGTCGGTTAATTTATCTTTCAGAATGAGTGTGACTATCTGATGGGGAAAATGTATTTCCTTAAGTCATCAAGGCAAAAACAAGTCAAGAATTATTACTTCCATTAAATATCTTCACACATTCTGTCTTGAAGGAGCTAATTTTCCTCGGACGAAAAAAAAAAAAACATTTTCTCAGCATCATTAATTAAGAAGAGAGAGAGGGGGCTGCGTGGGGATGTGAGGATGTAATTTGCATAGCTTGATGACACGGGTGGAAATCACTATGATACATATAGGCCTTCTGCACATTCATGAATATTCATTTATTCAGCGCGCCACCAACACAGCACATCAAAAATAGATGTGCAGGGTGGAAAATGATCTTATCAGAAAATCCATGGGTGACATACAGCATTCAGCTGCAGCCCCGCACCATGGAGAATCTGCTCAGTGATTTGAAGTTCATTGAGTTCAGAAGCTCGGTGTAAGCCGGTTTACAGACATTTGATAAAAGAGCTGAGCAGAAATGTCATGTAAGTCTTGTGTGAAAGATATCAGGACCCCTGCTGTAAAAACACGAACCCCTGAAAGCCTCACCGCAGAGCAACATCCTGCAACTCTCGCTGTCAGAGAAAAGGCAAATACCACTGTGGCTCTGAGACAGTAACACGCTGCATCCTGTGAACAAGGCGGCCCGTTCGCTAATAGCTGTTTCTTTTTGTTGCCGGTGGGTATCAGTTTTACCTTTACTGTAATGCTGCCCTCCAAAAGAGAGGGAATCAAACGGAGAAAGATGGAGGATGTGAGGGAGCACGGGCGGGAGGGAGGAGGCAAAAATGGCTGCAGGGTCTGGGGAGTTTATTTAAGACTCAAATTAAACATCCAATGCAAAGGCGCCAAGTCGAATTAAACCTTTAATGACAAATTATAACCCACATATTAGCAACTCACAAAGATACACAGAGGCAGGGGGCCTCAGGAGGCCTTATGCATGTATGTGTGCGATATAATGTGGTCTTTATAGCTCATTTGCCTCACATCAACCCTGAAACAAGAAGAATATCTACTGGTTATAAACTTTTAAAGTGATCACACATGAGCCTTTAGTGTTGGTGCTCAATGAACAAGCATCCCAGGAGTATTAACTGAAGGCTGCACTGGTGCAAAGCCTCAAAGAGCACTGTTGATATCAAGTAAGAGAAAAGCAAACATTCCAACGCTCAACGTATTCGACTGTTTTTTACTTTCATTTTCAAAAGACGTTTCTTTGCTCATCTTCCACTTTCCCTCGACAGGTATAAACTGAAGAGAACCCTATATGTGCACATTTGTGTCGAGTTCAGCTGCATCCAAACAACCTGTAAGTGCCTCCGCACACGACACAGCGGGAAATGAGCTGGCCAGCCAGCGAGAAAGAGTGCCGACACAGCAAACAATGCTACGACCAGGGACAGCCGGTAATGGGATAAGTGGCGGGTTGCAAATGTGTCAACCGGAGTGTGAACGCCATGTTAGGTATGCAAATGACGAGGAGAACCTATTGGCTTGGCGTGCATGGCCCATCTATTCCGCGGCCGCCTGCCACGGTGATACAAGACTCGTCAGAGATGGCCTGTGGTGGTTGCAGCAGTTTGCACTATAAATTAGACTTTATGGGTTATTGATTCCAACCTAGGGAAATTAATTCTATATATCTTCCACTGCGAGCTAAGAGATGACAAAAATGTCCGGCTTTCTGAACACAAGCTCGACTGTTGATCCTCAGCAGAAGGAAGTTTTGGCAGGCGACGCATCAGACTACAACATAAGCGCGTGTTTATAATGAACCATGCTGCCCTGTTGATACCGCTAAGCTACTTGTCGGCTCATTAGCAGGAAAATTACTGCACTTGGAGCAACTTTCACAGTTAAAAATTCTTGTGACCAGAATAGTCTCGTATGTGACTGTAGCTTCAGCAACCTAATCAGTGCATCCTCGCTGTATTTCCAGCTGTCCACTGATGACCCGAAACACCTACGCTAAAGTGCACCTTACATTAGATCTGAACACTGGACTAATGATTAGCAACGATACCTGCTGCATCACAAGATGAAAACACTTACCTGCTAATAACTGGTCTGCAGAGAACGACTTGCTTCAACTCCTTTCTTCATTTCTATTAATCCTCTAATATGAAAGTTAGCAGGGTGGTAAGAATTTCCTGTCAGATCATCGGTCCTGTTTTAAGGTCCATTATTTGAGGCTACCTCTACAAGCTCTAACGCAGGTTTTTAAAGGACGCTGTTGCTGGTGTGGCATTGGTTTGAGGGCTAAAGCAATCAATGTTAACCTAAATATGGACAAATAACATGTAAATTCTGTCACTCAAGGTTTCTCTTGTGCAGGAGGACCTTCGTTTGAATATGAGTTGAAGTAGTCCTTCTGAACAGGATTATTAACGTTGCCAGTTCTTGCAGTGTGAACACCAGAAAAAGGTTATTTTTGAAGTGAGTCATGAATGTGGTTCAACCACCTCGTCCTTTTAACAGCCTTCAGATTCTTGCGGGACAGAAAAAGTTTGTCAAGCTAAGGACTAGTGATAGGCCAATGAATCGGTCGCCCAATGTCTGCGCTCACGAGGCCGATTAAATACAATATATCACAGACACAGGCAGCCTCTTCTGTGTGGCTGGCTTGAAGCATGCACTTCACGGAGTCTGCCGCAGCTACACAATCTTCACTCACTTCCCATAACAAACCTGCCAGACGCCACATGCATACGTCACACATAAGGCCACTGTAGGAGCCAATTAGCACTCCGGAGCATATATACGGGAACCACTGTTTGTCTGGTCAGGTGTTCAACCCGGAAGCTAAACAGTTTTTGATCACACACACCCAGACAGATACACGCTGCAGTAACTGGTGGCAGCAGTTACTCGTGTTGGATGTTTGTTGCATGTTTTTGTATTTTTGAGTTTATTGGACACTTACAGGAAGAGAAAATAAACGGAAGCGTTGCAAGGAAAAGTTTGTCTCTCAGACTTTAATCAAACGGACATGCATCAGACCCGGGTAAGGTGCGTCAAACAAGTAACCCGTGGTGTACCCCCTCAGTGGCTTAAAGCTTTGGCTTAGCCTCTTTAGCCACCAGTCTTAAAGAGGAAGGCTCCGCCATTAAACACCGAACTCAATAACAATAACTACAATAATGTTGTTAATTTATTTTTTATGTCAGTTTAGTTTTTTGATTTCCAGTGGACATTTATTAAGTAGATATAGTTTATCTAAAATAAGTGTACTGCAGACAGAATGTAGATCTACTTGCAGATAATGCAGACAACAGTGTTAAATAAATGTTCATTCAAGTTTAGCAATTTTGTGTCTCATTTGTTATCATCAGTAAGTTGTTGTATTTTATCAAATGCAAAAATAAGCAACAACTTGATATCGGCCTCATATATCGCCCATCGGCCGCCCTGCCCTTTAAATATCGACCATTGAAAAACCCATATCGGTCGACCACTACTAAAGACTGAAACATTAGTCCACATGCAGCCTCAGAGGCAGGAGGAACTTATATCTGGTCTGACCTGATAAGCAGACTGAATCATTATCTATATTTCTGATTCAATCTTAAAGATGTGAGGGCAGCCCGACGGCTCGAGCACGTACCATTAAGGCTAAGACCTTATCACAGCTGGCTGAGTTCAACTCCAAGCTGTTGTTTTTCCCATTAAGGAAGAAAGCAGCAAAAATAATCTGAAGAAAACATCATCAATGTGGGCAGAGACTCAGAGGTCAAGTGCAAGGTTACACCTGGTTGAACGTGCCATAAAGCACAGCTAATCCTGGCACAGTGCTACATGTTAGCATATCAGAAGGCCCTTTCCCCGACTGATATTGCTGTTGTTGTTGTGTGAAGCTGCTGGTCAGTATCAAAGAATAGATAGGTCAGTTGTTTGGCCAGTTCAGACACTAACAAACCCTCCCTCTGCACTCCATCACCTCCTCGTCTTCCAGCATCCTCATCCATCTTTTCCGATTTGGCGTCGTTACAGCCGGAGAGTTCGTTTTTTTCCTCCTCGTTCATAAACAAATGAGAGAGGGCCGGCGGCAGTGTTTCATGTGCAGAGGAGGGGAAGAAGAATTTATGGAGCAAAGGCAGAAACAAAAGCAAAAGAAGCTGAAAGGGGCCCAGAGTGGCGCCTAAATGACACAACGGCATGCCTCGAGGTGCTTTGAAGAAAAGTCAGGAGCCCTTCAGGTTCAGAGGAGAAAAACCTGATTTCTGTTCCTCTGCATTTTTCTTTGTCCTTCCAGCCCTCCCTCCTCCTCCTCCTCTAACCCCCCTCCCCTCTTTTTCTAATTTTCCTGAGGACGGAGGTGCCTGCCTGCCTGGCACATGACATTGATTTCCATCAGCGCTTGGAAATAACCTCGGAGCCGTTGTCAGGGCAACCGGCATCTACCTTTTTTGCATTTTTGCATATTGCCGCCGAGATTTTCTCTTTCTTTTTTCATCACGTCGGCTGCGGCTCACAGAGCGACGGGATGACAAATGCTCTCAGGTAGAGAGGCGATGGCAGGGGATGGAGAGGAGGTGGTGGTGGTGGTGGTGGTGGGGTGATGGAAGAGGAGGAGAGAGCAGCGGTCGGGTGGGTGGTGGTTTGAGGCGGAGGAGGAGGAAGCGAGGAGGGGGGTGCAGAGAGAGAGATGGATGGCTGTGCCAGGCAGGAGCAGGCAGGGCCGAGGGAACTCTGGGACGTAGTGTGTGTGTGTGTTGTGGGGGAGGGTTGTTGATGTCTCCCTGTTTGAGGGAGGGGGGCAAAAATGGGGGGCAATAAAACACCAGAGCAGTGACACCAATGGACTCCTGACTTCTAATTAACTACATGAGGACAGGCAGGGAGACTGAGAGAGAGAGAGAGAGAGAGGAAAGATGCATTCAGAGAGATAAGAAGAGTAAGAAGAGACGGGACAAACCGACCTGAATCACATTTAGTGGGTCAGCAGCACAGCAAGATGCTTCCTCCTCTCTAACATCATAGATACACACATCTGTCTGTGCTGCAGGCCGACGCCAGCGCTGACACTCACAATGTAAGCCTGCAGGGGATGTCGAGCTCCTCCACCGACAGCGACAGCATGTGTGTGTTTATGCGCCGTTGTATAGCTGTGTGTTTGCGCGTGAGTGTCACGAGTCGTCTTCCAGCTTTGGTCATTTACAGTTCAGTGGCGTAGAGAGAGCGAGGCATCCTTGTTGTTGTGTGGCTCTCCGCAAATTTGTATGTGCACAGGAGCATGGGGCGTGTGAACGGGTGCGTGGGGGTGGCTATCGAATCAGCGGAGTGTGTCATGAGAAATGTTGATGCAAAGAGAGAGCGAGAAAGAGAGGCAGAGAGAGAGAGAGAGGCTACCTACGATATTCCCTCACCAACGTTTGCCTCATGATTTCTCTTCCACTGCCCTGTATCAACACCCCAGTCAAAGTGCAGCCAGGGAGAAAATTAATTTCTTATTACCTGATTATATTATTAGGTTTCGCTTGGAGTGTCGGTTAAATATTCCACATCAGCATTTCATCAAGCAGGGTATGGCTAGGTGTGGAGGAGTTGTATTGTAAAGCGGGGCTATAGGTAGAGCTGGGCAGGGCAGCAGCAGGAGCCTGAATTGGGCGCTGTAATCGTCTGAGACGTGCCTTCCCATCCCGACGAATAAAGAGTGGCGCTGGCAATATGCTGGCAGAAAGCAATTTGCTCGAGTGCTAGTCCCTCTCCGGACACACACACACACACACTTTTGCAAGCACGCACACACACCAAAGCGGCGCAATGCCCGGCCGTTCGATTGACAATGGGTTCAGGAGTTTCACTCGGGTAAGGCTCTCACCTACATAGACATTTTGTGTGTGCGTCTCTCTCTCTCTCTCTCAAACACACAAACAACACAGGCCTTTTTTTTTCAAACAAGCTCAAGCTGACTGCATTCATCCAGCCACCCTCAGATTTGCCTTTCATTCCCCCTCTGCTGCAACACAGAGGATTTAAAAACGTGGCCGATGCCTGAGCGCGCCCTGCAACACCACCTCCCCACAAACACCGACTGAGAGAGGAATTTAGACGCTGTCAGATGAAGAAAAGGAGAAATGATATTCTGAGCACAGCAGGGGCATCAACCGAGGGTCTATACGCTGGAAAAAAAGAGAAAGGAATATAGACATTCCTGGTGTAAATCAATCTCATCTTATATCTCCCTGGCTCAAAATGTCCTGGTAAGTCTCGGAGGGGTTACGGTAAACAAAATTCATCATTACAAAATTCATGAGGTCCAGAAATCCTAACTTGGGTCTCTTTCCTCCTGGAGGGCAATGTTATTATTTTTTTCCCCTCCATCCCTGGCAACAAATCTACGCACTCAGAGGCTAAGACTCGAGAAAAGGGCAAATTTGCATACCTTCCATAAGGAAGAAAATCTGATCATATAAATGTAAATAAGGTGAGCTTAA
The DNA here is from genome assembly GCF_022749685.1 of Semicossyphus pulcher. Classification (NCBI taxonomy): domain Eukaryota; kingdom Metazoa; phylum Chordata; class Actinopteri; order Labriformes; family Labridae; genus Semicossyphus; species Semicossyphus pulcher. The sequence continues at coordinate 11,830,194 of NW_027211681.1, forward strand.
CTTATATTTTCCCTGAGAAAACAGTGAATTGATAACATGAGTGAGCAGCGGGCGGAGGAGGAGAGGTGGATGGAGTGGAGAGGGCTCAGAGGGGCTCGTGGATCAGTATATGCATTAATGTCAGGGGCTGATGGAGGGAAATTAAGCTTTTTTGCACATGCAGGCGCAGGCTTTAAATGTTAGTACTGTGGACAAACAGCAGGAGGCAGTGGTGCAGCATCAGCAGCACAGAGGCAAACATGCTTCCTCTGCACACAAGCTTTACCTTTCGTCTACCCTCCTTTTATCTTTTTTTTCCTCAGTTTCTTCAGCACATTTGCTAAACCTGTCATGTGCAATCACTACATCAGTTCACTGTGCAGCAAAACATATGATGATGTCACTCAAAAAATCCTTAGAGAACAGAGGACATTCAACTGTAACCAAGCACATTACTTGTAACATATACTCTCACATCTTGACCTCTGTACAAGAGGTCAGTTGTTCCTCTCTGCTGTCTGTCTGGTCCATTTCTAGTTGTTGCAGCTTCGTCCAACTACGTTCAAAAATCTTCTTTCACTTTAGTGAAATAAAAGGGTGACATACATGTTAGCTCACGATAACGAAGAGTACAACTTGCCCCTAACAACAAAGTTTTACTTCTCAACATTGCCATTCCGTTTCCGCCATGGCATTGTTGGTAATGAAGTCCTTGAAGTGTCATGTAGGGCAGTAGTTCCCAACCTTTTTTCCTTAAAGCCCCCCCTGCTTGTATCTAAGAAAGGCTGAGCTGCCCTAGCCCACACACACGGACACCAAAACATAAAGTGATTAATTCCAAATCTTTATTGGCAAAAATCAATCAGCCTATAGTTTGCAGAGGTGTGGCCTACAAAGTAGCTGCTATATTTGAATGAGGACCAAAAAAATATGTTTTTTAATAGTTGAACAGATTTCTTTTTTTTCTTTTTCAATGATTTTTTTTAACATGTGCAAATCTAATCTTGACCATCTCAGTGCAGACAAAGCCTCGCGCACCTGGCCCGGACCCCAGGTTGGGAACCACTGACATAAGGCATCTGGCCTCTACCTCCTGTGCTTACCACCTCACCAAATCAAATATATAAATAAAGTCTTGTTTCAACTCAATCCTTCTCGCATTTATTGTTTCACATGAATGATTGACGTATGAACCTTTGTAAATACGCCAAATAAAGTCAACATTAGTTACTCCCAACAAATGTGTAAATATGTTAATAAGATTAAAGCTGTGGAATTGCATCTGCAAACTAACATTTAAAATTCAGAGGATGAAAGTTGTAGTTAAAGATTCATATGTGATCAGTTCTGTTTGTGTCACTGGCAGGCTGCTGTAATTAATACACCTAACATGTTTGCAACGTCATGGAAAATGCTGCAAATACAGTAAGTGATGCATTAAAATGTATCGTAATCCATTTTGACTGCAAGATAAACCTAAGGCATTTGGGTCGGTTGAATGTATTTATGTAAATCCTTGATTGCATTCAAGGATTGTGCCAAAGAATCTGAAAAAAAAGTGTTGTGGTCTGATGTTTTGTTGGTGTTTACGAGAATCTCGTGATATAAACAAGCAGCTAAGTCTGCACTCTGCACGGGTACGCTCTAGAAGTATATGAATGGACGTCCTTGTCGACTCCAAAAGAAGCGTTTGACTGCTTCACTCGAGCTAATATACTGTATTTGTCCTGGAGGCACACGGGCCTCCAGACTGAATGTAATTGTGAAAGGGAAAAGTTCATGGCTGAGAGGATACAAGACAAGCATTCTATTAGCCCGCTCCGGGACATGCCGCTCCACCTACAGAGAAAATGAAAGGACAATCTCTCTGGCTGTAAGCGCACTGCAGGCTTAAATCAGATTATTTTCTCCACCTATTGTGACTCTGAATTTCTTTTATTTTTTAATTTCTGTCCGAACAAACACTCAATCTGATTTGTATCCTCTCGTATTGGCATAAAATGCATCAGATATATGCCTCAAATTGTAAGAGAAACGGAGGAAAAACATGAGGGTAAAGGGTTTGGTTTAATTCTTCCTCAGAGCGGTACAACCCACCGAGGAACGAAATGTGATTCACATTATCATGACCTCGAAGGGGGTTTCATCGCAGTGTGGCTGTGAGGATGCCAACTCGGTCAATGGTGCATGAAACTGCCTCCTTTTATTGGCATGGCATTCAATCAGTTCCTCTTGGGTATATGTCCTTGGCTTTGCAGCGGGGGCCACCCATTACAGCTCTCCCTGCACCTGCCCACATCTTACTACCCCAATTCCTTTTAATGGCATCCCCCCCCCTCGCTTCTAGCCCTGCATAAATACAATCAGGCCTGTCAAGAAAGGCAGAACCACTGGCTCTCTTCCTCTATTGTTTCTGATTGATTATGCAGAGCAACCATCGCTCCCGTCCTCCCATCCCTCCCCATGTCTTTGAATTGCACTGGAGTTGGCTCCAAGCCAGGAGATCCTCCCCCATCCTTCCTATTCCCACCCTCTGACCTCATAGTGTGTCCACCGTCCAATACATCACTACGAGCCCACCTCTGTAGGGGCGACCGTCCGCCTCAACTAGTAAAAGAAAAGGAACACAAGGTGGGGAAAGATAACCTTGTTCCCCGTCACAAACTCATACTAAAAACACTCCGTAAGAACATTCGTTAATTTATTCATGCGAGTGAAATAAACGCTGAAACACCAGAACAAACCAGCCTCAGTGTAAACTTTGAGAGAAACAACTTATTTCACTGGAGAGATGGAAATCTATCGAGGAAGTGATGAATTTTCTTTGACCCAGCCCACAAGGGAACTATCCATAGAATAAAGGATGGCCACATGAGAAACCATTTCTCATTTTATTACCCAGATATGCAGCCGCGAGCTCTGTTTTCCCAGCAGCCTGGCAGTGGTGGGTAGCAATACGACCGCGTTGGCATGCCAAAGCACCTTAAAGGCTCATGGGGGTCTATAATTCATTGTCAATTGCTGCTGTTATCATGCAACGCACATTCACGCGCGCTCTGCATCAGCGTGAGCTTTAACTGATGTGCCAGTCAGTCAGCCCCATTAAACCCCAAAGCAGTCCCTGGGCAGCCCTTTTGTCTTCACTATTTGTTCCCCTCAGCAGCACTAAACAGCAGCTCCCACAACATTCACTCCAGCTAAACAACCTTCGCCTCCCCGGAGAGGTATGACTTCTCCTCTCCACCTCCACTTGTGACTTTAATGAAATATGCAGCTGTCTTTTAATCAAAACAAGGCCAATTTGCATACGGACAGGAAAGGGGCGGTGGACCCTCCTTCCCACCCCCCCCTACTGTGACCGCACCAGGGCTGGATGCGATCCACGCAGACGAGCGCCCTGATGTCGGAGCGGCAGTAAGGAGATGGAAAGGAGGCAGAAGGAGGAGGGATGCGGGAGGTGTGGATGAGAGCAAGAGGAGGGGATGGTGGAGTAGGAGGGGCGGGAACATCGCTAGAAACAAGCAAAATCCAAATTAAGCAAACGAACAGATGGATTTGGTACATTAGCATACATCAACAACAAACAGGGGCACCGTGTTTCATGTCCAGGAGCGCGAGTTGGCAGGGCTCAAGGGTAAATCGGGCTGAGGATTAGAGACTACGAGTGGTCTGTGTTTGTCTGTGTGTACACCTGTTTGTGTAAATAAGTTTTAAAGGCGCCGATTATCCAAACGTGAGCAGGACGACACAAAATACAATCGTCAGCATGCACAGCTTTAATAAATGCAAAGCCATTAACGAACGGCGATTAATTACTAACAAATTACCTTGCGTCGATTACTTTGGAGGCGGTGAGCAGCGAGGCAGGAGGAGTGTGAGCTGGGCAACGGGAAGCGATCTTTTGTTTTGGGTGGTTCTCGCGTCTGAGGACTGAGGAACAGGCAGATATAACAGAGTTCTCTGCTGTTCTGTGTCTAAGTAGCTTTAGAGGAGACAGAGACTGTGTGTGTGTGTGTGTGTGTTTGGGACTGAGAAAAGCAAGACAACTAGCCACTGGGTGCCACACCAGCACAGACAGGCGTTGGCTCGCTCCACGATAGGCTTACCAGGCAGATGGTGAACTGGCAGACTGGATGTGTATCTGGTTGGCTTGCTGGCTGTCTGGCTGGCCTGGTGGCTCATTGGCTGTCTGGGTGGAAGAACTCTGCCTGGTAACGATGACGGAGCTAGAGAAGGAACAAGGAAAGATGTGTTTTTAACACTGCGGGGTTCTTTTTTGTCTCTCACTTCCCTTTTTTGGAAAACGGCACTGATCTTTTCTTTTTGCATTTTGGTATAACATAAAGCACAAATGACGAGTACTGCAGCATGTTATGATTCATTGATAAACAGTCATTAGGAACTAGCACACTGTTAGATTACAATGCTGCAAAGGCAGAGTGGATTTGCTGGCAATATTCCGACACGAATCGCTGTTTTCCTGCCAAAGGAACGTGTAGCAATATGGTGGTGGGTGAAGTGCAGTGATATATTAGGCAATATGATCCAGCTGAGACACATAATGTACCTGCTGTTTGTTTTGGCATGAATTTCTTTATTTCTAGAGAAGCATTGTGGTAGAGAAAAGCGAATAAATCATTGCAGGGGTTTTTTTTCATCCAACTAAAAAAGCTTAAACCCCTGTGAATTATTATTATCAAGCTTCAATTGAAAAAGAAAAACTTGTACCTTACAAATCTCCAATTGCCCCACCAACTGTCAATCCAGCAGACGCGTCAGAACAGCTCTCGAATCCAAACAAGCCACCTGCAGATCGCTCACCGTCTGTGAAGAGATGACACATGTTTTTATCATGTTGTCCAATTTAACAGGCCGTCAGATCTACCTTGCTTGAGCTGATATAACTTAAAATCATGCCATGTGGCTGGGTGTTGTTGGATGGCCAATTAACTCAGACCTCCCATTGTTTCAGTGTACTACTACATGTTGCATGTCTGCAAATACTGGCAAATACATGTTTAAAGCTCCCTAGGGAAAGTTTCAGCTCCTTTTGAGGCTTCTGTCCTCTTATTTTTTTTCCTAAATTAAGGCTTTGATAAGTGCTGCTTATAATGAGTCCAAACTCCACTATTACTTGAGAGCTGACAAGGCCAATGTTATTTCTCAGAGTCAGCCATCCTGTTGACTTCAGTTGTTCATTTGATTACAGTCGAAGTCATTATGAGCTACCATGCATGCTGTGATAACTAGAAGTAGGGTGGATGGACGGGTGGACAGAGGGCTGACTGAACTGCTAACACCAGGATTCAAGGAGCCCTCTGGGGATGTCCTGTAATTCAACAACCCTTGTGTCTTGTTTGATATTTCTTGAAAAATGATGACATTATAAATTTACATTTACTCACACAGGCTATTTTGAACAGCAAATCTTACACAGCAAGTATAGTGGCAGCACGTCACACTTGTCTTGGTTGTGCATATCTTTCATACAGTTGTCTGGAAAAAAAGAAAACTAAAATAAACCTGTATATGCGATGATTTCATTAATCTGGGGATATGAACCGATATAGGTTCATGTAATAGCTAGCCACCCTTACGATAGCTAGCTGGTAAGCTAATTATGAAGCTGGCTAACTGGTAGGTTGCTTAATAGAACGTAAATGGAGAAGCTAGCTTGTAGGTAAAAAAAAACACAGGCACCGAACTGACAAGCAGCTAGCTGATAGGGAAATAAACATGCTAGCAGGCAGATAGTTAGCTAGCTAATATCTACAATAAAGTTCAAACTTAAAAATTATAGTAAATATTTTGACGGTTTTGGTTTTTTTATGTCACCATGCATTTTTGGTAACATACTTTCTAGCCTATAAAATACTTACATGTCGAATTATCATAATATCAGTGTTTGTAATAAATACATTTTCTAATTAACTGTACTTGGTTTGAGAGTTGCTATTTTACCAGACAACAGGTGCTTAAATCACAATAAGGTGTTTGAGAGAGGGTGACTGTACGGACTTACTGGAAGAGTCTGCACTCGACTGGACAAACACATTTCCACCCTCGGGGACGGTCTCTACAGGATGCTGCACATACAACAGTAACTTTTCAAAATAAAAGTTCTTGGAGTCTGAAACGTTTGCTTCTGCAGGGACGTTTTTCATTTATCACCCAGGTTTTAAATACTCTGTGTCTTAGCGCTGTGTTGGTATGGTTGTTTTTACATTTGAGTAGAAGAAATATTTACTTCTATTCATTATAAGAAAATTGATTGACACAGCCATTTGCTATGTATACACTCTAATAAAATCAGTTTAGTCTACTGTCCTAACTTTTGCATTAGATTTAGCTTAGTGTACCTATAAACGGTTATACACGGTGAGTGTTTTTTTTTCCTTAAGTAAAACTGATCTTGTGTTTTGATGAGAGGCTTTCTATTTGTCTTTTTTTGAGGAGATTGCACATGTTAGAAGTTTTTGTTTCCCAACAGTTTGTTCAATTTTTCCACAATCTGCCAACTCAAGAAGAAGCTCTGAAAGCTCACTTTTGGCTCAGACAGCCTCTCTCTGTGCCATAAGGTAATCCGTCTGGTATCTGAACAAATCTGTCCTGGTGTTATACAGTGTAAAAATCTGTGTACATTTTGGCAGGAAATAGGAATTCTGTGGTTACACTCACAGTAACTGATGTTTTCGCACTCTTTACTGTCTGGTATCCTTCACAATTATTGAAATATCAATTGGAAGAAGTCACTGAATAAGATGAAAAAAGGCCGTACTGGTGAGAAAGTAAAGATGTCAATTCATATCCACAAAGAAATTGTTCCTGTACCTGTGCCAGCCGGTGGCCCTGGCGCTGTCACAGTTGTCATTATCGCTCACCTTCATGCTTCAGGATGGCTGCCTGGGAAACTGTTTAGATAGAAGTGTCAACGTTGGCTGAATGTTCAATAGATACTGATTTTTATGGAACTTTCATTGTCTCTCACCTTCACATTTGTCATTTGTCACCCTGGGGTGTCGTCCTCAGCTCAGAGGAGTCTCAAACCGATGAATCCTACGACACAGAGACGGCAGGAAAAGCCACAGCGGGAGCTCTAAAGTGTTAGAGGGGTGACAATGACCTTTGACAAACAACGCTGTCAACACATTACTAACAGCAGGGTAGTTGAGAAAGAGAGAGACAAGAGGTGTAAATGAGAAGCTCTATTATACCAGAGCTGTGTGAGCATGGTGTGATGCCACTGCACCGCTCAAATATCACTTTTTCTCTCAGCTGGGTTTGTATTGTGAATGTGACATGATTGAAAAGCAAACTATTATGAACTGAGTTTAAGAAAAATAAGCTGCTTTTGTCCTGTAGTTAATGAGCATTACATTAAATGTAATGAGCAGTCATTACATTAAATTTACCCATTTCCAATCATTTCCTTGCTGAGCATATTGTTGACGCTCTTAGCCAAATGCAATGCAGTTTGTTAAAGCCTTTAGCATAAAGTGTCATATTTTCATCGCACCAACAAAGTATGGATTTTTGTATTTTTCCCACCAACTAATCCCTCTGTTTTTGTCATTTGTCTTATTTTCACGTTAATGTTTGTTTATGTGGGTAAAAAGTTAGTATTGTGGTTTCTTAATTAAAAATGTTTTAAGATGTCAAACCTTTTAAGTAGTCCTTAATTCACTGAAGTAAGCAATGTGTTTAATGGATGTATTTCATTAATTAAAGGGACGATACCTCTGTAAATATTCTAAGTTAATGTGTTTTCAAATTCATGAATGTTGCAGAAGAAGAGGGCTGCATGGTGGCGCAGCGGTTAGCGCTGTCGCCTCACAGTTAGAAAGTTCCTAGTTCGAACTCTGTTCGGACGAAGTGGGCCTTTCCGTGCGGAGTTTACATGTTCTCCCTGTGCATGTGTGGGTTCCCTCTGGGTACTCCGGCTTGCTCCCACGCCCCAAAGACATGCCTGTTAGGTTCATTGGTGACTCTAAATTGCCCGTAGGTGTGAATGTAAGCGTGAAGGGTTGAATGTCTTTATGTGTAAGCCATGTGATTGACTGGTGATCAGTCCAAGATTGTGAAAGCTATATTTGGAAACAGGATTCACTCAAGATGTTTTGAAACAATACTGACATATTTTCATGACTTCTATTTTGAAAATTATCAGCAGGAAGATTCATCAGCTGGCCATCTTCACTGGAATGAGTTTAGTTTCTTCATTTTTGACAATAACGACAATCCAATTTAAACAATAAAAATATCAATCTTTATTCTTTGAGATAGCATATCAAAGATAAAACCTTAATCTAGAATACCATAACAAAGTACACAAGAACTATACAACAGTGAACAAAGTGTAAACCAAACTTATTTCCAAACTGGTTTCTCTGGTTAAAAGTTCTCTTGGTTTTATTGAAAGTATTAATGCTTTTGTTTTCATGGATGTCAAATAGTTGTAACAGGGCAGAAGATAAATCAACTCACTATTTTTGTATGAGAATATTTTCAATTTAGCTGTAGCCTCTATAAAATATCCCTTGAGTTTCTATGAGTACACATATTTTCACAACAAATGGTTGCATCATGTTGGATATATAATGTTTTTTGGCATTCATTCCTCCTCTTGGTGGCAGAAAAATATCCTCCTCTAGTTTGCAATAAAATGTCACCACTCTACTTATTATCTATTGGCAGGATTGGTTGCAACTATCAATAATGAATGTACAAAAATAAAGACCACTCTTTCACTAGCAGGTAAAGTACTTTGATGCTAGTTATAGTGCAGCCTAGCTGACAGGGTAAGAACATACTGTATGAATGCAGCCGACAGAAAGCGAACACTGTCTAAAGCTAAACGTCATCACTGTTAAAGACCTGCAACAAACCTCTGTTAGCCAACATCTGGAATGAAATCTGAATTTAACTGATTACACTTAACATACACATAAATACCTATTCATAAATCAGCTCTATATACTGTATGTGCTTCTCTTTAGAACAGAAAAAAGGACTTTTATTTGGTTTACAGTCAGAAAAAAAGTGGACAAAAGGGCTGCAACAGTTGCACAGTTTCCTCCATCTTACACAATAACATTAGAACATGAACGACAGCAATAAAAATACAATAATAAATGAGCACTGTAAAATGCAAGGTATTACACAACATTGGCATTATATAGAAAGAGACAGGATGGTTTGGCAAAAAGGGGTTTTAAAAACATCATAACACAATGGAGAAATGACAAGAGGACATTTTGTTTCCCGTAAACTTCTCCACACTGCTGCTGCTTGCACTTTTCTTTTATTATTCTGCAGTGCGGAAGTGTCGACAACTTTCACTTCCTCCATAATACTTTAAACCTAATCTAAATATCCCTAGTTCACCCCTAGTATCTATACAAAACTATACACCACAACACAACGCAGACCAGGCCAGCGGCACTAACAGTTAGAGCTAATCTAGTATCATCTGATACGCTGAACTTCATTTTGAATCCTGCCATTTCTCCTCAGCCCTGCGTGGGGAAATCTCCCATCAAACCAACATTTTCTCTACACAAAAGCATTTGTTTTCTTATGAGCACTATTTTCCCATCACACTAACCGATTCTGATCAAAATCTTGCATTTCTGCTGCACTCCACTGCAGTCCTGACAGCCAGCGAATGCTCCTAAAATAAACCCAGCAGCCAGCGCTCACTAATATGACATGTATGAATCTACATTTGTTTATCTTTGACCTGACATCTCCCTGGTTTATTGTAAACAACCCTGGATGAAGATTGCATTGGACCGTCAGGAAGATGGGGAAAAAATACAATTTCTGTACAATATCTGGATCTGCAAGGAAGACAGGATTTTGCTTAGAAATGTTGGAAAAACTGGAGAAGAAAAGGAAAATGTTGAGATTTATTGTAATTGTAACTCCTTGAGAATTTAAAAGCTGTGGTTAGGTAGTTTCTTTTCTTGGCAAAACAGTCCTTCTGGGTAAGAAAAAAGGGCTTCACAGCATGAGTGTGTGCATGTGACTTGTAAACAGGATGCATGTGTGAGTGTGTGTGTTTGGTGCCTGGCTGTGTCCTGATAGCATTAATTGGCTCTCTACATCTCGTGGGTCAGGGCTTCATGCTGCGCAGCCACTCCGTTGGCCTGCACGACGTGGGGCAGCTCCTCAGGCTGACCGTTGGCCTGCGGCTGAACAGCAGGGTGGCTGGTTGGGTGCGAGTTGAAGTGGGCGTTGGATTCGTTTAAGCGGCGGACACGATATGTCTCATAGTGGATGCTGCCTGTGATGTCCTTGATGTTCTGCATGTGTGTCCTGAGAGAAAGAAGACAGAATTACAGCATCAGTTAGGCATCGCCTGGTCTGACAGCAAATGAGAAGTTAAATACGACTTCTCGTGTTACTTAATATGCTGAAGCACAGTGCTTTCCACAGAGGCTGCTGTGGCATGAGTCGGGTGCTTTTTCATTTGTACATCCAATTTTTTTTATCAATTTAATTTACCACACATTTTAACTACACTTATTACACGGCTGTGTTAAATACTTCTGATTGTGATTGGTCAATTAGGGCATTCTGAGGTCTGCTATTTCTCGATAGCATGGACAAGAAAATGTCAACAGACTCTGACAGTGATGAGACAGAAAACCTCAATCAGGTGCTGCGCTGATTCCTGCTGTCTTACCTCTTGAGTGAAAACAGCTAGCTTAGCTCATTTTAATGTGAGTAAAAACAGCTAGGTTGGCTTGTTTAATGTGAGTAAAAACAGCTAGCTTAGCTCATTTTAATGTGAGTAAAAACAACTGGGTTAGCTTGTTTAATGTGAGTAAAAACAGCTAGGTTAGCTCAATTTAATGTGAGTAAAAACAGCTAGCTTAGCTCATTTTAATGTGAGTAAAAACAACTGGGTTAGCTTGTTTAATGTGAGTAAAAACAGCTAGGTTGGCTTGTGAGTAAAAACAGCTAGGTGAGCTCATTTTAATATGAGTAAAAACAACTGGGTTAGCTTGTTTAATGTGAGTAAAAACAGCTAGGTTAGCTCAATTTAATGTGAGTAAAAACAGCTAGCTTAGCTCATTTTAATGTGAGTAAAAACAACTGGGTTAGCTTGTTTAATGTGAGTAAAAACAGCTAGGTTAGCTCAATTTAATGTGAGTAAAAACAGCTAGCTTAGCTCATTTTAATGTGAGTAAAAACAACTGGGTTAGCTTGTTTAATGTGAGTAAAAACAGCTAGGTTGGCTTGTGAGTAAAAACAGCTAGGTGAGCTCATTTTAATATGAGTAAAAACAACTGGGTTAGCTTGTTTAATGTGAGTAAAAACAGCTAGGTTAGCTTGTGAGTAAAAACAGCTAGGTTGGCTTGTTTAATGTGAGTAAAAACAGCTGGGTTAATTCATGTCAATGTGAGTCAAAACAGCTAGGTGAGCTCATTCATCATTAATATGAGTAATACCTCATGTTGTTAGCTCATGTTAAGAAGGCTAAAGTTAACCGTTGCTATGAACGCAGCTCTCACTGTGAGTGTAACAGACCACATTTAAATGGAAAACAGAAAGATAATCATTTTTAAATTAATACATAGCCATGTAAAAAGCACAATAATGCATAGTGAGCAGGTTGTTATCGCGGAATGGAACACAGACGCGAGCCCTGTTGGGGTTCCATTCCTGCGATAACAACTTGCTCACTATTCATTATCCCTTGCATGGCCAAGTATGGCGCAAAGTAAGCTCTTCAAGCATGTAAAAGTGCTAATTAAAACACAATTAATGCATAATTATGTGCGTGTGTCGTACTTCAAAACAAAATGAATGTTTTATTATTTAGTAAAATTATTTATTTATTGTGGTTTTAGTGTGGACATATCAGCATTATATGAAATATTGAAGAAATGAAAAGAGGCCTTTATTATTTCATGTAATATTGATGTTGATTCTTAAATATTAATACATGAAAAATATTTCATAATGTTTTCATTGTTTGTGAATATTCAATTCAGCTTCCCATGATAACGTTTTAACTGAAAGAATTGCATGAATATGCACATTGAGGAAATTGGGGTGCCCTGAAAAAAATCCCAAGCATGAAGTCACGATTTTTCTTCTAAAAAGCAACTTAGATGCTACCAGTCAATAGAAACCTTGGTTGAAATGCAGGTTGTAACATCCTCTAGAGAGACACACAACCCATCTTAAAGAATTTCATTAGTATTGATTTCAGTCAGGAAGTGAGTCTCACTGCTGCATCCAATTCATTTCAACACCTCTACAGAATGAAGTGAGTGCTTTCTTATCTAGCAAGAGGCTTGGTCCATAACATGTTTTCTATACCAGACTCAGTTTATGATAAAAAGCTCTCGAGTGTGTTGGAAGCTCACCTGATGAGGAGGTCTCGCAGGTAAGCAAACTCACAGTGTGCAATATTCTCAACTGCAAAGAGAGAAAAAGAGGAAACATTAGTAAAGTTATATCATCTGAGAGACTCACAGAAACAGTCCTGACTGGCATCTTTCCCTGTGCATTTAAAGTTGATCTTGAATTAATAGGTTAACTACATCTTATCCCTTAAACCCCTCTCTATTCCAGCTCACCTGCTATTCCTTAAAGCACCACAAGAGGGCAGTGTTGCCCTAAAGTCAGCCAGAGGGCATCAACTAACATGACATCTCCAGCAATTTTCTTAAGCCGAGATAACACACTCCACTTTCCAGTAATTGAATACATCTCGGCTCTCCTCTTTATTGGAGAACTTTAAGTGAGACGTTTTAACAAACTCCCGGTGACAAGCTGCTGGTGCCTCCAGTAGGACGAACACTTGTTTGAATTATAGATTACGTCAAGAATATAAATGAAGAAAAAAAAAAAGGAGGGTGCTATTTATGTAAAGCTTTGATATCCAGGGGCAGGAAATTAAATTCTCTTTGAAAGGAGGAGGGAGGAAGAACTGCTGGGCGTGTGAGCGCTGATTAGTGGCGTCGAGGGAGCTAACTTGTAACACTGCTGGTATCTTAAGTCAGTCAAATAAACAGTTTCCCCTCCATGTGTGATATGCAGAGACTTCCAGCTTCTCCTCTGAGGCCTGAATTATGATGTAGGTGCCGACAGGTCCAGCAGCTTCCTCTCTCCTCCTCTTCCTCGTTCCCTCTCTCCTGCCGCTTGCCTCTACTAGAACGGAGCCATTGTTCTTTTAGCCAGACGAGACGTCCGTGTACCTCGCCTCTCTCACCCTGCTGTTATGTGGAGTTCATTTCATAATGCTTCCTGAGAGAGGAGTCACCTTTAAATTCTCAACGCTAAAAGGGTTCATGGCTCTGAAATGTCATCTTTTTTGGGAAAAACATCACAGTGTTTGAGCTTAAACCAAATGCATGTCTGAGGTTCAAGTGAGACAAAAATACATTTTCTATCATGTTTTTAATCTTTAGTATCTTAAAAAGAAGGATAATTCTTGCCCACATTTGAGGCTTGTGATCCACATAGTTGTCTTATTGATTTTCAGGCAGTGGTGGAAGTAAAAGTAGAAATTTATCAAAGTAAAAATGCTTCATTACAAGTAAAAGTCCTGCATTTAAAGGTGTAACTTAGTAAAAATACATAAACAATCAGCAAGTTATACTTAGTCTCAAAAGTGACGGTATTTTGAGCCTCTGACTTTTTAACATTAATGTTACATTGCTAACAAAGTTGCATACGCAGCTTTAATGCAGACTGAGGTGGATCTAGATTTTAGTGCGTCATCGACTGCGAGTTGGTTTAGTCCAGGGGTTCGAAATCAAGGGATTGGAAAAAATAAAACAGCATAAAGCTGCAGCCTCCAGATTTTACTGTCTGAATAATTTACAAGATATTAAAATGGTTTATTTTTATACTGCGTTTTTTAATTTTACAATCCATTTATAGCACAGCCAATAAATTAGAGCTCAGTATGCAGTAAAAAGTGTGATGAGGTGCATGCTGGGAAGAGGACAGTGTTTGTTTGACTTTCACTTCCCGCTCGCCCAGACAGACGTCCTTTCCCACTCTCTCACACACACACATATAGGGTGAAGTGAGGACATTACCTCGCTGAGAACCTCCTTGGCAGTGTGAGCATGCATCACAGGCCAGCAAGCGTAAACAGTATTAAAGTTACTGCATGTAAGCGTGTGTGAGACAGTGTGCGAGTGGTTTTATGTTTCTGTCTTTTATCCCAAAGGACACAGAAAGTCCTTGTAAATCTCTTCCTCCTGTCTCGTCCTTAGTTACAGACGTCTCCGAGAGACGTACGTAAACACGCGCCTGGTAGTCAAACAACAGACGGTAAAATCAGCTGGACAGATTTTAAAGCTGCAGTTAGTTTTCCACGTGTTGAAATACTCCAAAACTGAGAATCTGTGGTCTTCTTTACAATCTATTTCACATTCAAGTTTTAGGTACGTCGTGAAAATGTCATCAACTGACCGGGCGGCAGGACTGTGCCATGACGGCCTCGGATCTGGTCACACTGAACAGATGTAATCCAGGGGTGACTACAGCTTTAGTGTTTGACTAGACAACACTGTGCAGATGGACTTCATACTTTATTATAGCTGTTTGTGTGTGTGTGTGTGTGTGTGTGTGTGTGTGTGTGTGTGTATTACCCTCTATGGTGCCCCATTTTGTTTTCCTTCCCAGAATCCTCTTGCCGTTCACCTGGTACTCCTGGTCACTGCCCACAACAGCAAAAGGGATCATCTCCTGTTGAGCGCACACATGCAAACACACACAAATGCACAAGTGTTACAAAAGATTTAATGCTGTTGGTTGATGCTACATTTGAATTTTTTAGGCTTATTTTTGTGGGTTTTATGATTCCTCCAATAAAAACACGACAGCAGACAAATAGAACAAATTACACCTCACTTTAAAAAATAAACCTCTGTGATTGCCATGTCCGATTTTCAGCAGCTTACGACTTACCCTGATTTTGTCATTGATCATCCTGTCCTCTGCATCCTCGTCAAACTCTTTCTGAGGGTAGACATCGATCCCGTTGGCTCGCAGCTCTTCCCTGATCTGCACAAAACCGAGCACAGGGCACAAACATCACGTCAGATTGCCTGGATAAACGTAGCAACGGCTGAAACGCACACTTAAGAAAGGGAAGTTCTAGTGTCAAACAAATCAGGCTGAAACCCTTCATCCGTCATCGCACCATCCTGGCGCTTGCCCTGCAGCTGACATTAAAGTCAATCTATCACCAAAATGATGCTTGGACTGATTCCTGTTTACATTCAGGTATTTCTGTTCGGGCTGCAGACGTGAATAGAAGCTGCTCTGACCTACGAGACCAGTTAAATAAACACCTGGTTATTTTGTACAGGCTGGTGTTGACACTAAATGATTCCTAATAGCCTTGACACGGAGGAGTTAACACGGAGGTTAACCACTCTCAAAAACCCATCCAGACAGAGGTATGGCTTACTGACTGCGTCTGAGTTTCAGTCATTATAAAGACATAGAGAGACCGAGCAACTCAGACGAGCTTCTAGGAAAACGTCCGTTTAATGAATGACTTTTCCCTCCCACAATTACTACTCTGACAATTTCCACTTGGTACTTGATCAAACATTTCACTATTTGTCCTTGGCAGCTTTCTCAGGCTTACATTATAGGATGCAAACCGGGTAAAATAGTACAAAAAAGCCACATCAACAGTTGGTTAGAGGAACAGACACTCACAGCTGGACATACCGAGGCTGTACATTAAGAAGGAAAAACCCTTCTTATTCTGTTTGCATGTCAAGTTGCTGCAGGGAAAACGGATAAAAAAAACATTTGGCACGAGAGGCTTTTAGTCAATAATCTTCAGGGTCATACGGAGCATGTTCAGCCAACCAAAACAATCCAGCTACAAGCCCTGCGGCTTCAATTCTCTGCCAGGGCCTGGCCCAATCCCTGCTTTGTTCTCATTGGACGGTGTTATAGGCATCAGGGGGAAAACGGTAGCCAAGACACCCAGCGTGCCTCGCTGAAATGAATAAAGCTGTTGGGGAAGTGTGTAGACTTGGAAGGAAGGATGGATAAAGGAAATGAGGGAGGAAGGCAGGTGGCTGCGGGCTGCCTCCTGTGGATTGAGAACAAATACACAGAGAACATTTATGACGCAAGCCAGGTGGAGCAGAGGTCTGGTGTAGTATGAAAGCTATGATGGGAAATGATGGCTGTGACTTTACAGTGGAGGATTAGCCACCCGAGACGTTGTATAGTAGCCCTTAAGTTTGCTATAAATGACACAACAGCTACATACCCAGTGCAAACAAAATCACATCTGTAAGTGACTAGCTTACTGCTAAAATAAAAAACGATTAACATACTTTTGCAATTTACTCCGAATACTGTTGCCGACTTTGGATGTGCAGTTCTGTTTATCGCACCAGCTCTTGTGAATTGAAATTGTACAGTTAAGGACAAGTAAAAAAATGCTGCTGTTCTGTGAGGCTTTACTTAGTCACAGCGTGCGTTGAGCTAAAAGCTAACATGCTAGCAAGGCAATGTAAACAGTTAAGCAGGTTTCCCTTGTTCACCATCTTGGTTTGGGGTTTTAGCATGCTAGCATTTGCTAATTAGCACTGATAACAAGATACAGCTGAGACTTATGGTGCCAAATGTCATTGCATTCCATCAAATGGCTATCAGGACGTTTCCCCCCAAAAACATGAATCTGAACGTCCTGGTGGTGTTAGACAAAGGACCAGGGGAGTCTGAACCAAAATCACGGACCAATTGGCTGTTAGCATAGCCTAAAAAGTTAGCAAAATTCAAACCAAGCTAATTTTAAGAGATTTGACAATTAAGTTTCAAAAACACGGATTTAAACTTGTAGTTTTTGTAGAAAATGATGTATATTCATTGTTTTCTACTTCCTTATACTGGTCATGTGACAGAAAGGTTGTGTTTTTTTCCTGTAGGCAACATGGCTGACTTGTACAATCGCCCAGCAATTCACTGGTAATGAAGGGCCTGCCTGTTCGGTTGGCAGCTGGGCAGAAGTTCCCCATCTAAAAAAGAACCAGACTTAAGAGTTGTGGATCGCGGCTCAGTAAATAAATGCTTCAAATAAACAGATCTTAAATGTTTCCGTCTGGACCGAGCATGACTTTTGAAGAGTTACAGTTACAAAGATGACACAGGATCCCGGGACGGGTATCATGTGGGTTTGCACAGATGGCTTTTGTTTGTAGTGACTGGCAGCTCTTCATATGTTGCTGACCTGTGGTTGTGGATACGCCGACACACTTGTGTTGGTGAGGGGATCCACCGACTGTTTGACCACTGATTTGCTCAAACATGTATTTTAAGCCTAAAGAATTGCTGCAAGGTTTGTGCAGGTGCGATGGCAGGAACATGTAACCGTATATTAATGTCACAAGCTAAATACGTCACACACAAAATTTTTTCAGACATTTAAAAGCAACTCTGCTCTCAAAACACCCACGCAATCCACAAACACACACACACACTGGTCTCACCGTCTGTTTAAAGAAGTCCCTCTCCTCCAGGGTGAGCGTGTCGGCCTTGGCGATGACGGGGACGATGTTGACCACCTTGCTGAGACGCCTCATGAACTCCACATCCAGAGGCCTCAGACTGTGGGGAGAAAAAAGAGATGACTGCTTAATACAATGGAGGAAGTAATCTAAATGTGTGTTTGGATGCACACCCAAAGCAGCTGAAGGATTAAAAAAGTAACAAGGAGTAAAAACATGTCAACTCCAAAAAAGGAACAGAAATTCTTTGGATATTAATGTAATGAAAAAGAGTAACCACTAGAGGGCAATCATGGTCTATTTTAAGACACTCAGTCCAACCTGGCTCCTCATGTTGATGCTTCGCACTAACATGCTGCTGTTTCCTATTCTCAGTCAGTGAAACTATTTTGCTGTAACACCCTCTTAGGCATGATTTAAGTAAATTAAAAAACAGCTTTCAGGTTAATTTTGAGGTTTAAACGCACAAAAAGAGAATCAAATACTGCTTTATGTTTGCCGTTACCCATCTGTACTTAATATTCTGCTCTCATGTAACTCAAAGCAGAATTGTCCCTACTGTAGCACTGTCCTTACACTTACGGCCTTCCTATTTCTCTCTGCCCTCTGTATTTTTTTTCTGTCCCAACATTCCCTCCAGTTGCTCCTGCAGACAGACTCCCCTCATGCTGTCTGCTCTGCCCTCCAATTAGCCCGAGCCAAGCCCGGCCAGCCTGGTTCAAAGACCCGGGGGCAGCTGGAGGGGAGGCCGCGTCTGCCAATAACTGACAAACATGTCACCGTGAACACAGGCTGCAGCACAGGGGATCATATGTTAGATAGAGAAGAGAGGAGCTGCACAAAGGTAAGGAGAGATGACACAGTAAGCGGTGCATTCAAACAGGAGATACAGAGCTCTACACACCGGGGACCACTGGCATGTGTTGTATGCTTGCAGAGAGTTAGGGTAGTGAGGAATCAAAGCAAAGACAAGAGAGACAAATTATGTAACTGCAATCATAAACTGTCTATGTGCAGATGCATGAACGTATAAATAGGAAGTCGAGTTGTGTCATATGCATGGCCGAGCAGACATGCACACTTTCATGTGCACACATGTAACTTTCGCATGAACATATGCTGAATGGGCAATAAATATGTATGTATGCACGCATGCACAGATGTCAATAAAAATCCTTTGATGTGGTCAGCTGGGGTAAAGAGGCAGCCATGTTTCTTTGAATACATTTAGAACAATAAGCTCTGCGGCCAAATTAGAGGTGGAGAAAACAGCCGACCACAGCGCATATAGCTCTCCCTCCCTTCCTTATTTTCTATTATAAATCAAAAAGCAGCACTGAGTCGATGAGAGTCAAAGTACAGCCTTCTTTTTCTCAGGAAGACATGTTAAATAAGGTAACAAGAAGACCGCCTTGAGGGAAACTAGTGTGGCCGACTCTGCTTTTATCAGAAATGACTGCCGATGCCAAGTCTGCGTTCTGCTCCGCTGAGAACTGCTCGTCTATCTGAAACCACAGGAGCGGCTTAAAAGCAGACATGCGTATTACATTAGAGCCTCGATGAACACAAACTGCTGTTAAAAATGAATCAGACAAAAAGATAAACCCTCTTCCAATGATAGATGCCTGTGAGAGAGAACTTCCTGTTTGTCGTTCTTGGACTGTGGTCACATGGCAGAGGAGTCGAGAGGCTTCTGGCACAGTGTCTGTGTGTAATCGGGAACAGGCCTTAATTTAAAACTTAAACAGGCGTTACTGTGTGAAATTTAATAGGGAAAAAAAGAAAACAACGCAAATCTGTGCTGTATTATATTATCTAAATCTAATTATGTACTTGAAACTGTGTTTTTACATACATTTATCTCCATGCCAGCTCCCCAACAGATGTCTCCTTTGTTCTCCTGCCTACAACTCTCTGGTTGTCTGTAAGGAAGACACCACTTCCTGACAGATGTTCACATCTTTTCTTTCAGAATGTGTGGGTGTATCTTCCTGTATTCATGAGCAAAATCAGGTACAGTTTGCTCGTCTTGGATGTTTCTCTGCGTGTGTGTGTGTATGTATGGACACTTCAACACAGACTGACAACGATCGCAGTGTTTGTGTTGTCCGATTAAGCAGCTGTAAGCGATATGATATACAAACACATTCAGGGCATCCACACAAGTGGAGTTAAACAAGTGTTTGCATGTCCACTGCCCGCTCAAGTCCACTGCACTCACGTTTACATGACCAGACACACACACATTCTCCGAAGCAGCAGCTGTGGCGACAAGAGCAGATGATGAGGGGGTCCGTCAAACAGCGGGACACACAGACACACACACATGTCATCCCCCACTCACACAGAGAGTCTGTAAGTGGACAACTGTTGAGTTACTGGTGCGTTGAAATATGAAGCAGCAGTGGATGGAGCCGTCACGGAGATCTGCAGTCAGATGGTTGGAGAATGAGTGTGTGTACAGCTGGTGCACGAGGGAGTGTATGGATTTTTTATTATGAAACATACTATCAAGATTCCATCAGCAACTATACAAGTTGTCTGTGTGTGCGTAGAGCTCTGCAGCGTGTCTACCTTAACCGTAGGTGCACATGAGGACACATCGCTCGTCACTTACACGGCAGCAGGAGAAATGTGGTCTGGATTACCTCAGCCTCAATGAAATATGTCGAGCAGAGGCCATGTCAGTGAAGCAAACAATCACCTGGTTGTTAAAGAACACACGTGTGCCCTGCCAAGACACTCTAGCCCCCTGGTTCTCAACTGGCGGGTCGGGACCCAAAAGTGGGTCACAGAGCTGTTTTCAGAGGGTCGCGGATGTGTTCTTGAAAAAAAGCAAATGTTGTGGCAAAAGGTTTATGCTGCGCTTTTATTTTGAAGAACAAAGGCTTCCTATGACGTGCTTGCAGTAGTAGTATAGTTTATACACTGATCGGGTAATCCCAGGTGCATTCTTGAAACTTGATGAGCCCTGCAGTAGTTGCATCTATGTTGCACTTTTTTAGTACATTTCTGTTGACAAAATGCTGCTAACTGAATGATTTGTAGAGGGAATTTGGGTCACGACTTGTCATTAAGGAGGTGGTGATGGGTCCGTTCAAGACAGGATTATTGCACCTCTGTTATATTTGTAAAACGAACCGAAGCGGAACGGTGGGGCGAAGTCGTAGCGCTTCTGAGCCGGCATCGGAGGTAGTAACAGAGGCGAAATGGTGTCTGTGTAAACTGCAGAGCAGGCAGGGCAGAACAGCGCCATGTGTGTGTTTGTTGAAACCTCCGGTACGTTTTGCTTCCGCTTTGCCAGAACGCTGTGTAAAAACACACACTGGGGCGGCTTTACTCAAACTGCATGATGGCGGTGTTTTCTTACGCCACTGTGGTGGAACCGCAGTGAAAAAAGGGCTTCTAAGGACACCATGGATGTTATCGATTTGGTTTCTGCAAAGCAACACAAATCTTTTTCTTTGGCTTTTTGTCGGGAAAAGTCTTTGCAGGAATAAAAGCATCAATTACAGCATCAGTATTCTTACACCCTTCATGAATTTGGACTGTTAGCATCATCTAAATTAAAGACATCTTTTTTAGTTTCAAAAAGTGTTTAGCCGGCTCACAGGCTCATAAAAATGTGTGTTAGATTTGGACCAGTGTCATGTTGGACTGAAATGCATCAGCAAACCACTTGAGGTGAGCTGAAAAGAGGGCCTAATAAATTTTAAATAAAATACAGACCTAGGATGCAGCACTTTTTCATATTAAATCCAGCAGAAAAACACTTTTAGGTGTAATGATACACAAGATTAGGAGATTGGCGTAATGAGACCACACAATTCCATAAATGTAAGTGGTAAATACATGAACCAGTGAGCATATATCTACATTGTCAGGTAAAATCTCCCCCTCAAGATAAAGTACAAGTAATTACTTCCCTGTCTCTAAACCTCCCCGTAATTATGAGACCTGTAGAGCTCAACTTCTTAGTGAAATCTGACTCTTGAAACGATACTTCAGTGTCTTTGAGGAGAGAATGAGTTCCACATGTGGTCGTGACAGAGGGGGATGAAAAAGAGAAGCAGCAGAGGGACGTGCTTAAAGAGCTGAGGACAGACGACGGGTCAGGGGGAGATTCCCAGAAGGCCTGTTTGTCTCTGCAGCTGTGGGAGAAACTGGTGGTATCAGGAACAAAAAGAGGGGGCACTTAGTCACAAGGGTTTGTGGGTAATGAGTGATCTTACCAGTGGCCTGTGGGAGGGATGAAGTATATGCAGCAGTGAACCCGCGAGTCCGGGATCCTCTTCTTCCTGTCGATGTGGATTTCCTCCTGCAGGTACGCTTCGTACTGGTCGTTGATGAACTTCATGATGGGCTGCCAGCTGACAAAGGAAGCAGAGGTCAGGAGGTGAAGCTAACTTTGTACACACAGTCAAACCCTTATTATCAAGCTTATTCAACGTAAAATAATTATTATATATCATCAGTGATGTTGTCAAATTAAATTTTACCTCCTGATTACTTAAAACTAATTCATAAACCCTTCAAATTATGTTTAAAGGGCTCCAAAAATAAAACAATAAATAAAAATGTAAGTGGCGTGACATTTTCAAATTTAAAGGCTCACAGAAAGACGCACATGCAGCCCTTTTCAGACTTTTCCGCTGACTACACAAGTTAACAGGATGCCTTGTTTTCATGAAACACTGAGCTTTTGCTTTGATCAACAAATGAAAGTATAAGTCATCCTACAAACACGAAGAAGTAAGTAACCTCATCTCACCAGTTTTCATTGTTGATCTGATCCCCAAAGCCCGGAGTGTCGATTACTGTCAGCTTCATCCTCACTCCTTTCTCCTCGATATCTAGGCAAAGACAAGATGTTTAATTGGTATTTCTTCTGGGCACACACGCACACACTGAAACAAACGTTTATAACAAGAATACAAAACATGTATTTTGTTTATAGGCTCCTAAATGAATGAACATTAGCTCACTGTGGCTGATGGACTTGATCTCGATGGTCTTGGGGATCCTCTCCTCCTGGTTCGGCTGCACTGACTTGCGGCTCACCTTGGATTTAAACAAGGTGTTCATCAGAGTGGACTTCCCCAGCCCGCTTTGACCTGGTGAAAGAAACACACAACAGTCAGAAGAATAGGGAACACATTCACTAGTGGCCTTAACCCAACACAGTAACAAGGACGCTGAAGCACAAAAGGACTGAACATCCTCTGTATAGTGTGCGTGTTAATACACCATGACAATAGCTGGACAGCTGCAGGGTCAGACAGGCACGCTGCAGAGGCCAAGAGGACAGATGTATTGTATAGACCACACACACTCACACACACTATACACATAAACTCAGCATGGCAGATGGGGAAGGCGAGGCAACTACTGTGTCCAAAAACAAGAGTGATAAAAGCTGCCTTAACTGTTTTTGTCGGAATAAATAAAAGATAAATACCTGACACATCCTTTTTGTTGTTCCAAAATAAGATCATTGTTTGGAAATATTACATACTTATGTTTCTTTGTTATTTAACACTTCTTTCATAAAGGTATAGATACACATTCTCCTGAGCCTGTTTAGTTTCTGTCCATCGTCCTCTCCTGCCCTCTGTTCGCAGCCCCTCTGGGCTCCCGCTGTGGCGTGTGGAGGGCTGCCAAGCTTCCAGGCCCTCTGTGACACCCAGGGCGGCCTTTTCCACCTCGTTCCCTCTCTCGCTCTCTCTCTCTAGGTCACACACTCAAACGAGGTTGCCCTTTTACACACCGACACGCTCTACATGCAGTCCACTGAGTCGCATGCTGTCAGCCACACCTACACCTCTCTTTCTCTCTGACAAAAACACACCCTTGCTGCCCTCTCTGTGTGGTGGAACTCTAAAAGGTCAGCTGGCTGAGGGCAGGAATTAGGCAAACTCATCTCATACAGGAGGCCACAGTGGACAGCTGCTCTAACCTTTAACATCCTCACACGCCATCCAAGTGACCAGTCGCCAACGGAAACTTTTTAACAATCACAAAACAGTTTTCAAAACGTATATTCCTATCCCATATTATCATGCCGTTCTTCTTGTAACTCTGCCTGTAACAGGGAACAATCAATACCACATCTATAAAATCTTATGCAACACAGTCGGATTGAGAAATAATTCTCAGGATTTTATGGACCAATCTCGAAAGGCAGGTCAACGCTGGTCTAAGAGTGAGAAATAAGACTCCAGTGAGGTGTTAGGAAACTATTTGATCACACTTCCCCCGGAATTCCCCAGAAGGAACTTGATACGCTGCTATAGTACTGTATTAAAAGCTCCCTCTAGCAGTCAAAAATCAATGCACGCAGGTTTAAACTCATCATTGTTCTTTCCTATTGTGAGCTTTTGTTGTATTGTGCACCAGTGTGAGAGTTCTATTTCACAACCAACAGTTATATCATGTTACGGCACAAGCTTTATTTATCCTCGAGGTATCGGAAAACCACGAGCAGATACATGTCGGCGCAGAGGTAGTTAGCATATTTTCCAGAAATAAACAGAGCGGTATTGTAATGTTCTTACTGAAACTCTGTCCTATACTTTCACTTCTGTCCTCAACATCTATAAACAGAATCATGGAGTTGTCCCGGCATGCCCTCTAGGTGAGCAACAAGCTCTGCAGGGCCAAAAGGAAGCAAACATAAAGCTGTTTGAGAAACTGCATCTCAGTGTGTGACAGCATGCACACACAGTAGGTCTGTTTATGTTATACATGCACCTGCCGGCATGCATGTACACACGTGCACTCGGGGATAATTGTGTGCACAGACCCGACGCAGAGAGCTAATTGTCATTGTGTCGAAGTGTGAGCTTAAGCTTACCAGAGTAATGCCATTTATCCACTCAAGTACATGTGTGTGCACTGTGTTTGTGCGTTACATGACGGGCACACAAAGCTCGTTAAGGAAGGCACGATGCTTAACAAACACAGGCTGCATCGACGAGCAGCCAGAGAGAAGTTTCAGGATAAATGTAATAAAGAAGAGGTTTTGCAGATAATTCAATTTCTTTGAGTTTTGTTGTTCACGCTGCCAACATTGAGAATGTTTTATCTGGGTTACTGTCTGTTCTTTTTCTGCCGAACTCACAACTGAGTCACTGTTGCAAAAACACTTGGAAGCAATTACAGCCGCGGTCCCTCTGAGTACATCTGTGTCAGTTTTATCTACCATGAAACCAGAATCAAGCTCAATGTCAAGCTCGAGGTCAGGCTGCATGGAAACAGCAAAGCAAACCTTTACGTCACCAACAGTTTCTCATAAATACATCTTTTTATATGCTTTTAATAAGCGTTAAAAACATGTTTCAACTTTTACAGTTTAATTTGCCCCCCACAATATTTACTCACGCAATTTACTATGGCAACTTTAGCATAATGAGGTCATTACGAGGATGTGCTCACTGGCACGTGATGTTACCACTGAAGGTTGAATTGCCATTGCAAATTAGCTGCATATGAATGTAATTTGTGGGGGGAAAGGCAACGCAAAGTGACACTACGAATGCAGGAAAGGTGAAGGGGACTGAAAGTCTGACGATTTGGAAATACTTCAGGGGATTATCTAACGTCCTTGTTGTTAGTGAATAATCAAACCTTTGGACTGTTTTAAAAGGTATAATCAGTAGGATTTTCCTAGAAAAATAAAATATAGGCTTTTACAAATATAATCATCACTTATGGGCCTCTATACATGTGTGTTGGTAAGTGTGTGCAGACCCTTGTGAGACCCTTCCCTCTGCATCTATTCTGTTGTTTTGCTTTGCACGGGACGTTTTCAGGAGGGGCGCTGTTGTGGCTCCCTGAGCCAATCACAGCGTATAGGTGAGTGTGGGAGTGGTTCAAATAGGCAACTGGGCCCCATTCAGACCGGCGAACATGGCGAAAGAGCAATGTAGGGATGGCCTTCTTTCTGTTGGACAGGTAGGTGCCTCAAACCGGGTAAGACAAGCTAACCGCCGGTTAGCATGCTTGCGCAAAAGTAACCGTCTGTTAGCATACTAGTGCAACGGTAACCGGTGGTTAGCAGGCTTGCACAACGGTAACCGGTGGTTAGCAGGCTTGCACAAAGGTAACCGTGATGCTGTCGGTGTTAGCTTGGCCGGGTGGGCGTGTTCTCGCACGAGAGAGTGAGAGTGAACTTCTGGTGACGAAGAGCCCAGGAGGAGGGGCCCAGTTTGAATATGTTGTTGACAAAATGCAGGGAAAAATCCTACTTATTAAACCTTTAAGTGTTAAATTAAATGTGTGACTTGTACGTCTGACTCACCCACAACCATGATGTTGAGCTCGAAGCCCTGCTTCATGGCCTTCCTCCTCATCTGCTCCAGGATGGCATCGATGCCCACGTAGCTGAAGTCGTTGCCTTGGGTCTTCTCCCCCTTCCCTTGCGGGTTGGGGTGGTGGGGTTTGGCGGACTCAGACATGTTGCTGTGGCTCAGGTTGACCTCTGACCCTGAGGGATGCATGAAAAGAAACACAAAAAAACAGAAGGGGTGTTAATTTAAGTTTTAGATTTCCATGCGAGTTAAATCTACTGGTAATAAAGATATAGGGAACAAACAAACGACAGAATGGCTGCATACACAAATGAACTGCAGAATGCACCAAGTTCAGCATGAAGACAGAAGATACTGATCTGAGCAGTTCATTTCCTGTGTGAAACAGGATACACCAGACTTTAAATTCACAATTATGAGCATCCGCCTTCCTGTGAGGCCACAGTGAAAGGTGACAATCTGTCATTTACACTGTCTGCCTAAAACCCAACAGAGAGATGCACACATCTGCACACATGTACAGAAAAAAAGGTAAATATAAGTGTTCAAAAAAGAATTCAAGTTTTCCCACTGGTCCTTACTCCCCTGTATACAGTCACCAATAAATCACATATGAACAGACTCACATCTGCTCCTCAATGTTGCATGAAATTTGGACAAGCAAGCACCTCATGTTAGCAGCACAATCCACAAGAGACTGACTTTTCTCAAATAAAAGAACCAAAGTGAAGCTCTGCAGCTGTAGATTAGAGCTGAATTTCCCAATCATAAAAGAATTAGGAAGACAAAATGGACATGGATGTTGTTGTAAGAAAGTTCTGCCTATTACAAATCACGGCTTACCTCACTTTAAGGAGGATCAGTTCGCTAGTAGTAGAAGAAGAAGGCTGTGTGCCAAGGCACCGCTGCAACAGGCAAACTAAAAACACGGCTCAGCTCTGCCAAAGTATGTGCCTGCAGCAGCACACACGTCTTCATGTAGGAGGAGACAACGTTTCCTGTGCTGTGACACAGACTTGTGGTGTTCACAGACACTACAAACCACAAACATTTACCTGAAGCTAAAGGGAGACCGACATCCTGACTTAATCCGTCTCTCTCTGCTTTCATACAAACAGGTACAATGTCGCTCTAATAATGTAACAGGATCTGATGGTGTGTTGCTGAGAAAATGGACACTTTAGTACGTTTGATTAGCATGTAGTCTTGCTACATTAAGCTCGTCAGTGATACACGTTTAAATATAGCACAAATAGCAGGTGGGCATGTCTCTGATATCTAATTTCCCTGCTCAGAGTTTTGCACTTAAATGAGACAGAAAGTGGGAGAAGGAGGTTCAGCAGACAGTGGGAGGCTGTAAAAGACGTGTGATCTTGCTTCAAGTATCAATTTCCCAGTTTTTACTGCAACTAAGAAGTATAGACTTCCTCAAAAAGAAATCCCTCCTTTGGCTGTCTGTGACTTTGTCCTGGGAAAAGAGTTGCTAATAACCACTGTGTGCAGCCTCTGGAGCATCGTGGGTGCTTTTAATTTAAGGGCACTGGGACCTGTCGCACAGGAAAGCACACACACACACACTGAGGGAGCCTGAGAGCTGATGATAGAGCTTAAACGTCTTCGTTAAACTGTGAATGAACCTGCATTTTGACATATCACACAGGTAAGCCAGCAATGCCATACAATTTTGGTCCAACTTTATAAGTGTAGTACTCATACGACAGCTTACTGGTTAACTTTTGAACTGTGCTGTGATCTGATATTCCATGTGGCTTGGATAAAACTCTATAAAACCATTGGGAAAATCTTGGGAAACTAAGAAAGATCAATTCCCCTGTGCCAAACGTTGGTCGGTAAATGATCAGAATTCAAGCTTGTGTTTTTCCACAACCAAACTGCCATTTCCCTTTAGGCTAGAGAATATTTTATCAGCTAAAAGTAACCCTGACATTCAGGAGCACAGCTCAATCCAAGCTGTAATACGAACCGTCTCTTAATACCTCAACATGTTGGGCTCCAGCCGATTCAAGGCTGCATCGCTGTCCTCAGGAAACCAGACACAGAAATGCAGCGTCTTGGAAGTGATACAATCATCCTGATGTATTTGGATGTATCTTCAGGCTTCCGATGTGTTTGCAAATGTTTGCATAGTGTCACAAAGCGGCATTTGGCTAATCCCTGCTCTAGACTCCATTGGGCTCGATTGCATCAGCAGCCTCTTGAGTGACAGAGTGCAGATTGGCTCTAATGACATACTCCAGGTCTGCAGCCAAACGGCCTCCTGGGCACCGTGACCGTGCCAGCCATGAGCCATCTGCTGGCGTACATGGCCCGCTTTCTATGAATAGACAAACAGTCACACTCTGCAATAGGCAAACAAACAGCTGAGTAGCAAGAAGCGGTAAATGTGAGACACACAAAAAAACATGTAATGGAAAAAGGAAGAACAAAATGGCAGCTCGAGAAGAGTCGAGAATTGATAGTCTGACAACCACCCTGCTGCTACGTCCAACTGTGCACTTTCCACTTTCCTTCTCAGGGCGAAGAATGAGCTAGCCATTAGCAATCCTCTTCAACATATATATTTAAGCACCAAAGTGACAGTTCTGCCATTTGCATCCACAACAGCCTCTGCAGTGTGTCTTCATGAGTCACAACCGCTCTCCAGCGTTATCATGCTCCGCAACCAAGAGCGTTAACAACCTTTAGCCCCGACGAGCTGCGTCTCTGGATGAGTAACCTCATTACCAACGAAGACACAGACATACAGTGTGACTCAGATCACGACTCGGTGGCCTCAGCCGTCAAATCCCAGACCCAACGGTTAAATCAAAATAGAGCAACGCCTCAGACACGTGGAATTGCACTGGAATGAAAATCCTTGGAAGAGCGCCGTTTTATTTAGCCGAAGCCAAAAAAAGCAACAGTGAGCCAGCGGGGTGCAAAGTTCATTCAAAGGGAAGATACAGGAATCAGAGCTGTGAGAGAGGACTGAACAGGTGCATCAATGAATCGAAACTGACCCCTAAATGAGAAAACGCATTAAGATATTTGACCTGCTTTGATCTCCACTCATCAAACAAAGACTCCAAATGAAAACAGCTTTAATCGAACTACAAGCAGATGTTGTGTTCAAAGACTGCTTCGAACAAATACACTTTGTTTTTAACCTCGTGACATTCAAAAGCGGCACTTAAGGATTAGCTGAGCTGAGAGCTGTGTTTAATGAATGGAGATGAATTCAAGCTTTTCTTTGCATGAGTGGACAGATCCCTTCAAAGAGACAACTCTGCTCCTTTATCTTCAAATAAGAGGACTTGGATTTGGGTTGATTCATCGGTATAAATAAATACAGCGCGTTTATTTTCTATGTTTTACACACATTAGGGTAGCTAATGCCTTGGTTTCCTGTTTGTTGTCACAGCAGACAAACCACACCATTTACATCCGTTCGAGAAAGGTTTGTAGCCTAAAGGGTACTCCCTCAATTTCACAGTTTACTCGTCACAAAGAGTACTTCTCAGCTAGTAAAAACAGTTGTAGGATGTTATCTGTGTCTCTGAAGGGAGCTTTGCCAAGTCTGAGGGAGTAACCTGCATGATGTCATCGAGGTTATCTCAGCAGGAGCTTGGGAAGTTTTCAAACAGAAAGCCACAAAGGGAGTCACAAACTTGGGTAATGGGGTTTAAAAGATGTGATGTTTACCAGGTAGGGAGTATATTTAGAAACATGCTCCCAAGCTGCATTATGGGAAATGTAGGAGCCATCGTTTTTGGATCATGACACATTCAGGGACTTAAAGACTGAAAATCTCGGTCTGTGCCGATTTAAGTCCCTTAACTTTATGAAAGCAAAATACTAAAATCACACGAGTGCTTTTCAATTTTGTTTTGAGGTAGAATAAGTCCTGCCAAAATCCTGTAAAAATAAATCTCTACTTTATCAACCATAATATTAATTTGGTCATGACAAAAGTGACAAAAGTGTCCAGTTTTAGACTGAGAGACATCTCAACAGATTACTTCTCACTGATGAAAGCCTTTGCATTAGCAGATTTACAGACTGGGTGTCTGGTGCGACTTCACGGAAAAAAATCACAAGCGGTGCCCAGTTAGTGACGCGTTTTCCGTCACCCAGCAGTGGTTGGTCTGCCAGAGAGGGTAGGCGGAGCGAAGCGGCTGCTTTTCCGGTCTCTGCAAGTGTTGTGAGTACACGGCAATCTACTATGGCTTAACAAACAAAGAAAAAATCGATGACTACAGATATAACTTCAGAGTTGCAACCGGAGCCAACCGTGGACGTCAGACATGCAACACTGTCTGGATATCTGGGAAGTGTGCTCGTGCTATTATCGTTTATCGCCATAGGTGCCGCCAAAGAGAACAAATGAGATCTGCGAGATTACCACTTTAAAGAACAGCACAATGCAACTGAAATCAACCTTTGACAGAAAGTATGTCACATGTAAACCTTTACCTAGCAGATATCAATAATCTATATCCTAAAACATCAAACCCACTGTTCCTTCTTTAAACTGACCTGTAAGTTTTTCCCTTCAATCAGACATGTTTTACTGTAACAGAATCCTCTTCCACTTGAGACTCACACATAACTCAACACTCCCTTCTCAAGGCCTCCATTAAAATCCCATCAGGCACTTCACATCTGACCCTACATTTAATATTCACTCAGTGAAACTTGGACTTTCCAAAGCCAGAAACAAAGTCTTTATTGTCTTCCTAAAAACCAAAGACATTATGTTTTCTTCAACCCACAGGCCGTGAAAATATTGGGGTGGTAAATATTCTGAAGAAAGAAACAGGGCGAAGGAGGCTGGGACAAAAAAGAAATCAGTAAAATGATTCATGGCAGGCTCAACGTGTAATTATTGCAGATGAGCCAAACTGTTTTAACGGTGTGGTCGATGACTGACACTCTGCATAAAGAACTGGGCTGTGTGGGAGAGTTTTATAGTCGACCATGATGTGTTTTCAGTTCTTGTTTTCTGCATTCAAACTGTTACTTTCACATATGTTGCCTTCAGTTTCAATGTGCATGCTATACCCATGCTAATGAATTGTTTGAGGAATCCTGCAGGACACAGTTTCAAGGAACCTAATACATTAGAAAATATTCTAACTATTAACTTCTAGCTTGCAATGGTTTTTTATTTTCAGTGATACCGTCAGCACAACAAGGTACTTCATCCTGCCTTCAGACTGTCTGAACATATGTTCAAAAGCTGTCCACTCACTCCTTAGAGGGTTGTGCTTTTGGGATAAGAAGGTATGTCTGTTCATCCACTCACACACTGTTACTGACAGCTCTTTGAAAGCTCCGTTATTTAAAAAAAAACATGGTTCCCATGAGGTTAAAGCTCTGCATCTCTGCCCTGCTGCAGTTCTGGTTGAATATCTCCCCTCCCTGAGTGTGTCAGTGTGTTTCTATGAAAGTGTGTTTATCCTCTGTCTCTTCTCTCTCTCGTTTTCTCTCTCCCTGTTAAACCGGAGATGATATTTCCACTGGCCCTTTGGTGGCTCCCTCTAAAGAGGAAGAGATCATTAAGTTTTATGCCTGCTGTCGTCTGGTTGAGAAAGATGCAGGATCCAGACAGAAGAAGGAAGCACAAGAAGGAAGTTAAGACTGACAGTCTTAACTATGTCACATGGATACAGGATACGTACAGTTAAATATCATCTAACAATGTTATGGAGAAGTGTTATGGAGAATAGAGAGGTAAAGTATTCCCTTTTTGAAGTTGTACATGAGAAATATACTGTGTCATCTTAAACAAATCTCTATTTCCAGTGCTGTTCTGATTACTCACTTTCTTGACAAAGAGTGATGGCGCTAAGACATTTAGAGGAGCTCCGTGGCTAACTCTAGTGGCTAACACCTACATGTGACAATAAGACCCACAACCTGTTTTGCAGAACAGATGGACGGCTTAAACCCGCAGAGCATTTGAGTGCAGGCCGGGGACAAACACTTAGATGTTAACTCTCTTAAAAAATAAGACAACAGCCGAACAAATGGGTTCGTAGGATGTAAAAGTATTCTGTGTGACGTCAGGAGGTCATGAGCTAAGATGATGTTCTCTTTCCACATTTTGATATCGTAGTAGGTCCATATTGTGTGTATAGTGTGGATTTACAGTGCCTTGCATAAGTACTGACCCCACTCAGAGTTTTATTCACATTTTACTGATACAATCTGGAAGTTTAACAAACTTATTTGGCCTAGTTTTGGTTTAATTAGCAAACAATAGCAGCACAAGCTAACCTAAAGGCAACTGGTTGCATTAAAGGGTTTAACCACAAAGCACTCAAAGCTTTTCAAATATTTACTTTTAAATACTCTTCAATACCATGAAATACGACCCTTCTAAATTGAAATGGTGTATTTATGTCCATAACATTTAACCCCAATAAAATCTGTTTTACTGTGCAGCTTCAACATGAAAACATCGTGAAAAGTTTAAGGGGGTTGAATACTCATGCAGGACCTGTACTGAGCTAGCTAAGTAAGTTCCCTTTTCTAAAAGAAAGCTATTAATAACAATTTACCAACAAGTCATGACATATTACAATGATATTTCTTTCCTAGCTATTAATGAAAGCAGTTGCTAGTTTCAGCGCCAACTGTACACATCTTTTCAAAGGAGCTAGCTTAATGCTACCCTGTGTTCTGCTTGCTAGAGATAGCATGCCGCTGTGTTTACAGTAGGAAGCGACAGAGTGAGGTCCACATAAGGGAGCTGGGAGGATGGGGGAGGATCTCACTGGGCTGTCATCTACATCCAAAAGGAAATCCCTCTCACTCACTCACTCATCCGTACGTGCTCATTAAAAATCCTGAAGTGTTTCTCCATCACGACAACAAAGAGTTTCGTTGGGTTTCAACGACGGCTACAGCTGACACAAACAGACATCGGCACGTCAGAAAGGGTCTGAAGAATGCTCGTGGCACACTTCATCTTTCCAGCTTGTCACTCGTGTCGGCCCACTGAGAATGCGACCCCTGGCCTAGCGAGGAGCAAAGCAGATGGTGTTGTTGCTCGTTGCTGAAATACAGCTTTCCACACGGAAACTTCTGGTAGTCTAGATAATGACCTGTCCCAAAACACCTCCGAAAAAAAGATTTAAAGGGTGAGAAGAGATGGAGAGAAAAAGCTGTAGATGGAGGGTCCACAGAGAGGGGAGATGTGATACTAATGCTACGATAACAGAGAAGGGCTGAAAAACACAACAAGCGTTTGGATCGATGACTGTAAGCAGAGACTGAGAAAATGACAAAAAATAGCGCAACGCAGCAGGGCAGTCATTGTGCTGCTGAGTACAAGAGTACAAGAGTAAAAGCCTGCTGTTCAGGGCACCGAACACAGCTTTTACCCAAACACTTCTGAGAAACACGAAGAGGAAAGAGGAGGGCAGAGCCATCCACAGCTGCATGCAAGAGGGGAACTGGTTTAGGGTAAAGGACAAACAGAGCCATGCTGCAGTGGGAAAGAGGGCCGGCCGGTTCGAATATGTCAGCACTGGATGCTGCGTGTAGCGCTTTATGAGAGGAAATGAGAAACATTGACACAGTTTAGGGTGTGAACTTAGAGACGAGAAGTTTTCAGTCAACTGTACTGCTTATTAGGTTTGTTCATCAGCTCTCCATTTTACTTTGTTTCACAGCCAAGAAAGTATGAATCCAAGACATACAACAACGCGAGACAAACGAATTCCTGTCAATTCCCATTTATATCCCAGAATTTAAAAAAAACCCCCGTGACAAATGACCCATAATGCCTTGAGGCAAGCCCCCACTCCTACAGTACTGTCAGGCCCTCAACCTGTCACCTCTGACAGGACATGACATGTCTGACTTCCTCCCCCCGTGACACACATGTAGAACAGAAAAAACATCCTCCTCTGTGCACCCAGAGTGAGACACAGTATATGATATACTTCCTTTTCACTGCTCTTGTCCAAAAACCCTGTTAGTTCATCATTTTCCACTTCAATGTACCAATGACGGAAACCAAGTAACATAACATAACAATGACATTATTCACTTGAGGATGGGGCAGCAAAAGAAGACGAGCTGATATGAGATTCTCCCACACATGGAAGCAATTAACTGAAGGACTATGAAGACAAACTATAATGTGGGAAAGAATATTTTCAGACAAACAGTCTGCTGTTTACTGTAAAGCATGTTCATCACGCATGCTGCTGCCTTCAGGGCAAACTCTTCTGTCAAAAACATGAGCTAAAAGTGCACCGAACTCTCCAACATGATGGAAACAACAGGTTAACTCTATACAAAGGAGGCTTCCCTTTGAAGGATCAAAGGACCTGCACCTGCAGCACAAAATGTAAATGTTTGCATTTCAGGTTTCTTCAAACGACATGTTAAAGAGTACTGTATGTCAAGTAAAATGAGCCGGAAACAGTATTTTTTAATCGATTTATTTAAAGTCGCTGGGCCCAAACAATCCCAATGAAGTGTTTGTCCGTGGTTTGTTGAGTTATGAGTAAGCAAACGTGATTAGCAGCCCGCAAAGAGTGACTGAGTGGCTTTAACTGTTGCCTAATATGAGGCTATTGTAATACTGCTTTATGTAAATCAGATATGAGGCAGCGTTAGCACACCGACACTGCGGGCTGAATAAATCAGAAAGAAAACCAAATCGGTTTCTTAATTTTTGTAATGCTCACAATAATGTTGGTATTGTGACAGGATGACTCTGATACAAGAGTAACCCCGGCTGAACTCAAAGGCAATATATCTTGCCATAAATGAAGATATCATGTTGTTGTTTTGCTTACTTCTAGACTGCTGGCAGAACGCTCCATTGGCTAAGACCTGACAAGGATTTCTTGGTGCAGCATCCAACAATGCAACTATTCAACCACTGTACTCCAAACTGAGTAAAAGTAAACCATGTGGTACACTAAAACCATGAAGATACTTGATATTTCAGAAGTTTTCCTTGCCTCTAGGGCACAAAACTACATCTAAGTGACTAACCGCCATCTAATTGTCTAATTTTCTCACCAGATACAACTGACAAGAGTGAAAAGAAGAGCAGAGTTGTTACTATCCCCTGTGGAAGGGCCAAACTCAAACTGAAAATATGACCTGTTCGACTCCTCACCTCCCCTTGAACTTCGCAACAAACTCTCCTGAGAGCGGACACAAGGGATTGTCAGAATTAAATCACGTCAAAACAGCTTAGCTCCATCAGTGCCTGGCTAATCCACTGCACTGGATCAAAGTCAGGCTGCAAACTCTGATGTGACGAGCGCTGGAGCTCAAGGAGAAAACACGACGAGAGAGACAGAGAGAGAGCCCCTGAGAAGTGAGACCTTGAAGAGTAACAAGGTCCATTCTGATTGGTCAACGCTCTGTCCCATTATGGCAGATTGATTATCCATGCATGCTACAGAGCTGAAGACACACAATGGGAGGGAAAGGGAGAAAGAAAAGGAGAGGGGTAGGAGGAGGAGTGTGTGAGGAGGGGGGGGAGTGGTTGTGCTCGACCCCCCAAACTCTCCCTGATGGCTGAACAATGGGGAAGCAAGAAGATAGAGAGAGAAAAAAATGAAAGTAATGAGAAAACAAAAGGCCTGCATGCTGAATTATCAGGGGTTTTCTGCAGCTCTCCTGTTAAAAACTCTCTCCACCTTTCAGCCTCAAAACTTTTTTAGCATTTCTTGCACAGCACAAACGACACACCTGGCAAACTAACTTTGACACCAACAGCCTCACAGCACAAGCCCAACTCTCCTCTCTTTCTGTTTCTCTCCCCCTCCCCCCTTCCCCCTTTAACTAGTTTCTCCCAAATCAAACTGTAAGACAGTAAAGCACATGGCAAACAGAAAAATCAGCAACTCACCCAGCCCTTTTCTCTCCTTCTCTTCCCTCTCCACCTCTCCCACACTGTTCCTCTCTCAATCACAGCTCCAGCTGGTGAGGCTGCTGCTGCTGCTGCTGCTCTCGGCAGGCCACGCCCACAGCTCAGTCATGTGACCAACTTCCCAAGTGGCTACCAAGGCATTTGGCAGCCACACCCCTCTTTCAGAGAAAGTGAATGGAGAACATTGTGGATACAGCAGGCTATCTCAAACCACGTGCGATTACGAAAACCCACGGGAGGGAAGGCTGTATGTGTGTTTGTGTCAGTTTAATCAAAATGAAATGCAGTGGGAAACGATGTTTGAGACATTATACAGGAACATTTATTTGTCTCAGTTTTTGTGTGTGTGTGGGAGAAGCAAAGTGTGTGTGTGCGCGCCTGTGTGTTTGTACTAGAGAAGAGACAATATCCTTCTTACTCCCTTGTCCTTATGTGTGTCCATCTGCTCTCCTTCTCTCCCACTGTTTTGTCACAGAGGAGGGTATTGGATTTATGTATGTGTGTGTGTGTCTGCGCACTGAAAACATTTGGTCTCTCTCTTCTTCAATCCTCCTGGGCTCTCTTTCTCTCTGACATCACACTCCATCCCTCAAAACTATGACTGAAGCCATGACTAAATCAGAACATTTCCAAGTTAAAAAAAGACAAAAAGGTACGGTTAAATATCTTTGGAAATAAGCTTATTCATTTTCTGGCTGAGAGTTTTACCAGAAGATCGATACCATCCTCATATCTTTGCGATAGCTATGAAGCTAGAGCCAGCTGGCTTAGCTTAGCATATAGACTAGCCTGGACACAAGACAAAACTGTGAGCTAATTTTATACTTGCTTTGGTCCCCAAACCTGTTCAGACAGATTTCTATATGGCCTGTTTCAGGTTGGACCAAAAAGAACTGTTTAGCTAATGTCGAGCAGGTTGAAGCATTAATAAGGCCTTTTCATAAAAACCAAAATGGCTGCTGCAGATGTTGAAATGACAACAAAAGAAACTAGAAGATTGTTTTTGCTAGAAAACTAATGTTAAGTGTTGTTTCCTAAATCATCTCATGCCTGACAGCTGTGTCTTTTTCTAAACTGGAAGCCGTATTAAATCTAGGATCTAGCAACCCAGCTAACTACTAGCTAGCTTAGCACTACATAGCACATTGTGTTGCTCACACTGGTTGTAGCGTCCAAAGGCATTTTGGTCTGGGCTGGCTGATAAAGTTCCCTTTAAATAAAAAATAGACAGAGATTCAAGACTAATTCACATTTGAGAGTTGGTCAGGAAATGCCAGGCTAGCTAAAGACTAAAAGTACAGGGAAACAGCTAGCCTAGCTTCTTCCAAAGGCTAAAAAACTCTTTACTGCTAAAGCTCACAATTTGTGGTTTCCTGAGGGGTTATGTGCTCGACAAGTTCTTATAACACTCCAGGGATTATACCCTTGAAGAGACCGGGGCTAGCTGTTTACTCTTCTCTCCAGTCTTTATGCAAAGCTAAATTAAGCTTTACGCTAAACTCTCACCAAGTTATCACATCATAAGCATGTTCAGATGTCAGATGTGAGGATAAAACAGTTATTTGCAAATAGCCAGATTAAGCTGATTGTTCTCGGTGGTTCTGCTCTGTGCTGCTGTTCTCTATTAATATTTTACTGTTGTAACCTGCTACCACTCAGCTTACAGAACAATAAGATATTCAAGCATCAACAATTTGAGTGAATCAAGCTGCACTGAAGTCAATATTGGCTGCAAAAAAGATTAAAGTTGTTCCAAAACCCAAATGTTCGCTGGAAACATGACTTACCCTGCTGTGCTTCCTGTGTCCCAGTCCACCCACAACAGAGATTCACATTTCTCACAGCCAACCCGCCGTCGGCGCAACACACTCATGCAGACGACATTTCATTATCTGCTATCTAAGAATAGTTTCATGATTAAATGGAGATTCTGGTAATAGAATGGATTTAATATGGACTGACTGGAAGGATAGAGGGATTAATTTGCTTCCTTTGTTGCTCATTTTTATCTCCATCAGCACACAGACTGAAGGCCGGAGAGAGATTGTCATAACATTCAGCAGAAAACGCTTCCTTCCTGTCAAAGCTGCAAAATCTCACAGTTGGCTGTGGTTTTGTTGAAACACATACATCTATGTGTGTGTTTATACCAGGTTAGATGTGCTCTACGCTGGAACATAGTCATTCTTGTTGCCAGTTTCCATTTACGAAATACAGGACGTATGGGGATGAGAAAGTGGGCATGATATGCACTAAAGGGCCGAGGTCAGAGGTGAAAGCAGCGGCCAATGCGACGGGGACTTTGCTTCTGTATTTGCGGCACCAGCTCTACCCTCTGAGCTAAACCAGCGGCCCACACACTTTTCTGTTAGTAGAGATAAGCTCCCAGACTGTGAAAGTAATTTTAGTATAATGTAAGTAACATAACCTGCTCTGCAAGACAGTTCATAATGCTTATGAACATGTAGAACCAAATGGCATTGTTATTTAAACATTTGATGGGCCTTGGTTCAAAGTCAACTATAACGGCTCTTGCTTGTCGATAGTATGTCCAGTAAAAGTAAGGTTATTGATAGAGTCACTGCGGAAATGAAACACCAATAGACTCTCAACATTAGGATCCTAAATCTGCCACCAGCATGTCTCCAGTGTGGAAACAGTACAAACAGTTCATGTTTTTGCTGTCTGGAAGGCCTGAAGAAAAGCCTTTTTGGGGTTCTGGGCAAAACTTCTGAAGCATTCCCGCTATATATCAGCAAAGACAACAATTTCCATATATCTCTCGCTAAACAATAAACAATGTTGTCAGTGAAATCCATGACCCAGCAGTGTCTGAAGATGTCGTTTCCTCTTGTGGGAACCAAAGATCAAAGGATCGGTCAAATTAATGGAAGGAGTTCTTTATTAGTTGTCCTAAAGACTTAAAAGCAGCTCTGATCAAAAAGGAAATTCAATTAGATGTAAAAGCCTGGTGATTTAGTGTGAAGACAGAGGACTATATGCGCAATATGATTTCAGAAAACATCGTACAAATGTCCTCCATATCTAATTCAAAAACTCAACCAGGAGTCAGATGTTTTGTCGGAAAGATTGTGCTGCTTTGCAAAGCTCGAATGACGTGATTTAACTTTTCCTACTTTTTCTTTGAAACACACCACCAATGTCGGTGAAACTACTCACTGACTTTTGGTACATCATCTAATCATGTGGACAGAAGTAACTAAAGTCGGTGACATGCGGTGATGACTGGCATGCTGTGAGCCCCTTTTGGGCAGCTCTGTGGGGTCAGGGCTGATTGCTGGAGGCCACCAAATCATGGCCAGGCACATATGGAGCTTATTTAAAGAGTCACCAACATGACTCAGAGGGCCGAGTGACTCAGTGACACACGCTGAAGGAAGGAAACCAGAAAGCATAGAAAAAGAGATGAAGAAGAAAAAGAAGGAGGAGGAGAGGGGGAAAGGGGAAAGAGAAAGAACATCTGCTTGGCCTGGATATCTACTTGGGAGATAGCTGTGTCTGCTGGAGACTTCCTGTTGTGTTTTTTTGCTGTGGTTGCTCTGCTCCCCTGTGGCGCAAATGGAGACAGCATGTGTGATGAGTGAGGACGGTTTATCTCAACACCCTAAAGTGGCCTCCAGGACGCAGCCTCCCCCTCTGGCTGAAATCACTGAACATACGTTACCAGTACAGATGGATTAATCTGCGTGTAAATCTTCAGCTACTTCACACATTGACAGTAAAATGCTTCAACCCTTCCAGGTTTTACTTGTCAGCTTGGATGTTTAACCTCACGGTTACAATAACTCGGGACTATATTTCCTTTTTCTCTATGATTTTACTGTAGAGTAAAAACTGTTGTTATGACGCTGACCGCAAAGAAGAAAAACTGTCCTGATGTTGTGGTCAGAGCGTTTGTTAATGGGGAAGTGTTTGCCTGCGGTGTTTGACTGTTTTAAGCCGCCAAAGTTTCCCAGCTACTAAGGACTCAGAAGGACAGAGGAAGTAGTCTTTAAAGATTTTCACTACCACAAAAGCGTTGGTATTTTTATATAAACCACAGCAACACTCAGATGCAAACTTGTTTTTAGGGGAAGCATTTTAAGAGGAAGTTGAATAGTGTCCATTCAGCAGATCAGTTTCGTCCAAACAAAGAGGTTTGCAATGAAATAGAAAAGAAAGAAAGGGGAAGAATGTTTAACCAGGACTTTCGGATGGCTCTGCGCATCCATTTCCTACATCCCCATCTGAAGGGGATACATCATGTCTCGACTTGATTGGCCTTAATGGAAACCAGTCGTCCCTTTTCCCTCTGCAGAGTCTAAAACAGTCAAGCTCTCCAAAAGACACAAAATAGATCCAAACAGATACTCACAAAGGGTTTCCATCTCGTGGTTGTTGTAAAGCTCACTGCAAGTAGAAGTCATCTCTCAAGTCTGCCCTTTTCGGCCCTGTTCCCGATCTTGATTCCAACAGGATTTAACAAGTAAAAAATAGTTGAGAAGGCAAGAAAGCCTCAAAGCTTTGTCTACGTCGCAGCTAATCTAACAAACTCCACTTCCCGACTCACATACTCCAACATGCACTCTCTATTTCTGATGTTCCGGACGTAAAGCCTCCCCTGATGAACAATAAACACAGCGACTCCAAGGGATCGGCCTTCAGGGGAATCCCTGGCCCCTCGCTGGATCTGCGGGGGCGAGGGACAGGGATGACTCAACTCTGAAGAGGAAAGGAAGGAACTCTGTGATTAAACTCTTTGTGCGGTCGCTGCATGTCTTCCACAAACATCTAGCCCAGTTATGATGCTAATTATGTATAATAGAAACCTTCCATGAGCCAAGACAGGGAGAGGATTTACGCTGTAGCAGAACTTGAACCAACATCTTTTTGAATTGGTCTCCAGAAGTAGCTCAGTCTTCCACCAAATATTGAATTTACTCGGCCAGTGTGTAACTTGCCCTTTCCCCCATATCTTCACTTGTAAGTATGCTTCATCCATCTGCCTCCTTCCCTCTCCTGAGTGATGTCGACGTCTGCAGTCTGCTGTGTAGCATCACAAAGCTCTTCACGCCATCTAGCCTGGAGGTGAAAGTTCACCCGCAGCCCTTCCAGGCTCCATTGCCAAGACTTTTCTCGACAGACGATGATGTTCTTCGAGGAAACTAATTGCCCGTAAACCACAAAGCTGCAGTGCTATTCTCTAAATCCCTAAATTATCACTGCAAACCTCAGTTATGACATGAGATTCAGGCTTAAATGAGCACTGTTTAAAGTGCTTTCAAAGTATGTGCCAATTATTGCCAAGTTAAGACTTGTGTATTCTTAATTATTCTATCAAAGCTGCCCGTACATTCCCAACTGAGGGACCAATCAGTGAGCTAAGCAGCACGTCTGCACAAGCCTCACTAAGCTTATCTTAAACATTAATCTCTGGTTTATCTTACCACCATGCTTCTTACACTACTTTCTGTTCACAGCTCACTGAACAATTATGTTTTTACTTGGTGACACCTGTCATAGTGCAATTTGACTTTAATAGTATCTCTCACTTTATAACATATTTTTAAGACTGATTCTCTAAAAGTAGATTTTGTTTTTATTTATTCATGTATTTATTTTTTTAGAGATCATTTTTTTTGCTTTTTGCCTTTATAATAGGACAGCTGAAGAGGGACAGGAAATGTGGGGAGTAGAGAGCGGAGGAAGACATGCACCAAATGATCGGCAGACCGGGGGTGTGTCCGAAACCGCATACTATCATACTAATCATACTAATCATACTAACCGTGACGTAATATTGAGTATGTCATGCGTTCCCATCTCATAGTATGCAATTTCGTGTATGCAAGAAATGCCCGGATGTATACTAGATCGGCCCGGATGTTTGAGTATGAGACGGGAGCTCACTGGTTGTACTCAACCGCCCCAAAATGCATTGCGGCTATTCAGCTTCTACTATGGTGGAGATGGACCGGAGATCATACCGGACATACGTAAACGATTAAGTCACGCGATACGGAGAAGACGGCTCTGAGTATGATGTGAACGGCATCCTAATAGTCAGGTTAGTAGCCAGTAAGCAGTACATACTGTTTGAGTATGTAGTAGGCAGTACGTTAGTATGTGGTTTCGGACACAGCCCGGGACTCCAACCTGCGATCAGTACGTCGAGAACTGCGGCCTCTATACATGGGCCGCCTGCTCCACCAACCAAGCCAAACCAGCGGCCCTAAAAGTAGATTTTCATATAATTCTTTAAATTGCAACATCTAACGGTCAGTTTGTTCTGCGTTGTTTTGTAGTTACTAAGACCAAGTGCTTTGAATTCAAAGTCTGTTTAGAGATCTTGGGTAGTACCACAGCATGTGTAAATAATAG
Organism: Semicossyphus pulcher; assembly: GCF_022749685.1. Taxonomy (NCBI): domain Eukaryota; kingdom Metazoa; phylum Chordata; class Actinopteri; order Labriformes; family Labridae; genus Semicossyphus; species Semicossyphus pulcher. Next base: position 11,872,280 of record NW_027211681.1, read on the forward strand.
CTGTATTAACCCCTCTGAGGGTACAGAGTCAGCATTGTTTGACTAATTATTTCATTTGAAAATGAATAAAATCTTAATGTATGGAGTTAGAAAGAAGGGTTCTTATCAGAGCTCTTTAGACTCCGCTAATACTTGGCTAGTGGCTTGAGAGTTCTTTAGCCTCAAGCTAACATAACACACCTTAAAGGTGCAATCTCGAATATTTCAATTTTTGTGCTCTTGAGCGCCTCCCACTGGCAAGAATTACAAGAGTTCGCAATGCTTGCAGAAACCGGAAGTGCAATCACTTAGCTCCGCCTACCCTCTCTGGCAGAACCAACCACTGCTGGGTGATGGAAATGTGTCACTAACTGGGCGCCGCTTGAGATTTTTCAGTGAATGTCGCCACAGACACCCAGTCAATAAAAATATGATATACTGCAAATGTAAAGGCTTTCATCAGTGGGCCATAGGCTCAATCATTATTGTGTTACCTAATTCGGCGATAGATAGTGACTTAAAAGACATTTATTTAAATGAAAAGGTTCGAGATTGTTCCTTTAAACTTACTTGATTGTTGGTGATGTAAGTTCTGCCAAGGAATAAGCAACATCTCTTGTTTTGTTGCATTAGTTTTGATCCTTTTGTTCAACATGTTAAATGAATGATGAATGTCCAAACAAAGTGTGAGGTTAATTGCTACAGAATCTGCACCAGCTATAAAATTAATCCTCATTAGTTGTTTGGAGCATGGAGTTTCAATCGTGGGACACATTTCTGATCTGTTGCCATGTACTATATGGCAAACAAAACAAGACTCTTGTATTGTTCATTACCAAACATAATTGAGACTATATCATGCTGATTAGCCTAACCAAACCTGCTTTAACCTGCTATCAAATGGCCTAAATCCTATAAGATCATCGTGTAGGGCACAGTCAACTGTGTGAACTAATTTAGTTGATGTAACGTAAGCTACAAGACTGCACCCTCATATTTTTCATATTCCTCTCATTCTCATTTCAGACTGTCACATGCCCTCACACAGGAATCCCTCTGCCCCCACATCTACTGTCATGTAGCTATTTCAGCAGATGGCAGGGCCGTGGAACAAATGGCCATATTTCTGTCAACAAACACACAAAGATGACAATAAAAACGCTCATGCTGGCATTGTGCTATTTCTATTTCAAGACCCTACATCACTCAGGCTTTATTTCTTAATTCCCACTGCCAAAATGAGGGACGTGATTCTCCCATCAGTTTCTTGGACAATGAATTCACAGCAGAGTGTTATATCTGGATAAACAGGAGGGCAGATTCACCCGGAGACGGACCAGATAAATGAAGATACTTCATCAGGCTCATATCTGACTATTCCTTTTTTATCTGATGGTAAAAGGTTGATAAAGGTGATTTGTGCGTGTGTCTCTTTGTGTGTGTGTACAAAGTTAAACAATCCGGGAAAAACTAAGTGTGATTGTTCTGCCAAAAGATTGTCCCCAGTGCGATTACAGGAAATTGTGTGTGTGCGTGTGTTGGAACATGTGTGTTCTTTTACATGTATGTAAAGGTAGATGCGTGAATGTGTTGGATTTACAGCAGGCAGGAGAAAGTGAATGAAGAGGGGGCGTTTACTGCAGCTGTGGGATTTGGTGAGATGACTCAAGCGGACAAAGGTCTTTCTGCAGTGGTGGGAAACTTCTTTAACCCTTGACTTCCCCCAGATGCTCAATGTAAACTTCAACTTCCGAAAGCCTTATCTGGGGGAGAGGGGAACTGAGTGTGTTTGTGTGTGTTTGAGTCAACTTATCTGGGACAGAAGGGCTGTCCCTTTCCCATTTCTCTCAGCTCCACCCTCCTCCTTCAATTTTAAAATGTTAATAAAAAAAAGTGAAAACCTTTCATGTCCACTTTTGTTTTGGGTTTCCACACACTTCAAAGAGCTAAATTACAGACATTATTTAGAAAGTGTGTCTATCCCTGTGATGTATTGAAGTTTTAAAAACGTTGATAAAACATGAAAGGAAAAAAGCTGACCTCTGTGTTTGATGCATTTCTGCAACAATGCACCAGTGTGATCTGAGCTTCTGAAGTTGTTCGTCCATCCTCTGACAGAAAAGACACTAAAGACAAAATGTTAACATTTTCTTCTTGAAGGAATCAGATCTCAAAAAGGAGGAAATACATTTTTCACCAGTCAGTTTCACGTCTAAGCAGATTATATCTGTTAAACACTGCCTCCTGGTGGCATGATAGTGAAGCATACAACAGGGGAAGTAATATTTAAGATAATGAGAAGTGACACTTGTCACTGTAATCACCGTGGGACATTTTTCAACTGAAAAGACGCAACAGTCTCGAGGCTCTCAGACTTTAAATGAGCAAAAGGACTGCTTGGCTGCTTAGTCAAAGATGGTCGGGGACGAGCTGTGCCTCAGTGCAAGAACATCATGTCATCATCTTAAGGCAAAGACAAAAGAGTAGTCATAGAAGAAAGTGTATTTATTTCTCTATTCGCTCACGTTGATATTTGCCTAAATAAATTATTCATCTTATCTTTAGCGAATAAATGTAATTGTTTTCCTGCTTCTGTGATTGCGTGCGCCCCCTTGATTGATTTCACCTGTGTCTAATTAGTCACACCTGTGTCTGATTACCCTCACCTTCCCAGTGTATTTAGTCCTTGTCATGCCCTGATCGTTTGCCAGTTCGTCTTTCGTCACACCTTCAACCCTTGCTCCTTCCTCGAGGCTCTTTCAGTGTTTTCACAGTGTTTTTCTGGACCTTGTTACTTTACTTGTTGGCATTTATTTTGACCTGCTTAGTTTGGACTTCAACCGTAAAGCATCTTGTGTTGCATTAAATCATTTTAATGCCTGAAATTTTAGTGTGAATTATTTCTGAGTCATAATATACAGTGTTTATAAACTTGTTATACCAAACAGAGAGCAGAAATTGGTTGTAAAAGCCTAGAGTTGGTGGCTTCTGGCACATTCTAATGCCACAATCCCATCATATATGCAGATTTTAGTAAGCATATTTTTAAGAGTTTACCTTCCTTATAGAAAAATGTGGTTATTTAATTATTGCAAATGAGAAATAAAGCCAGAATAGTCTTTAAAGGTATAATCTCGAAGATTTTGTTGTATGTGACTTGATCAGTGTCCTCTGCAATAAATGGATGCTGTGGTGTGATGGCTCTGATTACTAGGAACTGTAGACAGTATATCATCTTTACATTATTTGACTCTGTTAGTGTTACTTTTGCACTCAATGACCTCAGAGACATTTCACATGGGCTGACATGCCATGTTTTTGTGCACTCATTTAGCACAACCTGCTTGCATGTGCTACCTGCAGTAACAGACAGGATCCATGGAGGGACGGTAGCACCGATAAACTGTTTTTTTGGCTTTTATAATATTTGTAGACAAATCATGAGAGTAGGCAAACAACTGTGTTTGATTCAAATGTAAACATAAAAGAACATAATGTGTAATGTTTATGATTGATTGCATCATGCAGTTTAGAACTGACTTAATGTTCTAGAACTTTAGACAGTAGAATGTTCTGACATTCTGTCTCTGAATGCCTCTGAAGTCTCAACATTCCGGCACAACCTTACATTTGGGCAATGCACATTACTCACTTTCATTCCTCAGTTCAACGGCAAACCACTAACTGCTTGAGAATTGAGAGCTGAAAGAGTTTGAGAGATGGCATCCAAATCTTCAAACACACAAACCACTGATCAGTGTAACACCTCCAGTGCACAACTGAGTAAGTATTGATGACAAATTCTGGCAATTCTGTTACTTTTTTTCCTCAGACCATATTGTCATTTTCTCTCCTTGCAGGAGAGAATCCATTGATTACAGATGTTTTTAATTAAGTAAATGCTAGACTAAAATTGGTGAACCATTAAAACCTGTGTAAGAAGGTGTTTTGTAACATTTGGCCCCTTTACAAGAAGCTATATTGAGAGGCAGCAATTAAAGTGGACTCCTTCATTCTTGAAGTCACGGCTGAACTTAATGTCTAAATTCGATCTTCAGTTTATTGAACTCACCCACATGTGTTATAGGTCTGGGTGGTCTTCATGAAATGTGCCTAATTAGTCTGAACACTAGTGTGCACAGTTTGGTATTAACTCTTCACTTTTGTATGTCTTAACTTAAATCCAGCTGAATCCAATGATTCAATCATTCTCATATTCGTTTGCTTTTTATTGTCACGCTTGTTCAGGAGAAACCACAAGCCTCTCTGGATCCAGCAAGAGGAAGTCATCTGATAATGAGGCTGAAGAGGGCCCAAGAAAACGCAGCAGATGGTCCATCACTTCTGCTGAGGACAACACTGAGTCCTTCACAGGCTCTTCTTACAGTGAGGATGATGGATTGTTTACATCCAGCACAACTTCCAGCATCTGCTCAGAAGCTGAAGGGACGACGAGAAGGAAGAGGAAGTCTGAGGAGACAGAGGGTCCCAGGAAGAGGAGCAGAAATGTCGAGGATCCCTCTGAGGGCCCGAGCCACCTTGTCTCCTCCAGTGACTCTGGCACCTCCTCGCTAGCAAGCTCTTCATTTGTTGACAGCAGAGGTAAGATGGCATAGAAATGAAATACATATCATGAATATACTTGATTGCTAAAGTACCATTTTCAACAAATAGCTTGACACATTTTGTAAAATATACTTTTACTTTCTGCTCTCATATTTGCTGTTTGATATGAGGCTCCAGCACACAGCGCTGAGCTAAGGGCTTCATTTTAAGCAGTAAACTTGAGATATTTTGGTTGGCAGTTTTAGTGTCCTTTGGGCAGATTCAGGTCCAGCTGTTTCTCTTCTTGATGCTAAGCTAAGCTAATCAGCTGCAGTCTAAATGTCCCAAAGGTCACATTATTCTCTTAAAGTTCAGCTTTTGGTTTGGAGTCTGGTTGAAAATGATTTTATTTTAGATAACTTAAGCTCATTATAATGGTCTAGTTTATAAATATAATCAATGCAGTTCTTTAGATGTTGAATCAAACTGTTCATGTGTGTATTCTGTTTTTATAGACATTTTCAAGGCCAAGTATGAGGAGGAGGAACTACTTGGTGAAGGAGGCTACGGGTCAGTCTATGCTGGCTACCGCAGAGAAGACAATTTGCCGGTAGCCATAAAGCATATTTCCCAGAGAAGCGTTAAGCGCACATCAATGGTAAGTGACATGTTCTTGTTCCTCGTGCCAACATGTATCTGAATGATTTGAGAAGATTTCTTGACATTTCTCTTTTTATATTGAGTATAAAGGAAACATATGCACGTATTCTTCTTTTGTTTTATACAATGTAAAAGTTATAATGCTTTTTTATTTGTGTGCACAAAGGTTTAATTTTTGTTTCTCTCCATGTATAAAGCTTCTTGAAGGGAAAATGAGCCAGGTTCCTCTGGAAGTCGCACTGATGCTCAGACTCACACCAGCAGCAGCAGAGACCAGTGCAGCCGTGACCCTGCTGGACTGGTACGATCTGGACTGTGAGCTCGTCCTCGTCCTCGAGAGACCAGTCCCCTGCTGTGATCTGATAGACTATGTCTGCTCAACAGGGTCCTCCCTGCCGGAGCACGAGGCAAAAGTACGTCGCTGATAGAATCCGAGGTTCAGTGTTTTTGTATCTGTGTCTATGCACACAATGTCACTCAGTCTTTATGTCTCTCTCTTTCTCCCCCAGACCATAGTTAAACAGCTGGTGGATGCTCTCATTGAGATCCACTCCAGAGGAGTCTTTCACAGGGACATCAAGATGGACAACATCCTCATCGAAATTGGCTCTTATGTCCCTCGTGTCCGGCTTATTGACTTTGGCTGTGGCACATTTCTGTCGGAGAGGATTTACACTACACGACAAGGTATGCTGTCCTTCCTATTGTCCTTTTCTCTGAACCTACCTTGCATTGTTTCTGTCTCTGTCTTTTACCTCTGTCCCTTAACGTTATATTTTGTCTTTGTGGCTGTGTGGATTAAAGGAACCTATTACTACACCTCCCCCGAGTGGTTCACAGATGGGGGGTACCGGGCCGAACCAGCTACAGTGTGGCAGCTTGGTGTCGTGCTTTTTTGGTTGCTGCATAAAGCCTTCCCCTTTGCCAACAGAAGTGAAATTATCTCGGGAAACCCTGACGTGGATGAACGTCTTTCTATTGGTAAGTCATTAACACCCACATACAACAATAAAACACGGGGAAACCCACATTGAGGACAGAGTTTGTATTTAACAGTGATTCCTGTTTGTCTGTCCAGACTGCCAGAGCTTCCTGCTGAGCTGCCTAGCCAAGATGCCAGAGAACCGACCCACCTTGGAGACACTCAAGGACCACCCCTGGCTGATGTCATCCACCGTGGACCTCTCAGGACCATAGGTCCACCCGCCGGCACCGCAGGAGGACCTTGCGGCAACCCAGGGGGACCCCTTAGGACCACAAAGGATTACAGGAGGGCCACTAAGGACCACAGGAGGACCCATTGCGACTACAGGAGGGCCCCTAAGGACCACAGGAGGACCCATAGGGATTATAGGAGGGCCCCTAAGGACCACGGGAGGACCCATTGGGATTATAGGAGGGCCCCTAAGGACAACGGGAGGACCCATTGGGATTATAGGAGGGCCCCTAAGGACCACGGGAGGACCCATTGGGATTATAGGAGGGCCCCTAAGGACTACAGGAGGACCCATTGGGATTACAGGAGGGCCCCTAAGGACCGCAGGAGGACCCATTGGGATTACAGGAGGGCCCCTAAGGACTACAGGAGGACCCATTGGGATTACAGGAGGGCCCCTAAGGACCGCAGGAGGACCCATTGGGATTACAGGAGGGCCCCTAAGGACTACAGGAGGACCCATTGGGATTACAGGAGGGTCCCTAAGGACCACGGGAGGACCCATTGGGATTACAGGAGGGCCCCTAAGGACCACAGGAGGACCCATTGGGATTACAGGAGGGCCCCTAAGGACCGCAGGAGGACCCATTGGGATTACAGGAGGGCCCCTAAGGACTACAGGAGGACCCATTGGGATTACAGGAGGGCCCCTAAGGACCGCAGGAGGACCCATTGGGATTACAGGAGGGCCCCTAAGGACCGCAGGAGGACCCATTGGGATTACAGGAGGGCCCCTAAGGACCGCAGGAGGACCCATTGGGATTACAGGAGGGCCCCTAAGGACCGCAGGAGGACCCATTGGGATTACAGGAGGGCCCCTAAGGACCGCAGGAGGACCCATTGGGATTACAGGAGGGCCCCTAAGGACCGCAGGAGGACCCATTGGGATTACAGGAGGGCCCCTAAGGACCGCAGGAGGACCCATTGGGATTACAGGAGGGCTGGGCCTAATTGGGTGAATTTGCTGACTACTGAATGATGACAGAAAATAAATTAATAAATCAAATATTCAATAAATCAATATAAATGTGTGATAATGTTCCTCCTTCATCAATCCTTCATAAAAAGACATAATGACAATGAGAAGAAGAAAAGTCCACTCAGTAGAGTGAAAGTCTGGTACAGGTGTGTTTTTGGGTAAATGGTTGGGGGAACATGTTATTATGTTTACTTAGGCTTTTTTATTTAAATGTATGTTTGTACTCTACACAATACTACACCACCTAGCTGCCTTAGAATATGTGAGTCAATTATATTGTAAAATAAAAACTAAGCCTAATGGACACAACACAGATCCATTTATTCTAACTTGTTGGATCACACTCAATGATACTTATATTCTTATATAGCACTTCCAACCACTCTTCCAACCACTCAAAGTGCTTTTAAACTACATTCACCCTTTCACACTCACATTGACAGACTGATGTCAAAGGCCTAAGTGTCAGTATCTATGCCCTTTCATACCCGATGGCAATGCCTTCAGGAGCAATTTGTAGTTCACTGTCAGGCGAGGCAGTCAGGGGTCGAACCAACTCTACCACTGCGCCACAGCCGCCCCACAACACCCGTGTGACCGCGTATTATATTGCATCTGGCATTGTGTTCGCAGCTCATTTTCTAAACACAGTTGAAAATTTACACAAGCGGCGCCCAGCTAGTGACGCGTTTTCCATCACCCAGCAGTGGTTGGTCTGCCAGAGAGGGTAGGCGGAGCTAAGCGGCTGCTTTTCCAGTCTCTGCAAGTGATGCGAGTAAACGGTAATCTACTATGGCTGAACAAACAAAGAAAAGATCGATGACTACAGATACAAATTTGACGCTCAGGTGAAGGTAAACAGTCAAAAAAGAATCCTCAGAGTCAAGCAGCCACATACGAAACTTAGCAATGACGTTACGTCTCAGTTAGAAATAGTTCCCTATTAAAAGCATGTATGCAAAATCTCCCTTTCCTTTTCTGCACCTCACTATTTCGCCCCTCCTTGGTAATTAGCCGACAGGTCGGGCTGAGTAATGGTCTGGGATCAGTCCAGAGTAATTACACTGGGAGAGGATTGACCTCGGATATGCCTTCGCCTGAAGGTGCCTGTATGTGTGTGTTTGTGCTTGCGTAGGTGTGTTGATGAGACACAAAAAAGTTAGACAAAAATTGAGATGTGTTTGTGTGTGTGGCCTTTCCTGACCTTACAGACAGGCAGAGACGAATCACCCCACCGCCCTCCTCCTCACTTTGAGAAGGTCAATCCACATAAAAGACAAATGGCTTCGCTTGCACTCTTTTCAATGGTGATGACACCCTAATTAGCAAATCAAATTAACTACAAGGATATCTGTTTATTTAGACAACATGAGGGCACATTCAAGCATACAGTATCTGCTGGGTTGAGATGTATCTTATGTTCTCTACCATTAAAATAAGAAGAGAGGATTCTAGGCCACTACATTAAGTGAACCCCAATATATCACCCTATAAATATATATTCTTTCCTGCAGGAAAAAGTAGCATGCTGTGATTTAGCTTATGTTTGAACATCTATTTCCTGCTCATATAACACTAAAAGAGTTCTAAAAAAGGTTATTGGATGTGACCTGCAGATTGATAACCTACCAGTTATCATCCCAGTGATAACAAGACTATTTATGGTCAGCCTCTCTATCTGAAGATGTTTCCAGAGGCTAGTTAGTCAACAAGAGGTAGTTCATCCTGGTGTTGAAAGTAAAATATATAACACAAGCACAATTATTTCAGAGCAAAATATATCACAAAGTATTTTGAGGAACAATTTTGGGGAACCATTATTGGTTTCAATTTTGTTCTTGCTTCTAAAATGTGAGCATCTAATCATTTTCTTGTTATGTATGATAGCAAACTGAAAGTCTTTTGACTCTTGGTGAGAAAGAACAATAAAGGAAATTGTGGCTATTCTTCATCGCAGTAAGAGACAAGTAAAATTGGGAACAGAAAAGGTTCCACTGGTGAAAAAAAGTTAATCATTTTCTTGTTATGTATGATAGCAAACTGAAAGTCTTTAGACTCTTGGTGAGAAAGAACAATAAAGGAAATTGTGGCTATTCTTCATTGCAGTAAGAGACAAGTAAAATTGGGAACAGAAAAGGTTCCACTGGTGAAAAAAAGTTTTGAAAAGTGATAAGAATTGTTATTTCTGACCACAGGTGGTCAGTGCGTTTCTGTCTCGAGATGTTAGATAGATAGCCTTTCTGCAGTGTGTGATGGATTGATGAACAGCAGGCCTGCCTGTCAAGATAAGGTTCCCCCGTCTGGCTGAACACACAGGAGCAGACCAGATACCGATCAGAATGAGTCTGCTGTCTGTAGCCTCAAGTGAACCTGATGGTCAGAGGTTTGTCTTTCTTTCTTCTTATCATTCTCTTGCATATTGTTACAGCCATCTCACATCACTTATCACATTAATTTGAAGTTATAACAGAGATTATCCACCTGCCTCTTCAAGCACTTGAATTTATGACAGTTAAAGTGAAATATTAAAAGCTGTTTTTATGGCTTAACATCGTGAAAAATTGTAATTATATTGAACTGATTTGAACTGACAATTTGGAAACTTGACTAAAATTTAGAGGCCTTGGGCAACACTTGTGTAATCAAATCAAACTTTATTTACATAATGCAAGTCACAGCCTGCTTAAAATGCCACTAAAACTGCTGAAAATAAACTAAAAAAATATGAAATCCAAGTATAACTGAGAGTTCAAATTAATCAAGTCCACACAAGGCTAACGCCACACTAAAAACAGATGTTTATTGAATTTGTTTACCATCTCTAACACCCTCAGGTCCTCAGGAAGGCTGTTCCACAGGCTGAGGCTGTGGTGGCTTAAAGCAGCCTTGGCGTCTGTCTTACAGCTGACTCTGTAAATACCCAAAAGGAAACTACCACAGGATTTAAAGAAAGTTTAGTGGACACATATCTTAAGAGCATATCAGACAAGTCGACTTTTTTGGTTGACCAGAAAAGATATCATGCACCAGATTGACCATGGCGAGAAAATGATGGAGGAATGAAGGAATAGTTTTCTGGTAATACAAGATATATACGTTTAGCGAGAATCTAATATGAGTCTATCTTGACACCTTTTTTAGCGTAATGTCTGGGACTTTTTGCCAGGAAGTTCACTTAAAAGGTCAGTTTCATTCTGAGTCCCTCTGTCCGATGATGAGTCACTCTGTTTTGTCGAGGATGAGCTGTGGAAAGTTCTTTACCCTCAAAGCAATCATATATACAATATACTTCTGAGGGTCATCAATGGGGCTTATACTCCATAACTGTGAGAATTGATGCCATGTTTTCTAAAGAAACTGCCAAGGGGCAACAAAGAAAGAATAATAAAGACTGGGCCTAGGATTGTGCCTTGTGGTATGCCACTTTTGATGTCATATTTCATACCTAGAAGAGTGTTTGCTGAAAACAAAAAACATTTCTCTTCCTGTGAGAAGACAAACGATCACACATTTATGTTACGTCAATGAGAATATTGTGGTGGACTTTATCAAACTCTGCACTCAAGTCAAGGAGAACCAGGACAGGGAGTATTTTCGTGTCAAGTTATTCTGAGGTTGGAATGTATTTTGATGCTGGATAATGATCTAGCGTTTTAAAAGTACTTTCTTTTTGCCTGAAAACGGAACATATGAAAATTGTCTTAAATTGCTGAGGACAGATAAGTCAAGGTTGTTATTCTTCATAGCAGTCTTAAGTGTGGTTGGGAAAAGGCCCGTCTTAAGTATAGTTAATAATAGTTTGGATCTATTTGTACCATAAGATTACAATGATGGATCCACTGAACCCAAAACCCCGAAAGATTCTGTTTTATGAGAGAAAAGCCAGAGAAAATACATGTTTGACATGTTTTACTTGATAAAGACTCAACAATTAATAACTACTATGATAACTATAAAACTACTTTACGGTTTGCTGTCTGCCTATTGTTTTTTGTGTGACCTCCAACAACTGACATCATCAATCAAAAAAAACATTTGCTTATCAGTGATCCCTCAGCAATTGTAGTGCAGTAACTGCACGTGTGTGAGATAACAACCATTTCATGCTGACCTTTTAAATAAACACCCCAGTGTATCCCACTCTCTGTGAGAGATCAAAGAACAGAGGGATATTTAGGAGGAAGCTGGCTGACTTGGATCACATGACCCCTGAGAGAGGAAGCACACTGCGGTGAGGTCACAGAGCAGGGAAACAATCACGCTGACAGAACACGGAAGGAAGCACAGGATACCCTATGTACTTAAGTGTATGTGTGTGTGTGTTGTGATGTAATTTCCCTTTTGGAAAAACTGAATGGACAGGAAGGTAACTTATCTAATATACTCCCAAAAACAACAGATGACAGCCATATGGAAAAACAACACTGCATGATCTTTGCTTGTGCATTGCCAACTCCTTAATGCTAACAGTCTTTTATATACTAATTATATAAAAATGAATATAAGCTCCTACAGTTGGAGCAATAGGGAAACAATTTAACAAACAAGTAACATTACAGTTATTTTAAGCAATTCCTTTTCAGCTCTCTTAATAATGTACAAGAGCAGAGCAGGGTGGCCCAGTCAGAGCCCCTGGGCCCTTCAGGCAGGTCACCCTTCATTTAGACTCCTATTAGGGCCTCTCCCTGTGGACCAATAATTGTTTTCCAGCCCCATAATGTGGGAGAAAACCATGGAAAAGCTTCAGCACTGAGTAGAGATTTACAATCACATCAAGTACAAACAGTGTGGGTACAAGATGACACACTGAAGTACGGACGCACAGAGACAGACAGTGGGACAGTAAATATACTGTGGGAAAATCTGACTACAAAGCATCTGCTCAAAGAAAATGTGCAGTACTTCAGTTTATAGCCAATATAAAGTACAGGACAGGAAGAGCTAAGCATAAACAATAGGGATAATGGGTTAACCGTCATTAATCAACTGTAACACGGTTTCAACCTTGTACTGTTTTGTGATGATGCAAGCTAACAGCCACTCCTGCTATACGTGACTGAAGGCACACTTGCACATAAACCACACACAGCAGCAGTAAAGCAGCTCTGATAGCGATGTGTTAAATTAACATCAAATTACAATGTGACAAGGTGAAACTAGTCCCTCACTTTAGCTTACACTGTGAACAGAAAGGAACAGGAAGCAGTACCTCTCATATTTGTACTCCTGTATGTTTGTTGTCTCTCATGTAACCCTGTGACCTAGATCTATCCTTTTCCGTTGCATATATTTCAACGGTAGCACTAATTACCATTTGACTACTGTACTGCTGTTGATGCTGCCAAGGTTAGGCTTTCATCACATTACAAAAACCCAACCCGGCTCCAATACTGCATTTAAACACACCACAGATACAGACGTTCAGTCTGTTGCTGGACAGGCCTCCAAGGACATGGCTGCTTATGTTACTGACAGATACGCAGACATCAGACCAATCAAACAAGCGGCTACTGTTGCTGATTATTTTTTTCCTAGTTAGAGAAATCTGACACTAAGGTTAGTCTGTTACCTCAGTGTGAGAGAAGACGGGGCAGAAAGATATGAAACAAGAAGAAAAAGTCTGAATAAATCAGAGACTACTTGTAATGTAATCTGGAAAATGTGACATTTTGAGTATTAACTATATCAGAGCCAAGATTTAGTTTGAGACAGACACATTTACAGCCACTACACTCACTTTGATCTCTCTTCCACTGGTGACAATGACGCACCAAACGGGTAAATCTGTGCTAAAGCAAAAAGGCTGGTGAGTTAAACACCGAGTGGTAAGCCTCTTGGTCAGGGAGTAGTTTGAAGTTTTAAGAAGAAACTGCTGCTGCTCTACAGTAATGGAACGAACAATAAGCAACTGTCTCACAAAGTCAAAGGTTTCTCTCAATTTTTGGTCTATATGAAAGATTTTATTTAGACTGCAATGTGCTGCTTGGCAAAGTAATAAAAAATACGTCAAAAGTGCCACACATGACCCTTTAAGGATGAACTAGAAGAGTTGTGAGCTCAAGGAAAAGTAGAACAAAGTGAATGCAACATTATTATAATTAAAAGAAAACACCAAAGGGCACCTTTTAAACTACTCAAAACAAGACAGTATTTCAGATACTCTTCTATTATAAGAGATAAGAGGATGTGTCAGTGTGAGGATATGATGGAATGATGATGCGTTGGATGAAGTTGTATATAATGATTGAGCAGACTTACCGTGGTTGGGGGATTTTCGTCCGGCATGATTGGGCGAGGAGCAGCGGAAGGTGGTGACGATGGTGTTGTGGTGAGGGTTGGGGTGGTGCGGGTGGTGCACTGCCGGGTGGTGCCCGTTGTTTTCAGGTGGAGCTCTGGTGATGCTGATGTCCGGTTTGCGGACGTCTCCGGGACTCGGAGGCTCAAACTTGCGGGCGTGATTCTGCTCGGGGGTCCTGCTGGTGCCATTGTTGTTATTGATGCCCTCGTTGCGACGTATCACCGGGGAGTCGTTGGGTGTTTTGGCGAAAGTGACCTCCCTCTTGTGGCTCATCTCGGGGGTCTTGGAGTGGCCCAGGACTTCGGGGCGTTTCAGGGAGCTGTTGGTGGCGAAGCGCGCAGAAGCAGGGCTGGTGGCGTTGTCCACCTGCTTGCTGGAAGAAGAGGAGATGTCGATGGAGAGTTCGGAGCGGCGTGATACAGGCTCGGGGGTCTTGGAGCCTCCTCCCCCCATGATGGAGCGGGGTTGGGTGTAGTTGAGGTTGTTGTTGTTTGTGGCCTGGGCGGCAGTGCCCAGGTCTCGGTAGTAGATGCTGGTGGGAGACATGGCGTTACGGTGAGGGGAGTTGGTCGTCCGACGGGAGCCGGGGGAAAGGTGAGATGAAGTGTCGACATCCTCCACCTCGAAAGACCTCTTCAGAGCTGCATGGGAGGGACAAACACAAAATATCAGTCATTGGGTCATGTGACTGCTGAAATGTTTTCACTGATAAGTCAACGACAGAAATCTTTTTTTATCATTTATTGGTTAGTGTTTGTCCAGTGTCTGGAATCTCTGCTTTTCTATTTTATAGCATTGCACAGAGGGTACACAAGTTTAACATCGCATTTTTCAATCGCGGTGTTTTATTTTGAAAATTGTTTTAATTTTGAAAATTGAACCGATTCTCTCGTTGTTTCATGTGTGACTTCCTGCCAGGATTGACGCGATCGCATGCGGCTCGCGCAAAAAATCGACCAGACGCCGAAAACAATCGCTGCAGGGCGCAAGCCGGCCGTGGAGGTGCGCGCCGCGGCGTGTCTGGTGTGAGCGACACAATCGGTTAACATGGGCGGCGAAAGGAAACTGGCTCCACTTCTTGGCGCTTCGCGGCTATTCCCGTGCTTCCACATCCGGTGTGTCCCCGGTGTAAGGGTATTTGGAAAATCTGAATATCATGACATTTCATTCATAAAATATTGGATGATTAATAGAAAAAGTGACTGTAAAATAACATAGTGACATAGTTGCACCCTAACAAAGTGGTGCACTCTTATTTGGTAAAACCAATGGTGGAAGGAATATTGTACCAATTGAACAATGTTAAAGCCCTTAATTACAAGTAAATGTCTTTCATCCAAAATCCTACACAGGTAAAAGTAAAGTAGTATCATCAGCATGAAAAGTACTAGTTGACATAGAAAAATGGCCCCTGCAACTGATGTTATGGATATTATTATTGATTTGTCCAATCGAGCTTTGGGGGAACTGCTAACAGATTAGGATAGTTGGACTTGTAAAACATGACTTGGTGCTCTACGTGGACGCTTGACAGCATTTCCACCTTAATAACAAGTAGAGCAGAAGTACAAAGATGCATAATATAAAAATATTGAAAGCACATTGACTCTATGAGAAAGTCTTAACCAAAACAACCACTATAAACCATGTATGGTCGGGGCGCTGTTTATAGGAAGAAGGAACAATATCATAAAATATTCATCAAAAAGGTCAGTCCAATTTACTGAGCAGTAAACAAAGTTAATACTTTTTGTAAAACACATAATGAACAGTATCCAAGGAGTAAAGAGCCTGAGGTTTGAGGGCATCGTTGCTGTAGAAACAATTTTGTTGGCAACACAAAAGAAACAGCATGAGCAAGCAATTAAGGCATACCTATCTAATTTCATTATGTCCACCCTCACCAGCAGCAGGTTTAGATATTCTGTATATCATGTTTTAGTAAACGCAGGCGTTGTTTGGACGCTACACTACAAAAAAAATGTCTACACAGTCATTCGAAGCGTTTCACGACATGCACTCAGCCAAGCATTGTTCACTGCGAGGCATTTCAGCGTGAAAGTCCCAAAGTCTCTGTGTTTATGAACATGAGCACAGAGATAGAGGCACATCCTCCCCCTCAGTTAGTTGTTACGTGAGAAAATCTCTGCACTGTCCAAGATGAAGATACTGAGGGATGGAATCCCCCCTTGGGACGAGTGCACTGGCTCAAAGTCAACTTGAATTTGACTCCCGTCGTGGATTTGCTGTGCCAAGCCAAAGGCCAGGAGCTGGTATCATAATGACACACTAGTTAGGCCGGTCCGCTCACGCACCCCCTGAAGAACATCTCCCGTTTCCTCACATCCAAAACACAGCGGTGATTATTTGATCTGTTTGTGGCTTGTGGTGTTTCTAGATGTGCACGTGTCTTTATGTAACTGTATGTCAGGTTTTTATTAAAGTGCTTGTAAAAACAAGCGAGTTACGGGAATGTATGCATGTGTATTTTTAAGCGACTACACCCACAGGGAGGGGACCGTGTATGCCCCGGCCCCGTGCACTCTGTGGAAAGCCAAAACTCTGTAAGGGGATGCCGAGCTCGACACAATCACATCAAAGCCGCCTCCCTACACGTATCAGCCAGCACCGCTAATCTAATTTACTGCTATAAGCTGCTTTATTTCATCAGCGAGGACATTTGATACAAGTTAACCCCTGTCAGGAAGTCAGACCACAGCCAAAGCAGATTCTTCTTTTGTGTCAGACGGACACACCAAGGATGTTCTCACACACCCCGGGATTAAATGTATCCTCAGTCATGTCTTGGAGGTTTTGATGATTTATACAACAAATCTCCTTAACCCCCTAAACACTGCCTGTGCAGTATTTATCTATATAGAAGTTTTCACAACTGTTGCTAAGACTGTAAGCTAGCTTTAGCCACTTCAGCTAGTTGTACAGGACCCAAATTCAGGGGCGTGTAAAGAATTTTTTGACTGGAGAGGCCTTACTACTTACATTAAAATATCACACAGATGTTGTTTTCAGGTGTGTTTTTTTTCATACCTAATTCTCTAATGTCTCTAAAGGACAATCAAAACAAAAGACAATGTGCTCCATCAAATGCCACAAAAACTACGAGCAACCTTCTACAACAATAATGTGGTTTGAACTGAACTCCTGCCTCCGACTGGGCAACGAGCCACTCATAGTTTAGGATTATGGGGTTGCACCATAGACTGTATAAAAAGATGGACGACATGACAGCTCCCTAAAAGTGAAAGCCAAAACATTTCGAGGGCCCCCTGCTGACTGGCTGCAGTATAGGTCAGAAAGCCCGCCTCCTCCATGTTAACAGATGGGACATGAAACTGTAAAATCATATACCTTGTCCCCAAACATGGTTTCTGTCATTAAAGTTAGTTCTTATCATGCTCATTTACGTTTATTTTTAATTATTTGATGCTGTAAAAAGGATGATTGACAGCTCTGTTGACAAATACGGCTCCTGCAGCCGATCTGTTCCGGATTAGCAGAGTAGAGGAGGATCGGTGAGAGGAAACGTAAATAAAACAATCACTACAGTCATTGAAGTTTACATACCTGTGTACATCTGCTTCAGACCAACACAAGCTGTTCTGCTGTTAAATATGCCGACGTGCGGGATCTTAATTGATTAATAAGTTAAGTGTGTGTTTTGGTGGCGGCTCCACCCCCCCAATCTCGACTGCGCAGCTCTGGTCACCAGTGCAAGATGACAGTGCCCGCCTCGGGGGTATTTTGGCTTCGTCGTCCATACAGTCATTGGGTTGCACCTGGGGGTAGCCCTCGTGGCCATTAGCCATGAGGGCCATTGCCCCCCCAGGCCACCCCCTGGACACACTCCTGTTTACATTAAGTTTTGAAATCATGAAAAGTCCTTTTATGAAGCAAAAAAAGGGTAAAGTGAGACACACAACCACTCATATCTGTTTTCACACACTCTTCTGTGATAAAATTCTGATGAGAACACAGTTCATTATCCTCTAGGCACCATAAACGGCTTTAAAATCCACCCTTTGATATATGTACATATAAAAAAAATGATACATAATAAAATTACTATTTGTAAGCGGTGTCCAAACCCAAATTGCCACTGGACTGTGTCCTTCTTACCACGGCTTTTCTCTGTCTTGTGTTTTATGATTGCAGAGAGGGAGTCCAAGGCTGTGGCTACTTTCAGCTCTGGCCAGAGAATAAGTTGGTCTGCCAAGATTGCTCTGCAGATTTCATGCAGGCGCTGAAAGGTTGTGATGCATGCTTTAGGCCTTTATTGTGCAGCAAGCGAGGCACTCTTTTAACCTCCTCCGAGAGTCTAACACTTGGCACGTGTGCACGCTCTTATGTTTCTTGACACTTGCTGTAGATTTGTGTTACATTTTATAAGAGCTGTGAATGTGAGACCTGACGCTGAACGATGGGAGGGATATCAGGATCAATAATCACAAAGTTTTCCGAAATAAGAGCTGAATTAGTAAGTTGTTTTGCCTTGACCTGTGAAGTGATCCTAGATTAGTATTTCTGTCCTCTGCTTTGTGATTATACGGCCTCAGGCTCGGGACTGCAGCCGAGCACTTGAGTGCTTTCCCCTAAAGCCATTTGTTTGTATTTAGAGACTGTGCGGCCAAGTGAGCATAATTTAAGAGCAGAAGTGAAGCTGAAGCTCTCTGTGCTTTAATGTTGTCTGGGAATATAGATGGAAATGGAAACGAGGCATTCAGGGCATCTTTCACTAAGATGATCACTCAACTTCTTTGTCTTTTGCTTCTTCCAACTGACTCCTGGGTCGTTTACTTCCATCCGGGATATTCTTTGCATGTATATCATATATAAAGGATCATGCAGCATTAGGAAGAGCGTTTGTGCATGAGTGTGGGACTGACAGATGGATGAAGGAGTATCGTTCCCAGTGAAACAGCATTCCCAGACTATGAGCTGGAAACGAGAGGTCCAGTCTACCTCAGAGGAGCCTCATTAACAGCAGCCAGGAGTCTCGTCTCCTACACTACCTATCACCGCCCAGTGTCCACTAACTCACGCGGCCTCATGTGTGAAGATAATGCAGCACAGGCAGGCAGCAGAGCACAGTGAAACAAAGATGGAGGCAGCTGTATCCTCACTTCAATTCACGGCCATTTGGTCCTAATACAGTCCAGGTGTTAGGCCGGGCTGCGTCTTATCACCAGTGTCATCACTTTTCTCTCAAGGACATCCCGACCAATGAACACAAACATCGAGTATCATCTCAGCCCAGATGCACAAATACGTGATAGTGGAGAGTTAGAGGGAGGAAAACAAACAAGAGAGATAGACAGGAAAGGAGGGAAGGAGAGGAGATAGAGAGGCAAAGAGGCTGCAGGATGAGAAATGTGGAGGTTAAAACGGGTCAACACAGAGTTCACACTTGTTGTTTTTCAGTATCACTGACACTAGTGGAGACTGACAGCAGTCAACAAGGGTTAGTTTCACTGAACTCCCACCCCTGTTACAGATGAACTAACACGTGCATTTTGTTTTGTGTGTAGGGTTAGACTGTACTGAGAAAGTCACATACTCTTTACTGCCACTGTAGCCTATTACACAGTAAATGTATTATTTTCAACTTCTGATATTTTTAGACTCTTTTATCTTAAGCTTTTGAGATGGAAAAGCAACACTAATGTGAAATTGACCGAAAAACCTTGCTGATATTTCATTGCAACACGTTGTCACTCCTGACCTGTCAAATATGGTAGCTTTGGGCCAATGATATACAGGTACCACTCTTACTTTGTCCCCTGCATGGCTCCGTCAAGTTAGCAAAAAAAAAAGGCGTCTAAGCCAGTGGTTCTTAACTGGTCTCGCCTCAGGACCCACCAACACCTTCTTAATGAATCGCGACCCAAATGTTTTAACCACTCAAATTTATGTAATGGATCACAAAACTCAGCAGTATAACAGTTAGCTAACATGACCAGCATGTGGCAGTGCATAAATTAACAGCCTTTTTTCATCTGAAATAAACTTAAAGTGCATCATAAATGCAATTACTCTAGGGCTCATCAAGTTTCAAGAATGTAAATGTAGCTGTAGCTGGGATTACCCAATCAGTCGATACATGGAGTATGAATAAACTACACTAGTGCACGCACGTCAAAGGAAACCTGTGTCCTTCAAAATAGAAGCGCAGCATAGAGTTTTGACCACAACTTTTTTTTTTTCAAGCAAGCAAAACGGCTCCGCGACCCACCAGTTGAGAACTATGGGTCTAAGCGATAGCGAATAAGCATAATCAAAGCTTGCAGATTCACACTTTAATATGGAATACTTTTGGTATGCAACAATCATTAACTTGTGGTTAATGTCAAAACTGTGGCTGTTGGACACAGAGTACTTATTTAGGGTCAACAAAAAAGATGGTTGGGTTTAAATGAGTCCTAATTTACGTATGCTGGTTATGTAACAAACTTACAATATGTTATTATTGCATCTTATTACATGGCTGTGTAAAATACTTAATTTTGATTGGTTGATCACTTCATTCCAAGGTCTGCTATTCCTGAATAACAGACCGTTGCTATGAAGAACAGACTGTTGCTAGGGATGCGGCTCTAATCACACAATCATGAGACAAGTTCTGCTCACACTGTTGGGGTTCCATTCCCCCATAACAACCTGCTTATTACACATTATCCCTTACATATTTCAAGTGACATACATTGATTATATGTTTTGCTTGGGAATTGAGCCCACGTCTCATGGATGAAAGTCCCTTGCTCACTTAACCTATGTATAGCCACCAACCGCCCTCCTTTCGGACCTTTGCGCTGCTCATACTACATCACCTGACTTAAATGTTAAATCAAAACAGTAAGCTAGGATAGCTTACAGGAATTCTGTAGGGGAACTTGATAGGGGAACTTACAGTGTAAGATTTCGACACATTCAGCAATTAGCCAAGCTCCCTTTTAACTACTTAGAATATGTCTCATTTTTATCTGTAAAATCCAAATTAAAGTCCAGGATATATTGTAGACGTGGTAAGTACACGCTCTCAGCTGCTCTGAGATACTATACTGTAAGCAATAGAAATAGATAACTGATACTAAACAGCTGAATTTTCTACATTTTATACAACAGATGTGTCACAATAAAGCCTTTCAGGGAACATAAATAGCCCTTAGTAACTGGAAGGGATGTGTTACATTAGCAGCAAACAGCGGCAATGCCACATTTACAAACCAACAAGGGCAGGTATGATAATGAGACTGCTCTTTCCAAACATACAGCTTTAAGGGTCGTCTATGCAGCAGATATAATGACTGATATTTCCATAACTGCTGGGTGGCCACCTCTTGTTACTGTAGTTATTCTGACAGGAGCGGTGTTGAGGTATTAGGATATTAGAAAACATGATTTATCACAACAAAATGTACTGTACTGAACACAACCTTGAACTCCTTATTCGTCTCAAGTCGAGTAATCGAGACAATAACTCTGTCAAACTCTGGTCATACAAAACCAGATAATTCACAGTTGGGTTTATCTGATGTCAGCAGCTGCAGAATACGAGTCGATGTGGTCGAACCTGGGAAAACATCCTATCTGACAAGACAAGGCCAAACAAAGAGCGATAGAATATCACACCGTGGTATTCTGCTTGGTCAGACGAAACCTTAATGCTACGCTGTCAAACACACGCTTCCTCTGACTGCTCACTGATGGTGTTGGGTTTATAATGCTGACCAGCAGCAGTGCAGTTCACTGTGTCAGATTTACTGTGTGGTTCCCTCCTGGTCTGGCCGACACCCTGAGTCCAGCACAAAGGAATTCTGGGAGTGTTAGAGGTGTAAAGGAGGAAGATGTGTGATAGAAGAGGCTGCAGATTTGGGGTTAAAATTTGTTTTAGTAATGATGAAGAGCCAGATGTTTGAGAGCAGGATCTGAACTGTAATCACAACTGAAACGCAATATAACCCCTGAATGACACACACACAAAAATGCACGCACACACACTCTCACAGAGTAATTCAGGCAGCTGTTGTATAGCTGTCCTGGTGCTTAGCTCCAGGCTCTACAGGCCTCAACCTTTGACAGGTAAGGCCTTGTTGTGTTCCTTTGATCAGCTCTGGTTTACTCTCCTCTTCATGTCCAGATTGACATCAGTGACCAGCGAAGGGACAAAGACAGTGGCTGAATTCCACGCCTGTTATCACACAGTGTCTGAATAAATAATAATGTGATTGTGTGCACAGGTGTTGAAGAAGTTGAGACAGATTACCTAAAAAAAGATGACGTCAAATGCTCTGCACACATGAAAAAATCATTTATAGTACATTAATATAGAATTTAATGTGGTCTCACATTACGTGGTTCTTCTGTCAGCTGTACTTTAATATACCTCTTCGGGCCGCTGAGAACTGTTAAAAAAGTGTTTTATTTACACACTCGAACTAAGTTAATAGCACACCGGCCTCTCTGCCAGGTTTACAGATCACACCACACACATGCACTTTCTCCGTTTCAATGTTAATTTCCTCCCGTGCCACACTGGACACACCAACATGGCACCTTTAAGCTCATAATCAGGACAAAATACTTTGGATTGGACTCGAAGCTCGGCGTAGGTTGGCAAACACAGCAGGAGCCTCATGTATGAGTCTCTGAATATACAAATATGGGCTCATTCTGGGCTCATTCTCTGGTGACTCATTGGTTTAGTTCGAGCAGAGACATTTTCTACCTTTTAGAAGGTCATAATATTGTTGTAATGCGTGTTGTTATGGTGGTTTCTATCGTCTGTTTGAAGCAACGGTCCCACACAAGAGTCCATGCGAGAGGCGTTATTACATCTTTAGTGAGTTCATCACTTACATTACCTTTCCCTCTGTGCTCATTGTGAGGTACAGCGCAGTGCAATGTACTAAAAACTGTACTGAACTGGGATTAAACGGCTTTGAGTGTTTGCAGTGCACCTCTCTGTACAGCTGTTACTGTCCTGGATGGAAACACTGGAATGGCTAATACTGATGTCCCAACCAGTAGATTATAAAGGTCACTGTTGGGTGCTGGACAAAGCCAGTGCTTTACACTAAAGGTATTTGTTCCTATTCTGAACTGCAAAGCTTTACCAAAAGCTGGTCATCATAGAGAGAGTAGTTCAAACCCACTGACTCTCTAACCTCTGACAAAGTGGACAATCGCAATATGAAGTGGACGTGCCATTGGACTGTTGTTTTAGGATAACTACGCACACACACAAGCTGTGTCCCAATCCAGGGGCTGCAGCCTTCTGCGTCACAGAAGCGCGTCGAAGGCTATCCCAATTTAAAGGCTCCTTCAGATGCGGCCGACAAATGCGTCCTCCGTTTCCCTGGCCGCAAAGGATCCATCGGGGGCATCCTTCGCTGCCCAACATATCCCGAGATGCATTGCACGCCAATTCAAACTAAGTTTTTGGTTTCAACTCAATTGAATAGCTAGTATTACACATGTTCTAGAAAACAAATGGGTCCTTGAAACAAATTATCTTTAAAATAATAGGTTAACTTGATGTTATGCTAGCTAGTTAGCAAGCTAGCCATCTGTTGCTAGGCGACAGGAGCAGCATTTGGTGGCCCAAAGCGTCGGCTTCAACGGTCTACGCAGGCTATGAATGGAGCATCCTCCGTGGGCTGCCTCCTTGGAAGGCTGCAGCCCCTGGATTGGGAAACAGTTACAGCCTTTCAAATTGGACATGGATGGAGAGGGTTGTAGACACTGAACAATGATGCAACATGCATTTAGTTTGACACCTACTGCATAATCTTGCTTCAACTGACCATTGAAAATCTTAAGACAAAAGCACGGTCATAGTTAAAATCAGTATGAGAATAGTCGAGCATGTTCAAACATCTGAAGTACACCAGCCAGACCAAAAGAGCTCTCTGCTCTATGTTACCACTTATAACTCCTTAACCTGCTAAATTCAATAATTGCCTTAAAAACAAAGTGCTTCCGATAGGACACAGCTGAAAGTTTATATTGATCTCAGCATCAGCTCACAACACTTCACAGTGAGTCAGGCCAAACACCAGCTGTGGGGGTCCACTGTGACGTGATGAACAACAGGAAAAGAAGTGAGGAAGGAAGAAGGACAGAAGAGGACAAAGGATATTGATGCCAGCTCCACACTGGCTTAGCAAACAAAGGAAAGACACAGTTGTGACTGTTGTACGACGGGTTAGACAGATGTTAGCTCTTAGTGCTGAGGTTTCCACTGTCGTCCTCTTAGCGCTTTCAGCTGAGGGCTTTCCGGTGCTGGAATAGCGTGGTGTCAGTGCTGTGTTTGTTTCTATTATAGACGTAGCACGGGTATAATCAATAACAGACGATGGGCTACAGGGAATTGGCTAGCACATGCCCACCACCCTGTTTAACAAGGAACACACCCACACATACACAGTGCGTACAGTTTAAAGGCATACACACATGCAAAGTGGAAAGATATTGGTCACTGTAAATGCTCTTCACAAACAGCATGATTCTGACAGATGCTACAGTGTACACTGACGTGTTAACATGAGTATTATGAGTGAAAGAAAGGCAGAAAACAAATGACAAACCTTCAAAATCCGAAATGATTCCCTCTAAGTGTGGATTGACTCCAGATTCAGACATTTTTCCAGGCATGAAATGTCACCAAACTTCCTTTCTCTCTTCAGGCAGCTCTCTCTTAATTCTGCACCAACTCCAAAATAGATTCAATGACAAACTAGCCCACAACTCTCCCTGAAAGGAGCAACTTATTTTCTCTGACTTCCCTCTAACTTCTCTATAACGCTGCATTCAGACTTCAGAGAGAGCGAAAAAGGCGAGCCTCCTCCCTTCTCCTCCCCTCACTGAAACACACACCCCCCTTCTCCCTCATGTCCTGTGTTTGTGACTGTGTGTGTGTGTGTGTGTGTGTGTGTGTGTGTGTGTGTGTTTCCCCTGCCCCCAACACACTCATACATGCACGCGCAGGCATTCACGCAGACAACAGACCCTGTCATTCCCCGAGAGCGTTTTCAACCAAAGCAGCCCTCAGGTCTGATTTCCTGACAGTGAAAGTGGACAACATGTCACACAGTCATTTAAACCAGGTTAACCCGCAATCAGACGGGGTCCTCTGTGTCCTAACATCAGCCTGCTTCACTCTGTCAAAGCTACATAGAGCCCGCAGTTTAAGTGAGATTGCGCGGCTTGCGTTTTGAGTAAACAACCTTTACAAACTGGCTGGCATGTTAATTAAAGTGCAGTCACTTCTGTAGTTGCTGCTGACAGAAAAACCTGAAAGACTTCCTGGAGAAAGTTGACATTAGGGATATACGACGGCGCCTCCGGGGGAATCAGAGTGTGATTCGTGCACCAACCCGCCCTCTGTGACACACTTTTATCAGGAGGAACATTGGAATTCAAGCTTGGTGGACACATCTGACCAGGTAATCCAGCACTAGTGTGTGTCCTTTGGGAGGGACAGCGAAGACAAGCGAGCTTTTCATGTGGTGGGTCCGGTTACACGTCTTGGCCTTGAAGCTGCTGAGGCCAATTTAGAGAGTGCTCTTTGCAGCGAAAGAGAAACACTGTTGAAAAGGTGTTGATAAAATAATCCGACGTGATGAAATATCAAAGTTGGCCACATGTACAGTCTCCCTGTGGGATATGCTACAATATTTCTTATCCATGAATCACCGGCAGAAACAAACAAATAGTGATGCTATCGCTGTGAGTGCTGATTGGTCTCGAGTGAGCGTCTTTCAACCACTTCCTGTTTGGAGCCAGACTGGACTGCAAATGAGATTTGTGATGAATTATCCCTGACTCTAGGTCAGTTTTTACCAATCCAACACTAACAGTTGAGGTCATAAGTGAATGTAGAAGCTGGTCTACAATCAGCGTTCAAAGGAAACTAAAAAGGGCTGCAGGAAGTTCACACTTCCACTTCCAGAAGAGATAATGTCCCACATCAGATACAAATCACAGAAAGGTTTTACCCTTGGTGAGGACATATTGGAACAGCACCAGCGCCCGGCACTTTTTATAGCCTGTTTGTTTTGGGGAAAATCCCATTTGAATGAAAAGCTCCATTCTAAGGGGCACTAATAGGATGCCGAGCCCACCCAGAGGCCCCTAACCCTAACGCCTGAGAGGTCGATGGTAACACAGAATAACATTGTGTTTACGGCGCAGTCTGGTTATTTCATACAACTGCTGCAGAGGTGTCTACGGATAAAAAGCAGAGTATGGCACAGGCAGCGGCGTGTATTTGCATTTACTGTCCTGAACCCATCAATCATGGACCTTAACTGAGTAGAATATTGCCTATAGTCATATGTTGTGCAATTAAGCTTTAAATGCATCTCGTAAGAGTAAACATAATGTGCATCATGCATCCTGACAGCTGCGTCATGTAGAGTTAATGTTAGTTTGGGCATGCATGCATGTTAATGCACCTCAACATGCATGTGAAAATGGATCTGTATATGCATGATCAGTGTACTGTACAGTAACGTGGTAGACCTATATATATATACAGTATATACGTACTGTACTGTATGTAACAAAGTGTGTGGCCCCTCAGTGGCCATGTGGGCTACACTGTAAACCATATGCCACAGGTCTCTGTAGTACTCAATTAAAGCAAAACACACGGTGTGTGGAGTACACACCTCCACCAGCCAGTGTGTACTTATCTAAACATGGATACACACTCTGGGCTAGCTCAGCGACAAAATGAGGGAGAGCGCCAAAACAACATCTGGAGAGATGTGTGTGTGTGTTTGCAGTGTGAGTAACATCATGTGAATGCGCATACATGTGCTGGTGTGGTTACTTGACTGTGACACGGGTGTGTTTGTGTCTCGGTGCCCCTGAAATAGCATCGTAAACACAGAGGCCTTTGCACATACGGGGATAAATCTGCTTTACCAAAAAAATGCAGCCCTGTTTCTGTGTGTGCTTGTTAATAACAACAATTATAGCAGTGAAAGTGTGTAATCTACTCACAGATACACACAGTGTTGTTTCTCAAGTACTTGTTTTCATGATTCATACGGAAGTAATTTTAGTAGGATTTGCTACTCACTTGTTTGTACATCCTGTATGTACTTTTCTTCACAAATTGCTTTGTTATTTGTGTCTGTGTACTGGCTATTTTATTAGTTGTACATATATCTAACTTGAAAACTATTTGCAATACCATCGAGTTAAATATCACAAACATCCTTGTTTTTTGTGTACTGATAATGTTTTCTAAGATTTATGTCCGTGTTGCACTGTCAGTTTAAGACAAACCGGAATTCAGTACAACCACATTTATTGACAGGAAGTTGCCACTCTGTTTGAGTGTTAATTCTAATAACCAAATGTGTGTGGTTTAAGAGGTTGTCTCGATGACACATTAAAGATGCTCACTTTGACCAAGATGCCCTGCAAGAGTGACAAACTAACACTTCTGAACGTTAGTGTAATAAACTCACCTATAGTAGCAGAGCCTATACAAGTTGTCACTAAAGTTTAATGTGTGCAATAAAACCAAATGATCAAATTAATAGAATTAATACATGGAAAAAACTGTATAACGACATAAAGAAGAGAGAGCAGTGACACTGAGGGAGGTACAGAGGAAGAAAGAGGCCCTGCTTGAACTCAGTTCTGTGCCCCCACTTCTATGTCCACGTTTTATTAATATGACAGTTCTTTGGAGAAGCTAAAGTCCTTGACTCTTTCTTAGTAAACTTTTTAAAATTGGCCTGAAAGCTGTGTGGACACTTTATGCTGGCAGCAGTAATGCCGCAGTGGTTTTAAGACTTGGATGATACTCTCTGTGCAGAGAAGTGTTATACAGAGCCCAAAAGTCATTTTTAACATGGATGTAAGGATGTGATATCTTGGTGTAAGTAAACACACAAGTTTCACATGAAAGTTAATCTGTAGAAAATTTGCACAACTACAGAGGTGAAGATAAAACCGTACCGGCTTGGCTTGAATGTGACACATGATAAAGATGTGAACGAAGTGTTAATATTTGGTCAGTTACCTTTATTACTATGTCCCAAAAGTGCACCTTTTGTATAAAGTTCTGCAAATGTGTTCCAAAAATATATTAGTCAAAAGTTTTTAGGGTTATAACAAAGTAGTTAGGAATAGAAATGTATGTTGCTGCATTAAAGGTAATCCATGAAATGCAAGCTCCCTTAGCGTGTCTCTACATAAACATTTTGACACTAGCTGATTTCCTCTTTGCACCTTGCCGACCACAGGTCCACGTGTAAACAATCGCCTGCATGAGCTTACACGAGAGGCTCATCTATCTTCCTTATATCACCCCCCACTCGACCTGTGTTTCCATCATGTTGAATAATTTCACCTGTCAGAGATCCTCCCTCAGGACGAATGAAGGTGGGGCTTCCCAGTCAGTTTCCTGAACTCCCTGTGCTGGCTGCTTTCAAGGCTCCCTCTCTTATCATTACTAAATAATAATCTGAGAAAGAAACAATATAAGGTGAGATAAAGTGGAGGGTGGTGGGAGGAGAGCTGCGGGGCGTTCACTCATAGAGGATATCCTGTACACTTTTATGGAACATGTTGAGCTGGGTTATTTCCTTCGGTTCCTTAACTCCGGGTTCATGTGTGTTTATGGAAGTGGGTGAGGTTTATGTGCACGTGTGTTTGAGGGCGAGGGGACAAGGGGCTCTGGGTGGATACATCAGCACTCAGGCAGATGTGAGCTCATAAATTACCTTTAAATTAAAAGCCCATAATGAGAAATGCTGCCCTTCACCATATTAACAAGGCGGCTATTATCCTCTCATAATTATGTCATACTGCAATGTTCCAGGTTGCAAGTTGTAAAAAAAACATATAGAATCTGACAAATAGTTGGTAATTGAAATACAATGGATAGTTAAGATTTGCAAGGGACATTGGGCCATATTTTGAGATGAATAACATTTTTGTTAAGTCATTAGCTTCTGTTACCTGATGGCTAGCATTAGCATTCAGTCATTTTCTAACTCGCATTACCGTTTGTAGTTGGTAATTTAAGCTTGCTAATGGTGATATTAGCTGGGTAAGAGTAAGGTCATCAAAGGGGGGTGTAACTTTTTCATTTGTATCTAGACGACAACTTAGAGTGGAATTCAACCACTGAGCTAACATCAGCGTACGATAATTTAACGTAACTTTCTAGATGATGGTTAGCTAGCTAACAGTGATATTAGCTTAATAAGAGTAATGTCAGCAAGGAATTGATTGATCTTGTCAATGGAAGGACAATAGATTGTGAAAATGCTAATGGTGACATTACCTTGCTAAGAGTAATGTCATCAGAGGGGGGTGTAACTTTTCCATTTGTAAACCTAGACAACAACTTACGGTGGAATTCAACCACTTACGAGCTAACATCACCGTTTGATTGTTTCACTTAACTTTCTAGCTAATGGTTAGCTAGCTAACGGTGATATTAGCTTCATAAGAGTAATGTCAGCTACGAATTGGTAAAATGCTAAAGTTGTCAATGGCAGGACAATTAGATTGTGAAAATGTGTGGGGGACATTGGGCCATATTTCAAGATAAAATAACATTATTGACTACTCAGCTACTGTTAGATGACGGCTAACATTCAACCATTTCACGTAAATTTCTAGCTAAAGCTAGTTAGCTTGCTAAAAGTACCAGGAATTGGTTGAATGCTTTTAGCTGTTATGACCTATTGCTGTCAGTAGCTACTGAATATGTTTGAAATATAGCCTGATTATCGCTGTAGCTACATTTCACTATACAACTATACAGTTTCTGATCAATCACGAAGCAGTGAAATTATATTAATTTGTCAGATTCCCTCATGTTTATATGATTTCCTAAGATAGGATAGTGTAGTAGAATATTTTAACAGCATTAAAGCTTCCAACCCTGATCATGATGTCAGAGGAAAATGTGTTAATGTGAAGAATACAGCTTAAATGAAAGTGAGAAAAGATGTGTCCTAGCCTTGACCCCTCCATTACACATGCAAACAGGTTTTAATCCCCTTATTTCCCTCAGTAAAAACATATCAAAGGTGGATGTGACTTTGTAAACCTAAAGCCATCCAACTACTGCTTTCATTGATGTCAGTTAGATGCAATTAATCTCAACAGATAAGACACTAATTCCCTTCCTGTTTAATTGGCACAACATCAAGCAACATGACGCGACTATCTCTCTAATTTCCAGACTGAATCCTTTGTTTCCCTTCCCATTTGTTGTTTTTTAATAGCAGTGTGTCACCAATTAGCTATTACAACAAGTCAATGTGGCGACCATACGGGACCCTCATGGCAGCTGACATGTCATGTTGAACATATTGTTTTAATCCTGAACAGGCTCGGAAAGGGAAAGTAGGAGGCACTCCAGGTCAAGACGGAGGTGGGGAAGATGGACCCACAATTAAGAAAACCTATATGCAATGTTTATACCATAGCGTTAGCTCCTTTCAGTACCAAAACAAAGCCTGAAGTGGATCAGGGGTGGGTGGGTTAGGCTGTTGCCAAGACAACAGGTCCAAACAGAGCTACACAGCACAGGCTGAAAACCAGGAAGTAGATCAGGCCTGTACATGACTTCCTCATTTGTTTTTTAAGTGGAAAAATAACAGCTCTGCAATTCACAGCCAGTCTTACTGACATTAAAAAATCCCTCCGTCTGCAAAATATGAATCATCCCCATGGAACATTTCAGGGAAACTGTAGCTGCACAAAGAGGACAAAATGACACCGCAACACTGCCACCATGTGGTGATAAAAATGGGTGCTGCAGTGTGTCTGTATGCATCATATGGCTCACTGAACTCAGCCCACTTATTAAGGATGGAATTAAAGGCTAATTTGCAGAGTGTTGCTCAGCTGGATGTCCGGCCTTAATCACTGTAAGATGCTAGATTAGTCTCATTCTCTCAGTCCAGACTGAACACATATGCGTCTGAACAGGAGCTCCACTGAATCTCCTTTAACACAACAAACAAAGCACACACACATTAAAATCAATCACGCTGATTAGAGGACACAGAAAGGATCATACAGCTACTGAGCAGACAGACAGGATATTATACAGACAGACTCCGCATGCTGAAAATTCCTCAATCAAGTTTGCTGTCTGTTTAAAATCATATTAGCTGACATATGAGCCCTGCTCCCTCGCCCTGTAACCTAAAATAAACCGTCTGCGTCCGTCAGAATTAATCTGACAACTGGACTCCTCAGCGTGAAGTCTAATCATGTGATGATGGCATGAAGATTTAACTCCGTCCATCTTTTTTAGGGTCCTTCCAGTGTATGTGGGTCAGCTGGAAGTCATGCCACTTAACGAAACAGTACAGTAGCAACTTTGCACTGAGAGATTGCATTTCCTGATCTTTGACAGCCCATCACGTGAAGTGTAGTCCCTGCACTTCACTTAGTCTGCTTAGCTGATGCTGATCATTCAGTGAGGACAAGAGGTGAAACGTCTAAAAAGACAAACACACACAGACAGGCAGAGAGCTTCAAACGGCTGCTCTCACCCCAACTGACCAAGAAAAGCAAACACAACCAGTCTGGTTTCTAGAAACTTCTCAGAATCTTCTTCCTGAGCAGGCCAACAAAAGAAAGTAGAAATAGAAAGTCCCTCTCGAGGAAAACCTCCACAAAGTATCGAAATAAGCCTCCACTTACCGGCTATTCTGTCTCGCTCCATAACTCAACGGCCACCTCAAATAGCCACATGTAACCTCTCTCCTTTTTCTCTCCTCTCTCTTCTCCTCTTCCCTTTTTTCTTCATGAAGACTTCCCCTTTCTCCTGACTCAGTCACTCTGTCCCCCTCTTTCAACCCTCCCTCCCTTCCTCTCTCCTCCCTCCCTTTTCCTCCCCCTCTGTCTCCGTTTGCTCTTACTTCCTCCAAGTTTTAATGTCTTCAGTCTGTCAGGATAACAAGTGAACGGCGCAGACGTCCGCAGCCATGTGCTAGTCATATGTACTCCCTCTCTCCCCTGCTTTCTTTACTTTCTCTCTCTCTCGTTCTCTCCTACACACACATGATTCAGGCTTTTAATACTGGATACATACAAGCTAGCATTTTCCTCCTCTGTTTCTGTTTTTCTATTGTTCCCTTGATACCGAAGCTGGTCTCCCCTCTGACGCTGAAGCTGTGTTACGTCTTTGAAATCGATCCACAGCCCTCTGACCAAGGCCCTAATCCGAACATAAACTCAATCCACTTGTTACACAGAAACACTCCAGGAAATTCTGCACAATACGAACAATACACACTCCTACCATGTCATCATCGACACTCTAACTGCAATGTGAGGCTGGAGAAACGCCGGATGGCCGTTATCTAAACAACCGATGATTGTTCTCTGAGTGGACTGAAGAGTTTTCTCTAAAGTCCTCGTCTAAAGAAGCTTCAGTCCAGAGCCCTCATTTGTGAAGTGCTCCTCAATAAGACTCTTTAGTATCAAAAAAACCTCAGTCAACAAGCTTGTTGACCTCCTGCACAAGTGTCTCTCACGCATCTTTATTCTTTTGCACACACATGTGTTACGTCCAGACTCTCGCAGCTCGACAAGGTCAAGGGGGGCGCTTATCGAGCCGTTGTCTTGGTGCGAAGCACCATAGAAAATAAAAACACGCACAATCTAATGCGCACACACCCGTCTTTGTTTTTGTGTCACGGATAGAAGGAGGAGGCACAGCTCGACAGATCACTTCCTCTTCCTCTTTCTGACATCTCCCTCCACAGCCCATGTCTTCCAGATTTACACATAGCAACAACATTAGCTTTAGCAGGGAGCACAAGATAAGGCCCAAATATTACAGTCCCACACCCACATGCAGGTACTTATACCCACTCAATCATGCATGCAAACACACACACACACGCAGGCAGCTGGACACAAAAAGGAACATCTTTTTTGTTGGAAGCTGCGCTCTGACCGGGCGTGCAGTGGTGACAAATGCTTCTCTCTATCTGGTCTGCTCTGATACACGCAGCTGTTTATTTGTATGATCTGTTTGGCTAAATGTTTGTGCCAGATTTTGGAGCTCGTTAGGAGGACGAATTTTAACGTATTTTATATTTTAAGAAGGAGCTTTCTGGTTGGTTCTCACACAGACAAAACACACACACACACACAGCTCCCAGTCGGCCGCAGTCCCGGGGCCTTTTCTGACATCTGCAATAGAGGAGTGAGGAGAAGCAGAGCAGAGGAGGCAGATTAGGGATATTCAAGTGTAACTGCACTGTGAGTAGAAGGCCCTCGGACTAATCCCAAAGAAGAGCATGATTTATGTAAGCCTATTTCCTCTGATTTATCTACGTCTAAGTTGGAGTCTAGAACTTTTGGTAAGAAGGGCTACATTAATGAGTCACGATGCAACTGTGTTGATATCATGCCGTATAAAGTGTGCAATGAAATCTGTTGTCCATAAACTGTATTTTCATAAAATAAAATCAGATGCTTTCTTTGATTTCTGTGCCAGACTGCAGCTGAAATCCAACCATGTGCACATTGTAACCAAAATTCTAGTCATGGTGTTAAAATAAACCAGAAATCAGAACAAAAGCAGAGAATTTCTAAATTGGCCTTTCGGTGCAGAGTCCATATGGAAGGCAGGTCGCTGTTGCGTGGTCTTATAAATAGAGACGTGTCTCTCTGCCGGGCCGCTGGCTCTTTCTGTCTCGTGATCATTTTCCAGACATAAAAGCTGCAGTTAATCACAGGGTCAACAAAAACACATGAAACACACAACATGTGCGTATGCATTTGTTGACTCGCTCTCATGTGCATAACAGACATAAACACATGTTCCAACATACATGACAAACACGTGTGCGCATGTGTTTGTGGACGCGTGAAGCGCTGCTACTGTTGGCGTCATGGTTCATTCAAAGTCGAAATGAATAATCTCTTCCTGTTTTGTAGATGGAGCCAACAGGAAATGCTGCCTCAGGATTGCAACACACACACGCACGCACACACACACACACACACACACACACACACACACACACACACACACACACACAAACCTGCAGTGTGCTCCTCCAGCCTCAGAACAGGCAGCAATGACCAAGACTTTTTTCTGTTTATACGGCAAACCTACTAGTATGCTGGTGTGTTAGGGCCACTGTTGGTAAACTAATGATCATAAACTAGCCATAGTATGTGGCTGACACCATCACGTCAATGTGCACTTTTGTGGGCAATGTGTTACAAGGACTGTCCTTATGAGGCCGATGGCAACGTGTTTGAAAGCAGGTGCGCGCTGCGGACGTAGGTGAGGACAGCGGACGAGGAGCGGAGAAGCAGCCCCGCCTACTCCCCGAACAAAGTATCCAGAGCCGTATAGACAGAGAGTCGCGTCATTGGAGGTCCAATATGCTCCATGATCCGCCAGTTCGATGTCACAACTCTCTCTCTACGGCTCTGAAAGTACCGTCACTCAGTCAGTCAGTCAGTCACATACAGACCCATGTGTAGGGATGACCCCCGCACCCAAAAAAGGGTATAAAGGGTATAATAAAGGGTATAGGGGTAGACAGTAGCTCAGTCTGTAGGGACTTGGAATGGGAACCGAAGCTGTCGAGGTGCCCTTGAGCAAGGCATCAAATTCCCCAGCTGCTCAGGGCACATGTCCATGTGCAGCCCCCTCATTGTGACATGGCTCCATTAATGCATGTCCCTAGAGTTATGTGTGGATATCGAGCCAATGTATGTGTAGCATGTTTTAATTAATAGAGTGAAAAATGTTTAAGTATATCATAATTAAGAGCTAGGGAAGTGTGGAAATATTAGAGAAAAAGATCTGAGATTAAAGTGGTCAGATAAAAATGATCACCAGATCAACAGATTTGTTTTCCCAACCTGCCTCTCAGGGCCTCCGTACACCCCAGACTAGTACGTGCACACTTATTTATTCGGATGGTGTTGATTACTTTTTCGATTTCAGGTATGGGATGGTTTCGTGTTCCTGCAGCATAATTAGCTTTACCTTCCCTGGGGAGGTTAAGATCACCTGTTTGCCCCTATTAGCGCATTTTTCATCCTGTGTTCTCAAGCAATATCTTCAGTGACATTGACCTTTCTGTTGATTTAAATATTTCTTTAATTAAACAACATTAAAACTTGAAAAAACAATTAGAGCTTTTTTCCCGCAACTATATAAGTATATACAGTATACAGTATATTAACCCATTAAGTAAACCTTGAGATCACCCCTTATATCTCTTAGGAGTGTTTACAATTTAATTTAACAAATGCCAAATGTCTTTTCTTGCCAATAATTAGTAAAACTTATTTTTAAAAACAATTTCCCCGTATATTTTTTTTCTTGAAAACAAGTTTAAACCACCTTTTCCCCCCAAAATAATGTCGTAATATGTCTTTTTGTAAGAAGGCCGTGGTCCCTGCTGTTTCACAGTGAAGTAGCTGTTTGAGCTTGTAAAGGACATAATTCAGACTGAAGTGATGCAGTGAGAGCAGACAGAGAGGGCCTCCCTCACTCATACCTTTCACCACCTCCACTCTCCATCATCTCGAGATACAGCCGGACCCTCCCACCTCAAACACACACTGGACACAGCCAAACAAACACAAATGCATGTGAACACTCAAGCATCCATTTAAAACACACACAAACTCTAAGGGTTATCTGAGCAGATTCCTCTCGCATGACTGTACACCCTGTAAACACACACACACGCACACACACGCACAAACTCAGCCTCTCTTTTTCTTTGACTAACACAAACATATACCAAACATACAGCCTATATTTGCATCCGGCGAGGCAGATGGTCATGAGGCACAGACGGGCACGTGCGCATGTTCACTCATGTGAGACAAATACACACAGCACCCCCCCCAAAAAGAGAAGCTGTGTATCACACATAGACTAAGGGTGGATGGTGAGCCTTGGGGAGCACATTAATGTAAGCCGTCACTTCAGAGCGCGACCTTTGACCAAACGCGTGACTCAAACACGCTAAATTTAGTTATATAAGAGCGGAGCAAAAAAAAAACCTCACCAGCATGCCAGCCAACACTAAAGGGATGCCTGCAGGCCAGCGGTGCACAATGAAGGAGAAAGAACAGAAGAGTGGGAAGGAGATAAAAGGAGGAGCAGAGGAGCGGGCGGGGGACGAAGTGAAAGAGGTAAATGGAGGGGAAGAAGAAAGGAGAGAAGGTGAGGAAGGAGGTCAGGGGGAGAAGACGAAGCTGCTCGTGTGTTCGTGGGTGAAAAACACAAGAGAGGGGCTTCTACACACACACAAATCGTCTGTGACTTCTCCACAGACTTTGTTTTGACATGTCGACAGAAATAGCTGGCCTCAAGAAAACCCGCGCCTATAACAACAAATACAATCATTGTAGATGACACTATGTGGAAAACACTTGCTTTCTATTCCCTCAAGTGCTCCAACAAAACCTCCTTTCTGCCGACGTAACAGCAGAGCTTCAATAAATCCCGTCTGCGCCGAGGAGACGGTGGAGAGCGGGGAAGAGAAAACAGTGTGATGTGGTGCTGCTAGCCACAGTCTGATGACCTCACCAGAGCGCTACGCGGCACTCATCTTCCCCGTGCCTCGTCCCCGTCACACACATGCACAGGGAGAGTGAGGGAGAGAAAGAAGAGCTGTCCTCCTCATTTGTGTCCCCTCCTGCTGCTGCTGCTGCTGCTGCTGCTGCTCCGGCCTACACATCCAACCTGAGGCGTGTACAGGGACGACACAACTCTTCACATCACTCATCCGCACGAGCCAAATTTAACCACAAGGACGTACGTTTTTGTAAACACAAAGAGCTCCAGTTGGTTGTGCTAAAAATATTCCACTTTTCATATTTGTAAATGCTATTCTACTTATTAAGAGAAATAATAGGGAACCGGTTTCATACATACTTCCATCATGTGAACAATCAGAACAGTGAAGATGACAGTTCTCATAGTTTCTACACTTACAGCTGTGACGTTAAATTATATCCTTTTTTGACAAGCAATCCTCTTAATCACAAAGTACCATCCAGAATAAGCCAAGAAGTTATTCTGACACTGTAAGACAGGAAGTGCACATCATTAAAGCAATGTGGGAATGAAAAGATTGCATCTTATCCAATCAGCCTCAAATGATTGAAGCCACATAAAGATTCCCACTGACAGTGGAACTGGTCAGCTGTTGGTCCTTAATGAAAACTCAATATGTCAATTGCGATTAATGCATCAATTAAGTTAAAACAGTGTATCTGAAGGCATGAAAATGAAAGCTTCATCGCTCAATCTGCTTCCAATTCACTAGTGAGGTGTTACCGTGCGAGGATGCAGATTCAGAGCTGCTGACCTGCCGTGTTAAGTGAACAAAGAGAGCCTGGATTCAATAAAAGGTATGAGTGATTGTCTGAGAATTATAAACATATCATTTAAGTGTAATTTAGTCTTAGTCAGGAACCCCCGTTTGAGATTCCATCTATAAGGGACCAGAAAGTTAACCAAATGTTGCTGTCAAAAAAATCTATTTATTTATGCAGGTGGGAAAGGGATGACTGGTTGATCCCGGTATAAAGGGAGTTACAATAATCGAGTCTTGAAGAGATGAAAGCATGGATTGGTTTTTCTTAGTCACTGAAGGAGAGAATGGGTTTTAACTCTGAAATGGTCCTGAGCTGGATTTCATCACTGCTTTCACCTGGGAGTTAAACGAAGAAACAGACTCAAAAATATTTTCCAAGGTTTCAGCCAGGGGTTTAATAAAAGCGGACGGGTGACCTAAGTTATTGGAGACTAGTGCGATGACATCTTGGGTGCCAAAGAGCACAGCTTCAGTTTCGCTGTCATTAAGTTGTAAAAAGTTATGGGTTTTAATATCTCTAAGGCACTGTGTAAGAGAGGTGAGATCCAACAGGTTGTTTGGTTTAATGGGGAGTTAGTGTGAGTGTCGTTGGCATAACAATGGTGCGAAAGGTTGTGCTTCTGGACGATTGTAGAAAGAGAAGAGAATAGGGCCTAGAATGGAACCTTGTGGAACCCCATGTTAGATTAGTTGGAGTGGAAGTGGAATTGCTGGTGTTTACTGAGAAAGTTACGTTTTTTATGATAGAAGCTGCACCAACTGAAAGGGTACTTGGGCCAATAACAGGGCAATAACATTAAAGGAGGGTATTATGTTAACTTCAAGCTTCAGATTTCACTCTGTGATACCTGTGGAGTAGCTTAGCATAATTTTCACAGCCTCTGCATGAAACAGACTTCGAAGGCTGTATTTAAAAGCCGATTGCGTCACAGAAGAGTGTCGAAGGCTGTCCCAATTCAAAGGCTCCTTCAGATGCGGCCGACAAATGCGTCCTTTTTTCGCCCGGCCTTAAAGGATCCTTGGGCTGCATCCTTCGCGGCCCAGCGTATCCTTTTAAACGGCCAAGGAATACACTTTAAAATGTAAAAGTTTTTGGCTTCAACTCAATTGAACAGCTAGCGTTACACAAGTTTAAGAAAACGGAAGGGCCCTTGAAACAAATTATCTTTAAAATAATAGGTTAACTTGTGTGACGTTAATTATGCTAGCTAGTAAGCACGCTAGTTACGTGTTGCTAGGTGACAGGAGCGGCATTTGGTGACTCATTTCAGTTCGGCTTTAGCAGTCTACGCAGGCTATGAATGGAGCATCCTTTGTGGACCGCCTCCTTTAAAGGCAGCAGTCCGTGGACTGGGACACAGTATTGGTCAGCTCTGTCCCTTTAAGAAACCCCGCCCCTTCAAGTCTGCTTTCTTCTGATTGGCCAGCTCTCCAAGGCCTGCTGAGGCTGCACTTTGTGACGTCACAAAGTGCAGCGGGTAAAAAAAAAACTGTGTTAAACCTTGCGTTCACAGCAGCCTGCAGACTGAGCTGAGAACCCTGGGGATTACTCCAACATACTTTTACCTACAGATGTGAAACTTCACCCACGTTTAGTCTGGAAATCCAACATTGTAACATTATATATATGACTTAAAATGTGCCAACAGACCAAAATCCTCACAGCCATGCCACTAGCAAGAATACACCAATGAGCTAAATGTCCTCCAGTGCGTAAAATACTCCTTAATATGACAAATCCACACAGAAACCCTGACCTCAATAAAACTAACAATCTATCAGAAACTCTAGACTGCTGAAGATGTTTCACAGCTCATAAAATCTGCAGTCAAAACAAAGTCATACAACAAAAAGTCATGGCCGAAGCCATTGCTAATGTTGAGTCAGGAACTGGCACAACTCTTCTGCCAAAACCAGAATAATATCATGAGGATAACCAACACATGACCTTGTTACTCATCACACACACAAGCATCCAGTCAAATCCTGTTCACATAACCCCCCTCCTTTTATAACATACAGATATAACTCATGTGGGCCCCTCTTTTCCAATTCTCTGACAATCTAAACCCCAGTCTCAGGTCATTCGGACTGTCACAGGCTGTAAAAGTGCTCGTAGTGCAGTCTGTCTGTCCCAGCATGGCTGTGGTAACACTGCTGGCTATTTCCTCCTAACATAAGGTAATCATTAGATGTGAGAGGGAGCTGGCAGGAGCGGGATACGTAAAATGGGATATCCTCAAAGTTCCAGATCCCTTGCAGGAAAGAAGGAGTCTGTTGTTGCAACTGATAAGCGTGGGGATATTACTGATGGAGCAGAAGCAACAGTGGCTTTCAGTCTGCAGGATTGTCTAAGAAGCAGGAATAAAATGAGCCTGAAATGTTGGCTTCATAAAACCCTGTGAAATTACTTCAGCTGGAACAATAACAGTCTGTCAGCGGTGCTTAGTGTTTGCTACAGTGTGTAATATAGCTCATAACTGTGCGTTAGCTAATTGAGTAGGTTTGGAGGTTTAGATGGAGCATGGATGAGAGGAGCAAAGCTATGTGAGCCGAGGCCCGCTGCCTTTACCTTCATCTCTGAAAATTAGCCTGAACTGATGGAGAGATGGTGCTGCAGAGAGAGAGAGGGAGAGAGAGAGAGAGAGAGAGAGGGGAGAGTTCCTGTGGTTCCCTGTGGCTTCAGACCTCTGTAATCAACATGCCAAGCTCCTGATGTCTAAATCCACAGCTCGGACCCAGACAGTCTACACATACTCTACACACACAGATATATGTAGACGCACACAGAGAAACACACACACACACAGAGCGGGTTCCTGACACATGAGCTCTGTGGTGATCTCTGCTCATGTGGAGTTTGGCGACAGAGCAGGTCCCAAATGTGTGAAATACATTCTGTATCTGTGCGGTGTACAGTGGACCATTACGCAATGGGTATGTATAAGTCATTAGCTTCTCAGTTTTCTGATTTCCAATTAGAAGATTTTAAAAAAATAAAAAGGTGGGAAATTTTATTAAGAGGTGCAGTGGTTAGCCCTATCGCCTCACAGCGAGGGGTTTCCTGGTTCGAATACCTGTTCGGATATTATGGGCCTTTCTGCATGCGTGGGTTTCCTCCGGGTACTCCGGCTTCCTCCCACAGTCCAAAGACATGCTGGTTAGGTTCACTGGTGACTCTAAATTGGCTGTAGGTGTGAGTATGAAAGGTTGTCTGACGTCACAAATGCGCCGGAGAGAGGGTTAGTAAACAGTGAAGATGTTACTGTGGTTAGGTCTTTATTGTATCTATTACTCATTCAGTCTGTTATCAAACTCAGCGCCGACATATTTGGAACGCTGCTAGGACGGAGACGGGCGGAATTTGTAGCTGGGATGACAAGGAGTCGTAGAAGTTACCAACGGAGCATAGCATCGCGCCTGAAAGGGGGCGGAGATTAGCGTGCTGACACAGGTTTTGTGTTCCCATCACTGCGGATCGGAGCTGAGGCGATAATTACCCTAAATGCCGATTGCAGCCTTTCCCATTAAGCAAAAAAAACGGGTGTTAGTGGATTTTTTGACCAGTGGGAAAGCAGCTTATGTGTTAGCCCTGTGATTGCGACCCAACTCCCACCCAATGACAGTAAAAGGCTCCAGTCCCCACGCGACCCTGAACAGGATAAGCGGTATAGATAATGGATGGGTGGATATTGACCTTTATAATTAGTAAACATTGTTGATGAGGCACCTGTGCAAACTGATGTTAGCTTGTCACAGATGACACCAACACCAACTTCAGCCAATGATATCGGCCAATGAAAAACAAGCGGAGGACATTTGTCATGCTGCCACTTAGCGAGCTTAGCACCACACTCACTGACAGGAGTCAAATCCCCCGACTCTTCCTAATCCAGTAACTGTTTTCAATATATTTTATTTTAATTGAATCATTTTAATATTTTGTCAAGCAAAAATAACAAGCTTTGGTTTGTGCAGGCTTCTCAAATATGTGGCTTTGTTGCGTTTCCATCATTATTCTACCGTTTTAGTTCATCGCACCCGCCTGTAGGAA
Organism: Semicossyphus pulcher; assembly: GCF_022749685.1. NCBI lineage: Eukaryota > Metazoa > Chordata > Actinopteri > Labriformes > Labridae > Semicossyphus > Semicossyphus pulcher. Next base: position 11,913,395 of record NW_027211681.1, read on the forward strand.
AATGTTGAAACTGTGGAAAGTTTCACCATTTCAGCTCATTTATAATTTATAAAAAATGCAAAATACAACAATTTCTGCGTGTCTAATTGAGAACAGAAACTTAAAAACTCCGTCCACCAAGAGCTTGTTTTCATGTATTTATGACTCATCTCTGCTTTCATTCCTTGTCAGTGTCTGAAGAGCTTAATGTGAAAATATGGCCGTGACCTTTGGCCAAAACTCGGCTATAGTCGTATATCATTGGATAAGCTCTCGTCTGTTGGCCCAAAGAAAGCATTTGTAACTGTAAAACAAATAAAGGGTGAAATAAAAGTCTAGTAAAAATCTAAGATAAGGTTGTTGTTACAAGGATTTAACTCCCTATAAAAGTGAGACAGGTTTTTGAGTCGTGGTTTGAATGTGCATTTAGCACATCATCCGATTTTACTGTAATAAAAAATATTTTAATCTTTTTAACTACTACACTTGTATACTCAAACATAATATGTTATCCCTTGTGTTACATCAAATAATCCCAAATGCATAGTAACAGCGATGTTCTGATCATGATCAGCCCATGCTCTGCTAATGGCATCTGCTTGTAACATCAGGTGTCTCTTTAATGAACACGCGGCTGAATCACTCACGAGTGACTGGCTGCTCATCATGATAAGCAGCAGTGACATGGCCTGTTTTCATCCTTATGTTTTTCACAGGGGGGGCTTTGTTACGCTCTAACGTCATCATGGACCGTCTCTATTTATAGCCTCACTCTGACACACTGGCAGATGATGTCATAGTTGCGTCTGTGTGCATGAGGGTAAGGGACTATTCATCACGGAGAGAGGTCTCCGTCATGCAGGCATGCATCGTTTAAGGATTGGTCAGATCCCGCAGATTGTTTAGACAGGAATCACAGCTAAAACCGGAGATAAAACCATAAGAGACGTGTCACTTCCTGTCGTGGGTGGAAACGGATCAGGCTTATAGCCGAGGGAAAAGTTTATCCAAAGGGAAAAAGTTCAGTCTTTTCAACGAGAGAAACTTTTGTTTAATACCCGGAATTTAAAGCTCAAACTTTTATACTTGTGATAAAGGTAATCTCACACTCACGGCGGCTCTCAGGCAGCAGTCTGATAAGGATTATATGAACCGCAGAGCTTGGCAGCTCCACTCTTAGGTAGTGAATTAGCTGAGTACTAAAGTGATAAAGACAGCTTTATTATCACAGGGAGCAGTAGTGAATGTGGTGGCCAATACATGAGTCAGGCTGAAGGGAATCCAGCTCGGCTGTCACTGAGGAACCATTGTTGAAGAGAAATAAAGAGCTGTATTGACTCCTCTCATCTGCTGCCTCTCTTTGGGACCCACTGGTGTGCTTTAGTGGGAGGGTGGATGACATGATGGATTCTGCAGTTTACATTGTCATGGCACTTTTAAGAAACCAGTTTAACCCAGCAGAGCTCTCGCATGTCCCCTCAAATCACCTTTGAATCAGCAAACTGAGTGATTATGCTGTGACCCCTTTGACCTCAGTCTGTTGTATGTTTAATGTGCAGTGAGTAGTGGCTGTGGATTAGTATTTCTCCTCTTATGAACTGCGCAAGCAAAGTTTTTAAGTAATTCATACGAAACACCTAGACGGACGTTCTGCGTGGAGTTTGCATGTTCTCCACGTGCAGGCTACTCCGGCTCCCTCCCACAGTCCAAAGACATGCTGCGTAGGTTCAATGGTGACTCTAAAGTTGCCCGTAGGTGTGAATGTGAGCATGACTGGTTGTCCGTCTCTATGTGTCAGCCCTGTGATTGACTGGCAATCAGTTCAGGTTGTACCCCGCCTCTCGCACAATGACAGCTGGGATCGGCTCCAGCGCCCCGCGACCCTTAACTGGATAAGTGATGTAGATAATGGATGGACAGCCAATCGATTTGAAAAATGATGTAGTGATGAATTAATCCTTTAAGTAGAAGAAATGCCAAAAATTGCTTGTCATGTCTCTCCTTCTTCAATGTGGAAATGTATCACCCTCCTCAGCTGTGGACTGTATGCAGGAAAAATACATGTTTACAGAAGTCACTTTGGACTTTTGAACTTCAGGTAGACATGTTTCACTGTGCTTTAAAGTGCCCTGACTTGATTGCATGAGATATCGTCATACAAAGTTGGTGTGGTTGCTAAATAATATGACGGCCAGCACTTTAATCTAATACTCACACTTAAAATACTGTGCATTAGTTTAGCACAGCAGTCAAATAAGTGTCCCATATATACAGATCCTACAGTCCTCCATGCAGGGGCCATAGGTTCAAGTCCCACCCTCAGCCCTTTGCCACGTGCATTTCTCTTCCAATGTCCTTACTATCACTGAAGTCATATAAGGCCAAATAAAATCTTTTAACAAAGAAGATAAACTTCTGATAGTGTGACACATCCAGCAGGTACCGAGCAACTTTTTGTTTCATCTGGAATCGTGTTTTTGTCCACCTGATGACTTTAATTAACTTTCTTTTAGTTCTGTTTTTGGTCTCCACCAATCTTTGAGGGAAATCAGTAGCCCTTTTGCCTTTTAAATCCCCCACTATGTTCACTTATTGTGTTGTTTCCAGCAACCACTTTGACTTTGTCACATTGTTACTTGACACATTCTCATTATGAAAATATCATTCATAGCTTCATCTTAATTTTAATTACATTTTGCTTTGAATCATTGTTTTAAAAAGCACTGAATAATATGTAACCGCATATTACTTAAGCCTAAAGCATCCTTACATTCTTAATGAAACATGGACATTTGTGTTTGTAAGAGGATAGGACGTGTGCTAAGAAAGTGGCCTGTTATCATTAGAAGTGTCTAAGCAGGCTAAAATGTTCTTATTAAACTCATAAGTCAAGTTTTGAAGTGTGTGGGCTAAAGTCTGCACGTCTCCCTCTTCATCTAATCCGTCAGGCTTAATCCTGGCCACCCCCCCCTCTGGTGAGCTGCACGGCGCTGAGATGTTGAATCACTGTAGTAATTAGTCATTTCCTTTTAACATTGGCAGAGACGAGAATGTTTCCCTAAGACATCCACCATTAAAGTACTCACAGTACGTACACTATATATGGTCTGGTTTGTAATGTATGTTTGTTTAATGTCACATTTTCAATTAAAGATGAAAAGTCCAACAAATCCACACAACCAGCCCGCAGCACCACAAAGCACTCTGTTCAGGCTGAGGACGAGCCTGTTTGCGAAAAAACACGCAACCATAGAACATCCAGCACAGCTGACTGGGACCTCTCATGCGTAGGAAGATAGGAAGAAAAAAAAAAGGATAATGGTGCATTTACTCCACTGGGTCTCCCTGTTCATTCAGGGTCACTTTACTTTAAAACTACAGAACAACATGGGTACATCCACTTCATTAGGCCCAAAACAAGCTGCAGGTCCCACCGGACTTTCTAAATGGGAGCCGAGGGACAGCAAGATGCTCCCAGAGCCAGAATTAAGCATGAATCACTGGAGAGAGCATAGATCTAATGCACTCTTAAAAGAACATGGAGATGTATTTGCAGGAAGCTTTTGGACCTTTATTGAGGCAATGTGCTGCTTTTATTTATCCTTAAAAAATAGACATAGGGATTAACTAAAACTCCTGCTACGAGAGATTCAACATGGAACTATTTTTCACACCACGACACTGGGTCTGCACTGGTCATTTCAGCAGATGATAGCTGCTCTCGATTACACATCTGCAAGACTTGAAAGATCTGGAAAAAAAGACTAAAATGCTGCCTATTAAAAGCATCTTTTTGATGCTGTTAATTGGGTTCCCTCTCAGTTCAGCCATGAAATCCTTCTGCCTGAAGAGAATTTGACACCATAAGGTCAAGATGCTGCATGGAGAAACTGCTGCAGTCTCAATGAGAAAAGTGCATTAGTATTCCACATACTTCATTTACAGTGTTAGATAATTCCTTAAATTCCAGTCCTTCTGGACATTATATTGCATCTGGACTTTCCTTGTTTTCCGAGAACCGTTTGAAAAAGCACGGAAGCAACATGTGAAAACACTCATCATCACACACCTCCTGCCTCCTCTGCAGTAAGCCACCTACCACACTACATGCCCTTAAGACAACAGTAAATAGTTTGAGGTCGTTCGTATCGCAGTGTGTGAGTGCAGGTGCAGCGTTGAGGATCTCCAGTGATAGAAACTGACAGTTAGTGATAAGGCTCCTTAAACAGGGCCGTCCCTCACCTCTGAGTTTGACCTTTCCCACATTTCTATTCCTCAAACAGGTCAAGTGTTGATTCCTTAAGGCTCCAGACTGCTGCTGAGCTTCTGATAGTCGCTGTGCACATATATCAGGACTTTCCAACTTGAGTTTTGGCTTAAAAAACAAACATTCAAGACTCCATTGTGACCTGGTAAAAGATATCAACCTGTAGGACTTGAGCTGCCCACAAACAAAAGAAAACACCACAACTTAAAGAAATAACATGTTAAAACGTCTTGCTTCTTTATCAGCCACAACTTGCAATTTGCTCACAAATGACTCATTAATCTTTAAGTAGGACCTTTCTGCAATGCCTTAAAAACAGATGTGTCGTTTATGGAATGAATGAACATGACACATTTCTTCTCTTCAAACTCGGTGTTAAATACGCGTCTTGTTTTCAACACAAGCCTCCGCAGAATCAGCTTGTGCCACATTTCTCTGTCTGTTTCATCTAAAGCGCTTTATTTTCTCCCAAGAGTAAAGTTTGTGTTCCTAAATGTTAAAATAGAGAGGGGAACGCACAGATGGGGCCTGAGCAGAGCCGGAGAGGTGTTGTGTAACACACACACACACACACACTGTCTCTCAATCACGCACTATATTGTGTCACGCATTTATAATACACATGCACACATGAGCAAGCAAACACAAAAGCACGTACACTGACATCATGAGTAAGCGAATGTCTAAAATGTTTGTGAAAGCCAAACACACACACACACACACACACACACACACACACACACAAAGCACTATGAGTCCAGAAAGAGAACGCAGCCTGCAGGGGCCAGTGCATCCATACAGAAGGTCAGGCTGAGAACGACAGATGATGATGCACATCAGACTTTAATCGCCAGGGGACCCTGAGGTGATCCCATGGGTGCTGTACACTCAGCAGCAGGCTCCAAACAACAAAGTGGGTAAAAACTAAGTGAAAGAATTTGGAGAGTGAAAAGTTGTATAACACAATTATACAACAAAGTGATTTGATTGGACAAGGGACATTCCATGGATGCTGATATAGAGAATAACAGCACTGGGACTTTTACCGGCTGGCTTTACAGCAAGGGCCTTCGTCTAAAATGAAGCTGGTTCCTAAGAATCACTCAGACCCCTAATCAGTGGCTGACGATAAATGGAAGCATACAGATCAATGAACACAATACAACTTCACTGGTCTGCAGTATAGGTTACTGCATATGCACACACTCAAAGTAGAAAGTGTGCATTGAATTATTTGGGATTCTTGGAAACAGTCCAGTTCCGGTCAAGTTGCCGGACTAGTTTTGTTAGGAGAGCTGAATGAATGATTAGATAAACAAAAAGTAAATAAATCTGTTGTTGCTTATTACTTACTACTCCTACGAATATGCTGCTTGTAGAACTGTTGTATAAAAGGAATATCACACGTTATGGAGTGCTGTTATACTGAATATCAGCATGGCTGTATTAAGTAGTAAGCAGTGGGCATTTCTTTCTTACACAGGAAGGGTCTTCTAGTGGAAACTGAAAGTATATTGTGACAAGCTTTACATAGGACATTATATATATATATAAACAGTATGTCCCGTGTATTCATATTAAGCTTGTGAGATATAATTTTTAAATGTAAAATTCTCAAAATATTTCATGAATGATACATCAGCCTGAGTCCAATGTAGGTCACATTTTTATGCATAATTCATGTTTGTAATTATTTTTCACGTGACATCTGACTTAATACGTTAAAAATAATAGCCTACACTATAGCAACCTCATACAAAGTGTATACTATCATACTTTTTTGTAAACATCTGTACCTGAATTTGGAGTCTTCTTCATGCTCCGCGCTTGCTGCTGGTCCACTTCTGTCAGTCGTCAGAAAAAGTAGCGCCTCGGTCCTCAGAGGAAACCTGGGAATTGCCCGTCTCACAGCGGAGGACTTTGTTGTCTCAGTTTTCCTTGCACTTGTTCTGGTGCAGCTCGCTCCCACTGCGTGATGACACTGTGACTACAGGCAGCGCAGATGCAAAAATGCCGTGTGATCAGCTGAGCTCGATGATTTGCTCTTTAGTGGGACGCTGAGATTCTCGAGACCGCACGAGCATGGTGAAAATGATGTGAGCGCACGAGGAGGGGGGAGTTCCAATGACAAGCCTTTTACGCACGGATCCCAGATGGAGTTAGTACAGTATCTATCCAGAGTTGGGCTCCTCGCTGAAAGGGGAAAAAATACTACTGATAATAATCATAATCATATCGATTTGATGGACTCGTCAAAGGAAAGGTATTGTTTCTTTCAGTGCTTCTGATATGTTGCATTAAATATATCTCCCTTTAAGAACTGGGAAATCTAAATTAAATCAAATCCTAAGGTATTCGAGGTAGGCTACTTTTACTACACTTTACGTAATTTCAGAGGGAAACACATTACAGTGTTGTTCAACATTACAACATACAGTGTTGTTCAACATATGTTACCATTACTTGGGGCTCATTGTATACATAAAATTGTACACCTGTAACTGAATACAAGCATTATAGATAATCAGTAAGCTGTTCAGTTTGATTCTGCAGTGGAGTGCAGAATGATGCATAAGATTTCTCTTATCAGCTCATGTGGCTCATAGTACCCTGTATTCAACTCTGTTAAGGGATTCTTCTAGAAGCTGTCTGCTTTCAGCTGTCCACAATACAGAAGTTGAAGTGTACTGTATATCACAGCAAAAAGACAATGCTGCCCTCCTGTGGTCCAGGTGAAGCTGTGCAATTAAACTTCAATTGCTTTCATACCAAAATGTCAGAAAAACGTGGATGCTCTCCTACTACATACAGCGTGATTCGGATTTTACTCTCCACACCTGTCATTCAGGATGTGTCCACCAGGTGCCCTCAAACATTTTCACTTCTCACTGCCTTACTCCTGTTTCCAGTTCTGTGCCTTTCGAGGACACTTGGTAATTGCAATGTCGGATCCCATCGCTACAGTCTGACGACGATACAGCCTCTGGGCACAACGGTGAACATGCCGGGGCATTTAGCCACTGCAGCCAAGTGAGCCGTGGTCAAGACAGCCGTCCCTCAGTTGCCGCTTGGTTATGATGCTAGTCTATTCATGAAATTACGGTACGGGTGTGGGAGAGGCCAAAAAGGACGAAGCACTCGTTTTTCAGCAATAATTGTCTTTCACTTGAAACGACATTATATTGCACCTTACATGAAATTCAATATAATAAAAATGACCATACAAATTTGATGTGATGTGAAATTTTCTCATATTTGGATATTAATTCAAATAGATTGTCAATAGGTGAAACTTTCAATGTATTCTTCTTTATGACGACCCTGACTATACCTATGATACATTTAACGTGATTTTACTCTACCATTTTGAGGAAATTAAAGGGAAAGTCTGCATAAATCAGATCATAACTGTTTCTGGTTTGCTTTCGTAGGTCATATAGAGACATCAGAATTAATTTTAGTCTGTTTCATAACCAGTGAAAAACTCCTCACAGGAACTTTAATTTAAAAAGATTGTTAATAGGTTACATGAAACTTTCAAAGGATTCTTGTTAAGGATGACCCTGACTATACCTATGACAAATTTCATGTGATTTTACTGTAAAACCAACACACCCATAGGTGCTAACGGTGGCTCAAGATCACTTGCTATTTACACAACGTGGGTGCTGGGCGTGAAAATGTCGACTGCGCCAGGTGGAAGATAGCAATGACACTCGTGCTGCACGCTTTGGCCCTTTGCGCCGGGTGGATGATAGGGCCCATGATAACATCGAAGAACTACTAAAAACTCACATCCAGCTGACTTAGAAAATACTTTATGAAAATAAATAAATAACATAAACCAAAGTTGAAAGTAATGATGGTGGTCAAACAGTATTTGTAATATTTTATGGGTTGCTTTTGCCCCCTTACAGGACAGTTTGAGACCGAGGCACTGTCAGAAGGTTAGGAAAACAGAAAATTAGGATAGTCTTCAAACTGAAAAACAAGCAGGTGAAACAGGGTAATGGAGTATTTTACAGATACTAATTTGACAGGAAGGATTATGAAGAAACCCAAGGTACAAATAACCCTCAATCACTTCACATTCTGGTTCCGTTTTTGTGTTAGTGATTAAAGGGTGAACTCTACCTCTTCTGAAGTGAGGAGAGGAAGCTGCTGCACAACAGACCTGGGCCAGACTAACATTAGATGTATCTATTTCTGAGCCTGAGGGACTGGTAACAGAGCCAGTTACCTTTTGTCATGATTAAATAGTTAGTTTGGACACAGGTAAGGGAGCTCTTACAGTTACAGAAAATGTCAGGTGACAAAACAAGATACTCTCACTTCGGCTTGCTCCTAATTGTCGGTGGTCTAGAAGACGCTGGAGGCAGACATGAGGTTCTCGATGTACTGACCCAGGACCTGGTTCTCTGACTTTAACTTCAGGTTCTCTTCCTTAACTGCATCAACTCTTGCTGACAGATCTGAAGCCAAAAAAAAGTCCCACAGCAACCACACACACAGTGTGTTGCACAAGATGTTCTCATCAGGAAATTGAGTTAAAACGACCTGTTCAAAAAGATCACATTGTAATGTAGATGATAGTTGGTAGTATCAGCTATCTGAAGTCGCTGCAGTCCTGAAAACTTTGGCTCTGTATATTTCATGGTGAAATGTAAAGGTGCATCTGTGAGAGGGATGGAATGAAAAGAAGTTGTCTGTGCTCTCAGTTTGTGTTTTTACAAGATATAAATACGAGAGGTGAATCCAAGGGCAGAACATTTAAAGGTTTATTTGTGATCAGTCCGTCTAAACTGTGCAATAATCTCTCACCACAGTGCAATAACCTAATACCACAGTGCAATAACCTAATTTAGTTTAATTGAACTATTACCCACTGTTTACTTGTACATTTTCTAAGAGTGTATATTTTATATATTTTGTTATCTAATTTTGTACTTTTTTTATATATATATATATATATCGATAGATATATATATTTTGATCTTTATTTTTTACCCTCTGTGTGCTGATTCTTTCCTATTGTATTGTACTGTATAAGCTGCTGGAGACTGAATTTCCCAGAGGGAGTCATCCCAAAGGGATCAATAAAGTTGAGTCTAAGTCTAAGTCTAAGTCTAAACTACTTTGGGGAGCAACATTTTCAGGCTGATTTCACGAAAGTCAAACTGAATCAGGGTGCAGACTTTTCTGTACATGTGGTAAAACTAAAGCCGTTTTCCCACCGGTCAAAACACCCACTAACACTCTATAACACCTGGCTTTTTAGCTGAGTGGGAACAGTTACAATCGGCATTCAGAGCCGGGGCAAATGACTCTGCAGTAGACCCGGGTAATAAGCTCCTCGGCTCCGATCGGGAGTGATGGGAACACGTGTCAGCACGCTAATCTCCTCCCCCTTTCTGGCGCGATGCTATGCTCTGTCGGTAACTTCTGCGACTCCTCGTCATCTCAGCTACAAATTCCGCCCGTCTCGGTCCGAGCAGCGCTCGAACATCGTTCCAGATATGTCGTGCTGGGGTTAATAAACAGACTATAATGACCTAACCACCGTAACATCTTCGCTGTGTGCTAACCCTGTTGTGGGCGCGTTTGTGACGTCAGACGGTGACGCAGCAGAAAAGATACCGAAAGGAGTATACTTCACTGGCAATGGGAACAGAGAAAATCGGCATCTATAAGCGGGTCTTCCCGGGTCTGAAAAACCTGCACCAACAGTTGGCAGTTAATTTGTCAAGCACTATTTAAGTTGAAAAAGGCACATTTGGTTTACATTTGACTGAAACTGTTCTGTTCATCATTTTATGCAACTCAGATCAGATATTTCAGACACAAAATTGAATTCTCCGACATCAAAGTGAAATCTTTCAATTTAAGAAATATTTGAGAGTTTTCAGGTTCCCAACTTGTGCTGGTAAAAAAAAATGCAATCTGCTGGACAAATGTTGTGTGAGTGCATTAGCACCGGGGTATAACACAGGGAAAAGCATCCAAACCTCTGTGCTCACAAGAGCGTGAAAGACCGATGTGTTTCGGTAGTGAGGAGAGAACAAGGAGAGTGTTATTTGATCTACTACTGCTGAAGAAATGATTCATAACATGTCAGTTTAAAACATATTTTAAAATAAGAAACTATACTGATAAAATTTGACTTCATGTTCACACATCATCCATTACATTATGACCACCTGGCACCTGGTCTTTGGCTACACAGCCTGTACAGTAACTCTTCTGTTTGATCCAACCACACGGGCCAGCCTTTACTCCCCATGTGTATACATGAGAATTGGCCGCCCATGACCCTGTAGCTGGTTCTCCAGTTTTCCTTCCTTGGACCACTTTGGTCGGTCCTGACCACTGCAGACCGGGAACACCCCACGAGAGCTGCAGTTTTGGAGATGATCTGACCCAGTCGTCTAACCTTCACAATTTTGTCCTTGTCAAAGTCACTCATTTTCCTTCTTCCAACAAAACTTTGCGGACAAAATGTTCACTTGCTGCCGAACATACCCCAGCCACTGTAACGAGGTAATCAATGTTACTCACTTCACCTGTCAGTGGTCATAATGTTATGGCTGATCAGTGTAGATAATCTACACCAGTGGTTCCCAACCTGGGGTCCGGGCCCACCTCAGGGGGGCGCCAAAGATCGCTGGGGGTGCGCAAGGCTTTGTCTGCACTGAGATTGTCAAGATTAGATTTGCACGTTAAATAAAATCATTTAAAAAAGCGCTTACTTGATAATGAAATGTCTGTTCAACTATTAAAAAAGAGGCTGATTGGTGTTAATTTTTGCTAATAAAGATTTGGAATGAATCACTGTATTGTTTTGGTGTACGTGTGTGCGGGCAAGGGGGGGCTCAGCCTCTCTTAGGTTGGCAACCACTGATCTACACTTTTCATCCTAACGTGTTATAATGCCGTTTGTCCAATAGATGGCAGGATTGAAGGCTGTTTTGTAGGATCTAAATCCTGCTATGTTGACATTGAATCAGGGTAAAAAGATCTGATATCATGAGAAGTCTTGTATCCTGATAGAGAAAATAAACAAAAGTGCTGTCTGATCATGAGTTCAGAAACATTTCTTAAAAAGATCACAGATAATCACTAAGAAACTTCCATCACCATAGAGAATAAAAACACTGGATTCATTTGAGACCTTTAGTGGAAGTTCAAATAGAAGGCAGTGAAGAGAAAGAGGAAGAAACATGAATGTTATCTGTGGAGTAGAATAAAGCAGATATTGTGTGGTGATAAGCTGCTTTGTCAATAAGCTGCTCAGTCAATAAACGAGCTTATCAGGAAGAAGACAAAATAGAAACCTACTGCTACGTGAAAACATGTGTGAAACAGCCACCAACCAAGAGAGAAGCGGCTTGTAAAAATATAACATGAAATCATAAACAAAAGTAATTCACGTAAGTGTTTTTTTAAATTTTTATTCAAATGTTTTATTTTACTTTAAAAATAAAAATCAAAGTTCACAGTTTTTACAGTGTTAATCGCAGAATAAGTAAAAAATACAAAGCGAGGAAAAAGTGATTTTACGCTGATATATAAACTGTCACACAGAATCTAAATCCACACAGATTTACAAACATATTCATACAAAATAAAACACAGGCACATCTATTAAGCGTAGTTCAGGACTTTTGTGGCTCTTACATTTTTGGTATAAACATAAAAAAAGGTCATTTGAATAGCTGCATTATTTTTTTCTACATCCAAGTAAATAATTAACTTGTGCTTTGTTAAAGAGATAAAATTATACCCATGTGGATGTTGAGAAGCTGTTTTGTTTTACACTCCTGCCTTTGCCTCGATGTAAAGCCTTATTTAGGATTGTTCTAAACTTAATCCAAAAACGTTTCACTTCTCGTCGGAAAGCCTTTCCAACGAGAAGTGAAACGTCTTCAAAAACTTCAACCAAGTCAAGTTTCCTTTTGGATTAAGCTTAAAATATCATGACCTGGATGACTCAGAACCTCACAGACTGCACTTAAGTACAAGATTATTGTTTTGACCTGGTCTGTAAGCAGGCAGGTATTTGATCAAAGTCACGTTCCCACGCTCATTTGATACCAGATAGAAAAGGAAACCTAAAAACCTGACTGAGATGGTAATAATTGTCGATTTGGCAAATAAGTTGCACACTGCTGCCAAACGTTACATAAACCACAGACAGGCTTCACAAAAGACAGTTGCAGGAAAATAAAAACCCGTCTCTTTGGCTTTTGAATGCCACATTGCGCAATAGTGATCAAGTGGCGATCATGCGACACATGGAAGTGTGACAAGCGCATGCGGAGTGAACATTCTCTGTGGTGAGAAAAAGGATATGAAATTTGCAAGGGTCGACCTAAAGTAAGGCCAGCAAACTTCATCATTTGTATCCAAGCAGAAAATAACTTAAAATATATCAAAGGCATGAAAATATTGTTAATCGTTACAGGATAGTGCTGATTCTGTTCAGTTTTTACAAATCCCATTAAAAGACAAAAACCAACAAAGAAGAGGGCTGCGTGCGTGTTCAAACACAGATATATTTAACTTTCTGTTCCAGGGACTACCATCGTTGTCCAGTGTTTCCCCCAGAAAATTGCCATCGCTCTACACTGCATTCAATTCAGACATTGTGACAGGCTTTTATCATTGATTACAGGAAATCAAACATTAAATGTAATCAATGATTCAGTGTTACCTACAGGGCGGAGTGAGGACTGCTTTTGGTCTTTTTATGGGATTGGTTTGCAGTAATAAAAATATAGTAAAACATCTTCTTTAGTTTTATTTCCCTGGAAGACAGACACACACACACACACACACACACACACACACACACACACACACACACACACACACACACACACACAAATATATGCATTACTCACGGCTCCTATCCTGCTGATAGAATTTTCCACTTCACCGTTTGCACATCATGAGAAGAGGAAGTAAGAAGGAGGGCTAAGTTGCAAAAGGCTACAGTTTCTGCACTGGCTCATTCATTGAATCAAACATATCAGAGACCTCCTGATGTTGAAATGGTTCCCAGAGCTGTTTGTTTTAAGGTAACAAAACACCTGAACACCGCCCTGGCTCCTAGTCAGCGATCAAAGCTTTTAATATCTTCATTAAGATTTACACTTGATTTTAGCGTTCTTACTTAGTTGGAGTTTAAATCCCAGTGATTAAAGTTTGTATTTGTTTGCAGTAGGTAAAGTACAGACACTGAGTGGAGTTACAAAAACAAGGATTTCAGAAGTTGCCAGGAATCGGCGCATCGTGTCAGACGGCTTCTCCTTCAGGGAAAGAATGACAGAGGGAGGGAAAGAGAGAGCGTGGGAGGATTAGTTTCAGATATTTGATGCTGTCTTGTACTAATCCTTCTTATTGTTTGAATTATAATTACCTGAGGTCAATCTGTCCTTGTAAATGGGTTTCTCCGAATGATAATCACCTGTAAAACAGATTTAATGTCAATGCCTGAGTCAACTTCTTTAAGAGCGCATTTAAAAACAAAACAGCCATGAAGACTCACCTTCCTGAAGCTCTGGTTCCAGTCTGTAATCAGCTCGAGGGTCACCTGGAAAAAATTTAAGATTTTATTGTGGGTTATCGTGACTGGCCCATAAACTATTATCATATTTAACAAGCAAGCATAGACAGATCCCCAGAGCGTCCAAACAAGAGTCATATATGATTCAGTGGTGATTAGTAGCCAAGCCTTTTTTCCACAAGCCATAAAAAAACCTATTTCATCATTAGTACACATCACTGTGCATCCCAGGACGTCTTTAAATCAGACCTAACCCAGCCAGCAGAACAAAGTCAGTGCTGGGACAGGAACATATTTTGGTCGTTCACATAAGCGTGTGATCCGACTGAAGTTCAAAAAACAGCAGGAGAGCAACATGCTCGAACAGGCTTGGAATGAGATGGGAAACCTGTTTGTGGTGAGTTATTTGGTTACAAGTCACAAGTCTCAAAACATGCAGTCTGGGAGGCCCCTGTTTGCCTCGTTCAATTATATCCATCAGCGCAAAAAAAAAGTAGAACTGCCTCGGGTTGTACTTCTCTGTTAACCCGTCAAGTTGCATTTCACTTTCACCCAACTCAACACTTGTACGGTGTGTTTCAGATAGAAAGACTGTGGAATTGAGGCCTGGATGCGGGGCGGGGGGTATGTTTGCATATTATTTGCAAGAATACAACAAAACAACCAGGCGACCTACATTACACAAAATATTTTAAAGAGATACATATTATCTGAGAGCTTCTCTCTCTGTGTCCCTCTCTCCATATTTTACTCTGAAGAACATGAGGTCGTGTTGACCCTTTGACCAACACCAGAGGAAACAGGATACGTGTGGGGGAGACGGATCCACAGATAGATCTTGAATGACATCACTCTCTCTGAGAGAGCAAAATGTCAAATTAGCATGAGTGGGACATGGACATTCATGAAGTTACAGGGACCTTGACCTTTGACCTTTGGGCGCCAAATTCTGATCACTTAACCCCCTAAATCTAAGTCGACGTTTCTGCCAAATTTAAACATATTCCTGGTGTTCACAAGAATGAAATACTGGCCAGAAAATGACATTTCAATGACATTTAAGTTGACCTTTGACCTTTTGGGTAAATAAATGTCACCACTTGGACTTTTGTTTGAACTTGTGTCACAGTTACTGTATGAATGTCTGGAGTTGTGGCCTAATATGTATTTTTTAAACATCCCAGTGGACTTTGAACACCAAAGTCTTCTCAGCTAATCATCGAGTGAACGTGGACGTTTGTGCCAAAAATGAAGCCGTTTATCTCCATGCGTTCCTGAAATTTGAAGAATGCAAAGGAGGGACGGAGGGATGGACAACCTTAAAAAACATAATGCCTCCTGCTGCGACTGTTGCTGGTGCGATGGCATACAAATGAAGCAAGGTTTATCTACGTTAATTGTGTTAATTGTATTAATCTGTCAGCAGGTGTGGAGCAGATTTGAAGAGTATCAGGCAGCTTTATAAATCAAAAGATAGAACCTTTATTTAAAACCTCTAAAGCCACATTCAACATTAGCCCAGGAGGAAAAGTGAGGAGCTTTAGTTTATCCAAAGTTAGACGTACTCATAAGGGGTGCTGTGGAGTGCCTCCGGGCTTCTGTCAAGAAAATGATGAATGAATGAAAATGACAGTGGACACTCACTCACTGCAGATATCTACTTCAGATTACTTCCCCAGTCCTTGTGAACCTTTTCTAAAACAGTGTCAGTGTTCTCACTCTGCTGATGACATACTTTGTTCTTTATCTTCCTTGGGACAGCATGTGAAAATGGCTCCACACAGAAACAATAAACATCGGTGGCCTGACTAATGACATGTTTGCAGAAGCTACAACACTCGAGCAACAAAAGAGACAGTACTTTCCCAGCGTGAACAACGTGGCTGCTTGCCAGGTATGGGTCAGGTTTTTCCACCTTAGATTGTCTAAGTATAAAACCTTCATCTATTGTCTCTATTTCCTTTACAGCTACTGATGATATCACAGCAAACGTGACAATGCAGATAATCAGATATCAGTCTAAAAAAAGAAATTCTAGCACAATCCTGTTTATATTAAAGATCTCATGCCAATGCACTTGCACAATGGATGACAAAAAAATCCAACACACCTCATTTGGAGTAAAAGTATATTGTAAACTGCAGGCCTCAGGGGTCCGTTAGTTAAATCAATTGAACATTCCCCAAAGCACTACACATATAACACTCTTACATGTGTATTTAATGGTACTCACGCTGAGATCGTCTTCTTCGCACTAACAGCACAATCAGCAGCCCTACGATCAGAGAGCCGATGACCACCACAGGAGCGACTATTTTGGAGGCTGTTCCAATGGATTTGTTGGCTGGATCCTGCTTTGGTCCTGAAAGAGTCAAACAGAAGAAGAGGCTTTAACACTTTAAATCAAAATCTAAAAAGAGTGAAGATGAAAGTGCCAGCTAAAACTTGGTTGGCACGCACGGGTGGGAAAGTCCCCATCATTCCTATAGCTTCATACATTCACTTTCTCTTTCTCTCCCAGAGGGGTCTGCAGGATTTGGATAATCAGTTGGGTAACTAAAGCAACACCCTCGCAAATGAAATAGAAAGTAAACAAGACTGCAGGCAGCGCTGGGGTTGCAGCAGCCTCACAGACGACTGAACAACAGACACAAATCAGCACATAATAACTGACCCTTTTGTAAACACAGCAGCGGTGGGAACTTTCCATACAGCACAGCTACGGCGACTGCAAAGCTTCAAAGAGAACCATTTCATGAGTTTTTACATCAAAGAGAATAAAAAGTGGCTCAAAAGATATGGCCACACAACACAGGAAGCATTACCCGGTACTGTCAGGACCCGCACTACCTCAGCTGTGAGGGAAAACTGGATCAGACTTGTTGTGTGTATTCAGTGGGTTGTGTTTTTGTTACAAGATAGACTGAACAAAAACAAATGTGGGGGAGCAAGTTATCCCACAGTCAACAAAGACCTCCATCTTTTCCGGAATGCTTTCAAAAGAAACTTCAGCTTCTTACAATGTTTACACAGTCCGTCTGACCTGCCAAGAAGTGTCTTCTATCTCTCTGTGCTTATCTAGTCCGGGAAAATCTCCCTTTGGGTTAAAAATAAAGGACTTGTGAGAGAAATCAAGTGTATTTGTCACATGTAATCACACATATAGTTAAACCACTTAAAAGAGTCACAAAGTCAGTTAGGTGTTGAACGATCTAGAAGGAGGGGAACGTTCCATTTTTACCCTACATTTCCATCATTAGCACCTTGAATTGTTCAGGGTACAACCAGCCGTCTACTACAACAAAATTCTTCTCACCTTCTCCTACAACTGAGGCGTTGGTAGGACAAGGGAGGACTGACTGTCGGTTAGCTGCATCTGCATTTAGCAAAATAAACAGATGTAATGACAGTAAGAATGTTTTATTTTGAGAATTTTGATCTAGAGAGTGTTTTCAAGCAAAAGCGAATCACTATCGTGGAATAATTGTTGGGTACTTTGCTTCAACATTAAGAGTGTCATGTACGATTCTTGTTTAGTTCCATATTTAGTTGTTTAGTGTTATATCCTGTTTGATGTTGTCATTCACTCTCCTCGTGTTGCTTTCGCTTCCTGCTTTTGGCCCAATCTGGATGTCCACACTCACGGACTCGCGCACTTTGAGGCGCGTTCCCGCTAAGTCTGCGAGGCCTTAGGGGCTGTCCCACTGTCAAATCGTTCAGCGCATGAGGGCTCTCTCGCAGACTTTCGGAGCCCTTTCTACGGACTTTCTGTGAGTCCGCAAACACTGTAAGACACACAAACACATGCTGGAGGTCCGCTTTTTTTCTCATCAGATATAATGGCCAGCGCTGTTTGCTTTAAAGACACACCCTGACAAGCTGTTTCCTCCGTTGCTGACTTGCGAGCACACCTAGGATCATTCTTAAGTGTTTAATTCTAAGATTATATTGTGGGCCTAAATCATTTCTTCACATTATGAAGTTTCTACATCCATGTAGCGCTTCTGAGAAATCACACTGACTTTACACCTTTTATGACGCACCAGGTTCAAGTTCCTCGAAGTTGAGCAATCCTAAAGAAGGTGTGTTTATGTAACAGCGGTGACATCCGTGTTGCGTCAAATTATGCCACGACTCGCAGGTACGGGTAGCTACAATTAACAGTGTGACATTTGTGTTGTGAAGCAAGACAGAATGTATCACGTGTGGTGCTCGACTATATATACCTTCCCAGGCTAGTTGTTCCTTTACTTCAAATGTGGCCTCATCCTCTTTTTCTCCTTTGGCATTGAACACTCTGCAGGTGTATTGGGAGAAAATTGACCCTTTTTGTAAAGTCATCGTGCTCGAGAGGCTAAACAGACCACTTTCAGTCTTCTTGATGTCCATCTCAGGGTTCTTTATCCACTCCTTGTTGTCCTTATCAAACCAGCGTAGTTGGCCTTCTGGGTAGCCGCCAGTGGCCTCGCACGTCAGTGTACTTAGATTAATGCCCTCATGGTCAGGCTTAATAGTTGGCTTGTTGTATTTGGCTGCAAAGAGCAAAATGGAAAGTAAACATTATCATTGACTGAACTTCGCACCTTGACGTTAATTAAATAACACTAATAAAGGGTCATTATATTATTCAATGAAATGATATTTGATCATGAGGCAGGGGTCACAACAGCACGTAGTTCTGGATGAGATTATTTGTCACAATGAAACAGAAAGTAAAAAAGACTCGGCTGAAGAGAAATACCAGTCTGATGGGTAAGGAAAGTCCCTTGTTCTCTACACAATCTTCGTTACATCAATGCCACGACTAAATCCCTCCCCAAGTCTCTTTTGTGTGTGTAACTACACTTTATCAGTGTTTACACAAACAGAATCATCTCTACTCACGCTCATAGCTTTAAATGAGTTTGTCGGGGCCGGAGGTTTTGACTCACAGTTGTGAAAATGTTTCAGCGGTCAACCGTGAATTAAAGCTCTCACCTGTGACTTCAAGGCTGGTATAACCGTTGACAGAACCACAGTCTGTATTCACATAGCATGTATAAACTCCCTCGTCCTTCACAGAAGTTTTGTGGATGAGCAGGGATACGTTCAGGTTCTTGTTGTTCCAGGACGGCTCAGCAAACGCATAACCAGGCGACGGATCAAATGCACCTCTGTTAAAAAACAGAATGGGCTCATCAACCCCCACTTTACTCCATGTTACCACCCGGATTGTCGGATCTTGTACGTCTTCCGTGTGGTGGATTACACAGTCAAGCAGTGACTGTTGGTCATTCAGTCCGACAGTTTCTGCCTTGCACTGCACTTCCACAAAAGCTGCAAAGAAAAAATTGTGTTTTTAGAAAGGGTAATGATAAACAGTGTTGCATGATTCATACTCTGACACTGTTGTAGAACTTACAACTTCCTTTCGCATATCCTGCAGCGATCAAGTTGACAGTCAACATAAGGCACAGGATGACATTGGAGGCCATGTTCCTTTACCTGAAATGAAATGAGGTTAAATTGTAACAAACACGTTTTCTCTCATGCAGGACAATAAAGTTCCCCATGCATTTGCATCAAAGGCACATTCGGTGTTTCTGTAGTTGGAGGTGCACCACGACACACGACCTTGTACCAACAAGCTAATATAATGCATTAGAGTTCAGTGTTTCTCTTCGCCACTGTGTATTGATACTTTTCTTATATAAACTGGCAACCACATGATCCTTCTCTTAAAGAAATCTCTGGGCACAACACCATAAAATCTTACAGCCAAAGTTGTATTTTAACAGACATGATTCTGCTAAAGGCTGCACAGTGGTGTAGTGGTTAGCTCTGTTGCCTCACAGCTAGAAGGTTCCTGGTTCGAATCCCGGTTCGGACATAGGGGTCCCTTCAGTGTGGAGTCTACATACGTACTCCGGCTTCCTCCCACAGTCCAAAGACATGCTCGTAAGGTTCATTGGGGAGTCTAAAATGGTCCGTATATGTTAACTTGCGCTTGAAAGGTTGTTTGTCTCTGCGTGTCAGCCCTGTGATTGACTGGCGATCAGTCCAGGGTGTAACCCGCCTCCCAGCCCTCCTGCGACCCTGAAAGGGATAAGCGGTATAGATGATGGATGGATGGATTCTGCTCAATCACATGAGACATTGAATGTAAGATATAAAGTCGGACATATTTACAAGAAGTTGGTGTTCAGGAAACAAAAACTAAGAACCTTACTGCGCAAGATACTGTCTGGTGCTGATTGCACAAGATTACAGATGTAACCAGTTCCCACGAATCTGGTGGTTTTATAAAGCTCGTCACTAAAATAAGGGAGTGCAGATGGAACTCATAACTTGAACCCCTTTGATGACTGTAGGTGGAGTCATCAGTCCGCAGGAGGCTCCTTCATCTGCTCCTTGTAAAAATGACTGACTTATCTTGTTTTTGCATCTTTGTCAGGGAACAATTACTTGTGCATTTCCTGTGCAGTTACAGATCTCTACTTGTTGGAAAAAAGAAACACAAGATGCAGGTGAATGGTTTGTTTGCTTCAGTAAAGAAAGTGATATAAAAAAAAACAGACCCTTGTGCCCCTGAAAAGTTTCCCACAATGATATAGTGTAGGCCAGACCTCTCATATGAGTCTGAGACCACCTCCTCCGACACCATAACAACAAAACACTAACCCCCAGGAGCTTCTTCACACATTATTATTAACTGAGTAGTTATACTCGGCTGAGCAGTGAAACCGAGCAAAGTACATTCTTTATGAGAGTTTGTTTGGCTGGTCTGTTTGAAAGCACCTTTTTTCTCTGGACCACTGACCCTCATTAGCGAGTGGACAAAGAACAGCTCATAATCCGGCTTCATAATGACCCGGCCTGTTCTACACGAAGGGGGAAAACTGAAAACCGGGTCTGCAAAGGAGGAGATCCAAATTCTCAAGGTGAAATTTTAATTCAATCTTTTAAAAACACAGTGACACTTACAATTCCTAGATGCCCTCGATGTATCACTCATTTTTAAAATGTGCACTAACAGTGGTTGTGTGTGTTTTAATCTTAGTTTACTTAAAGGAGCAGTTCTCCCCTGGAAAAAGCCACTGTCAGTCAAAGCTGGTGTTCTCTGTAATCGATAGAAGCAATAATATTTGAAATTGGCGCCATAGCTGTGGAGAAAGTTGTACAAACAGCTTGTGGTTTTGCCCATTCTGCATTCCTACAACACCCAGCATGCATTGCGCCCCTCCCTCTAAAAGGAACAGCCCAGCGAGAGATGCTGGAGTGAAATATTACTGTTTCGCTGCAGGCAATTGGTGGATCGTCTAAAAAAAACTTTGGGACTTTCAAACCTGACGATTTTGAACGAGACATGACATTGGGTGGCAGCCGGCAAGCTCCCTGGCATCTGGTGGAGGTTTTCCAGGACCCACTGGAGAAGCGGATAGGGTCCTCCAAAGGCGCAGAGCGAAATTCCATTCTTTCCTACCATAATGGCATTAGCTCCCCATGATAGCATGATAGGACTGAGGTTGAAAATCGGCGAACTGGTCTGAACTGTGCAGATTAGATTTTCTAGACAGCCGACCATTTTGATCCCTTTTCATTTCCTTTTGAACTCCTGCACTGACAGATTCTCATAATCTCATCTCTCGCTTTCAGTTTTCCCTTTTGCTTTACTTGTTTTGTAACTTGACTATTCCATGCCTTGAGGGTGAAAGCCATGTAGATAGATACCCTGCCGTATGTGTCCTGTTGTTCAGGAGAGTGTGAGTTACCCTAACCTGGCAGACAAGGCACAGGAACTTACTCAAATCAACTGTTGTGTTATTTTCTGACGCAGAGTTCTTACATCTGTTATTCATTGTTGCTGACAATCAAACATTTAATCATCAAGTTGATTTCTTAAGAAGCAGATCTGCCTATGTTACAAATGAGGTCAATTCTGAATATGTGTGTTCCAAGGCTAGAAGCTAGAGCTGGACCAGAGAGACGTTGAGATGTCCTTTTTTTAAGCTGCAAAATACATTCATTAGCCAAGAAACATCATTGTCTGAGCAGAGAGCAAACGGACGAATGGTCTCCAGAGAAAACAACATTTTTTTATTTTCATGGGAACAGAAACAGAAGTATCAGACCATTAGAAAATGTTCACATATCCTGCAGCTTATTATAGCCTAGTCTGCAATACTTAAGCATTTATAAAGCAAAATAAAAGTCTGATCATCAGTTAAGACATGAGGTCACCTGTCTTGGAAGAGTGGCGGGAGTGACATCTTATCTGCATCTGGGTGTATAAATTCTCTGGTTATTTATTATCTAAAGACTGTTTGGGATTGTAGGTGCTGATTCAGACCACAAAGCCGCACAAAAACTTGTAAGATGTATTCATCTTGAGGTCTGTAATGAGGCCACATGTCAATGGGTTTGCAATCTTACTCATTGTTTCCAGCAATCACTCACAATGTAAATGTTGTTTGAACACCAGACCGAGGCTGCTTCAGCGACCTGTTTGACCGGCTGTCCTCTAACAACAAACGTGTTTGTATTTTCCTAACACAAAAACTGCACATTGAAAAGACAAGGGGTCATACCGAAAGAGAAAGTCCACTTGAGAGATTTTTTTTCATGAATGTTCACAGAGTTTAACGGCTGCCAAATAGCGAGGATTTCCTCTGCACGAAGAGCTGAGGACAATCCAGGTCCCCTGACCTCTCACTTTGTTTCTCTGCTCTTGCATAAAAAATGTTTTTCTTTTATTTTAGTTCCTTTATTTGGACTCCATTCACGTGTGGTCTCCTACATTTTGCCTTGATCTTGCTCATGACAACATAAATTGTGGTTTTAGAGGCATCTTGAGCCACATTGTAGAAACTGAAAACAAGCGTTTATAATAAATGGTCCCTATTTCTCCAACACAGAAGGGCAGGAACTGACTGTGTTTGGAGGGAAATTTTTCATTACCACACAGTTTAAAGTAAGCCAGATGTCACAAAGTCAAATAACTTGTTTTCTCAATTGGATAATCTAATCACTGCAGCTGTGTGGTGGCGGATTCTGGTTTGAAACATCTGCACTCCACAATCAACCACGCCAAGATTTATAAATTCATCCTGCTTGCAGCACACTGAACATACAGCACATCCTTTATCAAGCACCTACTGAGACTGCAGGTCCATCCATCTTAGATACACACCTGCATGTTGAGACAGGCCACAGCACCTGATGGTTGAGGTTTAAACTGCTCTGTCTTAAACTCAGTTGATTCCCCTGGAGGTGTTCTGTCATGACTCTATTTCCTTTCCCTAAGATGGATAACACGGCCCTTGTGGCCTGTGTGTGCACTTCCTGTCTGGACACTATAAGAGTGTGAACATCCTGACAGCCCCTCTTCCGGGACAGCTCTATCAATTTGATATCCCCAAGATCCACACGCTCTGTTCTAGGGGTAGGTTTAAAAAAACACTGTAGCTACAGCATCTCTTCTATTATACAGTTTAAAACAAATGAACTATACATTTGCTCGTATTCTTTTTTTTAACACATAAAAAGACAAAAACTTTTTAGGCAGTTTGTGATGGAGTTTGAATTAAGAGCCAGTTTCTTTCTTAAACAAGAGTGGTTGTTAGCATTACCGGTACATGCTGTCGGAGCATTTAGCATGTGTTTAATGTTGTTATATGTTGTGAATACTTTGTGTAAACACTGATGGACTGATTCACTATTACCACTAAAGGGTAATTGGTCACATGATGAGACCAGACGTTTATAGGTCACATAGGCGGAGGGAACTCACAGTTTATAAATTCTTATGAAACCGTATCATGCACCGCAAGAGCACCACAACAGTATTGGATTTATCATCATTTTCATCTCATCAAAATGGTAATAAACACTTATAAATAAATAAACAGGAACATTTCCCAAAGATAAGACCATTCATGCACACCTGTGCAAGTGACTAAAGTTAGATCATTGAAAGTATGGATAGTCACAACACATAGAATGGCTAAATTTGCACATTGCTTGTGCAATGTATTTGCACTTTTATTTTGCTGTCCTCCATTTAGAAAGGATTGTCATCACAGTGGGGGGTAAACCCATGTGACCACACAAAAGGTGCTTAGATTACATGCTTGCCATTTATTTTAATATACATTATGTCAATTTTGTTCCTATATCTAACGCCTGCAAAACACAGTGTCCGAGATTCTAACTTTTACTAGCACTTGCATTTACATTTTGATGCAAAAATTTTGATGAGAAAAAAATGCCAACATCTGTTT
Organism: Semicossyphus pulcher; assembly: GCF_022749685.1. Taxonomy (NCBI): domain Eukaryota; kingdom Metazoa; phylum Chordata; class Actinopteri; order Labriformes; family Labridae; genus Semicossyphus; species Semicossyphus pulcher. The sequence continues at coordinate 11,937,465 of NW_027211681.1, forward strand.
TGTTGTAACTGTTAGTAGATGTATTGCATTAAAACGGATTTTATTGCGAAAGAAAATATACCAGCACTAGTAGCTAGCCTTCTAAACAGGACATGACATTTAATTTGCATGCAGACTTTGAATGTGACGTGGAAAAGAGAACATTGTTGGTACAGCAGTCCTTCCTCATTTCAAAATGTCCCTTATTTCTGTGCAGGGAAGTCAGTGCTCAGCGCAACATATCATACACCAACCAGCAATTTGACAAAGTACACCCTGTCGTATGATCATGTTTATACCCAGGGCAAAGCCACACACGTTGTTTTAGTGCATGTGATGAGCGTGCATGCACACATGCAACAAAGTAACGCGACATTTTGTTTCGTTCTTATTTGATTCATAAGTAAAAAAGAAGAAAAACAATTCCGCATTGAAACGTTTACTTCATATTTTAAATGCAATTCAAGTGAATAAGAGGCGATGATGATGATATTCCAGTACACCTGGAGCTGCGCACAGCGCCACACTCTGAACAAAGTCCGCCATGGACTGATCGGAAGAAAAACAACATACTGATTCTAATCAAAGACACGTAGCCGTCTTCTACTGTCATTTCAGTAACTTAAAAAATGAAACATGTGACACAGTAAAACGGACATTAAACAATAAATAGCCTACATGAAGGTTAACTTACCGACAGCATTTATTTCTACGTCGATCGCCTCACACCCAACTTAGCGTGTAACTACCCACCATATGTCGCAACACATAGCCTCCAGTGAACTGCCGACATAACAATAATGTAGTGCCAAACTCACCGTACAGGCTCCTTGACAACAACTCCAGAACCTCTCTTGACGGTTGAATCGTTCAACTGAAGCGTGGACGCCGACCCCTTCAGCGGTTGTCCCAGCTCATACTTTCACTTTCGGAATGACTAACCCAGTAGCACGGGGTTGGGCTTATTCGTGCCAGCCATAAGAAAAATAAGAAGCAGTTCTGGCACTGACCCAAACGCTATTAAAAAGGTCAAACAATGGACACTCGTTATTAGTTCGGTGTCTCCTTTTTCTGGGTTAATTAACAACTTTTATGTCCGTCTGAAATCCTTTCCTGCTGTAATAATTAATTCTCTTCATACTGACCATTAAAATACTATGCACTCTCATTGTAAGTGACAAAATCAGTCTTCATTGTGTGCAAAATGTATTAAAATGATTTAGTCTGAATCTTTTTAGTATAAAAATGTCTGCCTTGTGTGTCACTCCTTACGTGCAGAGGAAAGAATGTGTCTGCTACAGTTAATAATAAACCACGGCTGGCTGTGGCCATTTTGGTAACATGTTTTTTATTTAGCATGCCAGTGTGTAACACAGTTATCAAGAAGAGACCTGATTATTAGAATTGATATTACAATAAAAATCGATAGAGCTTAGAGCTTACTACAAGGTATTGGGATATGAGGACATTGTGGCGCCTTAGACCCCAGTAGGGGGATCTGGGGGATCCTCCCCAAGGATTATATATATATATATATATAAATAGTGAGTGCCAGTGAGTGAGTGTTCGAGGAAGTAGAAGAGAGAAAGAGAGTGGCAGAGTAAATGTGAGCGGAGCAGAGAGAAAGGTTGGTAGTCCTGAATTTAACAACAGGGCTTCATTAAAAATGTTTGAGGCCTAAGCCAGCATCCCACAGAACGTGGTGCCCTGGGCGACCGCCTGTATCGCCTATGCCTTGAGCCGGGCCTGAATGAAACACAGCAAACACAACCCATGGTCAAAATTGATTTTTAATGATCATTTCCACGTTGTGCCATTTCTTGATTTCAAATTTCTGCAGTGACTTACATCCAGCAACAGGAATTAGTATAGGATGCACAGACATGTCTTGCATCATAACTTATAACTCATGGTTAAAATATACACCACAGGAATAGCATTTCATGTACCTGAAATGTAGGTTTTTCTCACGTGACGGCTGACTGACACAGCAGTCACACACACTCACACGCACACACACACACGCACACACCAAGACTCCACAGGACAGGAAGAGGAGGGGTTTGAATTTTGGTTTGAATAATGCGACATGAAATGTACATAAAAGACTGTCCTACATTTCCAGTGAGCAGGGTCATGAAGAAATGTTTAAGGGGGTAAAACAGAAGAAAAAGGCTGAACTGTTATAAGGTCACTTGTCAAATCTAGGATGGGTTTACCAGGAACACTTACGTATCAAGACCAACCACATTCCATTGACTCGTAATGGAAAACTCTTGCTTGGGTGATACTGGTAGCATGCAACTGGAGATATCCAACCTTGTTTGATGTTGTAGCCTAACACACAAACAGGCACACTGTATTTTAGAGTCAATTTTACCTATAAAAACACAGGGCACTCAAAACTGGCACTGGGGTTACAATAATCTAAGCTTAGTGACTACCATATAAAAAAGGCTTATTCCAATTCAGTAAACTGACCTGGGACCTACAGTAATCATCTGAAAAAATGTTTGCACCCTTCAGATCACAATGACAGTAATTTATGTGGCTCCTATGTGGACGATATTATTCTAATCAGTAGAAAGTTTCCAACTTCATGCAACAACAATACAACAATTATTCCACAAAAAAACAACCAACAAACAGGTTAAATTAGAAAAAAAAGGTTCACAGTTATTTTTCTTTTCACATTCATACGTTACAGATCAGACATGCATGCAAGATGGGTCAAAACTGAACACAGTGCAAGAGTGACAGCTTCTTGTTTGCGTGTGTTCTAAAAACTGCTCGTAAAATCACCTACAGGCCGTGTGCTGTCGCAATAAAGTAAGGGGAGATTTACCATCATTTGATATGACAAAAATGATCCTTGGACCCTCTCTGGCAGGTCTAATACATTACAGGGGCCAAGGCAGACTTTGAACCATGTAATTAGAATTACATAAAGTGCTTCTGTCAACAAGAAACAAACAATAAAAACAGTACAAAACAGTTTCCAAAAAAGAGGTATCAAAACAATGCACTTGGGGATGTGGAGGAGACTGGTGTCTACTAGACATCAGATAGGGTTCCTGCGGTACAGACAAATGGGCCGGGGTTCATTGGTAAAAAAATAAAAAATAAAAGATGAGTTCAGACATGAGTGGATGTAAAGAGGGGCAGTTGGCTGGGATTTAACCCAGGATGAGGCTGGACTTGCCCCCGGGGGGATTCCTGCGGCCGGAGGCGAGTCCTGCAGCGGAGTCCTCAGCTGGAGGGGCCTCGTCATGCTGCACCGGGGCTGCTTCAGGCTCAGCAACACAGACTTCTGAACGCAGACAGACATTTACAATAGGAACAATTGACAAGGCATCGGTCATTGTTATTTTGTCACGAGAGCGGGCACCACCTAGCTGATGTTTGCCAGCTCTAATCCAATCGTTTACTCAATGGCACGTTGCCCTGAGGGAACTACGCACGCATTCTATTTACAGCAGGACTGTCGACATGTTTTGGTTTCAACAGCTGCAGCCATATTACCAATACCTTAAGCAATTTCCCTCACGCTTTGTTCTTATTTATTATTCTAGAAACTGGTATTACTGCTGCCAAAAAAGAGGTTGGTATGAGCTACGTAGCTATTACACCTTACCCAAAATTAGCATGTTGATGCAGGTTTTTCAGACCCGGGAAAAGTCACTAATAAATTGTCTGATTGTCTCTTTTCCTATTGCCAGTACTCCTTTCAGTGTCTTTTCTGCTGCGTCACTGTCTGATGTCAACAACAAGCTTCCCCCTCGGATCGGGATAAGCTCTCTCACCTCGCTGTCTTGACAGTGTTGCTGCATCTTTCACTAAACAAACAACAAATTCGCCGATGCATGTTGTTCTTCTGTATTTACACATCAGCGGCCGGAACTTCAATTCGCGTCATAGCATCGTGTCGGAAAGGGGGCGGAGATTAGCGCACCAACCGGGTTTTGTGTTCCTATCAATGCCGAGGCGATAATTACCCGGGTCGACTGCAGAGTCATTTGACCTGGGTCTGAATGGTGTAACCTTTCCCACTAAGCAAAAAAAGGCGGGTGTTAGCGGGTTTTGGGGAAAGTGGGAGAGGGGCTTAACTTTTAATACCTAGCTACCCAACAATGGAAAAACAACGCTGTTTCTTTATTTCTTCTATGTGGATCATGAAGAGGTGAAGATGCTGACCTTCTGCCTTGGACATGCAGCTTTAGCCATAAAGTTAATATTTAAGACCCTTTATAAGAATCTCGTTTAAAACAAGTCAGCTGTAAACGATATCTGAAATCAAGGAGAAGCAGTTTGAAAAATGTTTTGGTTGTAATTTATATGACATTTATCCTGACAAGAGAAATATTTGACAGTTTTATTTATTTTTTAAAATTACATTTAGATTCTTAACTGGCACATTAATCTCAATTCTTGTTAGATAGTGGTGCGATCTCAAATCGGTTAATATTGACCAACAACATCAAAGAAAAAGACTTGAGTGAGAATTTCAGACACGTTTTTAAGTGAAGTAAATGCAGCCTTGTATGTATTAAGGCATGTCTGTGTGAGTAGGAGAGTATGCGTCTGTGTGTGTATGCTACATGTGTACATTCCTATATGTGTGATGTTACATATGTCATGCGATGTAAATCCATCCATCCATTGTACCGATAATCTCTACAGATAGATAAGGCTATTCAAATACATTGAAGCTAGATGGTGTGAGCAGAAATAAATCAGGGGCTTACCATTATCGTGCACAAAATTTTCTCCATCCTAAAAAAAAGAAAGAAGTGGTGAATACATTTTTAGTATTCTGAAGAGAAACACATACTGAATGATCAATTCCGAGTAGTTTGTACTTAAATATTATTCAATAATGCCTCTTTCCTTTTAAATTCACAAACAAACTACCTACGTGAAAATTGACCGACTTCATGATGATTATAAAAATAATTTGGGCTTTACGTGCTTCCTTATAGGTTTGTCTGCTCTACTGTTTCACTTCATGTCTTTCAACCAGAACTCATGATGTGAGACGTGATCTTACTGTGGCGGGGTTGTCTGCAGAGTGGTTGGCGGTTTGATTCCCTCCTCTTCTCAAGGGGGCCGACGGTTCACCGCACAGCACACCTGTAGCACTCCCACCTGCAGGGAGGAGGAGGCATTACAGCTCGGAAAAACCAATACATTTGTTACTGCGTGCAAAGTGTCCTTTTTAACTTACAGGTTTACAATTACAGTTCAACTTAAAAACTAAATAGGAGCGAGTCCAAAAAGCATACAAAGCAATGGATGACAAGATCTATCTTTTGGCAGCACAGATACCGGAAGCAAGTGCCGTGCCTTTCTTTGTAAGTTGTTGGGCTCTTAGGTCCGTAAGTGGTGTAACGACTGGTTAATAGACCAACATTGCCACCCCTTGGTAATAGATGTCTATAAATAGGGATTAGTGGAAAGCCCCATCAGTGGCAGATTTAACTTTGAGTATTATAGATCGAATCCCTTTGACAGGGAGAGGGACCATTGTGACCATTGTGAGTAATTTTCTAATGCTTAGTCTTGATATACTACTAAATTAGATTCATTGTGCAGCAGTGAAAACATTTATTAATTGATCTAAATTTGGAAATATGATACACACAATTATCCATTATCAGAACATAATTAAACATTGACAGATTAGAGTAAATATACAACATTTAAGCTTAGACTGCGTCAGCATGGTTATGATTAAGGCCATCAGAACAGGAAATACAATTCGTTATTATTGGCTTCAATCAGAGCTGGAGACGCTGGAGCATCATGTCAGAGCGTGTGTGGAATTTCCCAGAAAATAATTACAACAAAACTTGGGATGTTGTGTGTCGGTCCTGACAAAGGAACTGAAAGAAACAGGGGAAAAACACGATCTAACGCGGGAAACAGCCCCCGGCCATTGCAGTCCACTGACAATGTCCTGACATTTTGACCCACATTATACCGGACTCTAAGTATTAGCAAGCTGTTCCGACACAGCTCCTACCAACTTCCTATTGTTCCTCGGGGAACTTTCAGATTTTGTTACTTTCACATTCCTTATAAATGTCATTTTTAGCACAAGCATAAAGGAAGCATATTTGCTGCAGAACAGTCAGGGTGCCCACGCTGACCCGTCTGCTGCCCACAGCGCCTACAATGGGCATGTACACATCAGAACTGGACCACACAGCAAAGGAAGAAGGTGGCCGGGTCTGTTGAATCACGTTTTCTTTAACATTATGTGGTTGGTCGGGTGTGTACTCGTCACTTACCTGGGGAGGACATGGCACCAGGTGTGCTTTAGACAGTACAGTCTATCTCTTAGATATTATTGAAAAATATTGACACTCTTTTCTTCAATTATTTGATGCTGTTTAATGTTGTATTTTTTACAACCAAGGATATAAATGTATTCAGCTTGTTGCAATACATCCTGGCCCTCTGCTCTGCTCTCCGGAGGTGGGGATGAGATGAGATTGTGATGGATGAGAGCGCGCTGCTGTAAATATTGATCAGACTACACTACAAGAGCAAGCACAAAAACACTGCTTGTTTGACTAGTTAAGATAGCATGGATCTATAACTAATGTTTGATATAAAGTGAAAACAAACATGGTCCTTGTTATCATGGGTCAGAGTTTTTCAAGAGGTGCATGACCGAGCACAAAGCAGGAAGTCACTGCTCGACTTTGTGACTATGAGGAAACCGCATGTTAAAAATAAGAGATGGTCCTTTTCAAAGAACACAGCCAGTCTGATTCAATTAAATCATTTCTATCACTGACTGAGACGTAAAAGGAGAAGTGACGGATTTGAATGTGAGAATGTGTGAAAGCTTTAATATGCATTCAGACTGCGACCACAGAATTTCTTCTCTTTCCTGTTTGCTGTGGTGTAACTCTGAAAAAGTCCCCGTTGTGGGATCAATAAAGGTTTATCTTATCTTAAATGGAGCAACAGGCCTGCCACAAGTAAGTAGGACATACCCCTGAGCAAGAGCGACAGGTCAAAGTACATCAGCCAAAAAATGTTTATCTAGTTCCTTAGCCTTTTATTTTTCCTCTTAGAACATGTCTCTTAAATTCTGAAATAAACCCGGTGATCTAATAAGGACTTTAGGGAGCTCAATTCTACATGAATATTTCAGATGCGTGCATGCATAAGAAGATCCCAATTAGCAGAGCAACACCAGTGATTGACTATGTAATGACATGCCTGGGAGACTAATCAATATATCTTTTGGGCACCAAAACTTAAAGTGAAGCAAATGCTATTCTTATGTATTCAGCAGTCTGGGGTTTTAAGTAACCTTGGGAGGCAAAGGATCAGTTTGGTCCAGCAGCAAGAGAGAAAACCTGTGATGAAGATCCCTCGAGGACATAAGAAAAAATATTCTCAAACGTCCTGTTTGTCACTGGATTTGTGATCTGGTTTTGATTTTAAGCTACACCGTCCATTTAATGTTGTGGTGGTCTGTTTGAATAACATCTACGTAAGGAACTAATTTAACACTGGGGCGAAAAGGTAGAAAGTACCTGGTGGGTTGTTCCTTCGATTAGCATAGGGGTCCTCTGGTTCAGCAAAAACACTGGAGGCCATCTTGTTTTTCCGGGCGGGGGGCTTCTCCTCATCTGTACCAAATGAAATGTTGGAGCCGCCACCGGGAGGGCGCAAAACCCTGAGGAAAAAAAGAGATGGTTGACAATGTTATTGACTATTGGATTGGATATAATATTTCTACAGCGTCTCCAAATCTTTATAATTTGAAGAAAAAAATGCAGAGGTTAAGACTAGGTATGAAAATTCATTATTTGTACACAATTGTGCCAATAAAGGTCAATTATTTAATATTTTGCTACCCTTTGGATGAAATGTAATGCCTTAGTCTGTATATCAGATGTATTTGTCTCATCAAAGTGGTTGTAGAATATCTTTGTGAGAATAGACCAGCTGCTCCCAGCTCAGATAAAAAGGTCACGTAAGACGGCTCATTAACATTTCACACTGACCAGTAAATGACTAATGTGGGATTAAATAAGGGATTAAAAAGCATTCCCAGCGCTGAGCATATGTGGACTTTAAGGCTGTTGATGGTGAGTTTTGCCTATAATGGTGACAATGGTAATATCCTATTATAACAGGGTTTTCTGGTATTTTGTCCATCCCATTTTATCAACAAAGGACTAAGTTAAGAAAACCACTCAATATGATGCAGTTACCAAGAACTAGGGCTGGGCAATATAACAAATAATTAGTCCATATGTAATAACCACATGGTAACGCCTATTTTTGGATAATCCTGTGTGGATTAAATACTTAACAAATAAAAACTAAAAGTCCTTTTCTGCACATTAATGTCCATGTTAACAAACTGCACCTCCCTCTATGGTTCGCTCCAGTTTCACTCCCACATGCAAGGATTAGGATGTAAAGCGTTGTCAGAATGATGTAAAAACAGCCGTAAAGCAGTTCAGCCGCTGGTTTTGTGACATCACCATAGAGACGATGTGGAAAAACACACCCAAAGACATTTTCATATTGTTTTTAACGATATATTTTGTCATATTGCCCAGTCATACACCTAAAATTACCTTTATGATTGTAGAATATATTTCAGGGTTCTTGTATTGGACTGCACTACCTAACACTACATGTGCCTAATAGCTTGCAACTTAGTATACCCTTTGGAATACATGCACTGTTTTATATCCCAAGAACAAAGTACTCTTATATCCAAAGTACTTTCATCGTTTTCACTGGAACTGAAAGGTGACACTTGATAGTGCTTTCACACTGTGAACACCAAAATACATTGCTCATTTTATTCTGTATTTGAATTTTGCATTTCTTACATAGTTATAGTTAGTTTATTAAACCCTGTGGATTTTAAACATGTATTATTCTAGTTTTAATATGACTGCAATATATACAATTAAAAATATACATTAAGCTCGGGTTATTGTCAGGTGTGATGCATGCCAGCTGTAACATGGCCCTCGTCTCAGTGAGGTTACATGCAGACCAGGCTAATAAAGGATGTCTTATTGTACCTTACTGATCATCTAGATAACTGATCTGAACCCCGCGTGGGCCCCACCCAGCTGAAATGACAGACCTGATAAATGTGTCAATGTCTGACAATAAACAGAATAAAACAATGATTAAATTTAAACGGCCAAAATGTATCGGTAAGGTTTGGTGTCGAGCTGGCTAATCTGAATAGCTAGCTCAGCAGCCTCTGTAGCTACAAAAGGGAGGGTACATGTGTGCTATCCTGCTAGCTAGCGTTAAGATGTGAATGGTCCATCCGCACGAGACAAAACGGGAAGGTGTGGTACCGAGCTTCATCCTAGCATCTTCAACCCAAGCTGAAGATGCAACCACGTAGAAGCGGCTTAGTAATAATAACGGCAATGAGTGTGCACTAAATTTCCCTAAATGTTACGTTAACCTGTGTATCGTTGTAGTTAACAGAGGAGGATGCTCGGGTTGTTGGCTGCATGGTGGCTAACAGGGTTTGGTCTGAACGACGCCTTTTACCTGGAACTGCTTTTTGAACCGGGCTCCATCCCTTGATATGTCGTGGTCGTCGTCATTTTGTTCAAGAAGTCGTAAAGTATTTATAAATCTGACAGGATACACGCGGATTACACTTTGATATTCAGCACTTTACCGCCTCATCATTGTCTATCCTAGCCGGTGGTTCCCAATAATCAACCTGCCTCGAGACTGAATGGATCGGTGTCAAACTGACCACAAGGCGAGATTGTACTTCCGGTTAAATTTCCAAAATAAGATTTGCTCAACAGATATTAAGGTTATGACGGTTTTAATATCATTCCAAACGTAAATCTAATCCCACCTTATATATGTTTTGAGAAATACAAGAGTATAGTTTTAATACTTTTTCACCGTGATCTCGTATTTATACAAAACTGACACATTTGAGGTTTACTTTGAAAGACACAACATAGTATATCCGTCTTTTTCTTTTCTGGATGGTGCTGAGGATGGATTTGACACAGAGGTGCGAATGCGACTGGAACTACTGAGCAGAGGGCTTTTCTACAGCCTAAGTTCCGCCCCCAAGTGAACAGCTCCTTCTGTAAGTTGATGAATGTATTATGTATCATGTATTAAAACATCTAGAGTTCAATACATGTTGATTGCCATTGCAAGGTACAGGACAGTACCTACAGGTACATATGAATTTGAGTGCATTGCTCCTAGAGTCAGCTTTATAAAATATACAAAATAGAAGATTGACAAAATAAATAAAATTGGAATCACAAAAAAGTATACACACTAAAATATATAATAGATACTGTATAAACAATAAAACAATTATGTCATTTTGTCCTGAGAATTTTGTGCACTTGTTATTGTACATTAATATTTTTCATCAATTATAGCACATTCTGTTTTTGCACTTTCTTTGCTCATTGTGATGCCATCGGTAGGTAGTTAACTGTTGTTTATATTCATCTTAATCAAAAATGTGTTATCTAAAATTGGTACCACTAGTAAAAACAAAATTGCCTGAGGTGAAGCACTTGTAAGCCAAATACATTTAATGCATGCTAGTAGTTATCGATTGGGTTTTAGTGAAAGCCAGGAGGCATTTTTAAAATCAAAAGTGTCCCTTTTGTTGACTTAAAGCAAGTTTTGTTTGTAGATTCAATTAAACATTTGGTTTAAACAGATGGGTCAGGAGACAGCACCATGAGTTAATCCAACAGTAAATGAAACCTCCTTACATGATGGTTGAAATACTGTATTAAGATGTGGGTAAGTAATGCCTATTCTAAGTAATACATTTAAAATTATACTACATTCGAACCATCTCAGATTCCTATTAAAAAGGACCTTTTTAATTGTCTAACAGATAAATAGTGAAGAAGAAACTGAAAGATAACTTTTTAGTCATGTTACCTACTCGTTCTGTTTCTATCTGCTGGTTTGTGCTGCTTAAGTATGTATGAAATAAACAAATGGACGTGTTAAAAAAAGACTCAATTTATTCCAATAATACATTTTCATAACTGATGTGAATTTAAAACGCAGGTTTACTAGACAACAATAACAAAATTCCACCAAAATCAAAATCTTGTTGACATAAGTATAAAAACAAATACAAGGACCAAGGAGTTTTCTCCAAAGTTTCAGGGGAAAAAAATTATCATGACAAGCGTTTAATTTTTTCTGCACAATAGTCACTGCAGTTTACAAATTGTCTACACTGCGCAGTCAGACCTGTTAACAGACAAATGACGGTGCGATTAATTTTATCTACACCAACTGTGCTGCTGCATTTGAGCATTTTGTAAAAGTGCTCCGCTTGATGGTATCAACACTGGTCACGAGCATTTGAAGAGTGGGCATAACAAAGATGTTCGGGGGTCAAAGGGGGAGGTAGGGATGTTCGTAGGAAACAGTCTTTAAAGAGAAGAGCCTCCGGTTTGCTGTTGGAACACATCAATCGTATCTTCATCCTCCATTTCTAGCTGCAAGAAAAAGTTCAAATGTTAGTTGTGAATCTGTTAGAGAGCAGGTGTGTGGTTGTGTTTGTTTAACAATTATTTAAAAAATTCATTTTCTATTGCTTTCTTTTGTTTTATTTGTTGGGAAGCAGGGAGCTAACATTATTTAATGAAGTGTTTTCAAAAGCACAATAATAAAGAGTATATCAGAAAACATAGATTAACTTCATGATAAATACCTAACGTAAGCACAAGGACTAGAGAACAGCTCTTGAAGTGGTTAGAGGAGGTGCAAAAGCTTAGAAGAGTTTCTGCAAACCTTGCAATATAAAATGTAAACAAGACCTTTTCCTTTATGTACCTGTTCAAAAGACAGCTGCAGATTGGACTTTGATCTGTTTATATCCGCGCTGTGCTGTTTATAAGTCTGGTCTTTATCTTTATAGAACAACAGCACTGTAAAACATCACGTACAGTGGACTAAGCAAATCTGAGTAAGTGCCCTGACTTAAGACTCAAGTTAAAGATTAGCTTCACAGCAAGTGTAAAGAGTAGACTGTGTTTACACAGAGCAATGTTTTGTGTAGCTACAATTGTTTCACAGCTGATTAAAGACGCCAATTTTAATTATAATTCAGTTGATTAAAACATATGGGTGGTTATCTTAAACGTGACTGCAATGCAATTAACTTTAAAAGGTGGTACGTATCTTTGGAGAAACCAGGAAGAGTGAACTCATTTTTTTGAAGGCATCCAACCCAAAATACACCAAAGTCACTTCCTCAAAACACATGACACGTGAACGGGGAGTGCACTGGGCCGACCAGCACAGAAGATGCTAACTGTTTTTATGATGCCACTGTACATCTGGATGTGCATTAAGTCCACTTGGCTTAGTGGCCTGCCCATCACTCATATTCTACTAATTAAATGTATTTATCGAGGTATATTTTCATTATTTATTGTTTATAGTTTATTTTTACAGAGTTTATAGTTTACTACTCAGAGTCTTTTTCTATTTTGGCAGTTTTGCTTTCTTGTAAAATTGGGAACTAAGTACCTCATTTCGTTCCTTTAATGTACAACCATGTTCTGGACAAATAAAAACCTTGAATCCTTGAATGCACAGGTAAAGTGCCAAAAGGTAGGTAGGCAGACAGGCAGGTAATGATTTTGTCAAATCATCTGATCTCTCATGGCTGTTGGAATACAATAGGATTGGGCATTTAAAGCAAAAATACTGTTCGATATTCACTGGGAACTAGTCGACTTTTACTCGAAGCTTCGCCCCAGTTTTCAAAGATGGCGTATACGGATGCTCAGTGACGTATGAGGTCTGTCCGGGGATATAATAAAGTGTGTTTTTTTTAACGAGTTATTTTTCTGTAATTAATTAATAGAATTATGTCCAACTTTTATTTGGTTATTTTGTCATACTGTGCATAGTTGTTGCAGACTTATGATATAGTAGTTTTGCCTGGCAAAGTTTGCACTTGTCCTTAGTTTCAGTGCGTTTTTTCGAAAGAGTTCCTCACAGAACTCTCTGGCAGCTGCTCTCTGCATTTCTCTCTGGTTCCAAATGTCACAGCGACCCGTTTTACCGGCACCTAGCGCGCATGCTTTCTTCTTCTCTTGTTATTTAATGGCGGTTAGCAAACAGCTTTCAGAGGCACTCCTGCCACCGTCTGGCAGGAGTACCGCATTACAACCAGGCGCCAGTAAGAACAATGGAAAAAAATAAATTAATGACTATTCGAATATTGGAAATTCATGACCCATCCCTAGAATACAAAGGCCTGTTCAGATCAAAGATTTGCCAGGAGACAATTGAAAATTAGCAATGGCTCGCTATATATGGTCAATAATGAATTGAAACCTGCCAGTTTACACGAACATAACTAGATGGGATGGTGTCTGCCCCGGCTTTGTCGTTGGTGTGGTGTAGTGCATATCGCAGCAAGTCCGGATCTCTGTTTGACTGAGGGCGGGCCTGAGCTACACAACACATACAAAGCAGAGAGGCAGGACGAAGAGTGGGCTTCGGCTGGATTTATACAAAATCGGTTACTGTCCTGCAAGGTTGTGTCGAGGTGTGAGTGTGTTTATCTTTGCTTTTATTAAGACACAGCTGGTCCTCAAACAAATTAATGAGTGGATCCCCTCTTTCCTCTCCATCACATGTGTTCTATTATCTTAAACTTTTATAAAACCTGTCGTTTCACCACATGCTTTCAAGAAATACTTAAAGAAGTAGCCTATTAGAGCAGGATAAAGTGTAAAGTACAAGGCATGCACATTGGCCGTCCCTGCCGGACTGTGAGATAATATTTATACTCCCATAAATGAGGTCAAAAAGTTATTCAACATTACAAGGGTTCATTTAGGCTGAACAAAAATTTAAGTCTTACCTGTGAGGGTGTGTCTGTTTCATTGATGGGCTGACCGTCAAATCGAAACCGTATTTGCCTCATTGCCAGACCCTGTGTGGAAAGAAAAGGAAATATAATGCTTAAGATATCATTAATCAAGATTAAGGGACGCCCTGGTGATCTGGGCATTAAGGTGCCAACACAGCAGGTTTGCTTGTTTGTTTCACCTCATTTACTCTCATCACTCTCAACTCATTGACTCTGCCATTCTGATTTACTTATATACTGTTATATCCACCAGGTGGTTAAATCTTATACTGTACTGTACTTACTACTGCACTATCTTATACTATTATATCTACTGGTCACTTAGTATAGTATATTATATAGTGTGTTATATTGTAGTATTCTATATGTAAATGTTCATAATGTACAGTATTACGATATTGTTATTGTTACCATACCATACGGTATACTATATTACATTACACTATACTATATTATATTATACTATAATTGCAATCTTTACCATTATTCTACTTACGCACTTTATATTGTACCATTTCATAAACCTTAGAGCTCATACCATACTGTATAACCTCATTCTGCATACCATGTCACTATATCCCACAACTGTCACTTTAACTTGTCACTTACTCCTACTTGTATAACAGTTGTATATACCTTGTATTTTTATATGTATCTATCCTTATTTTATACTGTATTCACTGACTTGCTACTTTGTCTTGGTACTGCTGTAACACCCGAATTTTCCCCCTGGGGATCAATAAAGAATATTCTTATATTCCTGCTCTCTCTGTTGATGGCTAACTAATACAGGCAAAATGTCCCTAAAGACATTGGTTTATTATAAAATGTAAAATTACATGAGTGATCACAAAAGTAAGTACGGTCACCCTGGATCTCTCAGCTGAGTCCCTGGCCTGCTGTCTAACATCTTCATGTTCAAGCTAGCACCACTGTAATAAACTTAAAGATGGCTTCTTTTGAGCAGTAGTAGTATTTGTGTTGCTGTCTCACCTGCCGTTCACAATACGCTTTCATCAGTTTGCTGAGAGGAGTGTGCCGTTTGATCTTGAATTGCACCACTGAGCCATCCTGCCCTGCCACCTTCAGGTTGATGTGCTCATTGTTCTCCGTCTTCACTCCCTCCTGAAGGAGAGAAAAACAAAAAGTTTGAAGAGAGGTTAAGATGTTGTCTGAAACTGATGTAAGGAGACACAAGAGGAAAAATGTAACCTCCAACATAAGTAATGCATGTTCAAAGCCCTTAATGTCAGGGTCAGACACAACATAACTGATGTTCAACATGCAACCTTTTCACATCACGTATGTTGATTAAATTTATATCGATGCTAACGTTACTTTTGTATTTTACCTGCACCTAGTGAGCACTGAATTGAAGACTGTCGTGGTTACTGAGCTTAGAAAAGGAGCAGCATCACAACTTACACGTTAGCATTAGCTTTAGCAATTGTCCCTGGCCTACAACTGATGATGCCCACCGGCCTAGTCAGGATGAAAATTACATCCAGCACTTATCAACAATCACTTTTTAGCTCGAGTACTCTGTTGTGTGCCGGTGATGTGCACAATTTAACACTTTTGTTATATTAAATTCGCTCAAAGTTAACGATTCATCTTTCTCCTCTTGTAATACTGCATCTCTCACCTTAGGCTTCTCACTTTGATTCGGTTCTTGCTAACATAAGCTGGAAATACCATCACTGAGTTATAACCGTTATAAGAAACATGTAAATCACATAGTTTTCACATCATTTCAGATGTATTAATGATGTGTATACAAATAGACTTGGGATATTTCTTTCTTTCATACCGCCCGGGACTCTGGCAATTAGCCACGTTAGCTTATTATGCTAACTTCACCCGCTAAGTTAGCTTACGAGCTAGCACGATAGCTCTCGTTTGGGCTGTAGCCGTCTCTAAGTAAGCTACCGTTGGTGGATTGGTTTGACGTTTACGGTGCCATATGTTCAATTACCTCACACAAAATGGGTACAGATAGGGGAAAAAACCCATTATAAAACCATCTCCTCACCTTGGGTTTTTCGTCTGCCATGGCTGCTGCTGCTGCTGCGTCTGCCTGCGTCTGCCTGCGCCTGTTCTACTGCGTCTGCGCACTCCGGCGCGCCACTTTCTGCTCCGGCTGCACTGCACTTCGAGCAGCTGCGCCAATTCTTGAAGCATACTGTTCCAAACATATAATTCCTCTCTGTTCGCCATCCTAACGTGTAAGTTTAAATATTGGTTCAAGGTGACACAGAATAAACATCTTAATGATTAAGCGTCTTTCTATCAGTGTCGGTAACCTACTAATTCCACTGCTGTTTCTGATCTCTTTAGATCAAAGACTGTATATATAGATCTAATCTTTTTGTGCAGTCTATGCTTTAGATGGATCAGCAATAACATGCATGTATGATATTATTGTGACAGTTTTCATTTTGCTCCATGAGTACTGCTACTACTATATGCATATGATTATATTTTTTTTTTTACACTCTGCTATTGCTTATATTTCTTTAGTAAAGAATCTGATTATAATGTAATGGAAATACCCTTCATCATTGTGTTGAACGTGTAACTATTTTCGGTCTTCAGATGCTAAATGATGAGGCAAAAATGTGTGAAATTTGTAATACAAATAGATACTTATCAATCTTTATTTTTTTTTTTACCATGCAAAGAAAAAGCTTTTCAAAAAATATGCAATGACAAGTTCATATAACAATCTAAGACAAATAAATAATTTTATAAGAAATATATAGAGAATCTCCCCTAAAGAGCACTAATAGCCCCAGAAAAGCATATAAGTAAGTCTTTGATGAACATATGGCAGGCCTTATGTTTTGAAGTAGCCACCAACTTTATACCTCTCATGTGAGCTAAACATTCACAATAGACTGAAAATCACCTACCCCATTAAGCTTTGTTTCCACAATATGGTCTAACGTCAGGGGCTGTAAATAACATTTAATCAACTTATGCCTAACAATATATACCTCTGTCTGCAGGGGTTAATTGTTGGCTCGTCTTCACTTCCTTCTATAAACGTGTTGCTGTACCTGAAAAGTAAAGGGGGCTAATGTCTCTGGCACAAGGCTGATATTCTATTGGACAGAACTTTTTTCTTATTAAAAATACTACCCATAGTGCACGTGCCCTTGACACATAAATCATCAAAACCCACTTTTGTTAAATAATGTAACATTATTAAATAACTGTCTGAATATTAGCATGAAAGCCTCAGACAACTACCTATTTGTACCTTCCTTACTGGAATAATGAAAGTGCCCGGCCATCATAAGGAGTAACACAGCTGTACAATTGTAATACCTTACAGGATATTAACAGATCTGACACCTTCCTCCCAAAAAAAATAAAAATAAAATACAGTTATGATAATAAATACTGACAGACTGAAAACAACAAGAGTTAGTAACCGAACTCAGAAGACAAGTAACAGTATTCAGTAGTAAATGTGAGACATATTGGAGGAAGTAAACTAAGTTTAACGGTTTCTTAATGAGCCAATCTGTGAGTGCTTTGTATTTCATAGCTCAGGGGCTCTTGTCTGCTCCTGTCCAATGCTTTTAGCGTAAAACATTGTTACCATAACAAGTCAGCAGGTCATATATTTAATTTCAGTGGGGCCGCTTGTTCCTATGAGCCTGGACTCACAGGCACCAAAAAGTGCAAGTGTTCTCTAATCTGTTCTTACATGACGGAGGGATAGGAGTAAATATGAACATTAAAATTAGAGAAACATTAGTATTATAATAGAAAAAAGTAATAAAACTAACAATAACTTAACAATTTAACATTAGCAATGATTTCCCCACATCAAAACCCTTTGTTACTGCACCACACTGACTGCCTCTGGCGCTGCAGCAAAGTTGGATGTTCGCTGCGGGACACTTCAGAGGGCCATCTCAAGCAGAAAAACTCCTTCAAGGTCCATTTAAGTTTAAATTACACTCTTCCAACATTCTTTTCCCTAAAAGCTTTCCAATACTACCCTTTGTCTTGACCTCAGAGCTGCTCTGACAAGCTAAATTGATAAAGAAGTCTTGGGAGTGTCAGACGCAGCGCTATAGAGCCCCCCATGTGTCAGCAGGCGGAAACTCGTTCACCTCCCCCACTTCTGTGTGCGGCTGCTCTCCCAGCATGAATGTCAGTTTGTATCTCATCCGAACCTTGTCCTGAAAAACACACAAACAATCAGCTTGGTTTCTTTCAGTAGCCTGCTTCAATACAAAATCTTTCGTGCTTTGTCAACGTCAGTGATCATTATATCCTCAAAGCTTATTGGTTGACTTCTAAGAGGACGGGTTATACTTTGCTGTATGATATGACTTCAAATATATCACAGCTGAGGTAAGTTTGTGCTATGTCAATGAATACATGATTTATGCAGCAATAAATGTATGAACAACAACAACTAAAGGCTGTACCTTAAGAGGATTTGCAAGCAGCATAACCTGAGTGATGGCAGCAGGAGGAAGGATGGGGTTAAAAGGAACCAGCTCGGTCCCTGAGGGGGGTTGCAGCTTCACTTTCATTGTCTGGAGAATTAGCAGAACAGACATAAATGTACATTTAATACATCATTTCATTTTCAGGAAATACATATATAAAATACATAAAAGAATCCTTTAAAAAACAAATAGTTAATGTAGCTTCCTATGCAGTGACAGTGTTATCACAGAGGCACAGCAGGTTTTACCTTGGGAACAGCAGCTTGAAGAACAATGTTTTTGACAGGCAGCGGGGCTGTGTTCAGCATGGATGCCACCATTACCAGTACATCTGGTCTGCCTGGTGGACATTCAGTGGCAAAATGCAGCAGAACACGCACCCCATTTTTGTCATATGCTGTCACAGGACACACTTGACCTTTCAGCACACATAGAGAGAAGTAACAAGTGATTATTACAGAGATCAACAAGGCATTCGGTGACAAATACACCTGACAAATAGTCCGCTTCTTGTTGCTTCCAGTGTAATCAATATACAGGGGATGGTTTCAAATGCGTCTTGCCTTTGGAACATGCTGTGTAATTACCAAAGTAAAACTTTGAGAATCGATACAAAGGGTAATTGAGGCAAAATGTCACCCAGTGTTTTCTGTTGTTTGTCAAGTTCCCCAATGTCCCCACTAAGTGGCAGTAAAGTCTAGGGTTATGACCTACCCTGCATCCTCGCTAGAGGGTTTTTATCAAGGTTGGGTGACAAGACAATGTTTTTATTTCAGATTGCTTTTGTCATAATAATGACCAAATTCTTACGTGGCTTCAAAATTACAGGTCCAGATTCAGTGATTTTTCTTTTTGTGGATAGTGGTCAACAAATAATTAAGAAAAGTACTCACAGAAAACACACAGCAGATTTCATAGAACTCACTTGGCTTGATAACATCCAAAGGGACAAACACGTTGGCAAGGGACACCTCTTGGCCTCTGCCTGGACTGGCCTGGCTCAGAGGGAGGATGGGGGAGAGGGAGCGTAACAGAGGGCTGTCATCTGCCTGACTACTGGAAGCTGGGAGATTGGACCCGCCTTGCATTCCTCCAAGGAGCAGGGAGGTGGACGTGGTGGAGGTGACACCGAGAGTGGAAGACAATGGAGCAGGAGCAGAAGGATCCTGACTCTTGACCAGCAAGCTGCCTAAGTCCATCGCACCCGCTGTACTGTGTAGATCAACAAGTGTCTTGGTAAAAGAGATATCACAGGCACCACAATGATTTAACGTATGACATCAATAAATATCATTAAGCTATAAGAAGAGAGAGAGAGAACAGAAGAAAGATGAAAGAAATGCTTCCTGAAATTTCAAAGCAATAGCGTTTGCTTTCAGGTTTAGTAATCATAAGTTAGCACTTGATTTTCAACTAAACAAAACAATACCAACGTTGTGACGCTTGAAACACTGGCAGCTAACCTGACCAGTTTTGCCAGCCTTGGCATTTTAATTAGTACCAATGACTGTATATATAGATGGACGACGCCGTGTCTCCATCTGCTCTCATTGCACGAAATTGATGCCAAAATAGCCCCCATGATGGGCACTGCCATCTTGTGATGGTGACGTCATTTGGAGCCAGAGTCTGTGCAGTAGAGATCGGCGGGTGGAGCCGCCATAGCCACTTCCGCTAACCAAAACACACACTTAACTTAGCAAAAAAACAGCAAGGATCCCGCATGCCTGCGAATTTAACAGCAGAACAGCTTCTTGTGTTGGTCTGAAGCAGACGCTCACAGATATGGAAACTTCAATGACTGTAGTGACTGTTTTAGTTACGCTTCCTCTTGCTGTTCCTCCTCTACTCTGCTAATCTGGAACAGATCGGAATCGCATTTGTCAACAGAGCTGTCAATCATCCTTTTAAAAACCTTAAACTAACTAATTAAAACTAAACTTACAAGAAAAATGAACACATGTAAATCAGCATGATAAGAACTAACTGTAAAGACAGAAACCATGTTTGAGAAAAATGTAATTGGCGTGTATTTTGGTTTTATAGTTTGACTCATGTCCCATCTGTTAACATGGGGAGGCGGGCTTTATGACCTATACTGCAGCCAGTCAGCAGGGGGCGCTCTAAATGCATGTTTTAAAAATGTAATGAGGAGAGTATTCAGAATAAAAACATCAGAGCATTTTACCCCCTTGCTCAGAGCGATGTTGCTTGGTTAAAGCACTTAGTACTCCTCTTTAAGTAGCTGCATGACCCAAAGTCACATTATAACAAAGGTTAAGAGAATCATGCGGAACAATTTGCCATTCTGAGAGCAGTTGACATGCACTTGAAATTTCATTAAGCAGAAAGGAGAAATGACTGTTTAGTGTCACTGAGCAGAAGTGCCTTTCAACATGAGTGATTCAACACACAGGCCTGCCAATCGGACGAAGGCCACGCGCCATTTACTTGTTTTTTTAAAACACGTTTTACTTATTTTTTAAATTAGGACTCACTTTTTAGGACTGCCGAGGTCCAGCAAGGCAAGGCTTTGAAAATTGTGACTGAAAATAGTTGCAGACGAGTCGGACCCTCCAGCTGAAGTAGAGACCTGATGTGCGGGGACATGTGTGGCTGAGGGAGCAGACGAAGCCATACTGAAGGATTGAGGAAGAGCTGTAGGGGCTGTGCTGATGGATACTGAGAGGCTGAGAGGCTGTGGGAACATGACGGACGTTGTTGAGACGGATTCTGTGAAAACCGAAGGCGTGGAGAAGACGTCGCCGGGGAAACTTAAATCAGATGAAGTTGTGGAGGGCTTGGAGGAGCAAACAGTTGCTGAAATAGCTTCAGGAAACAGTGAAGGTGCAGATAAGGCAGGAACCGAAGGAGAAGTCGTGTCAAAGAGATCCACATCTTGACTTGAGACCTGGAAATATATGGTAATAAAAAACACTGATATTACTAATAAGATAATACTTAACATTATTATGCATTATTGTACAGCGTTTAAATACCTGTAAAGATGAGAAATGATTGCTCAGGTTTGCATTTGTTGAATTACACGGACAAGGATTGGGTTCGTTGAGGCCTGTAAAACAAGTCATATCTCCATGTTAACAAGACATTCCCAAACAACACTTGAAGTCCAGTGTTACCATGAAAAACAAACTGTGTCACCTAAAGATAGCAGCTCTTCATCCAAGATAGAAAGTGCTGCAGAGGGTGTGCTGGCGTTGGGGGGCTGAGTGTTGTTGACAGCAGACCCACAGAGCAGGTCAGCAGGAATAGACAGAGAAGATGTCGGGGGCTGCTGCTCTGGTGGAGAGACGCTCTGGTTGTCCAAACCCACCAGGTCAATCAGGATCTCCGACTGGTTCGTGCGAGCGATGCCTTTTAGAGGTAGAATAATATTGGATGTAAGAAAACAGATGTAAATATTTCTAGTAGATCTGCACAGATGAGTCATTCTGTTTGGCAAAGATGGAGGGGGGGAGGGGGCTCCATAGCTACACTTTGCACTCACACAGCACAGCGCTGATGATATACTTTAATAGAGCAGTACATTCATTGGACATACTTATAAGACTCTTAAGACAAAGTTTTTAACATAAGGCTTTTTTTAACTGTGTAAAGCACTTTGAAATGCTCTGTGTATGATGCTGCTTTATCAATAAACCTTCCTTGCTTTGTCTTGCCATACCCGGATATTAAATCTCTATCAGCTAATAATCAAACTGCAGCAGGTGGGACAGATAATGTTTAATTTAAGGATATAATCTCGAAGATTTTCATTTAAATAAATGTTTGTTAAGTCCCCATCTATCGCTGCATGAGGTAACACGATGGTGATTGAGTCTATGGCCCACTGATGAAAGCCTTTGTATTTGCAGTATTATGGACTGGGTGTCTGGTGCGACTTTCGGTTGGAGCCATTTCAGTTGGAGCCAGGGTGGCGCTGTGGGTGGCCTAGGAGTCTATTTAGGTGTCAGATTAATTGCTACAGGTGTGGCACACAGCGAGGTGTATTGTTTCTGACCGTGAGGCAGACTGGAGGTGGTGTGATTTATTTTGAAGTTTTGTTGAATAAGAAAGAAATGAAAATAGAGATATACTCTGTTAATATAGAAAAATAAATGGATTGACATATCCGACTTCAAGTTTTGGCCTTGAAGTTTCTTGGTGACACCAGAGGATCAGAGAGGTGTAAAGGACACACGCCATCTACACCAGAGCCACGAGTACATGACCCAAACCAAACGGTCATCATCTACTATGGCTGAACAAACAAAGATGGATGACTGCAGATACAACTTCAAAAATAAGTAAAAAATCCAGAGAAAAAGAAACAAATTGGACGCTCAGATGAAGGCAAACAGTCTAAAAAGGAAAGCGACCGTCAGCGAAGGAAAATCAGGAGTTACAACCGTTACAAAGGGAGCCAACCGTGGACGTCTGGATATATGGAAGGTGTACTACCGTAATTACTGTTTACCGCCATAAGGTGCCACCAAAGAGAACGAAACTGAAATCTTCGAGATTATATCTTTAAGTTGTGATATACACAAAAAGAATGCTTTCATTGAAGATATGTCAGAAACTGCACGGCTAAACGGCACAAATATTAGCCGCATGCAAAGGAGACTTTTTGTCAACACACGATGAACATATAATGCTCTGCCCACGCCAGGTGGCACTCACCCTGTCTGACTGACGTTTGCGTTTGTTGTGCTTCCTCTGTCTCTCCATTGACAGTACGTCCTTCCACAATCTTCTTATAAGAGTTAATGACATGGGAAAGGTCATCGCTGGCCTGCAGGATGTCTCCTGGTAAGTGCATTTTAAAAAGGTCAGACTGTGGTGACGTTTATATTTACATACTTTAAACACAAACAACGTAGACATCATTTGGTTCACAATTTATGAGTCGAGAGGTCATCAGTGGTCTTGCCTGATGAGATGTTGGTCTCAATGGAGGACCAGGCTTATGTAAACACTGACTCTTTTCATACATAAATTACGATGGAGGGAAAATGTCTTCAGTATTAATAGCGCTTAAGAAAACAGTTGTTACCCAAGCTGCTGTCATTATCCTCCGTCTCAGTAGCCAGCTGAAACACAGTTTGCCTGAGCTTGTCACAATCTCTGTACAGCTCCTAGAAAAAGCAGTTTGAAAAATATCAGTCATCCATAGTCATTGTCACTTAATACAATGATATTAAATTAATTCTTACATTTCACAAAGTGTTCCAATGTTCATTTTTATAATAAATTACTTGTTTTCGAGGCTGCCTGGGCAAGGTGTTGGAAAAGTAACAGTGTTTTCAGAAAGGTCAACTGATGCCAAAAGAAATAATTTAAGGGGTTTCGAAAGGTCATTCGAGCCACATAACACAGAGAACGAACCCCAATGAGCTCCTTGTCTCCGTCTGTCGAGTCTTGTGGGCTGAAGTGAGCAAGCATCTCATTAAGGAGTTTGACGCTGTTGTTGACGGCCTCCAGTGTGCTTATTTGCTTTGTGGCTTTCTGCGTCCTCACCTCATCCTGAAAGAAAAGGTTTCAGTGCATTTGAAGGTACACACATTTTGAAATTAAACCTGAGAAATCTGTTCAGGAATCTGTTTTCCTATTTCTCTCAAAGAAAGTCACCAGAAATCAGGCTAAATTTAAACATAACAATCAAAACATTTTGACGCAGACACACCTCCTTGACCATGTTCTTGATGAGCCGATTGGCCTCTTGCAAATCTTCAGGCTTTTTGCTCTTCAGCAGCTCTGATAGTCTCTGCAGAGAGATAAGAGAACCTTCCGTAAGTCAACACTCGCTGCCATTTCCCAAAGATTAAACCAACACAAGCAGCAAAGCCGTACCAGCCCCCAGACCCTGAAAAAACTTGATCCATAGATCGCCTGCAGTCAACGAAGAGTAAACATTTATATCAGTAACAGCGGGTAATGGAGCAGAAAAATAGAAACAAACAACAGCAGCTTGTGTGGTCAAGGAACATTACATATGTCCCTTTTTCTGTGCGAGTGCAAAGCCTTTAGTCGGTGATGCAAGAGCAAGACAGGAGAAGAAATAGAGAGAGATCGTCTTCTTCTTTTGATCCTGTCTAACCTCTCAGTCCATACAAGGTTCCGACAAAAAAATAATTCACAATAAGGAATAAGAGAAAACATTGATAACATTAACATATCTGTCTGTCAAATGAGAAGCGACAGCCAGGACATGGTTAGCCTAGCCTAGCATAAAGGCTGGAAACAGCTATTCAAACAACGTCTTAAACACCTACAGCACATGTAAAGCGCACTAATTAACATGTTCAATCTGGTTTGTTCAATCACAAAACAAACAAACACAGTAAAAAAAAGTTGTGATTTCAAGGGAAGTTTTGTGTTGGACTATTTCTTAGCGGGGGCAGTGACTTCCTGTCGTTAAGCTAAACATGTAATGGACAGACAAGAGAGATGTATTGATCATCTCATCTAACTCTCAGCTGGAAAGCCATTAAGGCTATTTCCAAAAATGTCAGACGATTCTTTTCACTGTGATCAGCAGGGAGGTTCTGAACACATGCAGGCACTTGGATACTTCGACTAAAGTGCCTTAGACAGAAACATACAAGACTTATAAATAGTACAAGTCAGATATAGCATATGTATGTGCCAATAAAACATTTAATCAAAAGTGTCTGTCTGACTTTTGTGCAACAAGCTGCAGTATTTAGACAAGCACTTCCTAATCCTAAGACAATTGTTCTGACCTTGCTCTTCTTCTCATCATCAAACACAGGGTTCTTGGGTCGAGGAGATGGTGACGGCATTAATGTGGCATCAAGACAGATTTCTGGGTCAACCGAAACAATACCTGAAACAAAATGACAACAGGCAGCTCTTACACTACGAAACAACAGTCTCAGGACTTAAAACAGTTCAAAGCAAAACAAAGTCATAAACCATAGTTTACTGTATTCTTTTTTTCCTTTTGTATGTCACCGTTATGAATTCATATTGTTTTACTATTATTGGGTATTGTTTGGATTTTAACAGTTCTTACCCCGATGCTGCCTCTTCCTGTTTTTTAGGGACAGGGTCAAAACAGGCAACACGTTTATTTCACCTAGCGCTTACTGTACGAGCCACAAATCTAAGTTTTGCTTGATTCTAAGCTTGATAGTTTTGCAAATTTTTATTGTTTGCTGTGAATTAGTTATTGGTGGTGGACGTGTTCACCAGAAGCTGCGGTAATGTCACTGATTATATGATTTCATGCACCTCATCATTTCTGTTTTTTGGTATTGACGGAGAGAGGGTGAGCTCGGGAGCGGATATTTTCTGTTAATTGATGAATGCACGTACGACAATTAATAATACGAGTTTTTATTTTACGAGCAGGTAACTGGTACCTTTTTGTGTTTCGTGTTCTGTGGAAGAATAAATTAATAAATGGTGGAATACGTATCGTTTTATGGATTATCCTTACAGCGTGATAATCGTCATTTTCATGGAAAATCAATAAACGGTTCCAGCATTTCGAATGTAAGGATTTGCTCCTTCCTTTGAATTATTTTACTATGTTCCATTTATTTATAATAACTGACAGGTTGGGACTATTGGTCGGACAAAATATAAAAGTATATTCTCTTAATAATACTTCTGAACTTTTTCTGATGAAACAATGCAGCACTTCTACTTGTAACAGTACTTTTAAGTGTGGTACTAAATAAAAATGAATTCTGAATACTTCCTCTATAACTTCCCACTTCAGGTAAAAATTAAAAAAGATATGTATGAATTATGAAAGTCATTGTGTTTTTTAACAAGCGAGGTTAGAACACCAACACTCTAAACCCCTTTCAGATTTTGAAACCGGTTTTAATTTGAAACCAGTTCTCGAAGCCTGCATATCTTAACAGTTTCTATGCAGTTGCTGTCTTACCCTGGGACTTCAGCATCTGATAGGCTTCAAAGATCTTTGCTTCATCTGGCAGGGACACCGTCCAACTGTACAACATTTCGATCACTTTGGTCTTCACTTGCTCTGATACTTTGTCTCCTAGATACTGAAAGATAAAAAGATCCACAGTTTCAAATAACATTAAACATAATTTGAAGAATCTACATTAGAGAGGGACTGAACATTTGCCACTTACTTTGGGTGAAACCACCTTAATTAATTCATTTAAAAACCTAAATTTCCCGACTTCGCTGTGAAACCTTCGCCCACAGTTCTTCATACAAGCCTCGAGGACCTAAAAAAGGAACACAATCTGAGACAAAAATCTTGTAATTGTAGACCACTTCATGCTGAAGGATGTCACAATGAAAACCATAGTGAATTTATCATACTACCAACCATCAACGCTTGTATGGCCTCCCATTCCTGAGGGGACTGAATCTTGTGAGCCAAAAGTCTTACGGATATTTGTGGGCTGGAAATTATAAAAGAAACAAACAATACAATGTGAAGTCAATAACAGAAGCAAGACACAGTCGTGGGCTTCATAATAAGCAGCACATGTTTAGCAAATTGAGACACAACATTGTGTAAGTGGGTTTATTAAATGAATGTGACCATACCCTTCTAGCTCCTTATTGATTTGGTCACAGAAGCCCATTATATACTCCCAGTCCTCCTGCCTGTTGGAAGGGTTAGTAGCTTTGTCTGGAAAAAAATAAGGATATGCACTTTCATGTACATGAAGCCTTAGCATAGCATAGATTTACAAACAGACACACATATATGGAAGTAAGTCTATCTTGTCCCTGGAAAGCTAATGAAGGCTGGAGCTTTGTAGCTTTGCAGATGTAATTCAAGACGGGATTATCAAACTCTATCCCTTCAGAAACCACCTCACAAACAACACTGACAGTTGTTCGTTTCAAGCTCATCTTACGTTATGAATTCTCTTTTACGTGGCCCCCAGACTCTTCTCTGATCCAGTGTGTTGTTGTTTTTGACAGCCCTGTCTGAACTTGGATTAAGTTAACGCCTCGAGGTGTTTACAACAGCGTCTGTAACTCCAGGCAGTAAATGTGTATGCGCACTACGGATCACCAGTAGAATAATAATACATATTTTGACACCCTGAACATACCGACTATTAGTCAAAGACACAAGTAAAGCAAACACCAAAGCTCCTTCTGGCTAACAGCTACTCCCATCATCTACCAGAAGCTGTCTGTGTTAGCCACTTTCTGACAACACAGACGAATATGCAGAAAATATTCGACAACAATCATTGTCAAGTGAGTCCAACTAACGTTTCAGACCCCCTCCGTTATTCAGCACTTACGTGCAAGTCTCTAATTTGAATGCATGACTTGAAAAAGGAGTTTTAGTATGAACTTACTAAGCCAGGACTCCAACGACTCTCCATCGTCCGCCATATTTGCACCCTAGCAAACAACGCGTGACTCGTCCTGATGCATTCACTTGCTGTCGGAGAAACGGGAGCTGCTCTCCGCTACCTCAATTACATTTTTTTTAGGGGAGACCGGGGATGGTAGTAACACTTTTTGTTTGAGCATCTGTAACTCAGTGGTTGTTTGTGCTAGATCTCTCAGACCTTGATACACTGGACCCATATTTTGTCTACTACAAATAAAACTCAATTAAACTTCTACTACACAATCACAGATTATGTGAGTTAAAGTCAAATACAAAGAGATCCATTCTTACAACCTACCCCACTACTGGGGTGAGTTGTAACACTAGCTGTGGAAAGATGTAACAATGACAGGACATGTGCTGAAATAAGATCCAGACTATTCAATTTATGCAAGAACTTTATTGAAGAATAAAGAATATATCATTCTATGAAGGATATGGGAGTGTTCGATATTGATGACATCACGGCAACTCTTTTCTGATTGGTCAAATGACAGTGTTACAACTGACCCAGTTGGTTTCTCCTATGATTGGGTGAAGGCTGAATTATTTTTTAATTACATAGATGTGTGTAACATTATCATATCTCTATTGTTATGTATGTCGAACACACGTGCACAATATAAAGCCCTCTTGTTCTGTTGCATCAACAATTAAAGCTCACTCTCTCATGTACACGTAGTAGTAAGGCAGTGGATGTTCATGTGCTAGAAGAGAGTGGCTTTGAGGATTTTTTTTATAGATTCTATAAAAAAATATTCTCCAAAGTTGCCTTAAAGTACCCAAGCTTAAATCTTACTACTTTGCTCGTTTGTATGAGTAGAGTCCCAGATGCTTTTCTTAGTAGTTGGTAGAGACTTAAAAAAACCCTGAGTGTGATATAAACATAGAATATTAGTCATTTACAATTCACCATAGTCACTTGGAGGCCATTTTACTCTGACCTGACCCCTGGTTGAAAGCTTAAATGCTGTTTTAATGTTGTCGTGCTTTGTTCCAGGTTGACAAAGGCTATAAACAGAGGGATAGACAGATCTGATCATTACACCGCGTCTTGATTCGTCAGCCACTAAAAAGGCAATTGATTGTAAATACCTGGAGGGACATTGGGTCATGTTATCATAATATATTAAGTTATAACAAAGATAACGCCTTAGCTACAATTAGATGACAACTAATTTTAGCATTGTTCACTTCTTAGCTAAGACCACGGTTTAATAGTGTTTCCTGTTTACAGTCTAGTACTGAGTCCCTGAAGTCAGAAAAGCTGATACATTTTATTTTGTGCGCACAAGTTATTATCTTTTGCGCACAAGATAATTATCACATGAGAACAAATTACTATCTTGTGACACAAGATAAGCAGTTGTGTAGGCCTACTCTCTCTTATATTGTGTGATGAACCAGGCATAAACATCACTTTTGGCTCCAACAGAAACATATTAAATCTCTCACAGCCACCTTTGTAGTACTAATAAGCTCCAAAAATGTTAAAACACAGAACTATATATTTTGCTAACTGTTAGTAAGTGAGATGCACCGTGGAGATTTAGCTAGTAAAGCACAATAACGTGGTGAGCCTATTCAGCAGATCAATATCATCACAAAAGCCTTTGATATTGAATTCAGAGATTCTCTCAAACAAACCATAGGGTTAAACAAGTCTTTAACCCAGAAAACAAACTTATTTTAATGTATTTCAGCAGAGCTTATTACATACTCACACAACATGGGGCGCATCCATCATGCCTGCAGAGGCGCTCATGTTACACACAAAATGCCAGTCCCAGTGAAACACTCACAAAAATACAAAAACATTATTTACACAATTAAATTAGCAAATTACTGGCGAAATAGAGGCAAATAATCATTAGCATTAATATAATAACTTATGCGCACAAGATAATAACTTGTTCCCACAATATAATAACTTGTGCACACAAGGGGAGTCTAGGAGTAAAGACGATCGAAAGGGAAGGCATAAATTCCTGGTTTAAGATAATGTTAGCTAATGAGCTCTGGCAACATTTCAGGCTAAACCAACATATTTGATAACTTAGCTACCAACGGCTTAGTCTGAACACCACATTCATTTAACCAATTCATAGATGACAATACAATTACCTCGCTGACATTGTCTTTAGTTAGGAATTACTTTCCTAAAGTGTTGGTTAACACTAGCTGTAGGAGATATTTATGTGTTCTTAGTATTCAGTTGTGTATTTAGTTTACTAATAATAATAGTTTGATTATTCTAGTCGTTTGGTTTATTTAGATCACATTTTTGATTATATTTTCCTTTGCTCGTTATTTGTTTAGTTACATTTTTTGTTTGTTTAGTATATTTAGTTTTTTAGTCAGTGTTTTGTTTTGTTTGGACACTGTGAGCACCTGTGTTTACAAAGGTAGGTAGGCAGGTGGAGGACCAGCATGCACCTGGGTGGGCGTATGTTTTTGTTTTTTTACCAGCGCAAGAGAGGCAGCAGGAGCCATGATTTCTTTTTTCTTTTGTTTGCTTGCAAAGAAAGCTTTGAAAGAACAGTGGACTTCTTTTTCCTGCGTACACCACATCCCCATGGTGCATCAGTGGCAGTGGATTATGTTTGATTTAATGTTAGTTTTGATTGATTTTTCAGACAAATGGCCACTACAGTAGCAAACAGCAATGCTAGGAAGTGATGGGTTCCAAGATTGATTATTTGGCATCTTGTTTTTGGATATTCTCCTCGAGTCATACAGTTAAATGTAAAAGTAGTGTTATTATGGTTAATTTTGAGGTTGAATCTTCAGTGATATAATACAGGGGAAAAACAACAGTGTTTTGCCACACTTACAATTTACAATGAGTACCAATAAATAGATTCTGACAGAACGGCCAAGCTCTCCGTTGGGGGTATACTTCTGTATGGCCTTGTTTATGGCACTGCAGCCTTTCATCAAAGTGTTAGCGACAGAGTCGGATCTGTCATGAGCCAGATGAGCTTGGCTTTCCTGTCATGATCCCTCAAAAGCTCCGGCACTATCAGTTCTTCTGCAGCAGTCCTGCAAAGACACGTCTCTCTCCCACATCTCACTTCAGTCTGCCTGTCATATAAGCTAGTAAATGCCACCACAAGAGCAACGGCCGGGCTCTTGTCCACGGGATTTTCTCTGTGGCTGCAGCTCAAATATGACATGGATTGAGCAGGTGGCTCCGGCACACATCTCAGCTCATGAGACAGATCAGAAAAGGATTGCGATACAGCTCCATCAGAAGGTCGCTCACCTCCACTGAGCTTCTGGGGAGGCAGAAGGAGTCAAATTACGTCCCGGAGCAAAGCCTCATCCCAGTTTATGTGCACTCTGGGCAAATGTTGGGACTTCTGCATTGGATGCCGATTACAGGCCAAGGTTTTTCCGTAGCCACACATGCTGTCACTGAACCTTTGCTCGTCTTCCAGATGGTGCATACTCACCCACACAGCCGACTCCTTCATGTTTCGCTGCCAAGGCTCAGTCCATGATTCCTGCGTGGAATCTTTGCAAGAAGAGGTGAGAACGACAAGAGGATTGGATTAACACCAGGCGTCACTGTGGAGGTTTTGTAGAGATCCGACTTCTCCCCAATCCGCCCCTCCAGAGAGCAGTATGAAACCATCTCATGATGTAACCATATCTGTCCATCCACTCTCTTTGCTCTCTTTGCTCTTGATTTTCCCACAAGACCCTCCTGACTATTTCTGTGAGTCAGAGACATCAGTCATCCTGACGGCTCCAAAGCAAAGGAGCAAGTCATGATGTCTAACACTGATACCGCTATTATCTGACCAGCTCTTTCAGTCCACCGTGGAACAGAGGTGTGCTGCAAGATTCTGCCCTTTGGATTACAGAAACATCCCAATGGAGCGTTCGGGGTCGTCTCTGAAAGTTTCACAGAGTTTTCTGGGCTTTATTAACTTTACCTCATATTTGGCCGTCTCTGTCAAGGTGAACAGGAAGTCTCTTGTGGCATCTATGCTGGGAGTCTCTGTCGGCACACGTTATTTAAAGTAATTGGTAAATTGGGGCTGTGGACGCAGAACTTCAGTCTAATGTAATGTATGCTGGCATGGGTTATAGTGAGGGCAGGTTGGGTTCAGATAAGGTCGAACCAACACAATAAAGGTAAGAGACTGTCATTAAAACCAGGCCTCTTCTTCTTCTTCTTCTACTTCTTCCAGCTATTGTTTTAACATCTGCAAAGTCCGCCCCTCCACACTTTGCTGCCAGGCGCTCCCTGCATGTCTCCCCATTAGCCTAAAGAAGCCCTCATTTGAGCCCTCACAGCTCCTTGCACTGTGTGGCCATGTGGTGGCGGCAACAGCTTAGATAGGATCCACAGTGGGTTTACTGTGTTGTCATTACTAGGAGTAAAATAAAGCAGCACTTTACTGACGTGGTCCTCAGCACTCTATTCATTGTTCTGTATGGTTTGTGTGGTGAGGAGCAGCACGTTAATGAAGGCTCATTAGTTCAAAAGTTAGCTGAGACAGACATGAGAAGGAAAGATGAAACATAAAGGCTTTCTCTCTCTGTCTGGTCTCTCTGATTAATTTAATTAATTCAAACACATGCGGTTGAGACTCATTTTATTCCCAGACGTATTCTGCTCCAACGTCTTTAATTATTTCCCAGCAGTGCAAACGTATCATGTGGTCTGTAACTTAGAAGTAGAAAATAAGACTTTCCAGACACCGAAAAAAGTCCCGATTAGAAGCAATGTGCTGCCTCTGCACCTGTATTTATGCAAAGTCTGATTGGTATTTGTCTCTTTTTGTTTGTTTGTTCTTTGCAGGGAATTCACTTTCAATCTGCGTCTCAGCAGCTTCAGTCAATAAAGCTATCTGAGGAACAAGACGACAAAAGCATGAACTGCAGTCCCGGGAAGATTGACACCATAAGACTGACAGAAATGCATTAGCTGTCATTTGTAAAGGGACATGTAGGTGGAAACATGACGCACCAGCATTCATCCCTGTCACAATAACCGGAAACCTGATGGGTTTTTTTAGCAAATAAAGTACAAAAACAAGAATGTGAAAAGGCCTTTCACATGCGTGTCATTGTTGCTACTTTTAGGCACAGCCCCATTTTAGATTAGGAAGAGGTCTATTTTACTGTCCTTTTAGACTCGTAACACATAATCTAATGTATTATGTGATTGTATGACTGCTGTAAAATATTGAGAGGAATTTGACCATAGTATGACTGGAAATAAAACGTGTTTGAATTAATGATACCAGAAAAGATTTCTTCTTATAATTTGCTTTAAAGAATTAGCAGAAACTGCCCGCTCTGCTGGAAGTCAGAGATTAGCGCCATGTCACATGTTGTGTTAAAGTTCGGGACTTTAAAGTTGTAATCTCAAAGATCTCTTTTTCATTCTCTTTGGCGGCACCTATTGCGGTAATTGCAGGAGCATACTCTTAGATATCCAGACAGTGTTGCATGTGTGACGTCCACGGTTGGCTCCGGTTGCAACTCTTGATTTTCCTCGCTGACGGTCGCTTTCCTTTTTAGACTGTTTGCTTCATCTCAGCGTCCAATTTGTTTCTTTCTCTTTGGATTTTCACTTGTTTTATAAGTTGTATCTGTAGTCATCGATCTTTGTTTGTTCAGCCATAGTAGCTTACTGTTCACTCGCAACACTTGCAGAGAGCGGAAAAGCAGCCGCTTAGCTCCGCCTACCCTCTCTGGCAGACCAACCACTGCTGGCTGATGGAAAACCCGTCACTAACTGGGCGCCGTTTGTGATTTCAAATGTCGCCACAGACACCCAGTCCATAATAACACTATATACTGCAAATGCAAAGGCTTTCATCAGTGGGCCATAGTCTCAATCACCATTGTGTTACCTTGTCAGTGATAGATAGAGACCTAACAGACATTTATTTAAAGGAAAAAGTTGAGCTTCTTACTTTAACAGACAGACATTTATTTAAGAATAGAAGTTCATCAGTTTTTCTCCAAATCAAACACAGCTTTTAGAAACAGCTGGAACAGAAACAAGGAGGGACACTTTGCATTTGCTGGAATAATTGAGAGGATGAAACATGAGGGAGGGATTTTTTATTTACCCACAAATCAGCTGAATTTCTTTGTGTATTTTTTAAAATACTCTTTCTTTTGTTAAACGAACATCTTGTTATTGATCTGTTTTTTCGCAGACATCTTCAGTGTCTGGTTTTTTGAGATAATAAGGGAGAAGACAATCATGCATCAATACAATAAATGGGTGTTACCGCCACAGAATTCAATCAGCAGTATGGTTAGTCCAAAAGAAAAGACCCCAAAAGTGTATTTTTTCATTTCAACCTGTGCAGAGGTGAAGACTAACAGCCTCCTCTGCTCTGCTCTGCTCTGCTCTGCTCTGCTCAGTGTTTGGCAGTGTGTAGCACTGATCTGTCAAAACTCAGGACAGCTTTTCATTTCATCATGTGTGGGTACTTTTCAGAGTTGACTGAAGCCACATAATTCATGGGGAACACGCCGGTCACTCTGTTGCACACTCCTTTTCAACAGTTGGCATCAGACTTATCCAGGAGCTGAATGATGTCTCAGCTCACCCTCCTCCTCGGCTTCAAAGTCAAACAGCGCCTTGTAATGCACACTCTACACGAGCGAGAGAGAGAGGGGAAACAAGAGCTACAGCAGTTTTTAGATAAATGTAACTAAGTAGTTTTAAAGTAGTAAATCTACACACATATTCATGAGGTCTTCTAAATAGCAGGTTATTGCTGTGGTGGCACTGATGATCACTATATCATGTGGAATTTACTGTTGATATGTAGTTGATATTAACAGGGCGCACAGAAGTCTCTGAATCTGTATTTCAATGTGTCATGGGATAATTCTCGTCAGAAGAAAGTTATTTTGAATTCCCCAAAGGTTGGGAGTGTTCAAACAGAAGTCGACTGTGAAACAGCATCGCGTCCACAAACTGAATTCTGATAAGGGAAATTTCCCGCATCGACGCAGCTGTGCAGGGATGCACCTTTCCAGGAGCCTTCGCAATCAGAGAGCACGTTGAAAAGAAAAAGTCATAAATACAACAGCAGAAAGAAATCTTTGAAGGTGGGGATTAAAATGTTTTGGCCTGCTGATCAGATAAATACTCCACATGAAAAACATTGGATTACAGCGGAATAAATTGTCTGCTGATTAAATCAGCGGGAGAAAAACAAGAAACTGGTCGTTTGGATAAAACATTAGTTGGCAAAAGTATTTTTTTGAAAGTCAAAAATGTACCTTAAAACTTGAATGACATTACTTAATTTAATGCTTTTGTCGGTATCTGTGTGTGTGTTTGTGTGTGTAAAAACCCACTGTATGATGACATTAAAAGTTAATGCTTGAGCTTGGAAGCAGCAGAAGACAAAACAGCAGCCCAGGCTGTTTTTGAGTCGTATCACACAGTCCACGTCAGCAGATGAGACCGCCTTATAAAATCTCATAAAAATGGAAATTCCAACATCTACATTTCCATGAAAAACTCGGTCTCCTGAGAAATAAGTCTGATATTATCAAAAGTTCCACAGCAGCAACTAAATTGACCTTTTTCAACAGTGTGAATCGTGTGTCTTTTACTCTGAGCCTTTCTGTGCACGTGTATTGTGAGAAGTTACATCTTTGAAGGTCAAGGCCGAGAGCAAATACGCACTGTATCTAGAAAGAGTGTCCTGTTGATAAATGAGAAAGCATTAGTCCCACAATGTGAAGGATTAATAAAAAGGATATGAAAAGCCAGAACACAGAAAGATTTATATACTCATTGCTTAGGGTTAGTATAGGTTGCTTAGTGCTGCAGCTTTGACAGGAAGAGGGTTATGACAGTCAAATAAGGAACGGAGCTAGACGGAAGAGAACCAGAAAACAACTCCTTATTATGAGCTTGAGACAGTTGAGTGTAGAAGTAGGTAGGGAGGTTCTTCCCACAGCTCGTGGACCCTTCTGATTGGATGGTTCGTGTGCCAAGAGGCTAGGACTAGCCTGTGCACCAACAAGAGAGAACAGAGTTTAAACCGCCTTATCTCTCCTCCTGTTTTGGCCAATGAAATAAAGCTTATTTGCTACTGTTAAATTTGCATATCACATAGACTATAAAGTATTATTGTATTAGGAATGGAGCATCCTTTTTTGGGCGGTTGAGTGCAGAATAACAGCGTGCTGACTGCAGTGAGCCAAACAGAAAAGGTCCTTGTACAGGTGTACAGTTTAACTTTCGTAAGTGTGATGGTCCTTTCCTGAAATCTGAACGACGCAACAGTCTCTGTCCTCCGGGTTTGTGTAAGCACGTCACAGTGCATGTCTATGACCTGCATGCAGGGATTGAAGCCAGCGCCTGCAACATGCCGAATGCAGGGGTGAATGTTGGCTGTGGAGCAGGTAAAGTTCTTAGTTCAGCTGGCACCTGGGCAGATACCTTTTTCCTCTAATAATAAATCGTCATTTTATAAAGCAATTCTTCATTGAATAATAGTCAGGGTTTAAGTTACTACAGCATATATTAGAGAGGCTAGTGGAAACGTGTGTGTGTGTGTGTGTGATCTCATCCATGTCATGCAGATAGATTGCTAAGCTGCAGCACACTGATGACGTGTGGTGATACTCCACCAGCTGGATACTTCCCTGAACCATCACGCATGACCTTTAAGTGCTGCACACCATTGTCATGCCTGAGGAGAATTAAAAATATAAGACAAGATAAGAAAAGACAGACTTTATTTATCCCCCATTGGGGAATTTCACTTGTTACAACAGCTCAAAGGACAAGGGTAAAACAAGTTATGGATAAAAAAAAATGTGCAGAAAAAAGACAATAATAATATAAATATACACTACGTACACTTCACTTATTGTAGATGGTTACGTTTTTGTCCAAAGTGAAGAATGCAGACATATTTGGTAAAAACAAAGTAAGCAAGCAGACGACAGAACTTTCCTGTTGTTCTGAGAATAAAAGGGCAGCGTGAGGAGGCGAAAACATTTCTTCAAAACATTTCAAAGCACCATTCAGGATGTGGGAGACTGTCAGATTTAATATGAACCTTTGGGGTGTGACAGATGATTCACCGGCGGGTATAGGATCAATTACACTACAATCAAAAAATGACTTGTTTAGATGAATACTAAGTCAGAGGGAACTCAGGCATTATTTATTCGAGATTGAAACCATTTAATAACCAAAAGTTTTGACATTTTCTTCAGGTAAACACACAAAACTATGAAATTCAGCACAATACAGACATCAAAATGCAGGAGCCGGATTTCAAACTCTGGCAGTGTAACAGAGAAACTAAAGTCTAGACAGTACACATGTTTCATCAAGTTGCATCATGAGTGACAGTGGGACCCTGTGAGGTCGTAGCTCAGCTTTAATATTCTGTCATCGCGTGGATGCAGGACAAAGTCTCATCTCACTTTGACAAAAAAGATCAGAAGCTGTCAGGCCGAGTTGACTTGTTTTCACAAAGCAGTCACCTTGGATGAGACAGGTGAATCAGAAAAACCAACACTGTCAAAATAGACTACAATCTGTGCAGCAGTTATACACACGAGCGGTGGGATTGTTTATGTCATATGTGTTGTTTTTTTGCTTGATTGCTAACACCTGTCTAGAAGTAGTCATTGTTAACATCGTTAGCAGAACCCATGTCTTACCTACAATGACAAGTCAACAAGTCATCTGACATCTGCTGTCAAATAGTGATAGCCTCACTGTCAGTAACCTCTGACACTAGCCTTCCACCCAAGAGTTGAAAGCTTCAGTATTTTCAGAAAAAGAGATTAATCCGACCACCTTTCTGAAACCCTATAGGCGCCCTGGAGACTCTGATCACATAACCACAAGTTTGAGACTTTTGTTGCAGTTCACTCCCCCTCTCTCACTCACTTTGCTCCCTGTCAGTTCTCTACTGTCAAAACTGAAATAAAACCAGAGCAAAAAAACCGCCTCACCTTTAGTTTATTTGCACTTTGAACAAGTGAAGTTTGGCAGGACTTTGCAGGAAGTAAAAGGAAACATGTTTCTTTCATATTTCTTATAAACGCTCTGTTTTTAACTGTGTTAAGCACTTTGAAATGCTCTGTGTATGACGCTGCTTTATAAATAAACCTGCCTTGCTTTGTCTTGCCGTACCCGGATAATAAATCTCTATCAGCTAATAACCAAACTGCAGCAGGTGGGACAGATAATGTTTAAGGATACAATCTCGAAGATTTTCATTTAAATAAAATTCTGCTAAATCACCGTCTATCGCCGGATGAGGTAACACAATCGTGATGGCCCACTGATGAAAGCCTTTGCATTTGCAATATTATGGACTGGGTGTCTGTGGCGACGTTCGCGGAACAAATCACAAGCGGCGCCCAGTCAGTGACGCGTTTTCCATCACCCAGCAGTGGTTGGTCTGCCAGAGAGGGTAGGCGGAGCTAAGCGGCTGCTTTTCCGGTCTCTGCAAGTGCTGCAAGTAAACAGTAATCTACTATGGCTGAACAAACAAAGAAAAGATGGATGACTACAGATACAACTTCATAAATAGGTGAAAGAAAAGAAACACCTTTGACGCTCAGATGAAGGCAAACAGTCTAAAAAGGAAAGAGACTGACGGAAAATCCAGTTACAACCACGACAAAGGGAGCCAACCGTAGACGTCTGGTTAAAGCCGGACATATGTGCCCGCAATTCTTTTTTATCACCATTAGGTGGCGCCAAATAGAACAAAACTGAGAACTTTGGGCTTATATCTTTAGGTGTTGGCTGAGACAGTTTTGCCCCTTCCTTATGAAACAGTACTACTACACTACTCTAAACTATTTAGGATGCTGTTGTAAACTGAAGAGTGGTTTTTGTGCCGAATTGAAATGGAGTAGAAACCTTTATTCATAGAGGCAGGTCACATCATGTAATTCTCAGCATATGTCTTGTAAATGGAAACACCTGAGTGGGTGTGAAGGTCAGTTATCCTCCAATGAAAGAGCAACAGGCTGTTAGGTTAAAAATCTTTGGTATTCGGCCTTAATGGACTTTAAGAGAGCAACGTGAAAGTCAAGAAATGCTGGTATTATTGGTGCTAAAGGACCTCAAGGTCAGGCTCGACCTGCTCCTGGACTAATGGGAAAAAGGAAAGACCTGAAGCAGCATTTAGAGATGTGCTTTATAAATAAGGCACTTCATATTTCACTCTTTAAGTCTTAAAGAGAAATAGGGAAGGATTGCATTGCTGCAAAATATATATATATAACTACAGTATATACATTTATCATATTTTTATATTTTAGGCTATTATTGATTCAATTACAAATGTTTTTTTCCAGAATATGAATCATTAACTGTGGTTTGACAGGCAAACATTTTTTTCTAAACGAGGCAAGTGTGTTTGCTACAGCTGACAGAAAATGCACCTTCGGGTGGAGTAATTAAAATGACAATTGACTTGACAGAGAGGGTGAAGTCCCCTGGGCAGCTCTCTCTCTCTTGGATGAGGAATGCTCCTTCCACTTGCTGTTTGTTCAGCAATTCTTCAGCTTCAACTTTAGTCATGTCCCTTTGAAACCAGCTGTAAAAGTCAGCAGCATGATGAATGAATGAACACAATACACACATTTTTCAACTCTAAATAAAACGGCATGAATTCTGTTGTTTTCATAAAGACAGTTGATGTGTTGGCATGATATTTATCACTAGTTTGCTTATGCTTATTAACTACATCG
Source organism: Semicossyphus pulcher (assembly GCF_022749685.1). Lineage (NCBI taxonomy): Eukaryota > Metazoa > Chordata > Actinopteri > Labriformes > Labridae > Semicossyphus > Semicossyphus pulcher. The sequence continues at coordinate 11,976,934 of NW_027211681.1, forward strand.
GACATCAGATAAGAGAAAATTAAAGTCCCATAAAACAGAGTTTTTTAATAAAGCTCAGGGACTTAAGAAAATTTCTGAACTGAGTTGAACTGAGTTGATTAATCAATGTCCCTCTACAAAAACTTCTAATGCTAATCAAATGTCAAATATGTGCCAGCTTCAGGCTGTGGGTGGTCAGAAAGCCAGACAGACAGGTGGTAATTTCCTTGTGGTATGTAATTACCTCCGAGCTAACTTTTTATATCTAGTTTGCCCATCTGTCTGTCAGCAGAATCTCTCAAGAATAATTACAAGAAATAGAAAAAATAATAAATAAAGTTATAGAAGAACTGACGGAGCATGCCTCTTTCTCTGAGGCAGTAATGAAGCCCTGCGCTGAAGGCACAACAAAATATAATCAGTTTTGTGGACTTTCAAGGACTGTTTGTTGATCTGTGGCTGCATTCAAAATCAAGGACATAGAGTCCAACCTCAGTGTACGTCTGCATTTTAATGGTATTACACTTTTGTCCTTGGCAAATCAGGATGTCTGCGTGGGTGGGGTTGTAAACCACTGATTTCCAACACGGTTTGCCGACATTTTTTGAATAATTTTGACAGTTTGAATATTAAAGCTGTTTCTAAAACAGAATTTTACAGCTGCACTTTCTTGAACTGACGTCGCTACAATAGTAAATTATATCGAATTTTCCTTCTGATGTCCTCCCGCTGCTCGGCCTGAACTCTCTGTGAGTTTCTTTAGGGTGTGGGTCCAGCCAGTGACCTTTGTTACATGTCAGCCCCCCTGTTTCCTGTCTGACCGTCAAATGTAAGTGACACCTGCTAAAAAACTTTCTTTTTTTAAAGTTTTTCTTGGGCTGTTTATACCTTTATTGATGGAGACAGTGGATAGTGGTGAAAACTGTTTTTATTTAGGCAGCTAGTGATTTGGGTAGAGAAAAGACACGCAACAAAGGGCCAAGGGTGGGAGTCCAGCCCAGGGCCGCCCGTCGAGGATTCTAGCCTCTGTATATGGGCCGATTAAACCACTGAACTAAACTGGCACCCGCCAAAAATAATCTTAAACAAAGACCACAAATGCAGACAGTGAAGTGTTCCTCCCCTGAATTGAGCTGCAGCATGCTGTAGCTGGGTCTCACCTTAGGGGCTGTATCCCTCTAGGATGCAGGCTACAAAGGATGCATCTAAGATCTAAGAAGGATTTACTGTTTGCATCAGCAGCTGCCCTACAAAACGTTGTTCTTGTTGCCTAGCAACAGGTAGCTAACTGGCTAATTAGCTTCCATAACTAACGTCATGTAACTAAACCGATTATTTTAAAGATAATTTGTTTCAAGGCATCTTTGTTTTTTTTAATCATTTGTTTCGCTAGGTATTCGACTGAGTTGAAAACAAAAACGTTTACATTTAAAAGTGTATTCCTTGGCCGCTTAAGAGTCCGCCATCTCGTTGGAATTGGTGCGCAATTCATCTTGGTATACTTAGGGCCACAGAGGATACACCCGATGGATCCTTTGTGGCTCGGGAAAAGTAGGACACATTTTTCGGCCGCATCTGAGGTAACCTTCAAATGGGTGAACCTTCGACAATCAGCCTGAAGGATGCAGCCCCTGAAGTAGCTTATGTGTGTCTCTTATCCCTGCAATAAAGTGCCATTTATATCTGAAAGGACTAAAGTGGCTTTCTAGCTAACAGACGGACCTCTTTGAATGGTAAAAGGGGCGGCTTCATTCGAACAAAGAACATGACAACCAGATAATGTGCAGAGCCTGTGGGAAGCCAATTAGCTGCCAGTCAGGTGCACTTCAAATCTGACCAAAAAGCATTTATCTGACAGACTGTACAGTGCAAAATATCCTCTGGTCTCTGAGTGTGCCATCAGCCAGAGTGGACACAATCTTGAGTTCACTTTAGTTCTAGCACTTTGCCTCCATTGCGGCTCAGATGGAATTAATTGTTTCTCAAACACGATTAGTTTGACTTATGTGAGCAGGTTTCCCGAAAATAAGATTAACAGCAAGCAGCTCAAGACGTTATTATCCTCACATCGTTCAACAGCGATTTCTTTCACTGTGTTGTCATGGAATATATGAGAGACTGTTATTCATTGCTGTTGTTAAAGTTGACAATTATTGACTTAACGTTGGTTTACAGGGAAAATTAGGCTTTTTTTCACTTATTATTCACAACATTTTGTGTTTGTTTTAAAGACAAAAGCTTTCATTTTGCCTCTATCTCAATTAATATGAATTCATTATTATTTTTGACATTGAGTATATCTGAACAAGTTTCAAGAGGTGGATTTCCTCCCTAAGTGTTGTATTTGTGATCTAAACATTTGACCTTTGTATTTCTTCATGTGGAAGTGAAACAGGGAATCGATAAGCACCTTTATCAATGAGCAGAACTGGAATCAGAATCAAATCAACAGAATTCCAACAAAACCCAACCCTATCTCACACCGAGTAGAAAGTTGCATGTCGGGAAGCACGTTAGAACTTCACAAGTGTCCCAGCAAGTAAACGCTATGGATTGTGGAAATGGGTTGCTAAAACACATATGTAGTCCCATCCATTTAAAAGCAACCATCTGTTCAATGATCTTCATCAATATTTTTTTTCTGCTCACAATGTTTCATCAGATCAGTCTTCATATTTACACATAAAGGAACAAACCAAAGCAGGTTACAGTTATGCCACTTTAGTCCAATGAACTTCTACAGCCGAAATGTCTTTATTTTACCATCTGTAGGATCAGTTGTCAGAACTCTCATGTGTGGTTGAAATTCATAAAAATTAACCAATTAGACAAACTGTTTGATAATCAATTTAGCCATTTTAAAAAGACCAACTATTTAAAGGTCCTAGATTCTCAATGAAGGTGCTTTTGAGTGCTACCATTGTAAATGTAAAAACCTGTACCTTTGGACTTCTCTTTGGACACAAGAAGCAAACTTAAGATATATAAGATAAGACTTTGGGTTCTGATCAATAGTTCTGTGAAATGTATCCCTATTGTAGGGTGGATTGTATAGAGCAAATATTATGGAAATAATCCGATAAGATAAGATAATCCTTTTTTTCGTCCCACAACGGGGAAATTTACAGTGTTACAGCAGCAAAGTGGATAGTGCAACATTACAATAAAGGGCATATAAAGATAAGTAAAGAAGTGTTGCACATGTTCAGAAGTGAGATGAAGTGAAGTGATATTGCACATTAGGTATTGCACATGTAGATTATGGAGAGTTGCAGCACTGTCAGCAGGAGTATTAACAGGGCGACGCCTGCGAGCTAGTTCAGGCAGACAACTCGAGCTGCACTGATTTAATAATTGATATATGTCATTTCCACATCACCTGACAAACACTTCCTCCCAATTGGCGGTCTATTTAAGCTGCAAGATTTCCTGTCTCTCCCTCTGCTCTGTCATTGCCATCGCTGCCCTGCACCAGTACTGCGCTCCTACTTTCAGCCCCACCACCACCCCAGCATCCCCCTGCAGGCTCCGAATAGGGGGTTTAAGATATTATCTCATCACTCCTCAATTTCTGCATGTAAAATAAATCAGCGAGGAGTGATGAGGTCGGAGCCTAGACGCCAAACAAGCTATGTTCTGCTGCAATAAACATTTCAAACTAAAACAACGTGAGTTGTCTGACTGAATTGCCCTTTGTGTCTGTTTTGGTGTGAGTGTTTACTGTTGATTATAGTCTGACCACAGCAGGAGGAAAAGACCTTCGGTATCTCTCCGTGAGACACCGCGGGTGAAGGAGTCTGTTGTCATCAGTTCATGCAACTCCACCAAGAGCGATTATCTTTTTTTATCCTGACTTACCTATGTGGTTTAAGTTGGACGTAGCTCTTGGGAATTAAACCCATTATCCCGCACTGCTCTGCCTAGAACCTGCCCGGTATCCTTGTCCAAATTTAATTTCAAAATCTGCAGTAAAGAAGATAAATGCGCTGAAATTCAGGCAAATGAAAGAAAACATGTGGTTGCTTTTTTAAACCCCCCACATAATGCCTGTTATCAAAAACTGACTAAATTGTGCAGAGCCATTTCCAAACAGAGCGCCTGTGGAAAAGAAAAGTCTATTCTGAAGACACACAAACAGCAATTCCACCCTTAGGAGCCCCCGCTAGACTTTCAATCATTGCAGGGCCTCGAGGTGTTGTTCAGGTTGAGTCATGAGATGTGAAGACAAAGGGAGAACCAAAAGTCCAGGAAAAAAAGGTGTCAAAAAGTCAACCTGAACGGCTTCATCTGAGGCCTCTGAACCAACAATAACTAGCTGCTTAAATAACAAAGTTTTCACCTTTAACTGGATACAGAAATGTTTGCAGAGCTGTCGGCTAGCCTCAGCCTCTTTCTCAGGATTCCTAATACGAATATTAAAAGTTTAAGGACTATACAATCTTCATACTGTCAGAGCAACGGTACAAAATATCATTAATGTCCACTTTATTTTCCCAACATGGTGGCAGTTGGAACACTAGGAAAATGTATTTTCATAAATCAGTCTATGCTGTCTGCCAATACTCGACATACGCTTACTCAGATTGCCTTCTTTTCTCCCAGACTGGTTATTTCACCACCCATGTTGTGCATTCAGGCCTGGCAGGGAGTCTCTTACACAGTACACAGAGAAAATTAAAGTCATTTATTTGGCTCATCAACCTGAACTCTGCCTGAGGTTCCAACAGTGACAGACACTTAGTGGGTAAACACATTTCAGGAACTCACACTGAGTCTCTAAACATAATTTATAGTGTCAATAAGTACATGAGTTACTGCATTTTCTTTGCCCCTCACTGTTATCCTACCTCATACTTGGTCTTTACTAAGTAGTCCCTCACTAGTTATTGTTACCTGTCCTTTAGCCTTTATCCAAACTGATCCCACAAAACCATTCAAACATCATACAAAGGGCCATAGGATCTGGTGTCTTTCCTTCTTCCCTAAACGTAACCAAAAACCAAACCCTAGTTAAGAAACTAAAACCGAAAACTAGACTACCGGTCCCATCAGAAAATAATTTTAAGAATGCCAAACTCAAATTAACAAAGGAGTAGCTCCAGCTACTCCTGCTGCTGCAGTGAAGCCATCAGACAAGAGGAAGAGAGAGTGTCGTGTTTCTGCCCCTCCCTTTTATGGTCTCTCCTCCATCAGGTGGATCACCCACACCTGAAAGATTTAGCAGGGTGAGTACAGACCTAAACACAAATAACCAGTAGGGGGAGCGCATGTAACCGACACAATATGATGTCTTACGAGTCCTCTCGTATGACCTGTGACCTCTCGGGCTCATGAGGAGATGTTGGGCAAATTGTTATGTGTGAAATGTAAAAAAATTCTGTCACAACAGCGATCCCTCAGTAAGTTTTTGGTTTACATGCCAGAGTTGTAATTTTCACAGTGTTACATTTCCTACCAGAAACAATTGATTGGAATGGATTTGGAGTTTCATTAAGCTGGCAGGTTTTTGGCCCATTAGCATTTTTTTTTCTCTCAAAGATTGAGTTTTTTAATCAAGATGTCCTTAATTTGTTCTGAAAAATTTAATATGCAGACTTGAGCTAAGTAGGCAAACCATCTTTTAAATGGTTTATTTTCTCTACCTTTTGATGACGTGAAGATGAAGAGCTCTGCAGCTGGAAGTGGTCCACATAACTAGTTTGTGAAACTTTCTACAGGGCATTTAAGTTCAACTTTATTTTATTTCTTTATTTTTCTGCTGTTGTGTTCATAGTTGTTGCATTTATTTGTCATAGTTTTTATGAAAAACAACATATTATACGACAGTCAGGCTCCATGTTTTGTTATTTTATATTGAAAAATATTTTCCCATTTGGATTAGGATGATGACGGACTTCTTAGTAACTCCTTAGTATTGTTTATACATCTCTGCTCGAGGTGCACACAAGATATAACTCATGATTAATGATTTCTGTAATCTACCTTAACTAACTTTTACAGATGTAGTTAGTACAAGTTATTTGCCCCCTGGAAACATTAGCCCTTTTTACACTGCGGTTCCGCCTCAACGCCGTAAAGGAGCTCCGCCGTCATGCCACCTTTGTCATTTTACATTGGACAGCAAGCCGCCCCGCTGTGTGTGCAAACATTTCGGCATTGCGATAGCCAAACGTGCACGAGGTGTAAACAAACAGTGTGTGTTCACATACAGACACACAGCACTGTTGTGCCCTGCTGGCTCTGTCTTTCACAGTGACGCTGTTTCGCCTCTTTTACTACCTCGAGCTGCAGATCGACTTCGCCCCACCATTCAGCCTACGTGCATTTAATGTAGAAGACGAGACGTAACAGAGACCCAGAGGAGCTAACAGCTTGATCTCTTCCCTTTTGTTTTCTTCCAGGGAAATAAAATCTGCATGTGTCAGTGTGGTGTCGGCCACAGTTTCTGCCAACAAACCCCCACAGCAAAAGATAAACACGTTTCACCACCATGGCAGAAAAGTACATTTCTGAAATATTCTAATGCCTGTGTATAGGAAGAGTGAAATCCTAAACCTTCACCTATTACTTAACCCTTGTCTAAATTAATGTTGTAGAAAAAATAACTTGCATCCTGAACTTTTTTATAGTGGCAGTTGATTCCTGTGTTGTATGTACTTTCTGCAGTTTAAAGCTAACTTGCTAATGTCTTGCTAGATTTCTATGCATGCGAGAATGTGCCTTTTTTTTTAATGAGCGCATCTATTGCTGCGAGCATGTGGGTTTACATCTGCTGCTGCTGCATGTGTCGGTCCTCAGCTCTGCCTACGTTCTTCTTTGCAGCCAGTGAATATCAAAGCCTGCAAAATGATTGCCACCCAGATACTCACAATCAGACAAATATTATTTATGACTCTCATCCTGCAAGAACGAGTGGCCATGGAGCCATAGACCGGCTCCAGGAGATGATTAATTAATGCCTTAAAATGGGTCATATCCCATGAGTTTTTGCAATGATTGGGGCTTGAATTAATGAATACTTTGTTGTTTGCCTGGTGCTCGCTGTGTGTCCGGTGCTGCTTTCATTGAGTGTCTGAGGGGAATGCTAAACGCCCTTAGCATAGATTGATAGATTTGATATACAGAAATGACTGAGAAGGCGGCACACAGGCACAATCGCACGCACCATTAACTTGTCCTCTTGTTGTTATGATCAATAAAAAATGTCCACCAACATAAATCATAATTTTCTCTGTTGTACAAACAAATCACTCTTGGGGCCCCCTGGTAGCACACAGCTTCATAATATAACTGGCAAAAACTTTCATGCATCGGCCTACATTGGGAAAACGGTTGAATATGGTGGAATACAGTAAAAATGTCAAATATCACTACTTTTCTTCAAAATGAAATGCATTACAGAATGCATGCTTTTATACTGTAATGGCAGTGAGATTAAAAAATATGGTTTTAATGGAAGTCAATGAGGCCTTTTTGGCCACGAACATGTCCAGAGGGAGCATCTGATACTACATAAAAAATACTAATTCAATCAAATCAATTTTGTTGCTAATCTTTGACATATCCAAGACTCTAATCACCACCAATGTCCCATCTCCCTACTATTTATTATATGGAAAACAATTAACTTTTTGTGGGGTTTTTTGGGAATAAATAATTAAATAATTCAAATAATTAAACTGGCATTTAAAGGGTTAGAATCCTGAAAATGATTTAATGTTTGGTAGTTTTGAGCAGGTTTGAAGTTGTTTAAGTGATTTATGAAATAACAAGCAGAAAAAATATTGATGTATGATGATTTTATAGCAGTTTTTTGTACGTGTACATTTTTGCCACGAAGGTGTCCAGAGGGAGTATCTGACACTACATAAAAAATACTAATGCAATCAAATCAATTTTCTTGCTAATCTTTGACATATCCAAGACTGTAATCACCACCAAAGCCCCATCTCCCTACTATTTATTATATGGAAAATAATTATTTTTTTGTAATAAATAATGCAATAATTCAAATAATTAAACAATCCTGAAAATGATTGAAGTTTTGTAGTTTTCAGCAGGTTTAGAGTTGTTAAAGAGGTGCAAGAAGAAAACACATATTTAAGTGCACTCTGCTCTTATGCCTGTTTGCCTGAGGCATCTTTTCTTGGTTGCAAGTTCATGAATGTTTGGGGTTAGGTTCTGAGCTGTGGACACTCTCAGGCTGGAGTGAAGGTGTGCATCACTGAGACGACTCCTGTGTGAGGTTTTGGTTACTTTCATCATAGAGAAAAGTTGCTCTCACAGGTTAGATTAATGATGGGTCTCTCTATTTTGGTTAATGAACATAAAAATAAAGAGACAGTGATAATAAAAGTGCAAATATCATGAATATTTACTATATTGTTTATAGTTTGGTGTATTTAATGGATGTATAATGCATTCACTGTTTTACTGACTTAACAGAAGAAACTTTAGCCAATTACATGCAGTGAAGAGAAACAGTGCTGGAAACAAGCTGCAACATTATTTCTTAATTTTCAGCTGCAATTTTTTATCCAAGAACATTATAGAACTGGTGTTGCACACAAGAAAGTCCAACCTGAACACATGCAGCATTACATGGAACCACATTAAAACAAGGTGAACTATTCAGTAACAAGTTATTTTTTAACCTATGCAGTCTTTTAGCTTAGCTCATAGATCATAGGCCTAAATACTAAATACTGCAAATGCAAATCACTTTTATGAAATAAATGTTTTTATTAAATTTAACTTGTAATGTCCCCCTTTTTCAGTCGAAACTTTATGATAGCACTTTATTCCCTAATGTGAATTAATAATGTTTCTTTATTTAAAAAAAAATACAATACATAAATCTTTCTCGAAGGAATTTTGCTCAGTCAAGATACGTGGGTGGCTCTTAAAAGAGCCGTTTGTTGCGGTTGTGCACTACATGCTGTCTTGCCATGGAACAGCTCCCTCTGTTGAAAAGAAGGTTGTGAAGGTCTCCTGAACCCTGATGGCCTCCCTTGCTGAGTTGTTGGCAGCAAGTCTCCCCAGACCTGGCCGTAGCTCCACCTCACCAACCTGGCTGCGCCCCATCACTGCTGTTGTCCGCAGGAAGTTATGGAGAACACAGGTAGCCTTCACACACTTCTCTGCCACTTCTGGGTGGACCTCAATCACACGGCTGTACATCCTCCACTGGGAGGAGAGGATGCCAAAGGCATTCTCCACAACCAGCCAAGCTCGGGACAGGCGGTAATTAAAGATCCGGCGCTCTCTTGGCAGGCTGCGCCCAGGATATGGCCTCATGAGGTTTTTCCGGAGTGGAAATGCCTCATCTGCCACGAAGACGTGCGGCCGGGGTCCTCTGTGCTCAGCTCCTGTTAGTGGCAGGTCTGCTAGTTGGAGGGAAGCCCCTGACCAAAAGCAGAGTTGGCCAGAATCCCACCATCACTGGTTCTACCATAGCCACCGACGTCGATCACCCGAAAACAGTATTGCAAGCAGAACCAGCGAGAATGTTCCCTTGTAGTTATAGAACTGGGATCCAGAGTTAGGAGGGGCTTTGAGGACGCCGTTTCCCATCCAGCGCTCCACAGCAGAGAGGAAAATTCCACCACTCCATAGAAAACAATAAATTTAACTGAGTTGTAGTGAAAATCTATAAATAGTAGTGTTTTATTGATATGGTGCCACAGCTGTTCCTCATGATGTGCTCATGTTGATTTAAAGCATGACCAAGAGGGAACTCAAAAGTGTCCCCTGTTGGATGTTCAGTCCCCTCTCTGTGAGTGTGTGACGATGCCGAGGTCCACTATTGTACAGGTACTTGAGTGCACACACGCACACACACACACACTTGCCGCCACAGCTACAAATAGTGACTCAATGAGTCAGCTTCTCCTTTGGTAGCTCTAATGAGCCGACTGGTCTTTGAAGATATGACACCAGGGGCTCAAACAGGTGATCAAGCAAGAAGGTCCCTTGTCTGTGCGTGCCACAGCTGGATGGCTTCATGCTGTTGGCTCAGAGATTTTGATGAATTGCTCTGAGGCCTTTATTTCTGTGGATGTGTCATGTATTATTTTGTTTGTGGTGTACAACAAATGGGTGGGTGTAATAAGTGAGCTCAGTCATAAACTCCTGAAGTAACTGTACCAAACTTTGGCAACTGGAACACGGAGAAAGGGAAAGAAGGGGAGAAACTGAAGGAAGCAGGAATGTTCACAAACTTTGCATGGTTGGTGTACTGGTGACTGATCCTTACAGCAACACCACTAGCATGGCTACAAAAAATAAGTCCTTATTTCTGACAAAAAGTCCCTTGATGGAAGCCTAAAAGACTGCAGACTGAGGGCCATCCCTACAAACCCAAAGTCTGTCACTGAATCAGTGTGGGATGAAGTTACACCATTGGTCTGATGAATGAACTCCTTGTCATTTCAGCTCCAAATTCAAGCCGTCTCTGTCCAAGCAGCGCTCGAACATCGTTCCAAATTTTCTCCACCGAGTTTGATAAACAGACTGAATGAGTAATAGATACAAAAAAGACCTAACCACCGTAACATCTTCACTGTTTACTACCCCTGTCTACGGAACGTTTGTGACGTCAGAAAATTGGCATCTATAAGCAGGTCTTCCCGGGTCTGAAAAACTGTGTCAACATGCTAAATTTGGGTGGAAAAGGGGCACTAAAGTTATCCCTTAGGCATAACCACAAAAATAGCAAGCGATTAGATGGGAGAGGGGAAACACCAAAATAATAGCTAAAAACAAACAAGCTCCCTTGACCAACTAGTACTTCAATAAGCTGAACCACTGCTGCCAAGCAGCTGGCAAGAAACTAAACTTTCAGGGAGACCACTTCTCAACCTAAACACAATGGCCGCCAGGGATGCCTTAAAAGAGAAACACAAAAGGCTTGGGTAGAAAAGATACCCCGCACCAACAAGCTACTCTGAGAGAAAACTAGGAATGATTTCTTGTGGTTCTTCTGCAGACTCGCACGCCCCTACACAACAAGAGACAGCACTAAGAGAACCTCTCACTACCTCTGATGGTGAGATAACGAGTCAGCACAGAGCACTTGAACCCAAGGGCATGTATAGGCTTTCCACACCTGGTCTTAATCAGGGGCAATTAGACACATACACTCCTGACCCTGCACTGAGCTAATTCCCTCATTCCCTTGAAATGATGAAGACACTTGAAATCACAAAGGTAAGTAGAAATTGTAAACCGTACTTTGGCGTTTCATTTTGACCTCTTTAGATTTCATTAAACTCTTTCTTTTTTAAACAAAAACACTGATAAAGAGGAAGATCTTGGGTTGATAAAAATGATAAGAATAAATATTAAAGGTGGCCTGCACCTGGAGAGCTACCTTCCTGCATGTTTTAGGTTTCTCTGTACTCTAACACACCTGATTTGAATGTTGTAACGAGCAGATCATTCAAACCAGGTGTGTTAGAGTACGGAGAAACCTAAAACATGCAGGAAGGTAGCTCTCCGGGAGCAGGGTTGGAGACCCCTGCTCTAAAATAACCAGTAGGACCCATAACATTAGAGGGCTGTACCTATATTATTAGAATCAGGAGTTATGGTATTAAAACTGACATTAGCTCAGCAACAACCACTGTACTTTAAACAATAATCATTCCATACTCCATCATTGCATCACATGCTCTCAGTGTATATCGATAATACCATACCCAATATTCAATGTGAGATAATGAACTCAAACTCTAGGATAAGCAGAGAGAAAATTCTTAAGCACTGTGAACAGTCCAGCATAGAGCAAAGTAGGAGAGGAAATAGTTCTCTACGAGCTGATCAGCATACGGCACATTAATTGCAGAGTGAGTCAGAGTTCTCCTTCAAATCCAACATCACTTATAGAAGAAGTATTCGCAGGACTGTGCAAATATCCCTGCGGACCATCCAGCTATGATGATCAAACTAACACAAAGGATTCTACATGCTCAGCAGTAACCCTGGGAAAGGCTGAGCTAGTGTTCAAAAAAAGTCTTCTTTGAGTTTAATAGGTCTATTTAAATTATAAAGATGTAAATTTCATGACGGTTTTCTTTCTTTTCAAAATCTTTCTCCAAAGGTTTTCCCAAGGTTGGACACGTACATTTCTCATGGGTAAACATACATCAATGTATTGTCATATAAAAACGATAGCACACAATGGCAGTAGTAGCAGCAACAATATAGTAAGGTAGCCTTACGCCGGGGACACACCGGACGAGGAAGCGCAGCGAAGCGCCGCGCTACGAAAATCGTGCGCGAGCCAGAGCACTTCCGTTCACACCAGACGCGCATTTTTCCGCGCCAGTCAACAAGTGCCTCGTGTCTATGCATTTGTCAATCGCGGTGTTTTATTTTGAAAATTGTTTTAATTTTGAAAATTGACCGGATTCTCTCGTTGTTTCATGTGTGACTTCCTGCCAGGATTGACGCGATCGCTCGAGGCGCGGAGGTGCGCGGCGCGTCTGGTGTGAACGACACAATCGGTTAACATGGGCGCCGAAAGGAAACTGGCTCTGCTCCTCGGCGCTTCGCGGCTATTCACACAGTTCGGCGTCCGGTGTGTTCCCGGCGTTACCCACCCAACCCCATGCGACGCTCTGCAGGTGTAAGATGATGACTGTCTCCCTCTGCAATGCCAAGCAGAGCTATCAGAGGGTCCAGATCTAGATTCAGCTTTAAGATGTTTGATAGGGTATGAAAAACATGTGTGTGGACGTGACCAGTACATGTGGATAAGGGTAGCCTCATCGTGTTTGCATATGTCACAGGTCGGGGTGACTTCAGCATAGATGCTAGACAATTTAACTTTGGACATGTGGGCCCTACGAACTATTAAGATGGTTTTAAAAATAGCCAGCAAGTAGCCTTCAGTTCATTAATAAGACTATTTCCAGAAAGAAAGAAAGAAGAGGGACAGAGAGGCTGAGTGGACAAGAGGACTACAAATATTTTTTGTTTGCTTATCCTCCTTCAGGGACTACAATTTCCCAAATCAATAAGAGACTGTTTCTTCATAAATTAATTCAGACATCTGACCTTACTCCTGCGGGACTCATAAAATATCGTCCATTGAAAAAATGGAATAAATCCGAAGCACTGGGCTGTAATTGGGAGAATATCTGGTATATCAGTATCATTTTCAAAAAGAGGATGCGTACTGCCTGGATACTTTCAAAATCAGCTTTCTATTGTCTGATAACATAATGCATGTCAGGGGGTCTTCTTTCCACCTAAAATGCACGCACACAAAAAGCCATTAGTTCCCCTTTCATCTAGTTCACAAACAATTAACCATGCCCTCTCCCACTTTAGGTCCCTCTTTTACCTGAACCAAGAGGGGGAGAAAATGAGGCGGAGTGTGAGATGAAAAGAGGGAGAAGTGATTAAAAGAGACCTCGCTTACGCGCAACAGGGGGGCATTTGGGATTGGATGAAATCCACCGCACATAAAACAAGTAGTGGCAGGGAAGTCTGGCATGAGTCACTGAGAAGGAAATGGCAGACGCACTGAAAAATACAGCTTTTGGAAACATCTAATGTAAAATGAAGTTTTTGCTGAGATTCCTACATTAGTAATTATGATAATATACATAACAAGCGTTCCCTGTAACCAATTAAGCTCCCTCTGTACCAAAAGAGCACATTTTGAAGTTTTACATTATGACTTAGGCCATGTCCACATGTATTTTTCAAAACGTAGCTTTTCCTCTGCGTTTTGGCCTTTCGCCCACACAAACGGCATTTAAGGTCACTGACAACAGATCTTTTGGCCAGGGTGAACACTTTTAGAAACTCTGTTTCCATGGAGACGGGGTAAACAGTGTTTTTGGTTCATGACATCAGGCTGTGCGCCGTTTTCTCTTTTGTGAGGCATCACAAATGAGGCGACATTCCTTGCAAAATGATGGACGTGACAAAAACAGTGATGAGTCTAAGCTTACTAACAGGACTTTTTACATGTTTACACGTACAGTTACTCGTCCGCTATATTGATATATCGTCCGCCTTCCTCGATGCGCTATTGCAGCACACCAGGTACTCTTCCAGCAATCCATTTTTTCAGACTTCTGATAGGCCACGATTTTCTTTTTCTTCTCTGCATTTGTTTTTTTAATAACCGTGCTTTTGTGGATGGGTTTTTTTTGGAGACGAAGGAGGGAAAAACTCTGTTTTGAAAAATACCAGTGTACGTATAGACATGGCCTTACTAAACTAGGATTTAACCCCCTCTTGTGTGGTGTTTTTTTTAATACCTTTGTTGAAAGAGTTGATTCACTAAACGGGATATGGAGTAGCTTACATTTTACTCATATGACTGATCAGCTGGTCTAACCCACACTCCAATCCAGAAGATGGCAATAATGTTCGTATATGCATTTGATTGTCTTGTTTGTAGCTGACATGAAAGAATAAGTTAATCTTGCCAATAGAGAAACATTCCTGAGGACCTCTCTCCAGCTTTCGCTTTTCGATGAGTTCGAACCACGGTCTTAGTTTATTAGAGCTATGTGTGAAGCTAAATCAATACAGCCACCTGACAAAATTACTTTCCGCACTCAGCCTACTTTATTTGCTCTGAACCAGTTGATGGAAACGCCCCAACGCCCACGTTTCTTTATTGCAACAATTTAAAGTTCCTGCAATATTAGCTTGACAATTGAATGGAAACATCAACTCTGATCCCATTCCAAAACAAATGTGCCAATAATCACCATCAAACTGTCATCGGTATCAGACCGCCTTGATTCTATTAATTATTTTGGACATCTCAAATATAATACAGATGGATAAATTGTCATGGTTTTAGTTATACACCTGCAATATTCATTCTGGTAGCCTGCAATATTCTGTTTACTAATTCTCCTGTCATTTCAGACCCGGTCATCCCCATCTCTCAGCTCCCCTCACCCATAGTTCACTCACCCCGCCTCCTCTCCAGTTCCACCTCCTTACCACTCCCACCTCATCTAGACAAGTCTCTGCACCTGTAGTTTCACCTCACCTGCTCCTCATTCCCTAATCACTCCCCACACTATTTATTTTGGCACCAAATCCACCCTACCTAAAGTTGACAGTTTCTCACTCTCCATAGACAGCACCTCTGTTTCCCCCTCCCCTCAGGTTAAGAGTCTGGCTGTCATCCTCGACAGTACTCTCTTTCCAATCACACATCAATAACGTCACCCGGTCCGCTTACTTCCACTTACGTAATATCAACCGTCTCCGCCCCACCCTCCCTCCCCACACCTCTGCTATTCTTGTCTACAGCCTCGTCACCTCCCGCCTCGATTACTGCACCTCCCTTCTCTTCGGCCTCCATAAACTTCAGCTTGTCCAGAACTCTGCCGCCCGGATCATCACCAGAACACCTTCTTCCCAACTCCACTGGCTCCCAATCAACCAACGGATCACCTACAAAATCCCTCTGTTTACTTTCAAATCTATTCACAACCTCGCCCCTCCTTACCTCTCCGACCTCCTGCACATTGCCACTCCATCCCGCACCGTCCGGTCTTCCTCCTCCATCCACCTCACCGTACCCCCTGCCCGCCTCAGCACCATGGGGGCCAGAGCTTTCAGCCGCTCTGCTCCCCAGCTCTGGAATTCTCTCCCACCCGACCTCCGAAACTGCACCACCCTCCCCATCTTTAAATCGAATCTCAAAACTCATCTGTTCCGCTTCACCTACTCTCCCCAACTCTCAGAACTGTCCCTCACCCATTCTTAATGTATTTTATCTGGTTTGTTTTACTCTTGTTGGTGTTTTTACTCTTGTTTGTGTTTTTTGTACAGCGACCTTGAGTGTCCTGAAAGGCGCTTATAAATAAAATGTATTATTATTATCATTATTATTATTACTATTTAACATGTGCTTCCCCACTCACCCTCTGCCAGATTGTCATAGTGTCTCGTACCTATACCTTCAAGCGTTTTTGTATCCTGCCTGATAACCTGTTTTCGACCCTGCCTGTTTCCCGACTCTGCCTCAGCCTGATCCCTCCTACTTGGTAAGTAAAGAAACTATTTTTTGTGAACTCCGGTCTCTGAGTCGTGCATTTGGGTTTGTTTTCGGTTCTGACTTGTGACATAAATGGATCATCTTTTGCAATTAGATCTGTTAAAGATCATGTATCCATGGAAGCTTTTGAGAGACCCAACACAGATAACAGGGTTGATCCTGTAACCTCCTCCACATCTTCTGGCAGATGGATCAACTTTTGGCCTCATTAGCTAACAAGTCTCTTTTACACTCTGTCTTTTGCACTGTGTTGTACAGTTCAACTCGACTAGCTTGGAACCATTCTTTTTGGTAACTACAGCTACTGAAGTATTTTTTGGCTGACGGCCGGGGTCAGCCCTACACATGGGTCTGCATGTGACTAACTTGAGTAACTGACTGACTCAGTGACGGTACTTTCAGAGGCGTAGAGAGAGAGAGCTGCGACATCGCAATGGCGGATCATGGAGCATATTGGACCTCCACTGACGCGACTCTCTGTCTTCCCGGCTCTGGATACTTTGTAGGCGTGTCTGCTCCTCCACTGCTTGTCCGCTGTCCTCACCTACGTCTGCAGCGCGCACCTGCTTTCAAACTTGTTGTCATCGGCCTCATAAGGACAGTCCTTGTAACACATTGCCCACAAAAGCGCCCATTGACCTGATGCGGTCAGCCACATACAAGGTTTTGACCTAGTCTTGTTTATTTACTCTACCCAGACTGTAACCTACAAGACCTTTAATTATACTCTTCAGTCTTCTTTGGCCCTGGCATTGTGCAAGACTGTGCACTCTGACGTGTCCCAAAATGTGAAGAAATAATAAACTTGGCAGAGAGAACAACATTCTGTTTTATTTTTCAGCCCCAAATCGTCATTTATTTTCCTGTATCAGAAGACTTTAATTACTACCGCAAATATAACCTTCTTGGCTTGCCGAGGCGGTGGTAAGAAAGGACAATTATTTATGTAATGCAGCAGTTCCCAAACTTTTTATGCCACATACCCCCTTCTACATCCCGACCGGGTTGATGTACCCCCAACCCCCGACCGGCTCTATCATTTGAAACTGAAACTACACTGCAACAAACTTACGCACAAGTCCTCACTTTTAAAGAGCAAAGAAGATGAGCGAGGGCATGGAGAGACGCACAGGCAGATGGGCTCATCATGAGAGAAGATGGGGAAATGCTGTCATATTTTCAGCCGCATTAAGAAAAATTTAATCAAGTTTAAGTTACAATTACCAAACATAGCATAGCGGTTATGGAAATTAGAACATTAGTAGCCTAATTTGAATCAAACTGCAATAAAGGATGGATTTTTAAGTGAAAAATCCCACTTGGTGTAATAAATACACCATTACCATTACATTTTTCCTCAGGCGCACCACTCTGGAGGTAGCATCCCACTTTGGGAATCCCTGATGTAATGTAACCAAGTAGTTTTTTGTCCTCAAAACATCTGTTATTCTACTGATACTTACTCAGTCTAATAGTGTCTGGTGGAAACTTTCTTTTGCTGAATAACTTTACACAATGGTTATCGAGTAGTCTGCAGTTGACATTAGAAGAAGTGGTATTGATCACTGAGCAGTGAATGCGAGCAAAGGTAAAAGCACTGCCTTCTCGGATCTTTGCCAAGTGGCTGTAAACAGTCAGAACAAACAAAGAAAAGATTGATGACTAGAGACCATTGAGCTTAAAAACAAAAGGCAACATTCAAGGAGAAAGGAACCCATTAATAACAGAGAAGTAAAAAAGTAAAATGGTAAACCAAACAAATGGTAAAATAAAACATCATAAGGATGATAAATGAGCAGCTGAAGCAGAGAAGGAGCTGCTGGCCTGTCTCTCTCCCCAGGAGCTCAGAGCTCCATGTCCTGAGAAGTGGAACAGCACTCATGCATACCTTTTTTACTCAGTCACCCTGTGCTTGTGTGAGAACTAGGACTAGGAGAGAAACTGACTGTAGAGGTGGACCAGTAGTTATTTTTAAGGCTTAGAACTGTTAAGCACAACAAAAAGACGACCCATCCAGCACAATGTGTTTTTGATACTCACAACTAATTTAAACATTAGAGAAAGAGAGAAACCACTGGATGGTGCGTAAAGCAAGAGTGGAATGGTTTCTGTCTATCGTTAACAAAGCTTTTGTCTTATTTATATTCAAGAGAAAACTTTGTGGGCTCACCGTAAAAGGGTCACATATGACATGAATGCCAATTGTCCCCCTTTCCATAAAATTGGCTTTTCCACAGTCACCCTTGGGCTACAAGAGTTCAGCTCCATTTCCTGAAACTATCACCTGAATAATACATTAACAAAGTATTTTTGATGTAGTTAAAAGTGAAAGCTTTTATGTAAAGACCAGTACTCATCAATGGCTGCACCTTCCCTTACTGGAGTACCAGTGCTGCCCCCCTCTCCAGTCCCAAAGACCCCGTTTACACCTGGTATCAACATGTGGTCTGAGTGATCGGAAGACAAGTGGACAGCCCCAGAGAACCCATTGAGATATGATCACTCGGGCCAGATTTGGAAGTGGTTTGGGATGCATAGGTCCATATTTGTTTGGCCACGTGTACGCACGTGTCCTGGGCCACACTGAAGAACTTCAGCAAGTGATGAGAGAGGTGGGGTAGAAGGGCTACTAGTGTTCATGGCAGCAGTGACAAATTAAAGTCAACATTTTAGAACAACCTACAAGAGGCAAAAAACTCCAACAACTCAGATCATATAAAGATAACTCTTGGAGACCAAAATCAACGGCCCATATCATGATATAAATCTTTAGTGGTAAAAGACACTTTATTAGCCTGTAAATGTATTTGAATAAAACAAGATCATCACAATCTTTTCATCTTACAGTATTAGTCACTGAAGTTTAAACATTTGCACTGAATAAAATATTTCAAACATCACATTTCACATTGTGCGATGCACACTTAAATAAAACTAAAGCGCACAAAGTTGTTTCTTTGTGATACATGATAGGCTAAGAGGCTAAGAGGTTAATTTAACTACTGTTCTGCTTTTGTCATCATGTTTTACTGGCAAGACGTGACTTCCCCCAAAACGCATTATTGGCCCATTGGAGAAATAGGTTTAACTTTAATACAAGTAGTAAATTTAGTAGTAAGTAGTAAAGTAAATTTCCAATGTGTAGTTATCAAAAAGTGATTACACCCACACACAACTGTGTCATGGTATTTATTGGTGCTATAACAAACATGTGCTTTGCTGTTTGAAGCAAAGCTTTACAAGTTCTAGTGTTGACACATTATTCAGTACTTTGAAATATGTTGCAAATATTTGTTAAAAAAAAACGTTGCAGTGAGTGTCTGTCTAACAATTTGTGGCTCTGTTATCTCATGAGGCTCTGGAATGTCCTGTTCCCTGAAATCTGCTGTCCAAAAACTTGTCCCCATGTAACTTGCACAGGCTGTGTGACACGAAGCAGCTGATGACAAGGATGGGGACCCTTGAGATGCCGACATCCTTCCTCTTCCATACACACTGCCATCTCCTTACAAGCACACGCCACAATCATTGGTGCATAACTCAGCCTGTAATTGAAATTCCTCTGCTCTCTCGTCTCGTCTTTGTCCGGGGACACCTTCATTAGCAGGTATGGAGGGTCTCCCAAAAGCATTAGCAGCAAATACACGCCTCATATTTCTTTTGTATTCTAAAAGGAAACAGGAAAAAAATACACCAGTTATTAGTGACAGTAATTACAATATTACTCTGCAATTAAAACATATGTCAAGTACAAAAATGAGCAGGCATAATTTATGCCTCACCAGTGTGAAAAGGTTGTCACACACGGTGAAAGGTGGTCCACAACAGCTCTCAAGATGATGCAATGACTTCCTTTGCGGCTGAAGGAAGAATGAGACGCAGTCTGTTCTGTTTTGATGTAGCTCAAGCAGAACGTCTTCTGTTGTTTTCCTGCTTGGCATTGATCGTGTATTCTTCTTGTTTTTGTTGTTCCGGCTGACAATGCAATATGTAGAACTGGGATAACAATGCTGCCTCCGACACGGTGAAAATAACAAGTCATTTGGGCTTTTTAAACGTAACTTATGTACAAGTATTTATGTGCATACAAAGCAGGGAAGTGAGATCCAGTCACAAGTGGTCAGTGGAGACGCACTCAGAGACAAATGATAATGCATTGTGTGAACACTGGAACGGAAACACCAAGGACGGGTGGTAATATCGGGTGTAAACTGCTTCATAAAATCAAGGAAGTACAAGAGCCAGGTTATCACACAAACAGACATTTACAGGAAAAAATTTGCTTCTATCTTTATCTAACATCAGGCCGCATGCAGCAACAACTAATTTTTCTGTTAAGAGAAAAAATAAATGAGTCAACGCCAGATGTACCAAATGTTCTTAACCATTCCAATCTGCTCTTACCCAGGCAGCTGAATGATGAATCCCACTCAGTGTTTCCCCTACATACATTTTGGCAAAATGATTGCCGCCGCTGCTTCAGATTTCTATAACGTGTCCTGAAGTTGCAATTAAACAACTTCAACTTCCGCTCCAAATGAATGCAGAAAAAACTGTTAATTTATAAATTGTATATACATTTTAATATTCATCCAAACAACAACAAAGAGTTGTCTTCTTAGAACATTTTAAATGTTTTAATTTTCATTCTTTATTCACACCTCTTATACATAAAAACCTGATTCACATCCATATTTATCTCTGCACCTTTGCACTTTCTATTGCACCATTGCACTATTGTCTCCTGCCTATAAGTGTTGTTGTGTTTTCTTTAAATAATGTACATATATTTATATATATGAATAATTTGTAAAATATATTTGTATCCATAGATCTGTATATAGAAGTTTAAGATCTAGTTTTTTTAGTGTCTAAGTGTCTGTGTGTGTCTAACCTGTCCTTGTTTTTAAGTTTAGTATGTGTGTCTGCACATCAAGAGCAAAGAAAACACAGAGTCAAACTCCTTGTATGTTCCCACATACTTGGCCAATAAAGCTGGTTCTGTAAATAGTGACTGCAAGTGGAAAAAAACTCAACTGTCGAACTGGCCGGTTGAACTGTGACAGTGATTGACAGAAAAACTGTCACTGTCCTTTACTTTTTGTAAACACTTTTTTACTGGCCCCGGGCCATTACTTATGTCTGTCGAATATCCAACCTTAAACTAACTTCCCAACCCTGTCTTGCAGCAGCCGCTCCGTCAACATCCCCCCCACCCCACCCCAAACTGATTAGGTTCTGCCACGGCATCTATGCAGTATAGACACGTCCACATGACAGCTGTAATCATTCAAACACAATGCTCACTTTTGTCTCTTTTCACTGCAACTCTGCATAAAGATGTAGAGGCATCAAAAATGTGTTTTACATCATGATGTTAAACTTCGCATTGATCCGCAAACCGCCTGCCAAACCGTGGGGAGTAATCTGAACGGTTCACGGTTACACCACTAATACCAATACTCAATAATGTAAAATGTTCTGATAATGATACTTTGTACAGTTATTTATCGCAGCGACCTCTGTGGGTAGTCCTTGCATGTAAATCATTTTGTCAGAATGAGGTTTCCTTTGAAAATCATGTTGGAAAACGGATCCAGTGAATATAAAGCATCTCCCCTTTGAAGGTATTTCTGTGATGCTTTACATGCCAACACTTTAGCTTGGGGGATAAACGATTATTGAACTGCAAATTAAGGCCTGTGTGAGTTTTTCCACAAGAAGACCTTCAACCCATTGACACTTAGATCCCATTCAAAACTTTTATTCTGAAACAGAAGCCATTATACTGAAAGCTCTTACACCCAGTAGACCTGTCTTAATCCAAAAATCTATTCAACTCTCCACTTGAATGAATGCAATGTTGTGAACAAGGAGTGAGAAAATGACTATAATTTTTTGTCTCAGATGGCGGAGCACTCATTTTAAGTGTTAGTGTTTAAGAACAAAAATATCTGGAGGTTCTCGGTCATCCAGGGCATGGTAATTGTAAGCTTAATCCAAAAGGCAACTGGACTTGGTTGCCACCAGAGGGTACTAACGACTCTCAGTGACACTGGGTTCACAGCGCAGGGTAACAACTCATTCCTGATTACACATCTATTAGCATACTAATGACCTACAGAGGCTTGTATTTCTAGCTCTGTCCACCAGTCAGTTAGAACTGAAGAAGCCTTTCGGATGAGAGGTGAAACGTCTTCAAGTCCAGCTGCTTTTTAGACAGACCAAAAATACACAGAAACACAAATGAAACCATTGATGTCAGCGATGACGGTGCCAAATAGATGCACAAATCTTAAACGGCAGCTGGGAGGATGAAAACAGAACTCCAGCATTCTGAGAACTAGTCTGAATGTGTATTCTGGGGGAGAATAATGTTTTATCTGTAAGCCATCATCATTGTGGTGAAAGCATCACTTTATATAAAGCAGAAGAGGAAACAGAATCTGGAATTATACGTTGTGACTCATCCATTTGTGAGCTGCCACAAAAGCAGCTCCGATGTGGGGAGGTGTACAATAATTAGAAAGAACTAGTTTCACCAGCTGAATGTATAAGAGTGCCCAGAAATATAAAGAAAAAGTGTAGTTTTATGTTACGTGTGCAAATAATTTGAGGTATGGTGACAGGTTTCAGATCTGTGTGATGAGAAAGGGTTTTCTCCCTGCAAATATCATCTGTCCTTTCATAATCTCAAACCCTCAAATTGCACAGTAGAGGACACTTAAACACCTCACATTCATACGCTGTTTGTAAAGACCGCTCAAGTACTGAAATGTTACTGAGATTTAAAAAAAAAATGCTGTTAAAGACTGGCTTGCCACATGGAGAGGGACCTGTTTGGGGAAAACTGTGTCAACTGTTTGTCAGTCCAAACACGGGTGTGAGAACAATTAAGCATTTACTGATGTGGACAGCCGATTAGTGTTCTCATTTTTTTTCCTACACAGAGTGAAAGAACATCTTTTTGTTCTATTAGCATCGTGGGACAAAGAGAATGACATCGTTGCACCAGTTTGTCAAACTGAACCACACAGACAAACAAGGCCCGACAGGATTAATTTGTAAAAACCAACCTGGTCCAACAGCAGGACATTTAACGACCCCATGTGGTCGTGTTAAAATCTTTTCTCAAGCATTACTCACTGCTCTGGTCTTTGTGTTTTGTTATGCAGCAGTTTATCCTCTGTCAGTAAGGGCTGGCCAGCTTGTCATCTGCTCCTCAAGAGGGATTTTGGAACAACGCCTCCAGACAGTCCGTCCTTTCCTCATCACTGGTTCCAGCCACCAATCACAAGCTGTCCAATCCGTCACTCAAAATGACAAAACCTATCGCCGACAAAACACCAGGGAGGTTGTCTTTTAATCAGAGCAGTCCATCTCTCCTACTCCCCTTTCAAACATTCACTTGTGTGTCTTATAGTTCTATCTGATGTGAACTCAGGTTTCATAACCAGTGAAAAACTCCTCACAGGAGCTTTAAGCAGAAACTATGCGTTTTAGGTGTAACCTAATTGAGGAGGGCTGGAGCTTATGAGCATTCAATTATTGACATGAGGTATTCAAATTAGAGGCAGTGAGATGTGAGATTCCACGAAAGAACAGGACTTTATTCACAGTTGCACCTTAACTTGTCAAGTCTGTGTTTGAACAAAGAGAAAAGTATATAATGAAAATGGGTCGGTTCTATGTTTCAACAATATTAACAAAAACAACTGTTCTCATCAACATGTGAATTAACATTAGCCTGACAAATCAACTGAAGCTCTAAACACAGGTAAATACAAGATATCAATACATCAATTTAATACTAAATAAGATCACATTAAGCTTAACAAACAAATGGCATCATCAAACTAATAGTCCTTAGATTATAACTCACTTTTGATGCACTTGACAGGCAAAGGAGAACACATGTCTGGTTGGTTGAAGAGCAAACCGAACAATGGGCTCTCTCCCCATTTATAAGAGTCCTGATTGTGAGGAGATGAACTTCAGCTGTGTATAATTGAGTCCATCCAGCGCAGGTGTGCATGTTGCTCCTCCCAGAACATAGAGGAATCATGGCAGACATGAAAGATTCCAACACTATGTGTTTTAATAATTGTCAAAAGGCAAAAATGGAGGAGGGCTCTCAAGCGTGTCTGCTTCAAAAGTTTTAAGATCTGTAACAGATTTCAGGCAGGGTTCAAAACACATGCTGTCTTCTGTTTGTCGGTTTGACGGCTTTGACGAGGAGAAGGCCTCACACATTTATCTAAGTTTGAAATTGTATGGTTTGCCCAAAATGTATAAAAAAAAAATTTTTTTTAAATGGAGAGGACAAACTGTCCCTGCAACATGAGATTCTGAGGTTCTTAGAGCAGGCAAAGAGGGTTAAGACAGAAAAATGACAGCTTCCACACTGACAAACCCATCAATGTTCTCCTGACTTTATATCTGGCAACACAGTGGGGCACCTGCAGCACTTAGGTCTGACAGAAATGATACTTTTTCTGAGTGTTCCTGTGTTGGCAATTATTTCGGATGTCCTCCGAGAAACCTCTCAAATCCTCTTTGACATGCTTCAATTCAGTACAATAAAATAGTGCTGGGCGGTATGACTCAAAATCTGTATCACAGTATTTTGTTATATTCTGGTGGTTTCACGGTATATCACAGTATTTTTATGTTTGTTTCATGTCTGGGTCTTTTATATAGGTTTAAAGCCTATTATAGTCTATTAATACTTCTTTTCCTTTTGGCGGTATCTGTATTATTTTGCGGTATTACAAAATGAAAAGGTACTCAAAATACTTAAGGTACTAAAAAACATGATTCTAGCTCTTTTTTACTCTATTGTCAATGTAAGAGAACACTTCAGTGTGTTTTCATGTACATATAAACAATTAACAATTATACTTTATGTTATTTGGGACTTTAAAGTCTATTTTCTATTTAACAAAACAAAAATCCCTCCTACTTTTACCACACTTGGTTCAGCGACTACAAATAGACTTGTGGGCTGCAACTGGGTTACTTGTCCTCTACCGGTTCTAACGGTGCTCAAATGTATGTTTAATCAGCGCGACCAGCTCTGTGACGGTAACTTTTGGGAACGAAAGTCCCTCATTCTACTTCCTGTTCGCCAAACGCACAACCTCATGCCATGTGTGCACAGCAGGTGAAGCGGCTGAAACTAAAACACTCCACGGCACCTCTGCGCCGTGAACAGTCTGTTCATGTGGCCACAGCGTTAAACAGCACCGGGACGAGGTTCCGCTAATAACGGGGACACATTCACTGATAAGCCGACATGCATAACTGCGCAAATGACTCAATCATCCCAGCGACATTATATATAAGGGCTGCAGCGTCGTGAGCATGTTTTTGCGTCAGGTCTCTGTGTGCTCTGCAGAAGAGATGCGCTATGTGATATCAGACAGACTGTCTGTAGATAAGTTATGGAAAACGTGTATGAAAACTAAAACGTTTGTGTTTATCTCGGTATTGCAAAATCTATGTCGTGGCAGAACGTGACACCGGTGACTGTGTGAAACCGGTACACCGCCCAACCCTAATCTAATAATACAAATACAACAAAAACAGTGTTCATGTCTTACATGCAATCAACCCAAATTGGACTACATGAAAACAGACCAACAATCACTTCCTTAAATCACAGACTTCTACAGAAAACCACAGTTCTGCTTAGCCTTCAAATCCTTTAGTGCTTCCTCTCCTAAATATTTTTTCCGGTCTGTGACACTGTCCCTGAACTGCTCAGACTACAGGTGTCTTTCTTTGATGATTCACTTCTTCCTCTCACAAAGCACTCAAAAGAGAAAAAGCCAAAAGAAAAAGACAACAACCTTCCCTGAAATGGCTCACTCAAAGTCACTCACATTCACAACACGAACGTTGTTGATGTATCTGAATGTTTTGTGAGTCCGCAGGCTTCTGCTAAAACATTAAGCAACTTTTAATTTGGTTAAACTCATTTCAGGGTCTTTTGGCACTACTGATTTTCAAAGGACTGTGGGGGGAAGAAGGATAAACTCCAACAGCTGTAAGCAGAGTTGCTTTTCTTAGGTTGTGCTTTTAAAAATCTCATTGTCTTCAGCTCTTGAGTCTGGGCCATTTAGCCCAATGAGAAACAAATAGAAGTTAAAGTTAGAAAAGCAGTCAAGAGACTATTAATTTATTTTCACGGATCCCATTTGAAATACTCCTTTTGGACTTCTTTCACAGCTTTCATTCATTCACAACCCACATGATCTTTAGTCTAAGAATTCATATTGGTTCAGCTAATCACAATCTCAGTCCATCATTATTGGAATTAAATGGACTTGCATTCATGGCTCAAGGTAGAGGGGATTGTTATTCATGGACTGAAGTGTGTGGGTGCTTACAGATACTGAAAAGTATTATTTAAGGACAGAATGAGTCCTTATGTTATGTTATGAACCTTTAGAGGCCTGGCTATTTGGATAACAACAAGAGAGAGGAGGCAGTTTTGATGAAAATTGAATTCTTCTAATCTCATCATGGACTATTTCTGTCTATTCAAACGTTCACCTTCTCTTGCATCCTCGAGCAAAGAAATGGAAAAACTCTGAAAGAACAAGAGATATTTCCTTCTGCTTTTTCTCAGTAAAAAGGAACCCAGGTGAGGAAACTGGTAGTGGAAAGCAGTCGCCTGCAGGGCCTGAAATTCACATGGGCATAGTTTCTCCACCTTGCATAAAGCAAACTTCCTGTCAGAGCACAATAAATACAGTCCTGAACCCGACAATTTTCTTTGGACAACTTTCCAAAGCTAACTAACCCTTATTCACATCCATCTTTCGTGTTGAGTGCCCAGCTGTGTGAAGGTTATGTTTGATAACCCTTTTTCATTCGTTACACGCTATTTCTGGAAGGGGAAACTGGGTGCAGCACCATGAAGACCTCCCAGAAGGGACTGACTGTTATTCCCACATACACCTTTCAGCCATAACATTGATGAGCACTGGTAAGTAAAGTGAACAAACGCACTACAAACGGAAAGCAGAGGATTTGCTGCCCCAGAAATCCACGCCCCAACGTCTGTAAATAGTAGCCTAAAGCCTAAAATGCTTCTTTTGTTTATTCAATAGTTGTTGACAGGCGGGGCCCGGACCCATACGGACTGCGGGGCCCCCCTGCCTTTCGGGGTATACTTTACGGCGGTACTCAAAGGATCTGCTGCTTTCATCTTCACAGAAATAGAGTTATACTATTTCAGACCAATTTCAGAACCCCGTCGTGGACTGATTGTAATAGATCTTACAACAAGTAGAACAGGTGTCTGTACTCAGTGTTTCAACCTAAGATGCTGTGCATACATTTATACTTTCCAAGTAACCTGTTTCTTCCTTTCCAGGACTGAAGTGTGTGGGTGCTTACAGATACTGAAAAGTATTATTTAAGGACAGAATGAGTCCTTATGTTATGTTATGAACATTAAGAGGCCTGGCCAACAGGAGAGAGGAGGCAGTTTCCTGTTTTGATGAGACTTGAATTCTTCTAATCTCATCATGGACTATTTCTGTCCATTCAAACATTCACCTTCTCTTGCATCCTCGAGCAAAGAAGTGGAAAAACTCTGAAAGAGTGCTTTTTCTCAGTAAAAAGGAAACCCAGGTGAGAAAACTGGTAGTGGAAAGCAGTCGCCTGAAGGAACAGGAGCTGAAGGGTAGGAGTGAAAAGGAGTGAAACTGAGAGTCTGGCTGTCACAGAGGAGGATAAGATAGTTAAGCATGCCTGCGACCCACACGATACATGCCTGAAATTCACTTGGGTATAGTTTCTCCACCTTGCATAAAGCAAACTTCCTGTCAGAGCACAAAAAATCCAGTCCTGAACCAGACAATTTTCTATAACTTTCCAAAGCTCACTATCCCTTATTCACATCCATCTGATTGTAATAGATCTTATAACAAGTCGAACAGGTGTCTGTACTCAGACAACACATTTAGTGTTACTTTTAACACAACTTTTGTGTTGAAAGTTTTAACACAATCACTGTGTTGGATTTTCCAACACAGTGATTGGGAGACATAACACAGAATGTGTTGACCCTATATAGACACATTATTGTTTTTTACATTTATTATTGCAATTCATGGCAATGAACATATTTTAAGAATACATTTTTATATGCATATGGTCAATTTTTTTTAATCATAAAATCCCTCATAGAGGTCGCCAGTCGAGGCAGATGGCTGTTCAACATGAGTCTGGTTCTGCTCGAGGTTTCTGCCTGTTAAAAGGACGTTTTTCCTTGCCAACGTGCCGAATTGCTAAGTGCTACTCATGGTGATTCATGTTGGGCCTCTCTTTAAATAACTTAAAGAGTCGGTCTAGACCTGCTCTTTTTGTAAAGTGTCTCGAGATAACTCTGGTTATGATTTGGCGCTATACAAATAAAATTTGATTGATTGATTGAAGAATTACTTAAACAATTTTGTACCTGGGATTCAAGTAAACTCTGTCTCCCTGAAAACATGACAACAGGCATAAGGGTCTGACATCTGCAAGATCATTTATGCTAACCATTTCAAATGCATCTTTCTTGTCCACCACGTAAGCATAGTAATGATCGTCAAAACATTTAACTGATACAATTCTGACAAACATCTATCCCTCTTCCTTCTCACATTCTGGAAGGATGTGAATGATTTCACCAAACACACGTTCACCTCTTGTATCACAGTTTAGAGGGACTACACTCCCTGTTCTATATGTCTGACCAAACATGTTAACTGTGTGTGCAACATGGATAGTGTTTAAAATGACCTTCATTCTTTGTATGCAACTTTTCAAGGAGCAGCTCACTAAAGATCCTATGATGACAGGAAAGGCATTTGGAGCTGATATTTCTCTCTCAAGTGGTTCCCAAGTTTCCAGCTGTACATACTCTGTATTTGGTTTTTGTAAGCCAGTGTTTTAGATATGTTTTTAAAGACTACATGAGCTTGACGTTTCAAAGGACAGCGTTAACTTTCAAACCTCATGCACCATAACTTGACAAGTGGTCTGAACATTACAATCATTCTACCATAGTGCACCATGAAATGGTGCTTGGGGATAAGTGGCCTGTCTGGGTAGACGTTCTTAAACATGTTATGGTGGTCTATTATCTAAGATTCAGAATCACAGATGGCTTGTTCTTTTTGTTCATGTAGCCATAATCAAAGCTTGATATTCTATCGTTTAGGTGCTCCAATGTAAACAGTTTGTCCTCGTATATTAACTGTCGAAGCAATCAGCCTTACCTCCAAAGGGGCAACACCTTCTAACACATCATGCATGATGTCTACACAAACACTCTGTCACATGAAAGTATTTAAGTGCGTTCAAACAAGAGTCCTGCTTGATGCCTGTGAAGAAGGGATTGTTCAGCATAACATGTTGTTGATAATTGTCCCTAGTACGCTTTTCAAATTCATCTTGTTGCAGTTTTTTGTCAACTAAGCAGAAGTGACAAAACATATTAGCTGAGAAACTTTCCAAATACCCACAAAGGGAACGATAAGCAAGGTTGTCAGGTGTCAGGAGGCAAATTGTACCATAAAGCAAATGGGTTTGACCTTTGATATCAACTGCAATACCTCGACTTTCAAGACGTTTAACGTCTTCTAATAATGGCTGCAGGATTTTGCTAAACCCGTAAGTCTCTTTGTCTATAGAATTAAAAAGCACACACAAATGAATGTTTGCCAGAGATGAGTTGTACTCTACATACATTAGTCCCGGATTTTACCATCCATACTTCCATTAGACCCCATGTAAAGGCTCTGCATTTTCTCACTGCTAAAAAGAAACCTGATGGTGCCAATAATAGAAATATACTGAAATGCGTCTGAAACCATTTGTCCATTCTTTCTGGCAGTATCTGTACCCCAATAATACTTAGGTTGGTTTCACAAGAGACATTTAATCACAGAAATATTTACTCATCTTATAGGGAGTGTCAACATCCTCAAACATTTTCCTCCCACTTTCCAATTCCTGCATGAAATTTGTAAAAGCATCGTTGTCATGAGGTATGGAATGGGTATCTATAAAGGAGAGCATTTTCTCTTGAACAATGTCCATAGTCCGGTCTACGACTTCTTTTGCACATGTAACGCTCCTCTGTACATCAGTGAGAGTTGTATTAGGTGAGGAATACCGTTTGGGCTACAAATGCAGCTGCGCAATCAGTAAGAGTTGGTGAATCCGCTGCAACATCTTCAGGTCCGAGATCTGCTGTGGCTTCTACTGCAATTGGTTCATAATCAGTGTCATTCGACATATCTCAAAGTTCCAAGTGTTCAGGAACGGAATGTAATTCTTGAATGGTCTCTCTTCAGATGTTTTGTATAGGAATTTAGATTGTGATATGTTCTTTGGCAGTTGTTCTGGCAACAAACAATTTTAAAGTCTTGGGAGTCTGATAAGGCATGAAGGTTTCTGAGATGCCGGACAAGCTTCCTGACTTCTCCTCCAATTACACGCTTACACTTTGGGCACATGTACATGGTTTACTTATGACATGGCCTGGAGCTTGGAGATGAGCTCAAAAACCTTTGATCTTTTCTTACCAGAAATGGGCATCTCATAAATATACTCCAGGAAAGAGAAGACGGGCCGCAGCTGGACAGGGTACACAAGGTTGCAGACCCAATACATCTTGAATAGCTTGTCGATTGCACAGGTCAACAAACAGCACTTCTCCCTCTTCGTCTTCTCTCACTCCTCTCTCCTTCTTCCTGCACTTGAACACAAACACATGGGAA
Source organism: Semicossyphus pulcher (assembly GCF_022749685.1). Taxonomy (NCBI): domain Eukaryota; kingdom Metazoa; phylum Chordata; class Actinopteri; order Labriformes; family Labridae; genus Semicossyphus; species Semicossyphus pulcher. The sequence continues at coordinate 12,007,738 of NW_027211681.1, forward strand.
AATAGAGTCTAGGTTGAAAAATCCCGAAGTTATCCTTTATGAAACAAGCACGAAGAGACAATCATAACACAAAATGGTTCACAAAAGTGTACGAGACAAGGAAAAAAGCCATTACCACAAAAACAACTTACTGGTGCAAAGTCCAAAAGGTAGGAAATGGCCGATTTCACACTGCAGTGACTCCATCCCGCCCCACGTCCTGATGCAGTTGGTGGAAGAAGGTGCGTGAGCACCTGAAGTGCTTTGAAGCAAACCATGTCTATATGGAAATGGATTGTAAATTAGATATCTTAGGTAGTTGTTCATTGCGTAAATGTTACAAGTGCATGTTCACCACATCTTCCTTAATGCGTCCCAACATACCATCATTGTCATTCCCAGTGGTTGATGGATTTGCCAGATCCTCAGACATCTCCAACGAAGCAACCTTCATTAGTTTGGGGATAATGTTCGTCTCCCATTTACAAAGAAAAAGGTCAGCCTTCCCCTCGAACAGTTTATCGAAGTCTGAATCAAACTAAGATGTAGAAAGAGATTCAAATTTGTGTTGAGTCAATTACAATCCAATTTGTTCTTTTGAATTATATAGGGTACATTCACTGAGGTACGGCCTCTTATGATTAAACAATGTCTTTGGATTGCTACAAAAGGAGTGAAAATTGTTAACTTTATTAAATAAGATGAAGTAACTAAGATTATAGCATCAAGAATTTGCTTACCAGGTGTGGCATGTCAATGAACCGTGGATACTGATGAAGACTGTTGGAGACTGTGTTGTAATCCATGTTCTTCGGTGAGTGAAGGTCTGGTCCATAGCGTGCTTGATTGTTGAGACGTTTTGTGGTGAGGGATTCATCCTCTTTGCCAGGGTCACCCTCTCACTCACATCCTCGTCTGTGTCTGCATTTGTCATGATCAGAGTCACAGCTGCGCTGCTACCTGACTTGCTCTTCCGCCGATGTCTTCTCTGGCTTTCCTCCACGTCCCCTCTGAGGTTTTGTAGTTTCACTTCAATGAAGCCGTTGTGTGAGACTGGATCGTAGTTGTGTTCCTTGGCCTGGGTTAAAGGTAGAGAGAGTAGGAATGAGGCATCAGTCAACATTGTCAAGTGGCGTACATTTCTACCACAACAATAGTTTGAGGGCAAATGATATTTACTTACATATCCTTCATTGAGTTCCTGGATTTTGACACTCTTCTCATCACTGGATGGGTAACTTAAAATAACCACAAATAGCCATAAGAAATGTAATAAAAGTTGTAGTGTAGTATAGTATGCTATAAAGCTCTACTCCCACCTCACAATTACTATAAAATACTAAGTTCATGTATGGTGCAGAGAACCAATTTCACTCTACTGTCAATATTTATGTATCATTCTACACACACACTTGATATAGAAACAACTTACAATCCACGTCTCTCCACAAGATCACTGACAGCAACCCTTACGAGCAGCATTCTGGTTTTTGTGCATATGGAGCCAGATTCCTCATAGTCTCTGAATATGTCTGGAGCCTTCGTCTGGATCAGTGCTTCGAGTGCCTCCAATCCACTGTTAACCTACCTCTCATCATCATGGGCAGATGGAGAATGTGTCTGTCTTGGCTGGGGGTTTAGTGGGGAAGCATGCCGGAGTAAACAAACACAACAAACAAAAGCAAAAATGTATGAGCCATCAGTGCAGTTTAAAATCCCCAGTCAAACAGATAAAATGTTTTACATCTGGACTACACAATTATTTGAAAAATTAGGTAAGATGTTATGCATTGATTCACAACCAAATCTCAGTCAAAGAATTCTTATCTCACAGCCTTACCGGACATATCACTTCAATCTGTGCATCCGCTCGCTCAGAACAGGACTGGAAAAATATGTGGAATTTGATGTCTGAGTTACGATCTGAATCAATGAACTCATTGAAGTCTGCATTATACTTGAGAAATCTATCCAACGCTAACGCAGAAGGTACTTGGGATTGGCGTTCTTAAATTAATTCTACAGCAGTGTAGATGTCATGGACCTTCTTGCAGATCTCTCTGCCATTTACAAAATCTGTTGCAAGGATTTTCTTCTTAGCCTCCATTTTCTGAGAAAGAGAAGAAAAAAGTTTCAGTTGTTATTCACTATGGTAAAAGAACACAAAACCACTTCCACAAACACATATCATTGAAGACTATAAAACTGCTACAGTATCATTTGCCCAGGGCCTACACAAAAAAATTGTTTAAAGATAAATTCATTTAGAAATGCGCTACTTTGGCTCTGATGCAGCCTGTCTCTGTAATCGTATTCAATGTCCCGCCCACAGGACTATCTGATTGGCTATTACTTGTGACACGTAACCAATCAACACTGAAGGCAACTCTGCCATATTTAACGGGGAAATGTCAATCAAATCGATGTCCGTGGTGTAACACTTTGAAAGATGTAGAACACGTCATCATGCATTGCAAAAAATAAGATCCAGAGAGGGAGACATTAAGACACAGTTAATAAGACAGGGCAGGAATGCCACTTAAAATCACTATTCAAACAGAAAGGGGGTAGATGTGTATATATTTTTGTTACACATCTGACACCCAGTATGGAAAAGATTAAGTGACAAAGAGAGCTCAGGACACTCAAAACACACAAGCACCAAGGTTTAAAAAGTTTTATATTTGATCTGAAAAAGTTGAGTCCACCGATGTGGACCAGCTGTGTCACGAAACGGAAGGCAACATATATCCTCAGTTGCAATAAACATCACGATCTTAGACTTAGACTTAGACTTAGACTCAACTTTATTGATCCCTTTGGGATGACTCCCTCTGGGAAATTCAGTCTCCAGCAGCTTATACAGTACAATACAATAGGAAAGAATCAGCACACAGAGGGTAAAAAATAAAGATCAAAATATATATATCTATCGATATATATATATATATATAAAAAAGTACAAAATTAGATAACAAAATATATAAAATATACACTCTTAGAAAATGTACAAGTAAACAGTGGGTAATAGTTCAATTAAACTAAATTAGGTTATTGCACTGTGGTATTAGGTTATTGCACTGTGGTGAGAGATTATTGCACATTGACAGATTTTTATTGCACATATGACCCTTTGAGAAATAAATAAATATTACTATTGAATAAAGGAAGTTAACTACTATTAACTTTGTGAGCTGAATTAGTGGCTACCGCTTGTGAGAGAGTCTGTCCCTGTTACCTCCTCCCCCTAAGTGAGGAGTTGTACAGCCTGATGGCATGAGGGACAAAGGAGTTCTTCAGTCGGTTAGTCCTGCACTTTGGAAGGAGCAGTCTCTCACTGAACAGGCTCCTCTGGTTGCTGATGACGGTGTGCAGAGGGTGGCTGGCATTGTCCATAATGTCCAACAGTTTGTTTAGTGTCCTTGTCTCTGCCACCGTCACCAGAGGGTCCAGCTTCATGCCGATCACAGAGCCGGCTCGCCTGATCAGTTTATCCAGTCTGGATGTGTCCTTCTTGGATGTGCTGCCTCCCCAGCACACTACAGTGTAAAAGAGGACACTGGCAACCACAGACTGGTAAAACATCCGCAGCAGTTTGCTGCAGATGTTAAAAGACCGCAGTCTCCTTAGGAAGTACATCCTGCCTTGTGTCTTCCCGTACAGGTGGCTGGTGTGTGTTGACCAGTCCAGTTTGTTGTCCAGACACAGCCCGAGGTATTTGTAGGAGTCCACACTCTCCACCTCAGCTCCCTCTAGTAGGACTGGTCTCGGCTTCGGTCTGGACCTCCCAAAGTCTATGACCAGCTCCTTTGTCTTAGAGGTGTTGAGCTCTAGGTGGTTTGTGCGGCACCAAGCAGCAAAGTCCCCCACCAGACTCCGATACTCCTCCTCTCTGTCGTCCCTGATGCATCCAACGATGGCTGTGTCATCGGCGTACTTCTGTATGTGACACAGCTCTGAGTTGTGACAGAAGTCCGAGGTGTACAGGGTGAAGAGAAGAGGGGCCAGCACTGTGCCCTGGGGGGCTCCAGTGCTGCTGACCACAGTGTCAGACGTGGTGTCCTTCAGCCTGACGTACTGTGGCCTGTCGGTGAGGTAGTTGGATATCCAGGCCACCAGGTGGGGGTCCACTCCCATCCGGTTCAATTTATCCCGAAGCATAGGGGGGTGAATGGTATTGAAGGCGCTGGAGAAGTCCAAGAAGAGAATCCTCGCTGTGCCTCTCCCCTTATCCAGATGGGAGTGGACTCGGTGTAGTAGGTAGAGGATGGCATCCTCCACACCAACACCTGGCTGGTAGGCGAACTGCAGGCTGTCCTGGGCGTGCTGCACCTGGGGTCTGAGGAGGCTGAGGAAGAGCCGCTCCAACGTCTTCATCAGGTGTGAAGTGAGTGCCACCGGCCGGAAATCATTCAGCTCACTGGGCCGGTTCTTTTTAGGAACCGGGACAATGCAGGATGTCTTCCAGAGGGTGGGCACTCTCCCTAGCTGCAGGCTGAGGTTGAAGATCCGTTGTAGTGGTTCCCCCAGTTCTGCAGCGCAGGTCTTCAGAAGTCTTGGACACACCTTGTCCGGGCCTGCTGCTTTCCTGGGTCGGAGCTTCCTCAGCTGTCCCCTGACCTGGTCTGTGGTGATGTGAGGTGGAGATTGTGTTGAGGTGGGGGGGGGGGGGGGAGGAGGAGGGAGGTGCTGTGGTGTCTGGGGGGAGGTGTGTTGTGGGAAGAAGGAGAGATGGCTGAAGTGCGGGTGGGGGTGGGGGGGGCATGGGTTGGTTGAACCTGTTGAAAAAGTCATTCAGTTCGTTCGCCCTCTCCACTGTCCCCCCCACGGCTCTGGTCTTTGTGTTGTGACCTGTGATGGTCCTCACACCTTCCCAGACCTCCCTCATGTTGTTCTCCTTCAGCTTCTGCTCCACCTTTCTCCTGTAGCTGTCCTTAGCTTCCCTCACACGGTGTTTCACCTCCTGCTGTGCTGCCTTCATGGCCTCCCTGTCTCTGCTCCTGAAGGCAGCCTTCTTCATGTTGAGGACAGCTTTGACTTCCCGCGTTACCCATGGCTTGTTATTAGGGTAACAGCGGACAGTCTTAACAGGGGAGACCACGTCTGCACAGAAGTTCAGGTAATCTGTCAGACAGTGTGTCAGCCCCTCGATGTCCTCATCATGCTGGTTGATCAGCACATCCCAGTCTGTGGTGTTGTAACAGTCTCTCAGGGCACTTTCCATCTCAGGGGACCATCTCCTGCTGGAGCGAGTTGTTACCGGCTGCTTTCGGACCAGGGGGGTGTACAGTGGCTGTAGGTGAACCAGGTTGTGATCAGACTTCCCCAGTGGGGGGAGGGGTGTGACTCTGTATGCATCCCTTACATTAGCATACAGCAGATCAATTGTCCTGTTGTTCCTTGTAGGACAGTCAACAACCTGGTGGAAAACAGCCAAAGTAGAGTCCAAAGTTGCATGGTTGAAGTCCCCAGAAATGATCATGAAAGCCTCGGGGTGCTGTGTCTGCAGCCTCGCTGTGACAGAGTGGATTTTCTCACAGGCAGTGGTTGCGTCCGCTCTCGGAGGGATGTAAACACAGATGGTGATCACGTGACTGAACTCCCTCGGCAGATAATATGGCCGCAAGCTAACAGCTAGCAGCTCGAGGTCCCGGCAACACCACACCGTCTTCACAGAGATATGTCCTGGGTTACACCAGCGGTTGTTCACATACATGATGAGTCCCCCACCTTTGCTTTTCCCGCTCGCTTTCGTGTCTCTGTCGGCTCTCACAGCAGTGAATCCCAGCAGGTCCACGTTAGCATCCGGTACGAGGTGGTTTAGCCATGTCTCCGTGAAGATGAGCAAGCTGCTCTCCCTGTAGATCCGCTGGTTGTTCAGTGCGGACAGCTCGTCGATCTTGTTCGGCAGCGAGTTCACGTTCCCCATGATTACGGAGGGAATCGTCGGTTTGTAGCGCCTCCGGTTGTCCGCTAGCTTAGCCTTTAGCTTAGCCCCGGCTTTGCAGCCCCTGGTTCTCCTCCTCAGCTCCGCCGGGATGGGGTGTCGTGTCCCGGCTCGTCCCTTTGTTCGTAGAGCCAGCATTTCCTCTCTCGAATAAGTGAGAAAACTGGCTCCTGGTCGCATATTAAAGTTAAAAATATCCATGGGATAAATAAAAAAAAGCACACAATCTCTTCGCAAGAAGAGCAGAAAGTGAAAAGAGCGATTAAAAGAGTTAAAAGAGCTAAATAACTGAAGAGCTACTGGAGAGGCAGCCGTCTCCCACAGCGCTCAACTACGCTGAATACTTGAATAATCTTATGATCTTAGTTATTACAATTCACCATATTCACATGGCAGCCATTTTCCAGTCCATTCGTTGTAACGTTAAATCGGTTCGGGATTAATCACGCCAGTTATTTAGCCGGAATAGCTAGCTGATTTAGCTAGCTAGCTAGCCCCAAGTTAACGTCAATATTTACAGCCTATATAACTTGATTAGCGCAGGACCAGTCCTTCCGTGTTAGCAGTAAAACGAGGAGGACCGGTTCGGGGCTAATCAAGCCAAAGCTAACTAACGCTAGACAGCTCTATACTGACGTCTAACGTTATCTAGCTTGCTACTATGGCCCGATGCCCCTTCGCGTTAGCTTATAGCAACAGTTATATAAAAAATGGCACTACGTAAGTCAAACTAGTTAACATTAACGTTACATGGTACACGAACCCTTCACCAACACGACATACAAAACTAACCACATGACAAAAGTAAAAAAAAAAAAATAACGCCTTACGCAAGTCAGTAGCCTCCACATTTAGCTAATTAAAATTGCTAACTTGAACCTGCAGCAAAGAATCCCGTTCAGGCGGCACTAGCATAACAGTCAAGGCAGAGTGATGGCATGTCTAACCTCGACAAATCGAGCTCCTTACCCCCCAAATACAAATCCAGAGTAATTTACATATTTATTTTAGCTAACTTTAATTTAAGTATAAGTAAAAAGACATTTACCTGTGGTTTCCTGCTGTGTGGACATAGCGTGTCCGATTGCGTTTTACTTGTGATTGATGTCCTGTGACTCCTGTCACTGTTTCAGTGCTCTTCCTCAACGAGGAGAGCGGGCGCACGACCGTTCATTTGAAGCGGACATCTCAGTGGAGTCGTTTTGTTGCAACTTCGGGACACATAATAGAAATCTGAAGCAGCAGTGGCAACCATTTTGCCGTGGCAGACCGCCACAGCAAAATGTATGTCGCGGAAACAATGAACCCTCACAATTGGTCTTCAGGGCTTAATAAGAATTGTTCGTCTTAAAACACCTGCTTGGTAGGAGCACAAAAATGTCATTTCACAACTCTGGCTTGTTTTTGGTTGAAACTGTTGTTGTTGCCAAGAACACATTTAACAGCACAGCTGTAAATTCAAATGTGTCCATTATCCAACATAAATCTAAAAGGGAAACAGTATAAGGGTTGGATATAGAGGACAGGTACTTAGAGCTCCTGTGAGGAGTTTTTCGCTGGTTATGAGACAGACTGAAATGTATTCTGGTTAAATGAGCTACAAAAGAAAACCAGACCATCAGTGACAATATTTATGATCTCTATATAGTTATTTTTAGTGCCTGAAACTGCTGGTTGGGGGGTAGGTGTCAGAAAAAGCGATGAACTGCACGCTGCCTTTGTTTACATTTTCCAGGGCAAAAATTTAAAGTGAGTGATACATGTGACTGTTAAAGAAAGCAGGGTGAGATTTTTTGTTAAAAACCACCACTAAAGCATGAACAGGACAAAAGCAGCAAAGAGATAAGAGGTATGGCTTTGTCCACAGGGGGCGCCAAAATCAACACAAACTGAAAGTTCCCTTATAGGAGGTTTAATTGGTACCAGTTCCTGACTAGTTAGTACTAAAATATTAATAAGCTCCTCCACAATGGGTGCTGCTATCAGTACTTCTGTAAAGTTATTTTATACAAATGTAGCCGATCTTAGGCATCATATTCCAAACTAACCCCTACTGATGACGAAGCTGCCAGCGTCGGGCAGTTCGAAGTTGTACAACTTCGTTCAAAAACTTGACTGAAGTTTATGAAAATGCATCTAAATGCAGAATATGTACAAGGAAGTCTGTAGTTAAGAGGGGAAAAGCCAGCAACCTCATGAAACAACACAACTTCATAGAAATCAAAATCAGTGCAGCCGGACTTTAGCTAAAGTTGCAGCTATGTCCTCAGCAGCCTTTCAGTCCTACTTAACTCCTCAGAGTACATGTAAGGATAAACAATCATAATTCTACACAGGAAGAGAACGTAAAGTAGGCTCTGTGACGCACTTGCAATTTTATGTCTGATAATAAGCACAGAGGGTCTCGCTGGGCTCCTGACAGGGCTGTCTGCCAAAAAGCCCGATTAAAAGTAATTGCAGCGGAGCACGTTGTAACACTACTGAAACACTGTCTCTTGTTTAGCTTACTTTTCTGACAGTCATCACCAGAGCTGCTGCCATGCTGCACCGGGTCACACTGTGCTCACACCTGAACGCTTTGTAGTTGCATTCACCTTTATTGACCAATAATTTATTTTATGTCTTTATTTGTTCCTTTTTATTAAATTGTCTGACTTAACCGTCTACCTTCCCTCTCTTACTTGACTGCTAACACAGTTCATTCACAGTTCATCATTGGGTTTAAAAGGTTTAATAGTTAATCACACAACTTCAGCTCAAAGAAGTCTGAACTGTTCTGAGGGCTCTGCTGTGTGAGACCAATCAGCAATCAATGAACGTTACATCCTTCAGGTTTTTGTTGCAGGGAAAACTTATAAAATGAGACACTTTTTTTAGGTGTATCGTATAGAAGGATTTTCTGCAGCTTGAGATAAGAAACTTAATCCCTCAGTACTCGCCACACTATGATCCGGGGTCTGATTGGAATAGGAGAAAACTTTCCTGACGCTGCTTTTATGATTTCTCTATGCTGATTTCTATCCGTCGACATGCTCCTTTTGATCTCTTTTCACCCTCCATCCAAATCTGTCCCGAGAAACTGACAGACACAATTTTGCACAGCTGCAAAAGCTTCAAAGACCACTTTTGCTGTCTGCAAACACAATTATAAAGGTAAAAATAAGATCTGGAGACACATGCAGTGTGGCAACGGTTAAGATGGTTATAATTGATGTAGCAGCCATAACTTACTTACAGATGGAGTGACAATCTGAGACGTGTTTGTTTTCCTACTGCTGGAGTCAAAAGAAGCAAAGGGACTATTTCACAAAAGCAGAATATAGAAATCCAGGATAAGAAAAAAAGCGAGCATTGACCTAGCCTAGTTAGTGCATCCTGGTTTAATCCGTTTCAAGTAGGCCAAGCCAGGCTGAACAGGTGAAACTAGATCAAGCCAGGTTTAAGTAATTCTCATAAATGCGCGTTTATGGTTTTCTTCAAAAGAACACAGGGTGATCACAGATTTACCGACGCTGTTATGGAGACATGTGCAGCATACTTCACACCCATCAAGCAAGAGCTACTAATGGAAGTTTATGAAGAGGTGAAACACATAGTATGTATTTTTTGAAAAAAGGAAACACCGCTGCTATAATGAAACAATGAGAAATCTATTGCAAACTGACTGAATGCTTGTAACCCAAAAATAGCCGATACATTCACCAACCACTCTTAATTAAAACCGTCATAGTTATAACATGCAGGAATTACTTTTCATTTGCCTTAAAAATCAGCAGTTACAGTTACTGTTACTCAGGAAATGTACCATCAAGATAAATTACAACCACTCATCCACAATGCTAGAATATATAACGACCATGTTGCTATATGTACATAATGCCGGTTTACCATTTTAGCAACGAAAGGGTGATGAACGTGATGATTATAGCGGCGTTTCTCCAAAATCATTTGCAGCGGTGGGTGGGTGTAATCCGCTCTACACAAAGATGGGATTTCAACATAAACCCAGCGCTTTACAGGCTGTGTGATGGAACATGTCTCTGAAGGTTCAGAGACATCAGGGAACCGTTTTGAACATACACATCTCCTCCTCAGAAAAAAGAAGACTGCACATGCCCAGGTACTTGGGCTGTGTAGCTCTGACTGTAACAACCCCAGGATGCTGACGTACTTCATTAATACTTTTGTAAACGTCTTTTCAACGGTAAAACACTGGGATTACTAGAAGTTTCCTGCTCACATACATACTGGTTTCCGATCGCAGTGACTGCTGACTGACCTAATAACTGATACCAGTATTAATCAAGCCTGGCTGTTAGCCTGGTCTGTAGCAGGCTAGATACACAGAATAAATCTCCATGGTAACTTATGTGCCGGTATCTAGGTTCACACCAGTTTAACACGGTTCAGTGGCTGTTTTGAATTGCGAGAGAAAATATTTAACTTATGTAACTTAATTAAACAGACTGCTGATGAAGACAGTAAACAAAGCAGACAGACAGAAAGAGGGGGCGGGGCCAGCTGCTGTGTAGCAGAAACACTGCACAGATTTTTAAATACAACTTCATACTGGATCTTTTTACAGGAAAACAAATGTTTTCAGGGTAAAAAAACATTTCTCAAACTAAAGCCTCCAACAATAGCAGAAGACATCACTATCATTCCACTGATTTCCTCCATAGGCACAGAATGAGACAATTATTTTAGTCAGAAAAATCACATTTGTCCTAATTTGAAATGTTTATTGCGCGAGCAGAACATAGCTTGTGTTTGGCGTCTAGCCTCCAACCTCAGCAACTTTATTTTATATGCAGAAATCTGAGGAGTGATGAGATAACAGTTAAAACCCCTCTAGCCGGAGCCTGCAGCTAGATGCTGTGGTGGTGGTGGGGCTGAAAGTCTGAGTGCTGTACTTGTGCAGGGCAGCGGTAGCAATGACAGCGCAGAGGGAGAGACCTAAAAAATATTGCCGCTTTTAGTGAGCCTGCAAGGCAAATGTGGGTGCATACGTACCAGTTACGGTTGGCTCCCTTTGTTACTGTTGTAAAAAGAACAACTCTTGATTTTCCTCGCTGACGGTCTCTTTCCCTTTTAGACTGTTTGCTTCATCTGAGCGTCCAATTTGTTTATTTCTCTTTGGATTTTCACTTATTTTGAAGTTGTATCTGTAGTCATCGATCTTTTCTTTGTTTGTTCAGCCATAGTAGATTACTGTTTCCTCGCAACACTTGCAGACACCCCCGACAAGCAGCCGCTTTGCTCCGCCTACCCTCTCTGTCAGACCAACCACTGCTGGCTGATGGAAAATGCTTCACTAACTGGGCACCACTTGGGATTTTTCCCCGCAAATGTAGTATGTCCATAACCATACTATAGACTGTAAATGTAAAGGCTTTCATCAGCAGGCCATAGGATCAATCACCATTGTTTTACCTCATTCAGTGATAAATAGTGACTTAACAGATATTTTTTAAAATGAAATTCTTCGAGATTATTAGTTTAAGACTACAGCCATGCTAGCAACTCAATGAATTGGCCATCTGCATGCTAATATGCTCACAGTGACAATACTTCTTTGTTTATGTTAAGCAGGTATAATGTTAACCATGTTTAATATCTTAGTTTGGTGTGTTATACGTGTTATATCTTTAAGTGTGAAAACAGTGCTGCTTTAAGTTGCCTGCCTGATCCTGAACTATTTTGCTTATACATTAAATTCTGCCTTTCAATTTTGTTTTCCCAAATGTGCTTCCTGCTTATAAATAGTTCTGTTCTGTTTGAGCAGCCACTTCAACAATCACAGACAAGTAGTAGTTAAGTCTGATGGCTCTAAACAGGGAAATTGCTTTTTAAATGTAAATGATAGCGAACGCGGCACAAATGTTAATGATTGCAAAGCAAGTTCTGTTCACCGCCTGATATGAATCAGACAGATGGATAACTCTTTCAAGCTGGCTCTCTGATGTGAGTTGAAAGAGTATTTCTGACCGGCCTTCAAAGTGGAACTAGGAGTGGGGACTGCCAGATTAAAAGTCACACCCCCAGTACTTGGCATTCTACTCAGTGGTAAAATAGGTTTAAAGGAGGAGGCTACTCAAGACTTCCTGTCCCTATATTATGACACAAATGTTGTGCAGTTATCTGCTTTGCAACATTTTTTGGATGTACTTTTTTTCTTCCCTTCCCAGAGAAAGCCTATTTATTACATTATTTATTTATTACATTATCAAAAACCTAACCTACTGGGCATAATGCATGTGAATAAGAGTTATAGGAACTGCCACATGTAATGTTAAATGTTTAAATATTCAAATAGAAAATGTTTCCCCACATAGACAAACACGTTTCAGCAAAGTAAAACAAATAGCAATGAATTTTAACTGTTAGAAATTAAAATGAAGCAAACAATTACTTTTAAATTAAATATGACAGTAAGTTTAACCTTTTTTCAGAGCTCAATAATAATAATCAAGTGTTTTGTGATTTACCGTTGATATCGATCCTTTCTTGAAACTCAGTTAATCCTCTGCTGTCGCATTGAAGTCGATCATAGCTTTGGCCTCCATGGAGCAAAAAAAGGAGAGGACGGCGCCTTTGAAGTTTGGATGTTGTTCTCGCAAAAAGAATATGTAGTCTACCGAAATACTAAACGTTATAAATGACAGGCGACTTACTCCTAAGCTTAACAAAACACGAATTAGGCTGGTTAAACTCACCCTGCTCACTTTTTCCACGGTAGTTAAACTAGCAAAAACGGATCGGCGACTGCTTTGAACGTGCTACCACACCTACACAGCGCAACATGAGAGTGAAATGAGCACCTGATTGGCTCTTGCTTCGACCAATTACAGCGCGCGCTCATCAATTAGCCAATGGCGTAAGAGCAAGGGGCCGTATTCAGTGGGTAATGTTTTTACAGCTTTGTAGTCAGAGACAGACTCAGGCTCCACAATGCAAAAACCCTGGTTATATAGGTCTATTTCTGGTTTTAAACTTAAAGTTTATCTATGGAAGACATCTTTTATACAAACTAATACTATATACTGACTACAACTATTCTAACATACTAAATTTAATTGCAGGGCAGCCTGTTTGGCACTGCATCCTATTTTCTCCACTGGTAGGCCAACTTGAACAACTGAATCCATCTAACAAATGAGGAAAAAGGAAGTACAACATTACCAGTAACTGTGACCAGTATGTGTCCGTCATAAATTGTCATTATTGGAGGTCCTAAAGTAGCAGACATATCCTCTTTTCACATGTGAAGAAATCTTGTATTTTCCCAGAAGCAGTAATTTCGAACTAGGGCTACTTGGGGTACTAAGTTTACAGTTACCAGGCAGGTACATGGAGAGGTTCAGCTTAATTAAAAGTACATTTACCTTTTTTAACAATAAAAATAATCAATATTACAATTGAAGTCAATTAGGTAATTAGTATTATGTCAAAATAAAACAAATATGTTTTAACAAGTTTCTTTAGATAGAAAGTAAAAACAGTTCAAAAAACTGTTGAGCTTTAGTACAATAATGTTCAAAAAAACATACCATGTGCCTGACTTAGTTTTTCACTTAGCCCTGCAGAGCTCTACTTTTTGTTCATATTTTTTAGGTTTTTCCAGTAGGCAGTTGTACCACTCTCATGGAGCCACAAATAAGCCTGTGACACTTGCAAGATAAAAATGAACCAGTAAATCACAGCTTTGAGAGAGGAAAGGGAACACGCTGCAAGCTTGGGACCCAGTGTACCGTACATTTGTCAGGTGGCCAGTGAATCTACCCCCGCTTGATACCGTGGAGACGCTTCAGTCGCCCTGTGTTCCCATAGGGCAAGTGGTGAAAAAGGGTTTCATGTTATAGCCAAACATTAAAGGTACACTTTCTACCCTTCTATATGGTCTGCATTGCATTAAACTGCTGCTTAGATGTACTTATTACAGAGCTGCAATTGCTTTTCAGTCATGGTTGACTGGATGCTTGATTCGTGCGATGAGAGTGAATAATGGAAGATTGATAACCGACTTTGTTTTTCACCCCTCTGAGCTTTAACAGTGCAATCGTCTGCATCTCTACCATCCATCCCATATGACATAAAAGAGACAGCAGCTCAACTTCACCTGCCATCTTAGTCAAATAGTTATCACACACCTCCAGGTCATGACTTTGACTATTCAGTGCCACTTTAATGTAGTTTGTGACTTTATGTGGAAGTGTGAAATACAAAGAAACATTGACAGTTGCAATGTCTGATGTTTGTCTGACTCGCTTGAAAGCGGTGACAGAAAAAACATCTCAAATATGAAACAAACCCAATATTTCCAAATGTTTGCTTCACATTGGAAGCATTCAACATGCTTTTATTGTGAAACAGTTTATTGATTGTCACAGAGGAAAGCATTGAACTTAATTGTTCATTCTAGATGCATTTGAAAACCAAGACATTTTTTCAGGTATTTTCTGACAACAGATTACTTAAAAAACTACAAACAGAGAAAAAATGAGAGTAGAGAGAGAGTAGAGCCTCAGATAACAGGCTATTTATCTCACCATGTCAACAAGAGAAATAACTGTTTTAATTGTTGCTCTCTTGTGTGAAAATTAGATTACAGCTGCTTACAAAGTAGCTTCTCATCGAGTGTTTAAACATAGCCTGGGAGACCAAAGGAAGCCAGTTCAACCACAGGGAGCACAATAACAAGGTGATTTAGTACTTTAACTTCTACTTTAACTCCAGTGAGGCGTTGCAATTTTAGGAAGGGCATTAAGCTGGTTCGACTAGTTAGAGGCTACTGGGGTATCAGTCAGCACCCACCCTGGTTGACAGGAGCAAACCCCCACAAGAGCTTCTGCTATCATTTCAATTACGAGAGACTTCATTAAGATTGAACAATTATTTATTCACAAGTTTGGAAAGAATGAAATGTGCAATGTCTTTGGCAATTAGAATTCATTGTGATGTCTTCATGTACGTGAAGGAGTAGAGAGGCAGAGAGCAGGACAGGAAACCCCCTCGATGGAGTCTAGACACTGGTGGTGGTGGTGGTGATGAAGACAGCATGAGCTGAGGAGCTGGACTTGGGCACTGATGCGATGGATTGGAGGTGAGCGGGGTGGAGGAGGGTCGCAATGATCGAGCTGAAACGACAAACTGTCTGCGTAAGAGAGGAGAACAGATTTAAAATTTGACAGCAGAGGGATGATTGGTCGACTGACATCGAGGCTGAATCTCGTTGGTTAAGCACTTGAATAGTATATGCTCATAATCAGCTGATCAGCAGACAGTAAGGACAGAGAGGGAGAGGGAACGTGACATGATGAATGATAATTCTAATGGATGAATGAATGAGTATAAACAGTCTTCTTCTTGAACTTACGCTGAGCGACATTTGTCAAAGACCGGCAATCTGGTTGGAATGGTCATTGATAACTGGTTGGACAGCTTCTTTAAGGATTATAACTCCAAAGTAAAACTGCTTTGGAACTGTGCCAGTGGGGGTTAATAGTAGCACCAGAATAGTCATGTATAAATCATTAGTCAATTGTTCGAATCGAACGACTCTTTTTACTGACTCGAGTCCTCATCTCCAATAACTCGTTCACTGATTCACCCCTCCTACCCGCTACTAGCCACTGCAAACTATGAATTTGAGGTGAGGCCACCGTATAAGCCGAGCCCTCCCAACAAGCCACAGAGGCTGTCAACTCGAGTTGGCAGCTGGATACAACTTCCTGGTCCAACAGGGCACAAAAAGCTCTTTCCACACATAATCATGGGAAAACAAGCGTCACAAACCCTATGAAGTGATTCGCTTTACTATCAGAAATTGATCAGGTGGGTCCAAAAACAATCAGAAGGCCTAGAAGAGCTGCACGATTAAATGTAATCTCCCTTAATGTTAGCTGAGTGCTAAACCAGAAGTTAGCCAGATTGGGCGATGGAAATCTCTAGTGCGCAAACTCTATAGGTGCTTGGGTTCGGTGGGCTCTGGGTAACTGACTCCAGTGACTCGAAAACACAACTCTCTTTAGTAGGGATGCACGATATTATCGGCACGTTATCGGTATCGGCCGATATTGGCTTAAAAATCGGATATAATTAACCGATAAAATAATGGGCTGCTGTATACTTGATTAATTGCCCGATCTTGGCGCAATGTCCCCGGTGCGAAGAAGACCTGCGCGGCGTGATGACTTCACGTGTGTCTACCTGCAGCATGAGAGAGTTAGAAGCCAAAATGTCCGTGGTGTGGAAGTTTTTCACAGCGTCCGAAATAGATCGCAAAACTGCTGTTTGCAATGACTGCTCAGCTTCGGTGATGCGAGGAGGAGCCAAGGCAAAGTCTTTCAACACTACAAACTTGATTAACCATCTCAAGACCCGTCACCCCGACCGTTGTAACACATGTGATAAGAGTATCACCATTATACTGTACGCTAACTCCAATACAGAAGAGAGTTGATGATCTCTGCAATTAGGTGTGCGGGAAAAAATATCAGTATTGGTAATTGGCTAAATGAGTTGTAAAATATCGGCATATCGGATATCGGCAAAAAATCCAATATCGTGCATCCTTACTCTTTAGTGAGTGACTCATACAAACTCGAGTTACACCAGAGCGCTCAACTCAAACCAACCGCTAACATTACCATGACATTTAAAAGTTTGGACTGTGGTAATCTCAGTTTGAATCAATTAATAATTCATGAGAAATGAATTAGAAATTCACAACACTCTATCAGCACCTGTGAGTAATCACTGCATGCAAAGCAAAGCAGTGTGTGTTGGCTCTGCCCCTCATCCTTTTACCAATGAGACTTGGCCAGAAAACCTCCACAGGAAGGCTTGGGAGGAAGCGCCCTGATGACGGCCTGCAGCCAGTTTCCCGAATATATTTCTACTGAAGGATTTGCTTCATTGAAAACAGCTCCGAGTGTGTTCTGCTGATTATCCAAAGTAATGTTGTTCTGGAATAACGTGTATACATTGCTGCTGAGTTTTTATGGTGTAATTTTTCTGTATTAGAAGCTATGGCAGTTTTTTTTCTGTAATAGAAAATGCTTTTTTTTTTTCTATCCCTTCCTTCTCTGTCTCTAAGGTCAAAGGCATTTAACATCTACCAAAAACAGCTTGTGGAGAAATATTTCTGGTGTTACAAGCATAATACATTATGTTGTTCTGCTCACAGTTTTTCCTCACAATATAAAATCACACAGATAATTATGACTGAGGATGCAATTTGATCCTTTTGATTAATGTTTTCTTATTTTGTTGCAAAGAATCAAAACAAAACTTAAGCTGTGGTATCTGGCACCAAGACATTAGCAGCAGATCCTTTAAGTCCTGTAAGTTACGAGGTGGGGCCTCCACGGATCAGACTTGTTTGTCCAGCACATCCCACAGATGCTCCATTGGATTGAGATCTAGAGAATTTAGAGGCCAAGTCAACACCTTGAACTCGTTTTCATGTTCCTCAAACCATCCTGAAACATGTTTGAACTGTGGCAGGGTACATCATCCTGCTGAGAGAGGCCACTGCCATTAGGGAATTCCATTTCCATAAATTGGTGTACTTGGTCTGCAACAATGTTTAGGTAAAAGTAACATCCACATGAATGGCAGGACACAAGGTTTCCCAGCAGAACATTGCCCAAAGCCTCCGCTGGTTTGCCTTCTTCCCATAGTGCATCCTGGTGCCATGTCTCCCGCAGGTAAGCGACGCACAGGCACCCGACTGAGAGCTGCAGTTTTGGAGATGCTCTGAGCCAGTCGTCTAGCCATCACAATTTGGTCCATGTCAAAGTCGCTCACATCCTTCACATGCCCATTCTCCCAGCTTTCTCACACATCAACTTCCAGGACGAAACGTTTACTTGCTGCCTAACATAACCCACCCACTGACAGGTGCTATTGTAAGGAGGTAATCATTGTTATTCACTTTACCTGTCAGTGGTCATAATGTTCACAGTGTATGTCTGTGTGTTGTAAGGACTTGAGCAAGATCTGGAAAGCACACTGAGTTTACATTTGTATGATTAACGATGTAGCAAACCTTTAAGATATACAATGAAGAGCAGGGTTCATGTTAAAACTGCATAGAGGAAGTAATAAGGAAGAGAGAGAGTGATGTGAATGAATGAGGCATGAAAACAGTCTCCCTCTTTGTACTTATGCTGAGCTTCATTAATGTTTAACAATGTTTGGTAAGGTCTAACTACAGGTCAGAATGATGGATGTTACAATGGCAAGGCATATATAATAGCATCTATGGTTCATTATGTGCGGCTTTTAGACAGACAGACAGACAGATAGACAGACACCGATTCATTAGAGGGCTTGTGTAGGCTTTGTGAAGGAAGTGAATGTCCACTTTAAAGACTGTGAGGGAGACAACTGATCATTTATACACATGAGTCATCGAATGAGTGCTGAAGACGAATTTATAGACCAAATTAAAGGGGGGATTGAGACTTTGTGACCAAATGTCAGATAATGAGGCTCAGCCTACGGCATGCAAGTGGGCGCTCAGAGGGAGAGAGAGGGAGCCACAGCAGCTGCAATCACATGAAATGAAGGGAAACCAAAAATAAAATCAAGTGTTACTTACAAAATAAGAAATTCATAAGATTTTGAAAGGCAGGCTTAATATGGGAGAGGAAGAAAAAAGGAAGCAGATGAAAGAACTAACAAGGCAATTTCACCCCAGAACGCGATGCAAATGTGGCGATGGGCATTAGAGAACGAGAGCATGGCAGGTCGTAATTGATCGAGACATCTGAGAGTAAGGCTTTTAAGCCATGAAGATGTTATTCAGCAAAATCCTGAAGCAGAAGTGATGGACTCTAAAGAACAAAGGCTATTGCTGCATCTCACCTGCTAAAACAAAGAAGATAATGGACTAGTTAAGAGTAGCTGCCACAGCTAACTTTGGGCTCTTGATGGGATAACAGACTAATCATATAAATCACTTAAAATGAACAATTCCACAAACTAAAATTTCTCTTATATTGGTATTTCAATTATAACTTTTTTATTTGGCGTACTTAAAGAGGGGGTAGTATGCTGTCTCACATTTTAAGACGTGCTATACAATGTTGGATGTCCACATACTAAACGTGGGTGAAGTTTCAAATCTGTGGGTAAAAGTATGTTGGAGGAATCCCCTGCTAATAAAGGCTGCTGTCAACGCCAGGTTTCAGACAGACTAGCTTTTTTTCACTCCACCACTCTGCTCAACGGCTCTGCTCGTCAAGTTGGTTAAGAATGTCTTGGAGAAAGTGTTTCTTTGGCTGTGAAGGAAAGACATCAGTGTTTACTTTTCCAAAGGACAAGAGCAGCAGATGTTCATTTTAAATCGAAAAAGCGAAGTTTACTCTTCGCTGACAACTCTGTAACATGGCCAACGGGTCGGAGGCGTGCCTCAAAGAGAGCCGGCCAATCAGAAGAAAGCGAGTTTATAGGAGCGGGGAGACAAGAGGCAGAGCTGACTGAATCGTCTCAGGCAGAGGTTGTATGAGGGCCTGCACAGAGTTTTTTTTTTATTTCACTGAAAATTATGCTAAGCTACTCCATAGGTATCACAGAGTGAAATATATGTCTGTTTCAAAACATGAATTCAAAATATTGATTTATATGATGTTAAAAATAATTTCACGCATGAACAGACAGAGATGTTCTAAGACTATATTTCAGAGCAAAACATGCAAGTGATCCTCTTGGCATCTTATTAAAGTGGCACTGCACACCAGCATTACTGTTGCTTACTGTGACTTTAATGCTACTTGGACACAGACACACTGCATAAGCTTGTTTCCTCCCCCCTGAGCCAATGAAGCCCACGTTTAAATTCATCCTGAATCCTTATAAAGCGTTTTCAAACCCAACACTAGCCTGAATTCGTTTATAAACGCCCTGGGATTCTAACCTAAACCTATTTCTGACCCTCAAACTTTGTTGAACCTCGTCAGTCACATCTATATTTCAAACAGGAGACGTGTGAGGACTCCAAATGAGGCGCAGCAGAGCCATCTTGTGGTTCAAACTGGAAAGGACTTGTTTGTGCTGGTGAAAGAGTGCAGACCTGACAGATAGACTCGCGGGAGTCATGGATTTATTTGTAGCTAAGTGGAAACACCTGTTGCTCATTAACTGTAACCCCGTTAGCCCTCAAACTAGCGATGGATACTGCCTGTCGAGTGAAGACACGTCAGAGCTTTGTGTTATTGAAAAAATAATGATTGACAACTTGAAAAATGGAAATAGACAATGGAAACGATCATCACGTGAAACACTTTTTCAGTCAAACCATATTTTATTTACTGTCTTTTTTTCCTTTTCAATTTGCTTTTCGTTTCAGTGTGATTAATTTGGTGCTGTTTAGTCTTTGCGCGCGCACATTACTGCCAACCTTGTCCTCAAACAACCGAACAAATTAATACATTTTGATCCAATGTGTCCAAGCGCGCACTTTTACGCACACACTCGCTCTCTTCTAACTTCGCCAGCCTAACTGACACTTGCAGCGCAGTCGCAACTCCGCAGAGAGCCTGACGGACTCCGAGTGAAGATGTTCTCACTGGCTCTTCATCTGCGCACCGAGGAGAATTTGTTTTTTATTATCAGAGGCTGCGCGGAGCACACTGGTCTGCGCATAGAGTCAAACACGGTGCTTTTTCTGCAGAGGATTAAACTATTTCATAAGGTATTTCTGGAACCACTCAGGGAGTCAGAAGGTTTTCTGGCTGCAGGCTACTTCTGATGCATTTCACCTGGGATGCAGGCACTTGGTTTTACTTCTTAACTTGGATTTACTTTGGATTTTACAATGGATTTTTCTAATCTTTCTAATTTTTCTCTCGTAGACACTAATTCGACAACAACAGGTAGGTTGAGCAAACTGTGATATAATCCAGCCTCATCTACCACCTTGTTTATGACCATCACAACGGCATTAACGCATATCATATTTAATGAGTGCTTTTTGTCTTATATTGTTACCTTTATATAATTAACTTTTTTAGCTCTTTGTATATATTTAGTCAGAAGTTAATTCCCTTAAGCCCCACGTGTTTGATGACAAATATTGTCACAGCTGAAATATTTATACCGATTTGTACTTAGTTATTGTTACACATAATTTGTCGTCAAAGGTGCTTTTTCTTTTAAAAACGTTGCTTTATCAAAAGCATTTTCAACAATCTATTTATAGATCTATTCTTTTCCTATTATCCTTACAAAGATCTTTGGCTATAGTCATCTTTTGTGCTGCAGGAGCCAAGACACACATACACACACACACACACACACACACACAGACACACACACACACACACAGGGGCGTTGGAAAAAATGATGGGCCTCGCACACAGCCATCCTCTATAGACCCCTGCCCTCACTAACAGCTATTCATGATTTTATCTTTCTGGGCCCTTCTCACATATATAATGGCCCTGTAGTGTACTTAGTACTCCTTCCGCCCCCTGTCCGACACCCTGCACACACACACACACACACACTCAAGACACGGGCACACACTCAATGATTTCTGAAGTGAAACAGCCTACAAGCCAGATGGAGAAAATTTCAGCGCGCCTACATAATGATCCCCTGACAAAACTTGTACTGTTAGTATCACTGTGCTCCTCTGCAATCATATTGTGACTTGATGTCTGTATTATAAGCTGCACATTTGTACTCGTACAATGCTGTATGATATCTGCAGTACTTTCCTTCATATTAAAACTGTCTGTCTTCTTGTCTCCAGCTGTAGATGATGGGACCCTTCATTGCAGCTCCATCCTCCATGTCATCTCCGGCATCATCTGCTTTCTGGGGATCATGGGAAACTGCATCGTCATCTACACCATCATGAAGAAGACAAAGTGCCGGGCCAAACAAACTGTTCCGGATATATTTATCTTAAATTTATCGGTTGTTGATCTTCTGTTCCTCCTTGGGATGCCATTCCTCATCCACCAGTTGCTGGGCAATGGTACCTGGCACTTTGGAGCTGTAATGTGCACGGTCATCACTGCGCTCGACTCTAACAGCCAAATTGTCAGTACTTACATCCTCACTGCTATGACCCTTGATCGTTACCTGGCTACGGTCCATCCCATCCGTTTCAACTACATCCGCACGCCCTGTGTGGCGGCGCTGGTGATTGGCTTGGTGTGGGGTCTGTCCCTGCTCACCATCATCCCCGTGTGGATGTACGCAGGCCTGATGACACTCCCTGACGGCTTGGTGGCCTGCGCTCTCCTTCTGCCAGACCCGGTCACCGACACATACTGGTTTACACTCTACCAGTTCTTCTTGGCATTTGCTATACCTTTAGCCATCATCTGCCTGGTGTTCTTCAAGATACTCCAACACATGTCCACCAGCGTGGCACCGCTGCCTCCTCGGAGTTTGCGGGTCCGCACCAGGAAGGTTACCCGCATGGCGGTGGCCATCTGCCTGGCTTTCTTCATCTGCTGGGCCCCTTACTACATCCTTCAGCTGGTCCACCTTGGGGTGCAGAAGCCAAGCCTAGCCTTCTCCTATGCCTACAACATAGCCATTAGCATGGGCTACGCTAACAGCTGCATCAACCCATTCCTCTACATTATCCTCAGTGAGACCTTCAAGAGGCAGTTTTATCGAGCGGTATGGCCAATTAATAGAAAATTCCGTGTGAACCCGAGCACGACAGATGGTGGTAGTGTGAGTGTGAGGATGATACCTGAAGGGGCTCAGCAGGAGCAGGTCTCCGGGGAGATGATACCATCCAACGCGGCACCACAGTGAATGAGAATCAGTGAAGAAGAGTGGAAATATCTTATCCCTGCATCTCACATCTGACAAGCTCTTTGACTGAGAAGTAGCACAAGAACATACAAACGGTTCTGTACTGAAAACTAATGTCGGCACATCAATCAAAAACACACAAACATTGGAAGCTCACAGAACCATCACATAGGTTTATCGAACATTACACTGTGTAGTTTCACAGTAGCAGGAGGGCGTTAATGCAAAGTAAAATTCATCTTCATCTTCATCTACAGCTAATGGATATGCCTGTACAGACATTTGCTTGCCTGATATCAGACATATTTGTCAACTTGTTGCACTCTGACTCAGCTGCAATCAATTTCCGCAGGGGAGTGGGATACAATATTGCTTCAGCTATCACTAGAGACGAACATATCCGCCTGAATTAACTTTGAGGAAAGAGTTGTTCCTGCAAGCTGCTTTACAAATCCATCAACTCAGTGGCGTGGGAGAAATCAAGGGCCTGCTCAGGCAAGTCATTTGCTGCTAGCTCACAACACACACTCACTTGATGTTCCTCCTGGTTCACGTCCTCTCTCCTCCAGTCTCTCTACATTATGAAGCATGTTTTTAAAACTTACATCGTGTTTAAATTAAGCAGATTCACTCGAGAGGAAGTGATGTTGTACTGAATATCAGCTCAGCTGTGGTTCACTCCTAGGCATAACAAGGCCGCAGGCAAAGTGCAGCAGATAATTACATTGTGCTGATATTCAGTACATGCTGACATGAAGTTGTGAAAACTAACAAGTGGCAACAGATTATGTTTTGTTTTCTGATTCATTCATTTGGCTCCATGAACACAGCTAGCTCTGGAGCTTCACTCAGACTGGACTGTTGCCAAGCAGCCTAAACATTTTCCTGTACTTCAGCTGCTTTGTACGTGACCACTTTTTACAGCCAATCAGCTACTCTCTGTTCAGTACATTTATCTGCATGTTTGCATTTGTTACACAACCAGTGAAATAAGAGACATTTCACAGTTTCTTTGGTGGCCTCTGTGATTCTGAGGTACCAGCTTGATCGGTCAAGACAAATACCTGCTGTGAAGTTAGTTAACACGGAGAACACCTGAGGCGGAGTGATACATGCACTGTAGTTAGAAGTCCCAGTGCTGTCCCAGTCTAATCAGATTGCTAACTGTTGTATAACATCCTTTTGTCTCCTTTATATTCAATCTGAGCACAACTCTATACTACCCATGAGTGCTGAGGATGTGTGTGGGTAGAGAAGCACCTGTATCAATATAAAAAGGGAACATTTTCTTCCAAGCAGGAATCATTGTCTGGTGAAGATCTTTAAAATGAAATAGTACACTGATTAATAGTTCATGGATGTTATAAATATGATATTATTCATGCACCCTGATGACAATCAAATTATGTTTAATTTAAGGTGATTGTTATGAATATGAAGGACAATTCACTACGTGAGACATATCACTGCAGAATATAATCACCGTGTGCATCCATGTGGTTTACCCTGCAGCAACCTGCAGCCGGAGCAGAGATGTCAGCCGTGTAATACAGAAACATACAGCAGACGGTGCTGTAAATATCTGTCGTACTGGATAATGGAAAAAGATGTATGAAATGAGTTTTGGGATCATTAAGAGTGTGTAGGAAGACTTGCACAGAAAATACTGAGGTTTTGATGATATTTTATCTTCTTGTGTCCTTCTGTGATTGTGGGATTTCTGTGACTATCTAACCTCACAAGAACTTAAGGTTGAGGAATGAGAAGGGAAATATTGAATGGGGTCATGTTAACAAGAATGAAAGAATCTAATGCTTTAGCAGTGTAAAAAAAAACAGTACATGCCATGATTGTAACCAGCTATTTCATGACTTCTCCTCAGTGTCTCCTTATAACTATATTTATCCCTTTCCGTTAGTTTTTGTCTGTAATTTTTTTTCATGGAGGGGGCAACTTCCAACCATGGGCGACGCATTCACTGTTAATGAAATTCACGTTAACTGCAAAATTAAAAAAACAGTATATTTTTGCTGCATATGGAATTTGGGCACAAAGAGGAAAACATTAGATGTGCAAGAAAGAGTGTTGTGTCTTTTAGTTTTTGATATTCTGAGTATGTTTCAGCTGCGCTTTCAATTAAGCATTTACTGTTTAAATATTTTGTTCTGCTTGTCTGTTTTTTTGTCTGTTATCACAAAAAAAAGTATTTAACAGGGTGCAATGAAATTTGGAGTAAAGTTAGGCCATGGGCCAAGGCACAAAGATGCATAAAGACGTTTATTGCTCTGGTTTCTGAACAAAACCAATGAAGTTTGGCCTTTTCAGCAGTTAGCGTCCTCAGGGCAAAAACGCCCTCGACGTCATCTGTTTCTTGTCGCTGTGCTCACAGCGCGCTCAGTTGAAAGTAGTCCAACTCTTGGAACATCACCACACTCGTCAATGTGACTTCTCCCTCACCGACCAATCAAAATCAAGAAGGGGCGGGACTACTAATGCCAGGACACAATTTCTTTCCATTTTTACGTTTTCTTTGTAAAATTTCGACATTAAACACACAGAGCGATTCAAAACGGACTTAACGATCACTACCGAAGGAAGCTTAAGTGCTGCCAGTACAACTTTCGTAACATTGAGGTTGTGGGCACTGCCATCACCAAAAACGGCATTAGTGGACACAGGCCTTAAGAGTTGCAAGGGCTCAGGATTCTGTCCAATATCCTGCAGTAATTCCACATAGAAACAGAGCAAATGAAAATTTTCAAAAGAAGAAAAATTGAACTGTTTTCACCTGGCTTTTACATCCTCAAACATCCGATCTGAGGCACCTCTTAGTGCTTTTTTTTCAGCTGCTGCTTCAGCTAATATGTCAAATCTCAAAATGCCATTTAGCCAATGAGGTGTTGTTAATGTTGTGTTGATATAAAGGTTCACTCTATCTGAGTCTGTGCTATTAAAAAGACGTCATGTAAATATGAAGTATCTTCATCACAGAGTTTCTCATCCTTATTGAACTATGACAGTTTTAAGAGTTTTAAACTGCCTTGATTCGAGCAAGAAGAAGGGTCAAGTTTCCATCTGAATGTTCTACTTATATATTGTATCTTTAGGCGAGCAGGTAAAGCTCTTTATGGATTACACAGAATATACAGTATGACATAGTTTTTAAATTTCTCATGACCCCTTCTGCCTATCAAACCACACCTCGGGTCCGAACGCCAAGGATGAGAAACTCTGGTGTAACTGTCGTTCTTGTCTGTTATGAATCCAAAGAAAAAAAGCCTCATGTCTAAACGTGCAACTTTGCTTGGTTGTTTATTAAAAAATAATTTGTGGGCCACTCTCTCTGTACTGTGCATTTACATAAAGGTCGCAGGGGTTGATTTTCAAACAAGCACATATTCTTCTCAGGAAATGGAAATACAATGGAAGTATGAGTCATTTGAGTGGAACATGGAGGAAAGAGAGATGAGCAAGAGAGCTGTAGTGATGCCATATTAGGTTGCAGGAGGTTATGGAGAATAATTACTACCGTTTGATGAAACACTGTGGAATAGCGCACAAGATGTCCTTAATATGCCGTGGCACATCAGTGTCACGTCTACACTTTCAGTTAATGGATCACAAGGTTTTAAGAGTAGCTGCTAATTTGCAGCACTAACTATCCCTCAAATTACAGGCTGCAGACAAAAGACAACGCTGTAAACCTCTGCAGCTTTATCACAACTACAGCTATTTCATGAACTATGGCCTCTTTACTCCACAAAACGTTGTCAGTAACATGAAGAATCACTTATTGATATCGCCATGTACAGTGCTGGGTTTTCATGAAGCATGCTATTGTAATCAGCATTGTAACAGGGGAGAGTTTGTTTGTCTTTGTATCTCAGCGAAGTGGGCGTTATGTTAACGCCCTGGAAGAAGTTACAATGAGCAATTTCCAAGCAACAAGCTTCAGTATGACACATCGTAACTAATGTAAACAACAACGAAAAAACATGCTGATAAAATACTGAGCCTGTGGTGCTACTATGTTAACTGGCTAACAAGCTAACCTTGCAAACAAATGTTTTACATGCTGAACATAGAAGGCCTCGTCAGCCTGCGTATTAAAGCAGAATGCCAACTATCATATTCAGCTTTAAAGCTTACTCATGTTAGAAGTTTGATTAAAGGAGAGTTGAGCCTAAGTGAAGCTTAAGCTAGCAAAGTGTGTCTGAGGGGGTGTGGCTTGGACTGATGAAAGTTAAATTTAGAGCTATGGCTGAAGATAAACCCTCACTTTGCTTACATTACAACCCTTATGTTGGTTGTTGATTTCTATCCAACCAAAGTTCCAGTATTTTCCACATTGGTATGCCAACCCAACGTTTTGATGTCAGCCCAATGTCAGGTTTTTACACCAACCCAATGTCAGGTTGTGACATCACAGTCAGGTTATGACATCAAAGGTTTTAAAGTTAACTAAGGCCATGTCCACACGTACACGGGTATTTTTCAAAACGTAGCTTTTTCTCTGAGTCTTGGCCTTTTGTCCTCACAAGAATGCCGTTTTAGGTCACTGAAAACTGATCTTTTGTAAAACTCCAGCCGGGGTAAGACTTTTATAAACTCTGTTTCCGCGGAGACGTGTAGATAGCATAAAGCGCATTTTTGGCTTGTGACGTCAGGCTGTGCGCCGTTGTGTGGCGTCACAAATGAGGCGACATTTCTTGCAAAATGATGGACGTGACAAAAACAGTGATGCTTAACAGGACTTTTTACATGTTTACACATATGTGCTGTTACTCGTCTACCATATTGAGGAACAAAGGTGTCAGGATAGATTTCTTCTTCTCCTTCTTCTTCTTGCATGACCAGGTTATATGGCGGCCTGTTGGTGTGGCATACTGATGAATGCTTTTCTCTTGTGTTTTCGTTTGGACAGGGATTTTTTTTTAAATGAAGGAGGCAAAAACACCCGTGTACATGTAGACATGGCCTAAACTTCAGGTTTGAGGTCAGTTTAATTTCAGATTTGTTATCAACCCAGCAATGCCTTTTGATGCCATACAATCATATGGGTTTGATGTCAGGTTTGGATGTCTTTGAAGGCCAAAATAAAAGTCAGATGGATTACCTGATCTAAATCAGATAATTCTTATCTGATAATTCTGATCATGATTAAACCTTTTGAACAACCAGGCATATTAGTGTAAAGCTTAGATTATATTCTATCTACCGGTCACATTTTCATGACACTGAGGACAACAGAATTTGACCTTTGACCTCTAATGCTGTAATAGGGGGAATTCTGCGTGCCTCCGTAAATGGCCTTATAACTACCTTCATATTGATCTAATGTGTGTATGTGTCTAACCCTCCATCATAAAGACCACAAATAGAGCTTTAAAATTATATATTGCATGAATAACAACAATCACAACATTTCTTATCGAAATAAACTTAACTTTGTGCAATTTGTTTCTGATAGAGTGTTCAGAATGTTGCACTGGATTCTGTTATTGGGGCAGCTGTAAATGTTCTGTAAGCAACAGAAACACAAAATATAAAAACTCAAAATCTTTCAGAAGAAATTTGTCAAAAAAGAACACAAGACAAGAACATTTTGTTTTTATATGGTATGATATCTTATTTACTCTGTTTAAACATTTCACGATGGGGCTATCCGGTTGTTAAGTGGTGATGTCACATCCCCGCATTAACTGTTTCCTGGTCCAAGCCGCTACAACATCTCCTATTAACAATATGCTGCAGTGCTGTTCTGCAGTGCTGTTTTGTGTACTTTGATTGTAGCTAACGCGATTCCAAATTCAAAAGGAGCCACCTAAATCAGGGCAAGCAGATAGCTCAGTTGACAGAGCGCCTGACCCTTGAATCAAAGGTCATGTTCAGACCTGGTTTTGACTCCAACCTCTGCCAATATTTCCAATTCCACCACAGTCTTTTAACATTACAATTATGCACAAGGAAATGATTTCAAAACTCCATATGAACCCACTGTGGTGGGGCAGGCAGATAGTTCAATGGATAAAGCAGCCGACACTTGTCTAAAAGGGCATGTTCAGACCTGGGGTTCAGATCCTACTTCTGACAACATTTCCAATTCCACCACAGTCTTTTAACAATACAATTATGCACAAAGGAAATTATGTCAAAACTCCAAATGAACCTGCTAAGGCAGGGCAAGCAGATAGTTCAATGGATAGAGCACCTGACCCTTATTTTAAAGGGCAAGTTCAGACCTGGGTTCAAATCCGTCCTCTGCTAACATTTCCAACAGTCATTTAACAATACAATTATGCACAACTGAAATGATTTCAAGATTCCATATTAAGGCAGGGCAAGCAGATAGCTCAATGGATAGGGCACCTGCCCCGTGTATTGAAGCGTGCATTTGCACCCTGGTCAAAACAAAAAAATAAATGGTTGGTGCATTTCTTTAAGTTCTCCTAATGTCACGTAAAATAGATACAATTGAATGGACAAGTACTGCACAGAGGCAGGATGGTGCAGTGGACTTGAAGAATGAAGGTAATGGGTTCAAGGCCGGCTAGTGCCTTGTCTGACTGGAGCTCGGTTGAGTTCAAGGCTGGCGTGGGCCTTGTCTTCGGTTCTAGGGAGAGTATGGAGCAGTGGGCTCACCTGTCCCATGTGAAAACTAGTACATTCCCACGCCCGTCTGACCCCTGCCTCTGAGAGGGTAGGGAGCAGTAGGCTTACCTGTCCCATGTGAAGAATGGTACATTCCCACAGCCATTTGACCCCTGCCTCTGGGAGAGTAGGGAGGGTAGGGAGAGTATGGAGAGTATGGAAAGTAGGGAGCAGTAGACTCACCTGTCCCGTGTGAAGAATGGTACTTTCCCACGCCCGTTCCCATGCCCACTCGACCTCCGCCTCTGAGAGAGAAGGAAGAGTAGGGAGAGTGGGGTGAGTAGTGAGAGTTGGCAGAGTAGGGAGAGTAGGGAGCCGTAGACTCACCTGTCCCTAGTGAGGAATGGTACATTTCCACGCCCTTTCGACCCTCACCTCTGGGAGAGTACGTGGGAAAAACCACAATGAGACATGGTCCCTCAAAAATGGGCATGATGGCTAAATTCTGGTGGTCTGGCTCATGGACTAAGGGTGTCAGGGTTTGAGGTTAAAACAAGAAGGTGGAGAACCCAGGTGCAGACTAAAATAATTTATTAAATAAAACAAAAGGCAAAATCCCAAAAAGCAGAGCAAATGAAAGTACAAACAAAAAGACAAAAAGGCAAACTCCAAAAACAAGGACACAAAGCACAAAGAACACGAGGAACAAATTCACAGCAGGAAGATCAGAGACAAAGACTCAAATGAATTGGCACAGAAGGGTAGGAACACAGAGACTAAATACACACAGGGTAATCAGGGACAGGTGAGAGTAATTAACACAGGTGAACACAATGAGGGCAGGGCACACAATCTGAAAAGCAGGAAACAGAACAAAGGAGGGAAGTAAAACAAGACATGACATACAAGGGGAAAGAACTAGAAAATAAAACAGGAGACACTAGGAACCAAACTCAGGACTGACAGGACTACAAAGTAAAACAGGAAATTCTCCAAATGAAAAGCACAACTAAACCAAGACAGGAACACAATATACAAACTAAACAACAAGAACTCATGACAACAAGAGACAAAGTGACTGAGGAAAACAGGAAATAATATCAAAACACCAAAATACAAAACAACAACATAACTGAACTGGAATGACTCCTGACAAAGAGCCATCAGTGCCAAGCATAACTGCATTTCCATTTGGCAAAAAATGGTTAAATGAATGAAGAAAAGCTCCTGATTGAATTATTGTTACTGAACAATATCAACTTTTGTGTGGAGGACACTCTGCATTCCACAAACATAACGTTTTTCTCCAACAGAAAACCCTGGGTGAGCCGGAGCTAAGAGCCCTGCTGAGAAAAGAAGTCAATTTGTAGATCGAGGGACAAAGAGGAACTGAGGAGGGTACAAATTGAATTTTAAAAGAAACAAGAGGAAGGCAAGGTCGGCAACAGGAGAAGATGAAAGAGCTCTTACAAAAGAACAATGTAACAGAGGTCTGTTCGAAGACTGAAAACAAAGGTGGTGTGGAGCGCTGAACCATGAGCCCGAGAGACGAGGAAATAAACTGGATTTTTCACCAGAATTCATTCTGGGTCTGCACTCTCCAAAACTCATCAGAGTACAGATGTCCCAATCATATCCTCTGCCCCAACAGGACTGACTACGTGATGCAGGCTCTGAGTGTACAAGGGGGGCGGCAGCATGAGGTCTGTGTGATCTCAACTGATTCGGATACTTGTGTATTTTATATCACTGAGATATAGGGAGTCTGAAAATCACTATCATTTCACTGTTTCCCAAGTAATCAGAAACTGAAAACGTAATGGATAATGGAAATATAGAGGGACATCAGGCAACATTAACCCCTAAGCTACCATCAGATAACAGCTAACGTTAGCAGTGAACCGCTAACTAGCTTAAATTACCATTAGCTAAGATTTTACCTCTCACCTCTCCACCCCCTGCATCAGACTGTGGGGGCCTTTAGCAGCTCCTTCAGCAACAGGTGGCTTCATCCATTGTGTAATCAGGAGCACTACTGCAGGCCTTTTGCCCTGAGAGCAGTCTGATTTTTTAACATTATATGACTGCCACTTCGCAATATTATATTAATGACATGTTAAAACATAGTTGTAAATATAATTTTCCCTTTATATATGAAAGACTGATATGTATAGGTATCAGTCTTTCACACTTTTACATATATTTTTTCAATTTCTTTCTTGCTGGAAAACAGTATGACAGAGGGAATGGTTCATTTATGGCTCAAAGTATTTCTATTGTTGGTGAGCGTTTAATCATTTTATAGACTTATCTCAGTGTGCAAAACACTATTCAGACATTAGAAAGGATTTCAGCTTCTTTACCCGACGACCCACGCAGAAACTCACATCAGGGTGTTTAGAATACATATCAACATAGAGCTAATCTGGCTAGGCAACAGTTTAGGTTGACCCCTGCTGTTTCCTCATCATTAAATGAACACAGGGTTCCTTTGCAGAAGGGATCATCACTTTGATGTCAGTGCTGTCAGAATATTTTATATTCCGGGTGCTGGTTTGGCTCGGTTGGTAGAGCAGGCGTCCCATGTATAGAGGTTACAGTCCTCGTTGCACTGATTGCAGGTTCGACTCCCAGTCTGCATTCATTTGGTGCATGTCATCCCCCACTCTCTGCTCCCCACATTTCCTGTCTGTCTTCAGCTATCCTATGAATAAAGGCAAAAAAAGCCAAAAAAATAATCTTAAAAAAAAAAAAAGAATATTTTATATTCCTCAACTAAAGGATCCAGATCCGGCCTGCAGCTGCTTCAAAAGATGAGCGATTGTATGTAGATTTAAAAGCTGGGAGGGCTCAGGCGTGGAAAGGTAAATTGCTCAATTATATGTATCACTGATGTTTATTAAAGGGAATCAAAATACTATCTCCAAGCTTTGATGAATAAAGGTGATGGTTAACTTGGAGACATTGTAGTGGTAGTTCCTATGATGCAAAATAACCCAGATTCTTTTGTATCCCACTCTTTATATTGGAACATGGTATTTTGGAGGAAGAACACTCATACAGTGTTGTATTTAAAAAAGAAAAAAAGGATACAGAACATATGTCCCTGAGAGTTTGTTAGAGCTCCTAATTTTACTTAATCAGGCGATTGAAGGGTTTGATTCAGAACAGCAGTTACAGGTCAGACGGTAAGAAGTCTGTTTTGTGATATTGTGTAAAAACTGGGAAATCCAACAGAACGCTGTTTTAAATCTAGACTTTCAATTATTTTTATTCTAAAATATCTTGGAGTTTTGCCACGTATAATTAACAGCATTATCCAGCACGGATATCATATGAATCACCAACATCCGTGCTTGTCCTTGCGAGTGAATTCACAAGTGAATGGTGCATTTAAGGTTTAACCAATTCCAGTTCTGCTGCAGTTTTTTCTGCGCCTGCATCTGGTGCATTGCTTCTCAGGTTTAAAGTATGGATTCTATAGTGATGCTAGCAGCTCTGTGAAGCTATACTTGGACACAGTGGTGTTTGCTAGATGCTAATGCTTACATGCTGATAACATGGTGCTAATGGAAGTAAAGGTATCACCTAAGACATTTAAATTTGTCATGAGAGAAGCAGACGAGAACTTCTCACCTGGCAAAGATGTTGATTGCCCTGCACCTATATGCGATGTGCATGTAACTACCCTCCCTCACATCAATGGTTAATGATGCTATAATAGTGCCTATATATACCTTCAAATCAGGTCAGGAGGTCACCCAATCGAGGTGTTCATCCTTAAGGCAAGATGGAGGTTTATACGAGATATTTTGTCAAACAATCCATTCATTGCTGAAACTTTTAACCGAATAAGTGAATACCCTGAGCTTCTGGTGATGTGAAAGTCAAGGTAAAGGACCCAAAGTCAGTAAGATTTATCCTCTTGAGAAATGTCCAAACAAAAATTCACGGCAAACAATCAACTTGTTTGTGAGATATCTTTTCATTCTGGTGAAGTGTTGGACGGACTGACTGAAGATACACACAGTCCCAATTCTTCAGCCATACTTCTAGCCTTGCTTATAATGCAATAAGTGTCTCATATGTATGGTCTCTGAGGCACATAGCAAAAACATAAACAAACAACTGTGGAAGAAGAAGAAATAAAAGTATTTGCCCTTACGACCCAAACATCCCTCAGTACGTTGCACAACAGCTTCAAGTGCCGCTAAAGTAATATTTATGGGCATATCTCTCACCCATGGGTGGGTGTAGGGGCTACTTGAACAGTGTTTTGCACTCAATCTCTAATGTTCATGCTCTGCAGCATTAGACAGCAGCAGGCATCCGTGGGAAGGAGAGAGTGTATGTTTTTGTGTGTGCATAATACTTGCTGTGCATATTTTACAATGTTACAATGTTACAATTTAATTTAGCAGATGGTTTTGTCCAAAGCGACGTACATCTGAGAGTTAATACAACACAAGCAACGATCAAGACAGGAAGTGCCAAAAAAACAGCTTCAAGTGCAACTGGACACTGGTGCGTTTTTTTTTTCTTTTTTAAAAATAATAATCATCATCATCATCAGGGGCATCAACAAGATCAGTATAGTCATCATCATCATCATCATCATGAAAATCCTAGTCAGCATAAACTACATCCTCGATGTCATCATCATCAATAGCATCAATATCATTGAGGTGTTCTGAGAAACTGAAGGAGCCTACCGCAGTCCGGACAATACCATTTTCCTTTTGGTGCAACCTCAACATTAACACATAAATAGTGAAACCACAGAATATGACATTTTGCATTGTCACAATAAATCTTCTGACCACACTCAGCCTGGCCACAGTAACAGCAGGGTTTTTCTTGCTCACTAGCACTGGCGGCATCACCGGAGCCATCTGAATCGGCAGCGACAGACACGTCAGGTTGTGAGGACACATTAGCGACAGTGGGTGAAAGCCTAGTTTAGAACTTCCTAACTAGCTCTGGCAAAATGGCTGTATCAAAAAAGTTTTTTTTGTTGTCATTTTAGACGCTGTAATTCGACCAGCACGAAATCGGAACCAACGCTTGGAAGAAGATTGATCCCTTGTAGCCATCTCAACTGCCTTTGCTTGCTCCTCTGATACTGAATTGTCAACATAATTGCAAATAGACAATACATCATTATGGTCCATGGGAACTGCTTCCTCGTTTTGCAATTCAGTCGACACAGTTTTTATCTTCAGACATCTGAATAATGCTCAATCAGAGACACAATAGCAGACTTTGAGCCAGTTGTGCTGAGAGCAATGAATAATGATGCCAATTCAGTACTGGTTGGATTTTGTGTTTTGCTTCCTTTAAGAGTACGATGACGAGCACTTTCTTTCTCACGTGATTTTACATGGCCAGCACAGTCACTCTGATCAGCTATTTTACTTTGTAAGTCTTTGCTGCCGTGAAGTCAATCTTACGACACTCCTTTGACATTGCAGTTGGTAACAGCCAGTACGCTTTTTCCTGCATTACTGTCTTTGAGCCCCTCAACTTCACAGTTGCTTCAATCAGGAACAACGGCGCTGCCACATGTGTGCAGGTCTCCCCCTGTCCAGCCATACAGGTACAGTGGGCTCCCAGAATCCTTCCTGATTTGTCGGAGATTATCCAGGGGTCCAGTGGTTTTTCTCTTTGGGAATGGACTACCTGAATAAAAGACAAGACAACAAATATAAGCTTGAAAGAATAAACTAGTTTTTCATCAACTGACTTTCTAATAACTTGGTTGAAGAGGAAGGTTTTAATTGTTTATATTTCTATGACTGGTTTGAGGCTCCTACCTGTCCAGCAGAAAGAAGGCCAACTCTGCATCGCTCTTTCTCTATGTTCGCCGGTCTGAATGGGGCCCAGTTGCTAATTTGAACAACTCCCACACTCACCTGTACGCTGTGATTGGCTCAGGGAACCACAACAGCGCCCCTCCTGGAAACGTCCCGTGCAAAGCAAAACAACAGAATAGATGCAGAGGGAAGGGTCTCACAAGGGTCTGCACACACACTCACCAACACACATGTATAGAGGCCCATAAGTTCGATTTATATTATATTATATTTATAAAAGTCTATAATTTATTTTTCGTGGAAAATCCTACTTATTATACCTTTAATTTATGTTCTGCATTAAACAATTTAACAAGATAAATAGCATGTTGTTACAACAACAATAAGCATTTTATAAGGTTTGTGTTGTCAACATGCTATTATTACATGTTTTTACATAAAAAAAGGTTTGTTATTACAATTAACCTTCCAACTCATAACATGTTACTGATCCTTTTTTCTGTCTCTGGCCTGGCAGCAAAACCCCTCCGTGAAATGAATGTGAATAATATGACACGTCATAGAAAAGTTAAAGTACACTGTCGCGGGGTTTTAGCCTGTTGGGATTTTGGAATAATGTGGTTCCAAATTCTAGTTACAGGACGGTAGATTCATGGGATGCTTTATTTGGCCTTATGAGGTAGAGTTAGAAATATAGTAGAAAGAATCATTCATATTTGTATTCAGCTCCCACAGGAAGCGTCAGCGATGGAAACACAAAGCACCAAAACTCGATGAGCAGAAACAGCAGGACACTGTGAGCAGTCAGGCTTAACATACGCTGCTTTTATCCACCACCAGGACCACCTCCCGAATCTTTTCACCTCCATCATCCCTGACAGCCGCATGCTTTTGTCACTGGCGTAATCCTCTGGTGCTCCCAGCGGGACAAAAAGAGAGTGCGCTGCGATTTATTAGGCAATGATGTGTAAGGCAGGATGGTGCTGCAAACACAACAAACATGCGTCATGGTGCAGTCATGTTTGCTTTTAGAAAGGCTCGTAATGTTTGTGGCGTTGTTTTTGAGGGAGCAGCTAATAAGCACATATGAGTCATTTCTCGGGCATCACATTGTTGACAAGATCTTAATTAAACGTGCAAAATAGAAAAGGAAGCAGCTTGTTGACAATCGTAATAATGTGGGACAACAGCTCATGCTATCTCTCTGTGGCAGCTCCTCGCTGACCAGAGGAGCGACTTCAGTACTGATTTGGGCCCGACAGAAACACCACAGAATCCTGCAGACAACTACAAACAATGAGCAGTAGGAGATTTTGGACAACAAAACCCAGCTCCCATTGACTTTCTTGAACAACCCGCACACAATCAGAGCACAACAGAAGAGAAGAGAACAGCTGTTTGCCACTATTTGTCTCCTGCACTGAATCGATTTATTCAGCCTCCCGAAAAACCCTATGAACTAAGCTCTTAGAGTCTGCTGGCAATCTTCAGCCACAGTTTTCACCTGAGACAAACTGAATGGAGGAAGTGAAAATAATAATAATAAAACTATTATGTGTGTATGTGTGTGTGCGAACCTGCAGAAAAAGTACCGCAGCTCCCTAAGGTTCTGGTGAAGCCGTGTCCTCTAGAGGAAGTGGGTTCTGTTTTACATTCTTGATCACACATGGCTCCTCAGGACCATCTGTCTTTGTTTACCAATGGCAAATTAATGAACAACTATTAAGCCTGATATTTGCCATACTAAATTAAGAAAAATGTTGGGTGGCAATAAATGACTAAGTAAATAAATAAATGCATAGCCATTGCAGGTTTTATATGCTGATTATAATCAGCTAATGATTTCATTTTATGCATAAAATGTTAGAAAATAGTATTTGTATTTCCCTGCGGTCCAAAGGCATGTCTCAAATTGCTTGTTAAAAACTAAATTGAAGCCCTAACCTCTTTCCAAATGAAGCTGCGAGTAATTCCACAAACTACTTTGAAAAATCAATTTTAGTCTACATGTCAAAGTGTCCCAGGGCAAGAAACTGAACCCATTATTTCTCCCAAAGGCAAAGCAAATGGTGTATGAATGACTGAATGTTATCGGTAATAAGTCACTAAAAACTCTGCAGCTGGTACAAAATGCTGCAGCACGTGTGCTGACAAGAACTAGGAGGAGTGATCACATCTCTCCTGTATCAGCCTCTCTGCACTGGCTTCCTGTAAAATCTAGAATAGAATTTAAAATCCTTCTTCTTACTTACAAAGCTCTTAATGGTCAGGCACCATCATATCTTAAAGAGCTCATAGTACCATATTACACCTCTAGAACATTGCGCTCCCAGGATGCAGGCCTGCTTGTGGTACCTGAAGTCTCTAAGAGTAGTGTTGGAGGTAGAGCCTTCAATTACCAGGCCCCCCTCCTCTGGAACAATCTACCAGTCAAGGTCCAGGAGGCAGAGACCCTCTCTTCTTTTAAGAGTAGACTTAAAACTTTCCTCTTTGACAAAGCTTATAGTTAGGGCTGGCTCAGGCTTGGACTAGCTCATAGTTATGCTGCTATAGGTTTAGACAGCCGGGGGGATCTGACACACCAAGCTCCTCTCTCTCTCTCTATGTTTCTCTCTCTCTCTCTCTCTCTCCCTCTCTCTCTCTCCCTCTCTTTGTCTCCCTGTCTCTCTCCCACTCTCTCTCTCTCCCTCTCTCTCCCTCTCTCTGTCATATTAATGCAGCTCATTAACTCAGACGGCTGTTCAACATGAGTCTGGTTCTGCTCGAGGTTTCTGCCTGTTAAAAGGAAGTTTTTCCTTGCCAATGTGCCGAATATTGCTAAGTGCTACTCATGGTGATTCATGTTGGGCCTCTCTTTAAATAACATAACAAAGAGTCGGTCTAGACCTGCTCTTTTTGTAAAGTGTCTCGAGATAACTCTGGTTATGATTTGGCGCTATACAAATAAAATTTGATTTGATTTGATTTATGGGTCAGATCCTGATGAGCAGCCGCTTCCATCATGGTATGAATGTGTGTGTGAGAGGTGCTTTGAGTGATTTCATTCCACTCTATTCCATGCCTTTGAAGAAAGACATTAAAACAATGTCTCGTTCCAATACGAGCGACACCTCATTCATTCCAAGCAATATCACAGACCCTCTCCTGGACCCCCTGCAGTTCGCCTACGGAGCCAACAGGTCTGTAGACGACGCAGTCAACATGGCCTTCCACTTCATCCTCCAGCATCTGGACTCAGCAGGATCCTGTTTGTGGATTTCAGCTCTGCCTTCAACACGATCATCCCGCTCTGCTGCAGGACAAGCTCTCCCAGCTGAATGTGCCCGACTCCACCTGCAGGTGGATCACAGACTTCCTGTCTGACAAGAGGCAGCACGTGAAGCTGGGGAAACACGTCTCTGACTCCAGGACCATCAGCACCGGCTCCCCTCAAGGCTGCGTTCTTTCCCCTCTGCTCTTCTCCCTGTACACCAACAGCTGCACCTCCAGTCATCAGTTCGTCAAGCTCTGGAAAATCGCCGACAACACCACCCTCATTGGACTCATCTCTGATGGGGACGAGTCCACCTACAGGTGGGAGATTGACCATCTGGTGACCTGGTGTGGTGAGAACAACCTGGAGCTTAATGCTCTGAAGACAGTGGAGATGGTTGTGGATTTTAGAAAGACAGCAGCCACACCCGCCCCCATCACCATCAGCTACTCCACTGTTTCCACTGTGGAGTCTTTCCGCTTCCTGGGGACCATCATCAGCCAGGACCTCAAGTGGGAGCTGAACATCGGCTCCCTCATCAAAAAGGGACAGCAGAGGATGTACTTCCTGTGGCAGCTGAAGAAGTTTAACCTGCCAAAGACAATGATGGTGCACTTCTACACAGCTACGCTGAGTCCATCCTCACTTGTTCCATCACCGTCTGGTACGCTGCTGCCACTGCCAGGGACAAGGGCAGGCTGCAGTGTATCATCTGCTCTGCAGAGATGGCGATTGGCTGCAATCTGCCATCTCTTGAGGACCTGTACACCGCGTGCAGGTAAGATTGAGGCCGACCTCGGTCACAGACTCTTTGAGACCCTCCCCTCTGGCAAGAGGCTACGCTCCATCAGGACCAAAACCTCCCGACACAAGAACACTTTCTTCCCCTCTGCTGCCAGCCTCAACAGCAAGGCCCTGACCCCACCCCACCACGTGACATGGGCTCTCATCCTGCCCCTCAGTCACTCAACATCTCATGAATGTTAAGTCTCTAAATCAGACTATGCGTTACATCAGTTCACACCAGACTTTTATACTGTCTGTACACTGCTCTATTTTATCTGTACAGTTTCTAATCACACCTGTTGTACATATTTTGTATTATTGCTTTTTATATTTTTATTCTTATTGCCCAGTTTTATCTTATTCTATTTTAGCTATTATTTGTTTTCATTCTGTTCTGTGTTTATTGTTCTGCACCAAAATCACCAAAACAAATTCCTTGTATGAGTAAACCTACTTGGCAATAAATTAGTCTGATTCTAATATGTTAGAAATAGGAAACAATACATGAATGCACTTCTGAAGGGGAATCTACACAAGTGTTTTTGACACACGTGTGCTGGGACAGAGCCGCTGCAATGTTATTCAATGCTGCAGTCTCCAGCAGCGTCGAGTCTATTTTTCCTAATTAAGAAATAAGTCTACACATAATTTTGTACTGAGAAAAGCATCCTGATTGAAACCACTGAAAAGTTGCTAAGTTGTCTTCTTCTACTGGCACGTATCTCGTCATGCCTTGCAGATATCTCTAAATGGATGAAAGAACGTCACCTTCAGCTCGACCTAATTAAGACTGAGCTCCTTGTCATCCCAGCCAGTCCCTCTATGCAACCTCAGATCAATATCCAGCTTGGACAAACTGAACTCATACCCACTAAGTCTGCCCGGAACCTGGGCGTCACAATTGACGACCAGCTAACCTTTAAGGTTCACCTGGCCTCGATTGCTCAGTCATGTCGATTTGCCCTGCACAACAACAGGAAGACCTTACCTTTCGGAGCATGCAACACAACTGCTAGTACAGGCTCTTGTGATATCACGCATTGACTACTGCAACTCCCTGCTGGCAGGCCTTCCTGCATTCACATTCAAACCTCTGCAGGTGATCCAGAATGCAGCAGTGCGACTGGTCTTCAATCAAACCAAAACAGTACATGTCGCTTCACTGCTCATATCCCTCCACTGGCTCCCAGTCGCCGCTTGCATCAAATTCCAAACCCTGTTGCTCGCTTACAAAACAGCAACAAAAACCTCTCCTGTCTACCTGAACGCCCTCATCCAGGTCTACACTCCCTCCTGCCCACTTCGCTCTGTCAATGAAAGGCGCCTGGTACTCCCATCACAACAGGTGTCACGTCCCTTTATTTTCTTCCCTCATGTTTCTTGTCTAGTACTTCCTGTTTTATTTTGATACTCACCCCTGTCTCTGTGTCAGATCCGTTGTCTCCCTGCCCTTCCGTGTCTCCCGCCTCCTTGATTACAATAATGTGCTCCGCCTGTGTCTCATTGTCTACACTCCCCTGGAGTATTTAGTCTCAGTGTTTCCTCCCTTCTGTGCCATTTCGTCTTGTACTTCATGTCAGCGTTCCAGCAATTTCCTTGTGTAGTCTTAGTGTATTTTGACCAGTTTCTGTATTTTGACCTAGCCTCTTGCCTATCGTTTTTGGATACTTTTGCCTGCTTGTTTGACCTCCTGTGTACCGAACCTTTTTTGATTAAACGGACTTTGAGTATTTTTGTGTGGAGTCTTGCATTTTGGGTCCTATTCCCTGGTTCAGTGTGATAACAGGGCCCTAAGTCGCTAAGTAGACTCTTCTCCTCAGTAGTCCCCAGGTGGTGGAACTAGCTACCAAACTCCATTTGGTCCGCAGAGTCCCTTTCACCTTTAAGAAGAAGCTGAAGACCCAGCTCTTTGTGAACACCTCTGACCTTAATGATATTGATGATGATGACAGGATGTAGGAGAATGTAGTTTATGCTGACTAGGATTTTCGTGATGATGATGACTATACTGATCTTGTTGATGTTGCTGATGATGATTATTATTATTTAAAAAACTAACAAAAAATGCCCTATGCACTGCCTGTTGGCACCAGTGCCCAATCTCACTTGAAGTCTTGTCAGATTGGTGTGAGGAGTGTTAAGAACGATTTTACTTCTCCCGACTTGTTCAATATTTCCGATCCAAAATCGTGTTGTGTGGGGGGAACTCCGAGGACAGCCGAGCATGCGCTCTGTGGATTGTCACGTGAAACAAAACGATAGCCAGTTGGGAAGCAAGCTGACTGAAGAAGGAAGAACAACAACTGCAGCCATGGTGACAAAAGCAAACGGGGAGCAGAAAGTAACATGTACAGTCCATGGTCACACCGTCTCCACGACTTCATCCATAGTTTTTTTCGTCAATATTAAAAAAGTAGTCAAAATATAATCACCAATTCCTGCCCGTCGTCCGCCATGTTTGTTTACACTGAAGTCACGTTTGACCGTGAGAGATTTTGCAAGATTTCCAGTTGTGAGAGTCGGGAATCTTTTAGTGTGCAGTGTGCTGTTTGGGATCTATCGATATTTGTCGTCATGTGGGGTCTCTCAAAAAATCTGTTCAGATTTTAAAAACTTAAAAAATGTAAAAAAGACTTCAGCGGTTGATTAAAATTTGCAAGCAAGCATCTGCAAAGTGAAGGCCGTAGTCATAAATAATACCTTTTATTTGTTGTATTGAAAAATAAAACAATATACCGTTATGTACAGTCGACAATACAAGCAGGAACAGGTGTTTTACAATGAAATCACACTTTCTGCCCTATGCAGAATGTGGAACACATTGCATGTGAGCTCAGCTGGACACCTTTGCATCTTATTTCCAAATCATTACAACGCACAGGTTAAATGTCAATAATAAGAAGTGTATGTATTCACATTACTCTTGCACACACCCACACATTGTTCCCTCCATTGTTTGTGTATCTACAAATATATCCATAGGTTTTTTTTTGTATATAAAATGTAGAAAAATTGCATATAAAAACATCTTTACTGCACATTTTACAAACATTGCGTTCACACAGAAGTGCTCAGTTTGGCAGAGTAAACATTATGTGGCCACAAGTGAATAAAGCCATGCAAAGAAAAACTAACAGATAGGTTTATTATGCAGTACAGACCTTGGGTCTCTATTAAAAGTCAATGTCCCTCTAACACAGCGTTCTCTCGAAGAAATTTCAATGTGGTGTTTTGTCCTCAGAGAAAAGCAAGCGAAAAATCATTCTGTATCAGTGAGTACGTGCTACTTCTGAATGGCAGGGAA
This sequence comes from Semicossyphus pulcher, assembly GCF_022749685.1. Lineage (NCBI taxonomy): Eukaryota > Metazoa > Chordata > Actinopteri > Labriformes > Labridae > Semicossyphus > Semicossyphus pulcher. Next base: position 12,050,199 of record NW_027211681.1, read on the forward strand.
CAGGGTAGACCTATTGGTTAATACTCGATGTAGGCGGTGCTGTTACTGAAGAGATGGTAATGCCTATGATTTGTCAACCATCATCATCGGCACCATTATAACATAAGAGGTGCTTAGATGTAGTTGTAAGAAGATGCGAGGAAATGTTGTTATAATATTTAATGCGGTCAGTAAGAGGTGTATAATACAAATCTGTTATTATCCGGGGCTTGGCACATTTAGTGTTTTATCTCGACAGCGGTGTGACCACACTTTTTAGGTCTTTTGTTTTTGAAGAACTGCTCTTGGTTTAAGTGAGGACAGTTGTCTTTGTGAACCCGTGTTCAAGGTTTACTAAAATCATAGTTGAGGAAAGAGAAGTAGCAGCTGACTAGCAAAAAAGCAACAGTCTCAGTCTTTTGAAAGAAAAAACAGAGTTAGTGGTTCAAAAAGTTGTCTGTGACTGTCAAGGTTTTATTCAAAAGCTGCCGCGCTTTCTCTGCTTCAATTAGCAGTCACTCAAACAAGTTTCATAAACAGTTCTTCAGATTCAAGACTTTGCTGAGGACAAACAGTAACCAATGAGAAATTGCTTAGTCACTGATACTAGTGGTCAACTTCAACATAACAGGGGCTATGTACAAGTCAACATCCAGTGCATTGCTTCAGTAGTTAAAATGCCAGTTGGACATTTTCATTCATCTGTTGCAGATATAAAAGGTTCTGAGAAAGTCATTGAAAGAAAGGAGCTTTTCAAACTAAAGCTTAAATGCCAGATTTATGATGTATGAGATAATCAAAGCTGTGCCAAATGCCTGCAGCTTAGATTGATTACTTGTCAACATGCCCTTTGCTGCCACATGATAAGAGTAGAAACATCAGATACCCGGGGAAAGTCTTTCTCTGTAAGCAATGAATGGATCTGCGTATTGACCGGTTTTAGGGGAACCTCTGGCCCCTTCAAAATAAAATCCACTGATGTTGCTGAAAGGATTTTCTACACTGTGGCTTCAACAACGAAGCTGAGAATGAGAATTCAAAATAAATCATGTTTCTTTCTGGAACTTTCTGTTCGTGTAGATTTTGGCGCTCTGTGGACACAGCAGTAGCTCTTATCCTATTGCTGATGCAGTCCTGTACATGTGTAAGTAGTGTAGTAGTAGTCAATTGTATCACTTATTGAGAATCTTTGCCGTGGAAACTGTAAAAAAAGGCTTCAGCAGCGTGCAGGTCTGACTCCTACCCTGCGGCAGAGATTTCAGGCATTAAATTTAACTATATAGAAAAAGTCAGTGTTTATGCTGATGGTCTCACTTGCTTCTGTAGGTCATAAAGAGGCATCAGAATTAATTAAAGTCTGTTTGATAACCAGTTAAAAACTCCTCACAGGAGCTTTAAATATCATGACCTCAAACTATTTAAATGTAGGGATAATAACATTAATAAAGTATGGCTTAACTATATGATACCAAACCATCCATCCATTATCTACACAGCTTATCATGTTCAGGGTTGCGGGGGGCTGGAGCCTATCCCAGCTGTCATTGGGCGAGAGGCAGGGGTACACCCTGGACTGAACAAGCCAGTCAATCACAGGGACAAACAGAGACAGACAACCTGTCACGCTCACTCTCCGACCTATAGGCACATTTTTTAGAGTCACCAATTGACCAAACGAGCATGTCTTTGGACTGTAGGAGGAAGCCGGAGTATCCGGAGGGAACCCGTGCATGCTCGGGGAGAACCTGCAAACTCCTCACAGAAGGGCCTTCTTCGTCTAAACTGGGATTCAAACTGGGGACCTTTTGGCTGTGAGGCGTCAGCACTAACCACGACATACTAAACCCTCCCTCTGAAACAAAGAATGTCATGTGGCATCTTAGTGCACTATATTTATCATAATTCAACAGACAGAAGTTTGTCTCCTTGGCATAAACATGGGAAAATGAACAATGTGTTCAATGTGTAATTAAAACAGTGACACACTGAGCTGCACACTGATAATCTGCACTGAAAACCTCCTTGCTCTTTTCCTTCCTATCCTAAAAAACGGAATGCAATAAAAAATATGTTGGTTTATTTTGAAGGGCAACATGTGATACTGCTTAAGTGGAAGCATTCTGAACAGGTTGGTACAAAACATACATTTACTGCAAATGACACTTCTCCATCTTTCTGACTGACCTCGCGTGGGGTTCTTTCATGTTTATACAGCGTCTCTGAAGATTTCCAAGGCTGAAAGGATGCTTTAGAAATGGCGAATAAAAGCACAAACTTCTCATATTGATATTGAGCATAAGCAATAGGATGAGCTATTTCATGATCTCACAGAGGAAAACAGGTGGGAATAGACCCTCCTCTTCCTTCCTCACATAATTTCAAAGAGGGGTGATGTAAGGCTCCAAGGACGGCAAAGAAAAGAGAAGTTTGACAGCTACGAAAAAGTTTATTTGGGGTAAATCAAGTATTTGTAGCAATTTGGAAGCACAAGAGAAAATAATAATGAAGGATAATGAATGGATACTGTTGGTTTTCAGGTTTCAAGGTTTAGAGAGGACAGTTACAGACATTAAGGCTGGGTGTGTGTTTGAGTGCTTCAAGTGCTGAACATGAAATATGTTTTAAAACATGTTCAATTGTCTATTGTAGGTAATAATTTAATTTGATTTTTTACTGACTGCAATGTATTTCTATTAAAATATCTTATTATTAATTTACTAAAGCGAATTGTTTTATGCATAAAGTGCAAATCTCAGCCTTGTGCAAATATCAATGAAGGGAGTGAGAGGGCATAATGGGTAAAGTAGTTACTTTGTAATAGTTTGTGTGCATAAAACATCGGTATTACTGCAGAGGATAATGACTTGATCCAGTTGGTCTGTTATACTGTTAAGGCCTGTGTCCACTTATATTGTCTTTTGTGCTAGCAGTGCCTATTCTCTATACAAAACCAGTTCGGCATTTTCAGCGCTCTGAAATAGTTCAACTTTTGGAACACCGCCGCACTTGTCAATGTCTCCCTCATCAACCAATCAAAATCAAGAACGGGCAGATATTCCGATATAAACTTTGTCAACAACAATGGCGGAGGAGAAGCTAATCCTTTTGTTTTTTCCAGGGTACAATTTCCAGGTGTAGAGCTGCCAGGACACGATCCCTCTCCATCGTTTTACTGTGTAAGATATCCTTGAATTAAAGCCATTATTAAGCATACAGTACAGAGCAATTTAAAACAGACTTAACGATCACTATCGAGGGAAGCGGATGTGCCGCCAGACAACTTCTGTAACCTAGCAACAGTATGCGCTGATGAGAAGCGTCTAACACAGGCTCTTAGAGTACAGCCTGATTTAGCCGTTGACTTGTGATTCGGAAGTCATTAATTAAGGGGGTGGCTGAGGACATCTGGGCCTGGGAAATGAAATGAATGCTCTGCTTTCATCCGCCGTTATTTCAGTGACTGTTAGCTGAGTACTTATTAGCTAGTAGTTCTAGTTGTTGCTAAAACATGGCCAAAAGTAAAGCATTGGCCACTTCTGTGGATTTCATCAGTGAACGACTAACCACTTGAATGTCCATATAGGAAAAAGCTATGTGTATAAAAAATACAGTATGCTTTAATGAGTATAAATAAGCTCAGAGGACAAAAACACCATCATAATAAATTATAATACTCTCTGCTATTAAAAGACAAAGTGCACAGCCAACCTTCATCCAAACCAGATTCCCAAAGGCAAAGCTTAAACTGATGAGAAGATTTAAAATGCCCAAATTATTTAAAAACTATTTGACACTCAATCCTGGACACAATTTGTGTCTCCCTTTTAAGCCTCTATTTACTGCGTCATAATTAAATTAAAACATATCTCAAAAGGACAACTGTGTCACTTTTTGTTCATAACAGAATTCATTTTGATTGTGTCATTAATTTCCCATGCCACATTAACAGAAGATCCTAACACAGAAAGTAAAGAGGTCTATTTCATGTTACTGTTGTGCAGCAGGATGCAGCATACACCTGCTCAATGCAAAGCACTGTCATTAATAACATTAGGAGGTGAAAGGGGACAAGGTTAGATTGCAAAGTTAGTAAATGCATACAAGGAAATATATACAACTATGTGAACTGTATTTCACTTTGTGCAGAGAATATTTAATTTAGGCATTTTAATTCTTCCAATGGGGTTTCAAAGAATTTCAGTTGCAACCGTTGCAGATCGGCTACAGCTTGATTATAAAACTCAACACCAGTGAATGCCAGGGTTTGGTGAAAATAAAAGTTTTTTGAAGTTGCCACTTTGTTATAAAATGAAGCTTTAAAAGAAATTATGGAAGAGGCCTTTAAAGAGAGCTTCAATAGAGCAGGCTTTGTTTCAGCCACATGCTGTTCTGAGTCAGGAACAAAACTGTAACGCTGTGGCAAATGACATCATGAACTAAGAAAACTAAAGTAGTGGCACCAAAACAGCAGATGAAATACAACTTTAAAAATTAAAAACATTCAATATGGTTAATCCATGTCAAATATAAGGTGTAGAACATCCCTAAGGGTGGATTTTCCATTTATATTACAGTTCACAGCAGACAAGTATATTTCCCCTTCCATTACAGAAAGGTTAGTCAGCGCTGCTGTTCACACGAGAGATCGAATGTCTTGGCCAAATAATGATTAAGAGACACATGTCAGTGATTCTGCTGAGCGCCACTCCTACCCATTGAGTTGGTAGAGTAATGGGTCAGGGTGTTTCCTCTGCACGTTTCAAATCCAATAACAACTGCAAACAACAACTGCAGTCAGGGTCACATGAGGACAAATAAAAGCTTTATATAAACTCGGCTTTGAGTTCAAAGCCTTCTTGTACTTTTAACAAACATTAAGCAAGGAATTTAAAGGTGAACAATTGATGCTAATCAGAAACCACGGCCTTCAAGCACCACCATCATAACAAACATTCTTATAAGTGAACACAATCGCCGTGTCTTGATTGTAACCAAACAACCATATCATTCTAACTACAGTAATAAGACACAAATGCGGGAATTATGCTTGTATGTGCGAGTAGGTGTAAGAGATTTCGTGCTTCCAGTGCTAAACAGACAAACTCATTGGTCTAGACTGCATATTAGTTGCTCAGGCACTTGTGTTAAGTCATAAAAACAGAATTAAAAATGGACTCCCTTTGATGTTTGATGGACAGGCCATCCTGCCATTAATATCCCAGCAGTAAAGAACCCTTCATTTGCTTCATGGTGCAAAAAGCTCAAGTCAGTTAATTTTCTGGGAACAAAAAGGCAAACCACTGTGAGTGGGGCTCTATTGCTTTGATCCAGTGATTGAACGTCATTCACTTTACGACAGATAAAAGGCTTTGTGTGTGTGCGTGTGGCAATGATCTCTGTTTGTCTCAGAAGCTTGACTCGGGGACCGTCCGTTTGCGTCCCAGCGAGGTTGTGCTGTAACGAGTCCTCTGCAGGGTGCCGTAAGAAGGTTTGTCCGTCGTGAGGCTTCGTGACGGCGCCGGGGCCGTCGACATCCCATTACGATGCAAAGATGCTGTGCGTCGCACGCTATGCTCGGCTTTGGTGGGGATGTTGGAGGAGCTCTGAGAGCGTTTGATGTCAGCAGCGGATCGTCCAACCTTCCCATTTGCCAGTTCATCGCCCAGATGGCCCGAACCATTTGACTTGCCTCCTTCCACCCCGGTTACCCCTCCTGCTGCTCCGTTGGACAGAGACAGTCTAGGTAGAGTTCTGCTTCTGCCTCCTTCCTCACCTCCACCTCTCCCCGAATCATTCTCCTTGGACTTCCTTGAGTCTTTATCCTTCTTTAGGAAGTTACCTTTGAGAAAGGACAGAAGTCCCTCATGGGGGGCACTCTTGGAGAGGTCTCCTTTCTTGGTCTTAGAATTTCCTTCATATGTACCGTGGTGTTCCCTATCAGCCCTGTCTCCTTTTTGTCTTCTAAGGGTCCCATCGTTCAGGATGGGGGTGCTGTAGCTGGGCTTAACTCCAGCACTGGAACTCGATTTGGTCTCGGTATCGTGAGAAGCTTTGGCGGAGCTCTGCTTCCGGGAATCCTTCCTCCTGGTGAGGGTGTTACTGCTAGAGCTACTGCTGATATTCGGGGTGCTCTCATCTCTTGCCTGGCTCCCCTTGCTGCGTCTCAAGCTGGCTGTTTTCTCTGAAGGCCTCCTCTGACCCTCTGGCACCTGTGGAGACTCAGGTAGCACCTCATCTTCTGCCTTACCCATACAACTAATGCCCCCAACACTGGGAGATCGGGCATTGGTTGCAGCTTCCTTTGGGCTCCGTGATTCGCCCATCAGTGTTATTATCGGATCCTTTGTGCACCGGGGTCGTCGGCCAGATTCCAAGTACTGTACCAGCTCCACAGGGGCAGGATCCTGGACAGACGGAGGCACTGGATCAGGTTTCCGTCTGTCCTTTGAACCAAAGGACCAGCGTAGAGGAAGCATTTTGCTCAGAGTGTCCTTGGTTTTACTGGGGGCTCTCATGCTCACACTGCGTCCCTGAAGGCCCCTGACAAAAGGCCTGGTCTCAAAACCCCCTAGCAATTGTGTAGAGAGAAAATGTATTAGTTCTTACATTTGAAAGCAGGACCTTTACAAAGAACTAATCTTTTGAAAGCTACTTAACATATTAGGCAAATTCTATGAGTGGCCTCTTACCTTTTTCCTCTTTTGCTCCATCCTCAAGGAAGACTGGAGACTCAGGAGAGTCAGGTAAGGAAGATGGGCAGGTGGTGGAGGATCGAGAGACCAGACTGCCTCTCTTGCTGTCCCCTGTCAGCCGGATTAGCCAGTGGTCTGACATTGATGAACTTGTGGATCCTGTAGACACACAAAGCGACCAGGGGGATCAGAGGAAGAATTAAACCCTTGAAAAGACTGATTTAGCATTTCACTCCTTAACACTCCTTAACACTGTGGGACTAAGAAAGGACAGTTTAAAACAAAATTAATACATGGTCGGTGAAGCAAAACCAGGGACATCGTCTTCTTCATTCCATGCATTCTTTGTCTCTGTCGAAATACGACACCTGCATCATCCACGATACAACTTGACTGTTCGGCTTGAGGTTGTTATGCTTGTTGTAGCAGAAAAAAGGAAGTGGGTTACAAAGGTCTGGCAATCTCTTCTTTTCACCCCCAAAAAGCCCCAGACTGTATTCATCTTTCAAACTAGTTTTTAGTCCCAATCAATGCTGCCTGAAGTGACATCCTTTGAGGTAATTTTCCGACTTCCCGCAGCTCCCATTGGAACCACAAAACGCTGTATGAAAGATCCTTTTTGTTTTGGATCTGCAAACATGTTTGCATCCACACACCTGTTAACAGACTTTGACGTGTAACAGCAGTGAAGTTCTCTATTTAAATCTAAGTTCATCATTGAGTTTGTATAAACACAAACCTAGTAAAAGAGCTTCTGTAGTTCCATCACACCGGCAGCTGCCCCAGCCATGGTTGTGCCTATAGTTATTTCCTTTGTGGTTACCCATCTTCCCCTGTGGCTCTTCCCTCTCTCTCCCACTGTGTGTTTGTGATTGTGACTGTGAATAGAGAAAGGTGAGCAGGGGCCAGAGTAGATCATCTCGTAATAAAGACTGCCCCACATCCAGCTTGCCAGCTTGTAGTACCTGCTCGGTCACACTGTGTTTCAAGGTGCTTTTATTTGCTTCTACTTGTTGCCCCGTGCCTAATCTTATTTCTCTCACTGCAGTTCTTTCTGCCGTGCTTCATTGCCCGTCTCCATCCTATCATCGTGTCTGCCCTGGATCTCTGCTCAGCTCAGATATTCCTCGGATTCCACTCCAGATTTGCACAGCTCATCTTTTCCTCTGCTTGGCTCAGGCCTGGCTTCCTCCTGCTCAGCAACCTGTAACCAAGCCAATTCCCCACACTTCTAGTACTCATCTCACCCCCGCTTTTAAAAGCTCAAAAACATGTAAACATCTCCATGTGGTGTTCTTCGTGTGCTACAAGACATATCAGGGACAACATCAGCAGTCAACTCCATTGCTGGGCCTGTCTGCTTTTAAACTGCAGTGTACCAAGGACAGGCTGAACAACACGTTTTCAGATTGGCAGGTTTGAGACGTCACAAACCTAAGGAGCCAATCCTGTTAATGGACGGGGTGACGCTATGCATATCATTATGTGTAACCTATGGCAACCACTTTGACTATGCATGAGCCAGCTGTAAGCGTCATCGCCATTTTTGCATACTCACTACTGACTACTGACGTTAGCGTTGCTACTGCTAATTACTACATTTCAAGCAGCTAAGTTTCAATGAGGTGCGACTAAACGATGACAGAGACGTGTTTTGTTTCTGCGACGGAGGGGGCGGTTGGAAATGTGCATAGTGGGCGGGGACTATGCAGAGTCTGGAAGTTTTAATGAGGGAGAAGGAGGAGACGCCTTGGGAGGATTTTTACAAGGTAGTTAAACGTATTTTGCAGACTTAAAACATGATTGGAGCTGGTCTTTAACGTCTTTAGAGATGTTTGTGTTTTTCAGTTAAATATTTGACTTTTGATAGTTTGCTAAAATATGGAAACACTGTAATGCAAGACACACAGTTACATACTGGATTTTTTCTAATTATTTAATGGTGCATCTTGTTTCCAGGCAATGTGGGATGCCATGATAGTATGTCCCATTCCTGATTTTTATGTAGTTCTCAAACCTTTACGGCTCACGCACTACACGCGTGACGTCATTAAAGTCCATGAGGGTTCAGTGCTAAGGGTGGAGATTGGGATTGGGCCATTAATTCCATAATAATATGGCAGTAGCTGAAACTACAGAGACATTATTTACTGTTGCTAAATGCTGCTTTGCTGCTGTGAGAACAAATCGAGGCATCTCAGCTAACTGCTTTGGGTAGCAAAGCATTTTGTAACTCACTAAGTCTTTCAGAGGCTGATCGAAATAAATAATTTCCAGACTGCAGGGCTTCCGCTTCCACTGATTCTGACACATACTGTTTATGGCTACACTAGGCTGACTGTCAAATCACACAGCAATGGCCAAAAAAGCAAGGGACATGTCAATCAAAATGACATCAGCGACCTATGCAGTCCTGAGAAAAAGTCTAGACAGCAAAATTGGCTGTTTTTATGAATTTTTGCATATGTGTAATGAGACTGCAGACTTTGATATCACATATGCACTCTTTACTTCAAAGCCAGATTTCACGCACCTTTAAGAACAGCACTTCAGTAAATATACAGGCAGGAAAAATGCATAATGGTGTTCCAATGCCAAACAGTGCCACTAGTTTGGTTTTTAGTGTTTCCTGTATTATTTTGCAGTTCTTGCCTGATGTGAGTCGTGTCTTGTTTTACTTGCTGCCTTTGCCGCCCTCATTACTTTCACCTGTCGAGCTCGGACTCTTCTACTCACGCACCTGTATTGCATTTCCTTCGTTAGCTTCCCAGCATATAGCCAGTTTTCTTCATTGTATGTGGTTGTTTTCCATGTTGCCTAGAGGCAGGCTCATTTTCCCCTGGATCTGTTTCATTCTCCTGCCTGCCTTTCACACCCAGACTTTGCAAGCCTTTTTTGTATTTTCATTAAATATCTCCTATTTTTGGAGCTGCCTGCCCGGTCACTGTATCCAATTTCCTTCTTGTCCTGTAACGCATGACAACTACAGAGACTCTTAAATAACTAAAACTGTTGTAATTCATGTATACACTTTTGTTCTGATGTAGGAGACAATTGTTCATAGGAAGTAGCTGATGAAGAGCTGCGGTCAAGTAAACAATTTGATACTAACAGGCGATAAAACATCATTTAAGGAAACATGAAAATGATGTGAGACTTGGAAATAAAGCTCAACGCTTCTCTGTCCTTCCATCATCCTTGGGTGGATCTTTATGTTGTTTAAAAATGGTATAAGTGTTTTTAAGAACTTATATGAAGAGCTCATAGTTTCACTCTTATTATATAGAGAGAAATTTGTTCCCCCGTATATCCTTGCTGGAAGAAATAAGTGTCTTACTTTTCTCAACTGCCACTCTGGTTTTGTTTGGGTGCCTCAAGTGTACGTTCTTTTTACTGTTCACATGCACAAAATAAGCACACAAAAACATGTGCTGTTGTATGTTTATGGCAGTTTTTTCTGATCTGTGCAGAGCTAACACATACTAGCACGGTGCATTTCACATTTATACTTATACCTAGCTTATCATCCTTTTTTTTTTTTACCCAGCTGCAGTGTGCCAAAGTGGGCAACATTTTCTGCACATACACATATATTCTAATTTAAATGAGGACAGGATAAACAAACTGAACCAGGGAAAGGGCTTTGTGTAGAAAAAATGTGACTTTTCTGGCAGTGAAAATACTTTTCTGGCGTGCACGTATCAGCAGGCTGCGGCGTTTGCAGGAAAAACAGTCTGTGAGGACAGCAAAAGCAGGCGGAATGTAATCCGCCGTTATGACATCCGGGCTCTCATCAGCGTGATCTGATGACGATTTAGCTTCTTATTAATCTCTATAAACGGACTTCTGCATGTAAGTTCAGCTAACAATCCGTTCTAGATCTAAAATTTAACTTGAGATGAATTCCCTTGACGCTGTGTCAAAAAAGCCGCTCAGCGTTCAGATTTCCCGACTTCCTCGAATGCATCAGATTGATCCGACCTCCGCTCAACAAACGAGGATTTTAAAAGTTTTCCTCTCCTCTTGAGGACAGACCTGACAAAGCTTGAATTTTTACTTCTTATAAATCTGCATCATGATGTTGACATTTCGACAAACAGACCTGTTCAAGTAAATCACAAGAAAACAGTTTCTCTTTCTGTAACGCTGCAGAACGCGGAAAAGGAAGACTCGATGGGAAGTCATTTATCGCTTACTGGCCGGCACATTCACCGGTGTCCCCAGGGGCTATATCGTCTCAGACTGTAGCTGATGGGATCCGAGATTGAGTAATTGCTGCGTGCATTTGGCTACAGCTCTATGCACAACACTCAGTAATACACTGGAAGGCAGGGTGGGGGCTCCAGAAAACCTGCAACGTTGCACAGGATTGATGTGGGTTTTAACGTTTCCTTTCAAACTTTGTCAACAGGCTTGTTTAGCATTGGCTGGGAAGAGTTACGCCTGGAAATGTAATCAGGTACGGTATGGTGGAGTGATGGAATGTCACATTAAAAGCACCTCGAACATATTTGAACTCTCTACTTTCCTTTTAACACCTTGTTTTGTGTATTCTACTGGCTTGAAGCTGCCTTTGTGAATGTGAATACAAAAATTAATTTAATGTTATCGCACTTCCACAGTCACACAATCTGATCCAATTTTCAACTTGCTCTCAGCTCTCCCCTCTGCGCCTTCTTGCAGGTGTTTTCCATTGCCGGGTCATGATAAATGTTCACTGTGTGGCTGTCATTATATGCTGCATTTAGAGTGCTTCTAATTACATTAGCTCAATGGAAGTAGTTCTGCTTTTGAAGGGAAAAAAATCTTTGTTGCCCATGACTAATATGTGCATGGACAGAGAGACACTTCCTTGCCTATCTTCCTTTGGTGGCTTTTGGGTAACCATGGTGAACACCAAGAAAAACATGATTGGAATGTCTTATTTTTGCCTAGGATGGAGTAGGCGTACGTTTAGAAAGTCAGACTTAAATCCACAGTAAAACAAACAGTAAAAGTAACAGTCACAAAACCTAAAAGAAAAACACCGTGGCAGCGCTTCTTGTTGTTTTACAGGATAACTAAAATGGCGTTAAAACGAGAGAGAGGGGGCGCTGGTTTGGCTCAGTTGGTAGAGCGGGCGCCCCATGTCTAGAGGCCTTGACGCACTGATTGCAGGTTCGACGATACATTTGGTGCATGTCTTCCCTCACTCTCTCTGTCTCTCTTCAGCTTTCCTATATAATAAAGGCAAAATGCTAAAAAAATAATCTTCAAAAATAAAAACAAAGTTGATCGAAAGGTTTTCGTTTTTGTTCCTGTTTGAATTAATTAAAGAGCTCTCCTCTCAGCTGCAGCATGTGGCGGACAGAAACGCGGCGCTGTCCGCGCCCTGCAGGTGCTGACTGAGCTCAGATTTTGTGCCGTAGGGCCTTTCAATATACAGAGGGAGATATGACAAATGTACATCGGACAACAGCATGCTTGTTTCCTCATTTCACTATCCGTAAAAAAATTGTTTCTTTACTTGTTTTGTTATCCGTACATTCTGTCGATCATTTGATGAGAGAAGTAAGGGAGAGTGGAGACGTGTTGCTCGGTAACAGTCAATGCTTTTCGAATGTTCACGTGGACGAGCATCATAAGACTGGGCGCAGCTACGACTGGTGTCAACCAGACTAGTCAGCTAAGTCTGACGTAAAATATAAGACCAATTTTTTTTACATGGCTTAATAATGGGCTTAACAAGCACTCTACAGTCTCGCATAAGCTCTCAGTGTTCCCAAATATGTGTAACAATGTGACTCCTCGAGTTTTGTTCATCACCTGACGTGTAACTTTAAGTGATGTAAGTTGTGTATGTCTTCAATGATTACATAACTGTACTCATAACTCCTTTGATCACCTGTTGTGCATTTTTCAGCACGATGTTTATCATTTTTGTGTTTTTCAATTGCAGTTACATCGTTGAGAGAGGTTTCCTTTTAGCCTGAATAACTATAACTGTGACATATCAATAATGTTAACTTTTATAAATAAATGATAGTGTAAAATAGGTCATGCATGCTATGAATTATGGAGAATGCAGTTTGATTCTCTACTTTCAAGTTATCTGTTTATCTACAATATTTATGGGCCACACAGAGAATTCAGTCAATTAATTGGAAATGTATAAATTATTTATCATTTATTTGCATCCTTTATGCATCCTTAATATTCAAGGATCAGCCATGTGTAGAAACTAGGGCTGTGGCGAAGAGTCACTTTTATATTGATTAATATGCCGATTATTTAACCATTCATTGATTTTAGATTTCATAAAATGACAAAATGGTGAAATATGTGGATCACATTTTCTCAGAGAAGATATGTAACGTCTTCTTCAGTCCGAAACCTTTTCAAAGACTCGTCATCTTTCTCATCAAAAATGACGAATCGATGGTGACATTTAAGGAGCTGGAACCAGAAAATGTAATTTCTCCTTCAAAAATGACTGAAACTATTAATGGATCCACAAAGTAGTTGGCAATTAATCTCGTTCAATAAACATTAATCAATAAATTGACTAAAAGTTGCATGAAAAAAAACCCCAAAACATTTATATTCTTAGCATAACAAAATATTAAAAGGTTCAGTATGCACGGTAAACATGCATCTCCTGTACTGATATCTAGCAGCTCCAGAAAGACCAGGATGAGTTTGTGTGGCTAACATTAAATGACTGGATGACACACAGTCCTGCACGCCCATTAGTAAGAACAAATATTTTCATCATAAAAACAGGCACGTTCATACGCACTTGTAGCCTTTAAATGTGTTTCTGCGTGCTACTCTTTTGATAGCGTACCTCTGACGGAGCAGCTGGCCGACCACGGAGGAATGATGTTACGTCTCTGGTAGAAGAGGATGTAGGCTCCTCTGGTGCAAACCTCCTCCTCTGGCACCAGGTCGACGCTGCTGTCATCGTAGCTGTACCATAGACCATCCACCGAGTTCCTGCAGTACGCTGGGGGAAAAAAGGGAAAAGAAAGTACAGTATCTCATTGAAAAACACACATGGGAGCAATTGATTTGAGTCTGGCTGATTTATTTTAGTTCACGAAATCATCAAAGCCATGTAAACAAAGATTTTCTGCCTGGCACACGAAGCTGCATTCTAGAGATCAATAATGCTGCAGCGGAGTTCTTAAACATACACCGCACGAGCTACGCTTATTGCAGAGGGCGAATGTATGTGTCAAATAAATGTTTTCTTCATAACAGCCTGTTCCTTCACCGACTACATAATGTATAAACTCAGTCTGCTTTATAATATGAAAGGAAAACTGGAAATTTAAGTGTGTAACAGATGGACACCTTTTAATTTCTATATTTAACTTGCATCACCCCGCATGTTATATGCATAAGGCTTTAACCTGAAAGGGCCCAGGGTGCAGCTGTGAGAGCTGCCATGCTGCTGTCTCATATTCTCTAACATACGAGCTTCATTACTGTTTATCTTCCCAAACCATCCCATGCAATTACAGATCCTGTCAGTCCCCATCTGTGTGTCAGCTAGCTGAACCAATCAGCTGTATTCTGCCCAGGGTCTCCCAAGGCTGAAGGACTGTGATACAGGATGGGAAATTGAAATGACTCTGCCTCTGAACTTGGCAGGAAGAGGTCCTATTTTCATTCAATTTAATTCCACTTACAGCTCAGTTTTTGTCATAAAGGGCGGGTTGAGTGTGTGTTTTGCTGAGATATTGTTTTTCATTTCATAGCCGGCTAATTGGAATTCTGTAATGTCACTTAAACTTTATGACCGGGGAGGCAAAGGATAAACTTTATTAACCAAGCGTGTCCCAGTGTGGTCTAAAATTCCTCCACACACTGTTAGTCTAATGGCTCTTTTGGGAACTGTTGTCAATTACTTGGAAATACATCACCGCTCAGGTACTGACTCGCAGCTAATGCTGGTTTGGGTGCCAGAGTTTATTGAGCAAACGTCCAATTTGTGGCTAAAAAGTTCTACCCAAGAGGAGATTTTTCTCTAATGCTCTGTTTGTAACTGTGAAAAGCACTTTGAATTGCTCTGTGTATAAACCTGCCTTGCCTTTCTAGGCTTTCATTCAACCTTAACATTCTGTATACTGAATAGTGTGTAGAACACCTCTGAAAAACTGTTTTTCTTTCAGCTTTCATGTTTGAAGAATAAAGGTTCAGGTTTTTATCTATACATCTGAGTCATCAGTGAGTCCTGAGACTGACGGTAAGACGTGAACAACCAAAGGAAATACCAGTCATGGCATTTCGAACAACAGTCTTTCAGATCCCTGCTTCCTGCACCTACCCCGCCCTAATTAGAACCACCTGTGCCTCGTTTCCCCTTGATTACCTGTGTATACGCACCCTGTGTGCCTTCCCTCTCGTTGCCAGTTTGTTGTGTGTTCTTTCGTGTTGCATCGTTCCAGCAATTTTTCGAGTGAGTAATTTTCTGGTGTATGACTTTGATTTTGACCTTGCCTTTTTACTTCACTCGGCCTAGTACGAGTTGTGCAATTTCAAGTCATCATCTGTTTGTCCATCGGCTGTGTAAATTTCGATGTATTTGGACAAAATGTGCTTGTAAAAATTGCCTGCCCTTGCTTTTAGAGAATCCTACGCCAATTTAGCATCACAGTCCAATGTCGCTGTTTGACTTAGAATGCACAGTTACAAATCAATGCCCCATAAGCAGAGATATAGTCTATTTTAATTTTACTTGTTAAAACCAGGCGCCTACATTATCCACAACGCCATTAGACCTTTGAAAATTTTTTCCCCACATTTCAGCAACCAACGTGGCTGACTTGAGTGATGTCACTGGAGGCAAATTTCTCTGATGGGACGAAATATAAGTCCCGCAAAAGACTATGATGTGTAAGGGCGGGTTCACACCAGCTTTGTTTAGTCCGATTGAACCAAACCCTGTGGTTCGTTTAGGTCAGTGTGAACGGCGTAATTAAACCATGGTCCGCTAGAAAAGACGAGTCTCGCTTCATTTCCAAAACGAACCACAGTCCGGTTTGATTCTGCTGAAAACGTAAACAGACTTAAAGCAGGACCTAATACAGGAAACAAACCATAAAACTGTGCATTGTAGTATGTTTACGGGTGCTGACATTTGCAGACACACGCAGCGTGATGAGTAGAGGACAGACGTGGGGGAGCAATGAGGAATTAGAAATATGGACTGACCAAACAATTTTCAGAAATGCTTGTGGAAACGCACGAGAACACGGAGGTGTTCAAACTGTTCAGTGAAAAACTAAAGGAGATGGAACTGATCGACCTGTGGAACAACGTCCGTTAAAAGTAATAAACTCCGACAACAAAACATTAAAGTCCTCAATCATGTCGAGTGTGATTGTCAGTGTGCTCTCTCGCTTTGTTTACTGCAGGGAGTTTTACCACGTGGAAATTCTGACCAGTCAGAGAGCAGTTTCCTCTTGCATCAAAGCTTTTGGTCCGCTGGTAAAAGCTGCAGTGTGAACACAAACCAAACTCCAGGCAAAATACAACATTGTAACAAGTTGGTCTTTGATTCAGACCAAACAAACGGACTTTAGGTGTGAATGCGCCCTAAAATCCTTCTAACAATAAGGTTTTATAGGTTTAACTGTTTCATTGAACTATTTTTCAGGTTCATTCAATTAAAAAAGTCACACAGAAAACCCTCCATGAGGTATCATGTAGTTAAAATGTATTTTAGCACACAATTCCATACCAGTATAATGTCCTCCATGCATCCCTCCATGATGGTTGCACACAGCGTAGAGGTCGTAGAGATAGTCGTGGGGGAGGGTCATGTCGACGGGCTGCTTCCAGGAAGTCGGCAAGGCTCCTAAGTTCACATTCCTCATGCTCTGACTCCTCTTCACGACGTGGGGGGCCATGTCCAAACCAGTCAGGGGGAAGCGCACCAGGGTCGACAGCTTGTTCCTCCGCTCACCTACCTGTTTGAACATGTCGTATTCATTCATATGGTACATACAAGTGCAGGCATAAAATACATATTCATATTTAAAAATCTATGAGGAGTTCATCTGACAGAAATAAATTGGATATGCTTGAGTAGAAATCTAGCCGCACAGGTGCCTACTGGTTGAAATTGTGTAATTTTGAACACAGCAGGATTTTTGCTTTTTTTGGGAGATCAGACGTCAGAAAGATCAGCAGCAGTTTTCTGAACTCTGTGATTTATATCTGCACACGCCCCCAACCTTAAAATCTATGCATGAAAATCACTGGCAGTTCTATGTAAAACCAGCCATTGGCCCCAGGTTCCAAAGATACCGACTGAATTTCTTTGCAAAGGCTTTGAAAAATTACATTTGTCAGCGGTGGGAAAGCACGGCATTGGAGGAGCGCGCCTGTTAGTGATTGCTTTAGTTTGACAGATGGACACTGCCTGGGCCGGTGACCCAATCAGAGAGGAGGAGCAGCAGGGTGCCAATCGAGCACTGGACGAAGGGGGAGGCATAGCTGGACTGAAAGTTGGCTACAGAAACAGTTTTTGCGGCATTAAATGTCACCTCTCTGAGGGGGCAACGGGCCAGAAGTTGTGTGGGAGATGCCAGCTAGATTAGTTGGGATTCTTCTGTGGACAGAGCCAAATGTGATAAGAGTGTTCAATCAGAGCTGGACCGTCCTGGACCTGGCTGAGGTAAGCAGTGTCACCAGGCAGGGATGTGCACAGAAACTTAAAAAGGCAGTGATAAAATCCTCTTCCGCTACCCAGTTTCACTCAAGAAATCTGTAATGAGAAGGGCAGATGCTCTTCAAATGAGCCCCTAAAGATCTCAGTGCTGATAGTTATCACCACCGAATTACTGCGAAACAAATTCCCCTGTTTATTATACATATTATATGTGTTTATTTGGTCTAGAAAGCAAGACACAGGGTAACAGCTTGAGCAGTGCAGGCATAATGTGTCGGTGCGCCTGCTGTCGAGGCATGTGTGTGGATGCTAATGACTCATTGTGGATGCTGCCGTGTGGGAGCCTATCACAAAGAATAGAGAAGGTGGCCTATGTGCGGCTGTATGTGATGGAGATGAAAGGCTTCCTGTTGTCTGTGCTTATAAAAACCCTTTTTTAAGGCAAGCAGCATTTTGACTAGTCATAGCAGGAAACATGCAGGTGTTACTAATCATGTTAACAATGTCTCTGCTCTGTTCCCTTTAAGCCATGACAGTGTGACAGGGAGCCAGCCTGCACAACAGCACGACCCTGCAGCTGATAATTTAACACTGTGACATTTCAAAATGTTTCCTGTTAAGAAGGCGTTCCCTGATATTTAAACCACATGAGGTAGGTCTTCACTCAGTGTGTTTGCAGTCTGTATACAAAGTGTCTACAGCCATGCTGCGGGCTGTGTTAAGCTGATCTGAGGCACAGCTTTGCTTTGAACTTAAATCTTACAACAGCCTGGCAACATACTGAGGTAACAATGCTAACATGCTCATTTGAAGTAAGTGCAATGTTTGGTGTATAAGCATGCTGGGCTGCACGGTGGTGCAGTGGTTAGCTCATTTAAAAAGCTAAGTTAGTCTGCTTCTTAAGGACAATGAATGCGGTTTTATCTGATTGTCAGTGAAGGCAACATCTGCAAACCACCAAACAACTGTTATGACACAGCTAGAAGATTCCTGGTTCGAATCCCGGTTCAGACGTAGGGGCCCTTTATGTGTGGAGTTTGCATGTTCTCCCCGTGCATGCGTGGGTTCCCTCCGGGTACTCTGGCTTCCTCCGACAGTCCGAAGACATGCTTGTTAATTGGTGACTCTAAAATTGCCCGTAGGTGTGAACATGAGCATGAAAGGTTGTCTGTCTGTGTGTCAGCCCTGTGATTGACTGGTGATCAGTCCAGGGTGTCGCTGCCTCTCGCCCAATGACAGTTGGGATAGGCTCCAGCCCCCCGCGACCCTAAACAGGATAAGCGCTATAGATGATGGATGGATGGATATAAGCACGCTAACAACCTATTATCAATAAATACAAAGGCAGCTAAGCTTGAGGAAATATGTTTAGTGTATACTATAGTATTTTATTTAACAAATTTTGCCTTTAGGGAGAGGAGAGAGAGTGGGGATGACATGACATGACTCGGGGAACCTGCGGTCGATGCGGTGAGGACTTGGCCTCTGTGTTTGAGGTGCCTGTCTCCCAACTGAGCTAAATTGGCTTCCCAAATGACATATTTGAAAAGATAATGGTCCCAAATGGAAAGTCAGAGGACCATTAAATTGATTAGTATTCTTTCTGACGTGACATGAATGTTTGTACAAAGTTTTATAGCTATCTTTTGAAAAGTAGTACAACTTTACCTAGTAGCTGGCTGCTGTTATTATCTCTTCGAAAGGTGAACGACCCATATTTGCATATAATAGGTTACGATTAGTAGCTGTAGCAATAACGATGTGAGCAAAGCACGTTAAGAAGTCAGGTGAAGTCGTGAAAAGAAAGAGAGCATCAGGTGGAGGTTGGGGTAGAGCAAGCAAAGAACAGACTTTCACAGAGGACTCCCGCGTTACGAGTAAAACTAAAGTTTATTTAGACACATAAGTTGATATCATACATGAAGCCACTTCATTTTCTTCTTTCATAGTTTCCAGTTTTAACTGAAACCTCTTTTCTAAACCTATCCAAGAAGTTTTGGTGCCTTAACCAATCTGGTAAGATGTTTATTAACGTTACCATGACTACAAATGAAGGGCAACCTGCAGCGCCCTCTGACCTACTTGTAGGTGCTGTTGGCCCATGACTAAAGCCTTCTATGTAGCTAATAACAGGACATCTAATGATCTGATAACATCCAATAACATTTGTGCCAATTCAACAAGATGATGTTGAGATAATTCACTGATAGGTTAAAGCCAAAGTTAGGAGCCATAACGGTCCATTAAAGTCCGTGCATGTCATGAGTTTCCAGTTTAGTTCTGGTTTTGTCTTGTATTGCAGTGTTCAGTTATTATTTCTTGTTTTACGTTGTCACTTTGTCTATTGTCATGAGTTCTCATTGTTTAGTTTTGTATTTAGTTTATTCTGTGTGCTTGTCAGTAGTTAGTCTTGTTTGGTTAAGTTTTTCACTTGTGTCTCTTTGGTTGGATCATTTTACTCGTTCGTTTTACTTTGTCACCTTGTCTCTCGTGTTGATCCACTTCCTGCCTTAGCGTTTCCCGCTTGTTTGAGTATGTGGCCAGCCCTGATTGTTTTCACCTGCCCCTTGATTGTCTCACCTGTGTCTCATTAGCCTCACCTCCTAAGTTTATTTAGTCTCTGTGCCCCCTTGTCTCTGTGCTGGTTCATTGTCTTTGTCGTGTTACCTGTGATTCTGGATTTACCTGTTTCCTCGTCGCTCCCGTGTGTTTCAGTTTTTTCCCTTTGGATTATTCTTTTGTTCTTTTTAAGACTTTTGTTCTACAATTTGGTTTTCTGTTTTGTCTTTTGATGGATTTTAGATTTTGTTTTTGCATTTTTTGCCTCAGTTTATTAAACTCCTTACCATTGTCTGCACCTGGGTCCTTTACCTTTTTATTTTACCCAAAACCGAGACAGTGCAAATTTTCATGCGATCCAAAAGCTCAACATGCTGACAAAAGACTGACACTGCCTTCCATAAGAGACATTGCTAATAACTGATGTCGCCTGAGGATCTCTAAAACCATCCAGTGCTTTTGAGATGTTCTACTTTAAAACATTTGACAGACACAATTTAAAGTTTTCCACAGATGTAATTGGCCCTTCCTATTCCTTCATGCATTTCAGTGTGTGAATATACTGCAAAATAAGAGCACACTCTTTCAGTATTCTTCACATTTCCAGCATGAATAAGCTACCTGCTTAAAATGTGCATGACACTGGACCCAGCTTTGGAGGGCTACTCAAAAGGGTTTAGTTTGACAGGAAATGACAAAGCTGCATATATAGCTGGAGTCATTCCCTGTATGTAGGATGCAGCACAGTATCATGCATTGTAAATGTTTGCCTTGGGTGGAAGCCGGCAGTTGCCGACATGCTGCATGTAAATACCTAATTATACCAGTTTATTAACTTTCCCCCAGTGAAGCAGGACGGTCTCTCCAAAGCTGAGCTGACAGTCACACCGCGTTTATATTTAGAATCTGTCCCAGCGTTTTTCATTCATCTCGGGTGCATTTACCCTCTCAGATAAATGGAGTGCCGCACCACTTAGTGGGTGCATGTGTGCTCCCACAGCTCCTGGCAGAGACAAAGTTGTCATGGAGGATGCGTGCGATCAGGTCTTGACTTTCTGATCTCCCTAGCTGAGGTTACAGGGGCTGACTTTGCAGGGACATGATGGGGCTGAATGGGACTTGCATGGTAATGCTGGATATTGACAGACTGACAGGACTCCTCAATAATACATGGAGATCAGGGGTGCGTGTTCCCTTTTTTAAGAGGGATCCAGAGGGTGTGTTTTTGATGATTGGGGTATCACGCTTCTAAACCTCAAGGTGCAGGCAAGTCTGTCGAAACTCACTTTTAGGATCAGCAATTTGATTGATTTTATTTTGTGGAGGAAATTTCCATCAAAGTGGGCAGAAGTGCACTCTTCAATATAATTGTTACTATTCCATCTTCAATGGATTTTTGCTCTCAGTAATCTTTATATCCCATCAAACTGGCATAGCCTGATGTTTTATTCTCTACAGTATTTTTTAAGGCAACTTTTTATATGAGAACGTTTCCAACAAACCCTCGGTCTAAGCCCGGACTGTGGTTTGACTTACTCTGAGCTGAAAGTCGCTGGCTTTTTGGTTTCCGAACAGCTGATTTGAGTTCAATCAACCCTGAGTAAGTTAAGCCGGAGCTAAGTGAACGCAAGCTAACTATAAAAAGCCCGCATTAATGGAGCCCCGATACCACGATTCACCATGGCAACGGTACAGAAAAAGAGGTCCTCCAACGTCACACCAGTGGAGCTTGAAATCCTCACGCGGATGTTCAGCGAATACGAGCATGTTTTAAGAAAAATAAAGTAACACGGCTGCAGCTGCAAAAGAGAGAGAAGCGGCGCTTACGTTTGAGCTGGTCTATTTATTTAATATTTAAAAACGGCTGGAATAAAAGCTAAAATTTATATTTATTTAGGAGCAATCCAGCAGGAGAAAAAACGTACATGGAAGCCGCTAAAAATAAAATACCTGAACATCATTCAAAGGTGCAGCTCAGGCAGAACAGGCTCATGGCTGAACCTCACTTCAATCATATTTTAAATATTAAACAAATTAAATATCATTCAGTGGCTGTTTTAATGTGCATTAGCTTTATCCCTAACATGATGTTCAGTTCACATTATGTTCTCGCACCTAAATCCTGTTTAGTTGATTTAACTGAATTGTGTTAGTTTTTATATTGTTCCAATAACTAACGGCTGCTTTTGTATCTGTATGAATGAAGAGAACCAAATAAATGATCATTTTTCTTATTTGAGTGCTCTCTACAGTGGTGGTGGAAAATGTAGAAATGATGACTTTGAAACGGATTTGTCTTTTGATTATTTTATAAAAGACTTTTGCAAAACGGTCCGAGCACCACGGAGATGCAACATTTTAGAGAAAGGACACAGAGCGAAACTCGGAGTGTCCTGAAGAAAAGCGGCTCCCGACCAGGTTAGGTTCACAGACTCAGTTACCATAGTGACCAACTCCGAGATGAAGTTACCTCTCATTCTGAAACTGCAAGCCCGAGGTGGCCCTCATTTCACGGCTAACAAACCCGGGGTTTTCACTAAACCCGCTTACTGAAACGGACCAATGGTAGGATCCCTTTCCAAAGGGAACTAGGTAAGTTTACAATAAGTGACCAAGGGCCTGGTGATCCAAGGTAAAAGTGAACACCAGATCAAATGTATCTAACAACATGGAAATAGCTGCATTTTTTCAAACTCAAAATAGCATGCATGCAGATGAGACTGGGCAACAACCTCCAGGACAAGGACAAGGTCGGAGCTTTCAGTGGTTTTTTATAAAAGAAGATACTGCCATATGACTCACACGGCAATCCTTTGCCAATTCTAAAAATATTACTACTCTTAAGGCTGCAATAAAATGACTTTCTGGGCTAGAAAGATAAGATATGAACACAATATTGGCATGTACCATGCTAACTTGTATCCAGCAGATTTGGAATGTGCAATAAAAGCTAGAAAATATCAGAAATGAGGTTGTCGAAAGAGGTAAGACTGAACCAAAACAATAAAGTATTTCTACAAAAAAACAGTAGTATCAGTGCAGCTTTAAGTTATAAATAATTCAAGTTTAACCAGAGCTCTTGCCTTCAGAAGAGGCCACTTAACAGCTCACCTACCTGCCGGAAACGCTTGAGATGGAGAATGAGGATGTCAGGGAGGGTCCACAGGCTCATCTTCACCATGCCCTGCTGCAGCTGCTTACAGTGGGGACACTTCCAGGCATCATCTGGGGCGAGCTGGAAGCAGTCAGTGGATCAGTCAATGACACGGTTATACACATCACATCATTTTCTTTGGTATAATGCTGCCTGATGAGGCTTCTTACACAGAGCTCGTGCCCTCTTCTTGTTATGACTTTCTCTCCGCTTCTCTCCTGTCATTAAGGCTGCAGTGTGCACGTACCGCAGTGTCAGTATTGTCTTTTTATAAGGTCTTTGAGTGGAGTTTGAAATGTGGGCAATTATATATCTGCTGCTACCTTTTATGCTCCTCGCTGTAAGGTACCAGAGTCTTTATACTGCAGGCTCATGATCAAGAGGATTAAGTGCAAGTATCACCGGAGTGTGAGTGACATCTAAAAGACAGCCTCCCACTGCTCATACTGGTAATGTGTCGGAGGAACACAGGAGGCACTCTTTTTGCCAAGGGGTACACTGTGTGACTTCACAAAAATTCAGGAGGTAAGAGCAAAATCCTGCTAATACCAGATCACAGTTAAATGAGTAACGGGACTTATTACCCCCCTTTCAACCCTCCTTCCAAAAAGCACTTTTTTCCATAAAGTATTTTTTATCATAAAGCGACATCAGGAAATGAAATGGCCTTATCTCACATTAGTGCGTCATTTACCAAAGCATGATTAGTGTAGTAGAAACATATGCAAGGAATACTTGTTCAACTACATTCATCATGAGAATCAGCATAACAGTCCCAAGTGCAAACAGTACGGCAGATATTTGACACAGTGTGAGAGAGAAAGACAAAAAAGAGAGATATAGACGGAATAGAAAGATGGATGACGTGACAGCTCCCTAAATGTGAAGCCAAAACATCTCTATCGCCCCCTGCTGACTGGCTGCAGTGTAGGTCATAAAGCCCGCCTCCTCCATGTTAACAGATGGGACATGAGTCAAATTATAAAATCAAAATACACGCCAAATACATTTTTCTCAAACATGGTTTCTGTCATTATAGTTAGTTCTTATCATGCTGATTCACGTCCAAGTGTTCTCTGACAAGTTTATTTTTAATTTGTTATCTGATGCTGTAAAAAGGATGATTGACAGCTCTGTTGACAAATACGGCTCCTGCAGCCGATGTGTTCTGGATTAGCAGAGTCGAGGAGGAACAGCGAGAGGAAACGTAGCTAACACTGAAACTACAGTCATTGAAGTTTTCATATCTGTGAACGTCTGCTTCAGACTGACAGAAAGAAGCTGTTCTGCTGTTAACGTCATGCAGGATCCTTGCTGTGTGTGTTTTGGTTAGTGGAAGCAGCTACGGCGGCTCCACCCACCGATCTCTACTGCACAGCTCTGGCTCCAAATGACGTCACCAGAGCAAGATGGCAGCGCCTATCACAGGGGCTACTTTGGCATCAATTTTGTACAATGAGACTACATGGAGGCGCTTCGTCCATCTTTACAGTCATTGATAGAGACAGTACACCCCAATTCCTTTGATTGTCATCTTGTTTGCCCTCACTTCTGCTTGTTCATAGTTTCTCCCACTTATCATGTGAAAAAGAGATTTAAGGAGGAGTCAGGGGAATAGATGTCCTCCACAATACAGTTTCTTTCTTGAGTTACACACAGTGTCTGCACAGCTGGATCAAAGTGTTCTGAAACTGTCGTGTGGTGTTATGTTCCTTGAAGTTTGCATTTGTAAAGAGAAGAACAACAAACCTTGATTTAAACGGAGTACAGAACAGACCAGTCATTATATTCAGATCTGCTTTTCAGCACATAATTAAACTTCTGCCGGTCGTGCATTTGAAGCTGTATCGGTGATGTTCGAGCACAGACAATTTCACTAAGCCTTTGCTGGGAAATCTCAATACCCCAGCTTTTAGAAAAGAAGGGGAGTTTAATTACTGAACTGATCAGGCTAATTACACTGAAACCCACGCCATTATAGCAGCAGGGAGCATCCAAAGGCAGCATTTGTGTGTTTTTTCTTTGATTTTTTCCTGCCTTTCAACCCTTATCGGTTAATTTGGAACAGTTTGAAAGTTTCAACTAAGAGAGACACATTTCTACACAACAGACGTGGTTTCATGAGCACAAAGGCTTTTGTTCAGGAATGCCCGGCTCCACGAGAAGTATTTGATCCTGACATGTTTATCGGTAAGATTCAAAAGATCTTTCATCAGAAAAAGACTGGACGGTGGTGTTTTTCTAGCTCCTTTAGACTTCATTTTTCTGGCTGTTTGATTTAATCGTTCAAACGAAGGTGGAGGTGTGCATCTGTTTTAAACTGATAGTGGCCCCATGTGTCAAATAGAGAACATACAATTAGAAAATGCAATACAATTAGCGATAAGCTGGCAGCAAATATCAATATCCATCACTACTTCATGACTCCTTGCGGTGGCACTTATGACATGAATGAGGGTAACGTGAATGGAAATGAATTGACCGAAGAAGAAGTAGACAGCAGGATAAAAGAAGAAGAAGACAACAGCATAATGTCAGACAGCTGTGAAAAGAAGTTCAGAGATGTGCCAGCCACGATCAAATCCAAGGTTACAGTTCTATAGTTACAGACTGAAAACATGAACGTTGTTTCATCTCGGTTTGTGTCAAACTCTGTGAAACTGACTGAAATTGCAGTGAATAAACACATTAATCCTGCACTTTACCTTTTTAGGGGCATTTTGTGTTCTTTTGTTAATCAGATATTGTGATTAATGCAGTATGATTGTCTTGCAATAGATCAATTATCGCTGTATCGCTGTATCGCAATATTATTGTTATCGTGGGCCATGTATCACATATTGTATCGTATTGCGTATTGTATCACGTATCGTATCACGTACCCTATTGTTTCGTGAGTTACCCTGCGATTTCCACCTGTAATAAAGACACAGTAAAACACGCTGTTTTAAAGGGGACATATTTTAGCTATGCAATCAATTTTCTATTATTCTAATGTGTTTGTGAATCTTGTGGTAAAGTTTGATTCGTTTTAAAAATTGTATACATATTTAATTTAATTATTTTTTGGAGCCTCTCCCTCCTGAAACTAATAAGCCATTTTGCCATTCAAAGGTTAGACCTTAGCCACGATTGGCTGACAGTATTTTGAGTGACCGCGTAGCCCCTCGGAGTGGCCGCACTGCACTGTCAATCCAAAGTTGTAGAAAACATGGCTGCTCTAGGATCGGTTATTCAGCCTTATATGTACAAGCCAGAATCCCCAGGAGTAAGGCTAAGTTGAAATCTTGACGACCTGACTACAAACTCGTGCAAGAAGGCAGCCTGAGGGGAATGACGGTGAATGACGATTGGTCGATTTCAGCGAAAGCAAGGTTCTATGTAGAAACCTGCAGCTGTTCTGAACGGCCCATTCCAGAGGCGACCTTTTTAAAACTGTCATTCTGGAAAAACACGGAACTATGCAGTTTTCACTTTTTATCCTTTCAGAAGATGTGGCCCCTTTAAAGAAGTCGATGAGAAAGTGACTACTTCTCACTTGAAACACTTTCCTAATGAATGTATGGTCTTATTATGTCTTCCTCTTGAACACAGCATGATGTCCAATTTAGAGCAGAATAGACGACAATGACGACAGTGTTAGAAATGACTGCAGGATACTCTTAGGAGTGGGCTTCTCAATTCGCAGTTTTAACTTTTTCAATGAACAATAAACACCCAAAAATGTGAAACCCATGTAAAACATGAGCATTTAGAAGACATGGCCCCTTTAACATTGGTTTGTTTGCAGATAATACAAACAGATGTAACATGTGAGTCTCAGTCAGGGCAAAGTGGTACGATCGTCTGTCGAGACAAAAATCATTTAAACCAAAAGTTTCATCTGCCCGACATCTCATATTTCGTTCAGCTTATGTGAGAGACATCTAATGTGTGTGATAAGACTCAGGAGAGCCACGGGGAGACAGCAGATTGGAGATTGTTATTGACTTACATGTTTGTCCTCAATAAATGGATTGAAGTGGTATTTTCACAAGGGCGAGGCGGGATAAGCGCCTATTGAAACTACTCTGACAGAATAAATGTGGTAAGGACTTTCTCCTTTCTCCTTGAATGTCGCTGCTACACTGCAGATATTTCTCCTCTTGCTAAATGAGCTGAAGTGGCTAATGTGATTGAAACTTGTAATACAGTTGAGGAATATAAAAACTTACAGATTTGTCCTCAACTTTTAGAGTTGAATTCGAGTCTTATAATAAATAAATAATTGGGGTGGACAGATTTAGATGCGAACACAAGGCAGACTCTTGTGCAACAGCATGGGGTCGCTATCGAAGTTTAAAATTGATCGTAGCAACCTTCTCCCAGCTCCCTCTCTGATTTGATATAAATAGACACGTCTTCAGTAGATGTACAGTACTACACGGCGGGTGCAGAATTCTGAAATCCGAAGCGAGGCCCCGAGCTTTAGCCAACATGTGGAAAAGTGGAACAAGGACTCTCCTGCTGAGACAAGAGGCCGTTCCCCATCTTTAACAACAGTGAACCTTGAAATACGAGTTAAATATTGATGATACATCCACTAATGAGGCAAATTAATCCAGAAATGATCAAATGTATCGAAAACTCCTGGAGGAGGGATGACAGGAGAGATATGTGTGAGCAGCGAGTCCCTCTCACTTCTAATAAATGTGTGAGTCCATTTTTAGTTCTCCCGCAGTGCTGAGTGAAGATTGAGCCAGAGAACGGGACGGAAGGAAGGTGTTCTTATTCAGTGTACAGCGGAGGAAATCTACACCTCGGGGCCCTCTTAATATCCTAACATTCTTATGTCACACGTACTTTCTTTTTTAAATTGCCTATCACTGAGAGGCCCAAAGCTTTTACATCCTTTTTCCAGAGTGTCCAGGCTTTGGAGGGATTTTGCCATTACAGATAATATTATTATTCAAGGGTTACAGCACAGAATATTGGGTATGTCATATTTTATTTAAAGAGTTCTTTAATCAAACAGTTACACAAAATGTGCCAAAAGTTAATCACAAAAATCATACAGGGGAGTTTTTCCATGTTTTAAAAGTATCTATATCTTCCCGATTTAAGTCAGCAGTTTGAAAAATTGCTGCAAATGTTCTCTGCATGTCTCTGAGGCACTGCTCCAAAAATGTGTTGGTCTTTTAGCCACCAACGCCGGCTTTAGCATAGCTAGTTGGAGGCCTGAAAGAACTTCAGGCTACATCAGCTCGGATTTCTCTCCGTCTTATAAATCATCTATGTTTTCAACAGTGAAAAAAAGGCCTCCCACAATATGAGCCCAAAGGACGGAGGTGCACACATTTGAGTGTTTTGACTAACTCAGTTTACAAACAAAGAAAGGCAGCAGCTCTTTTTTAAAACTTTTTTATAACTAAACTTATGATGCGAGGGTGTAGGCTCCTTCCCCTTTTGTAAACATCTACAACATGGCTGCTTATCTTCTATCCTCCACGCTTATCATTAAAAGCATCATTAATTTTCGAGACCTTTCTGACACACTGTGACTCACAATCATACTTGTGACAAATGTGTTCTCTTTCCTCCTCTCATCTTCTCCTCTCTTCCTCATACATCCTCCTCTTTGGCCTTTTTTGCATTTTAATTAGTCTGTTTTAGGCCTGATTAATCACTGTGCCCTGGATGGACTCTGGACGTAGTTAATTAAGAGTGTGCTCTACACAGCAAGCAACCCACTGTTAATGTGCACAGCTACTTGTAACAGCAGCATAGCCACGCAACACAATGAACACAATGAAACAAGACTAGGTCAAAACCTAGCATGTGGCTGACTGCATCAGGTCGATGTGCACTTCCAGAGCCGTGTGTAGGGCTGTAGGCCCCGGCGGTCAGGGCCACATATGAACGAGAAGTAAACTTTCTTGGCTCTTTTTGGCTGTGTCAGAACCTCACCTGACATTTTTTACACACTTGTATATATATCTAATGTTATGACACAGCATAAAGTATGGTGGCAGACAAGAGCAATCACCCTGCAACCTGGCCCTGATGGTCAAAAGTCAAAAGAACAGGCAAAAGTCCAAAACAACTGCAACAACAGAAACGTGCAGCAAATGAAATAAATGTGCTGCAAAAGGCTGAATTAACAGAAACGCAAAAGAAAAATGCAACACAATGGAAGTGCTCCAGGCCTGTAGGGGTCGTTCGGTGCAACAGCTAAGAGCAATGGGTTGCTTCCATTAGCTATGGGTCTAAGTTAGCCGTGCAGCTAGCGGTACTATCATCTGACTCTGTTAACTGACTGTGTTGGGCTCTGAGCACAGCGGTGTGTTAGTGTTCACTCCTCAGACTCCTCTGGACTCCTGAAGCCCCTGTACTAGTTAGAGGAGTTAACAGCCTCCCCACCCCGCAGAGTCATCTAAAAGTACGCTACAGGTGGCTGCATGGCTAACGCCAGACAGCTAACAGAAGCTACACTCAACAGTGGTTACTTTAGCAAAGCTTTCTGTCAATCTGGAGCCATTTCTCATCAAAAGTCAAACTCATCAATTACGTGGACAACAGAGACACTCTGCTCCAGCGGAGTCTGATGTTTCAAAGTCTGATAATTATTAAATTCACTGTCTCTCTCTTTCTCTCGTTAACAATACCCCTTTTACACTGAGCGCCCCCTACAGGCCTGGAGCACTTCCGTTGTGTTGACTGGATTCGCAGCATTTTTCTTTTGCATGTATTTCTCGGTTTGTGTTTTTTTGACTTTGCTTCGTTTCTGTATTTACAGCGTGTTTGATGTTAATGCATTTGTTTCAGACTTTTGCATGTTTCTGAATCGGCATTGTTTCTGTATTCACAGTTTCAAGCGATTGCCCTTGTCAGCCACCGTAGTAAAAGCTTATCTTTCAGTCACAGTGCAGCTTGAAAAGCATCCAGATAACACATAGTACAAACAACAGTGCTGCAGATGGCTGCTTGGTGTGTTCGAGCGTGCAGCTTTAAAACTTTTGTGAGTGAACCAGAGACATGAAATCTCAGGATCTCTGTGCGTGCTTTGATTGTACTGGATGGTATGTTTTAAGCACTACTGACAGTCTGAATATGCAGACAGAGACCGTGAAATCCCATCCATCAGAATCTGTGAGGACTGTGTTACATAAGCACCCAGCCCGGTGAGGTCTCACAATGACAAACAGTGCCGCACAGCGTGGCTCAGATGGAGGAAGGTTAGAGAAGAAAGAAGCGTTCAGGTTTGGGGACAGGTTTAAAGAGGTGAATGTGCTCTGAAAAACTTCAATGGAAATTCTCTGCAAACTCTGCTTTAACTACAGTTTTACACATTTCTTGAAACCTTCACCCATTTTCTCAAACCTTTTATTCAGAAACACCACCGAGCATTCATTAGACACGACATCAAAAAATTGAGAACACAGTGTCCAGGGCATGAAGTTATAAAAGAAAAAAGTAATGGACGTTACAAAACATGTAAAATGTTGTAAGGCAAGAAAAGTTTTCTTTTTCCTCCAGACCCCTTTCTATTCGCAAAGTGATGCACTACAGTAGATAAAATGTAAAGGAAATTTGTCTGGTCTCTTTGTCCTGCTTCCCTCATTTTCATCCCATAAACAAGAACGTGGTAGCTGCTCGAATTTCATCTGAATGGCTGTTCTTGATCACGCTCTTCCTCCTCCTCCTCCTCGTCCACCCCCTCTTATACGTACTCTACCTCCTCTGCCTCTCAGACTGATTCCATCCATTGTTGGTATCAACATTCGATGCACTCTGAACTGGCTTATATATATATATTCTGCTCATTTGGTTTGATCACATCATTAGAAACAAGTGTGAACAATTTTGAGTTGTAAGTCGTGACAGCTGTGTTGCAGTTGTGTTTAACTTTTGCTGCCCACTATTTTGCAGCACATGTGCATCATAAGTGCAGGATGGACTGGGTGAGATTTGCAAATGGTGTCTAACTACGTGAACTTGTTTAAGGTTCGGCCTAAAGGGTGGTTGATTCGACAAATGGGTTTATGCCACTGAGCATTTGATTCAGAGAATGGGGTTTGGTGTTTTAGCAATTGTGAGAAACTGTAAGTAGTTTGTTACATTTTTGTATATATGTGACTCTAAATTTAATTCTTTTACATTAAAATGCATTTATTGATTCTTTTCTACATCAAATTCTCCTGATTTTGAACACTGTACAGCTCTTTTTACTTAAATATATACAAATACATATTTTTGTAGATATGTTTTTGATTTTATCTTCATAGAAGAATTGCTTGTGATGATGTTTGGAAGCCCTTAGTGGACATGCATCCATACATTTTATTCTAAGTTAAGTTTTTTCTGGTTGCTTTCTGGAGATATCGACTTATTTTTCCCATTATCTCGAGATAACAAAGCTTGTTTTCTCATGATAATGGGCTAATTTTCCAGTGATCTAGGAATCAAACAACAGGCTGCTCACTGTGGCATTACAGAGCAGGACATGCCATGCTGCCATTGCCCACCCTAATGAGGTAAGTTAAGCCTGTTTCTGTTTGTTTTGTGCTTTTACAACTCTGGGGATACGAGTTATGAGCATCTGAAGTTACGGTGGTGCCGCATCATTATCTTGTGATAACGGGAAAAATAAGTCAAAATCTCGTTAGCACGGAAAATGGAGTAAATAAATCGTATGGATGCATGTCTGCTAAGGGCTTCTGGAGTGATGATGTTTTTCCTTTGCTAATTTTGCACTGTACGAACCTTTGCACGCTATGAACAGCCAGACAGAAAAGTGGAAGTCCTAATAGGTGCAATGGATGACATTTAGCACATTCATTTAGTCTTGCTTGGCAAACCCTCAGTCTTCATTACCCAAAATGCCGTTCAACTGCAAAAAGCTTGGTCTGAGTTTTGGGTTTTATATAGCCAGGGGGCACAAGCCTGAGGTGGAGTTGTGGAGCAGACAACGGTGGTCTGGTAAGCTCCTCCACGCTTCCACTTTCTAAAACAGTAAACATTTTCAAACTTGTAGTCTTCAGCTGTCACCGAACCTGAACCAGGTGAGATGACTTGAGGCTATCTAACAGTTCGTGATGAGGCCTCAAAAACAGTTTACATAACTTTTTCCTCACATGCAGTGCTACCCCAAGAGGAGACCTGAGTTTTAGGCAGGAGCAGACTCAAATACGGTATGTACAGATGTTTGATTTTCCTGGGGCAGAAAAACAACCTGTGTCAACAAAATAAAAGTTTGCTGTGAGTCTCACCTGTTCTTCTTTGGTATACAGCTGAAAGCACTCATCCAGGGTGCAGCTGTGCTGCTGCAGATGCTGCTGCTGCTGGTTCCTCACACTCTCCGCATCCTTCACCACCTCCTCCTGGATGCTGCCAAACAGACTGAACACACACACACACACGCACAGGGTTAATTGTTCCCACTTCAGCTGCTGAATTGTGTTTACAATGTTTGGATCAGTGGGTGTGCGTGTTTTTTTGTGTTTTGACTGACACACGATGAATCACAGAGTGTGCAGGGTCTCCTGGAAGCGGTAAAATAAAACTTGTGACATCTGCCTACTTGTTTGTATGTATGCACCACTCACCATTCTTTAGTCTTGTGCTCCCACTCAATGACGAGCTTCACGTGCGGAGGTCCTCCAGGACCGCAGAACTTAAGAGCTCTAAAAAACAACAAGAAAAATCAGTTAAATCTGATTCTAAATCTACAAAACACATTTTAAGGTTAAAGTTCTGTTAGTGTTTGTAAGTTTTGCCTCATTTCCAAAAGCATGAAACCACTTGAACCCGATCTTAAATAATGAAACTGCTCTTGTGACCACGAACCTGAGACTTTCTTTGAACACTTGTGCTTGATACACACAGGCAGCAGCACAACTACACAGAGTTATTTGGGCTCCGGTGAGACCTGGCTTCACATCATGATTTAATACGCAATAACGGATGATGAGTCATTGTGTAGTGAGGGGTGTGTATCGCGGAGATTAGGCTCACTGCTTTGATCTCAGGGGCAAAGATAAAAAAGCATCAGTATTCAAGCGCCAGGCCGCGCTGATGGAGGGCCAAGGTAGATTCAACAATCACTGAATGCTAAAGGCAGAAGTGTTTTTTTCCTGCTCGGGGAACAAGATGGATCCAAAGTCTGAGATGTTTCGCAGATTTATCAAAATTTTATCCTCTTTGGTTTTGTGAAGCGTCCGTATACTGCATGGGAACAGCCGGAAGATTTCCAGCACGTGTGAGTATCGACTGAATTTGTATCTAAGTACTTTCAATCAGTCTTCAGAGTAAAACTTCTGTTGTTGTTTGTTGCCTCACAGCCTCACAGAGTTTGCATGCGTGGGTTCTCTCAGAGTACTCCCGCTTCCTCCTACAGTCCAAAGACATGCTTGTCAGGTTATTAGTGACTCTAAATTGCCCGTAGGTAAGATAAGATAATCCTTTATTGATCCCCAGGGGGGAAATTGGGGTGTGAGCGTGTGAGTGAGTGCTCACAGGTGTGCTCAGTGCTGCAATATTCATCTCACACAGCATCACTGCTACCATTCAAAAACACTGTTTCGCCTTCTCCAGGATTCATTGGGTTGTCCTGGTGCCATAAGGCTGTGTGAATCTCATACACTAACTCTGTAAGTGTGTGGAAGGGAGATTATCATTGCATATATTTGTGACCTGAGCCCTGTATCAAAATAAATAATAACAAAACATTAGACATAAACGAATTCCTGAATTACTTTGATTTGCCAGACGGCTGCACAGCTGGACTAATCAAATCTTTAATTATTGTAGGGGTACACTTCATAACAACATGCAGAAAAACAGCTTTGTTTGGCAACAAGGTGGTTACACAATCAGCTGATATTCAGGTCTGGATGTCATGCAGGTCAGGCTAACAAAGATATTGAATGAAAGTAATTTGTTTCATTTTCCTAGCAAGACATGAAGCTGTGGGCTACATACAGCTGCTGATAGTGTTGGGAATTACGGTTCTTTGAAGGGAGCCGGATCTTATGGCTCCGTTCCTCTCCGAGAGTTGTTCAAAAGGAACGGCCCATCGTTCGGCAACGTCACAACACTGCGACGTGAGAGTGGTCAGACTTGCGAGTGCCTGCAACATATATTCTCTCTTGTCAACACACACGCATGTTTAAAATTCTGCGCTTTTAGAATTGAAAAAGGAAACAGCAGAATAATGTAGGAACAATTAATCAAAGTCATTGATTTGCCAATCATTTATGATACAATGCAGTGTGACTGCACAGATGGAGGGTTATAATGTTGCTCAGCGTCGGCATTATGTTGTGGTGACATGATAGTAGCAGATATAAGGCATTACCTGAATGTAAAGTATTAGGATAAAAATGCTAAACCTCAGACAGGTAGCGATGACATTCACAGACTAACAAGCAAACAAACACAGAGTCAGGGAGCCAGGACAGAGACTTTAATTGGAATTGAAACAGGTGTATAAATAAAAAATGGTCGTGCTCCAGGTTCCCCTGAAAACAACAGAACTTGGCATTCATATGTGTTTTCAATAATAACCTTTAATTGTTTTGTCAGTATGATTTTTTAGGCTGACTGGTTTTAATTTAGCGAAATATGTTTTCAGTTTCAACTTCCTGTAATTGTTTTGGCATTGAAGGGAAGTGGCATGTAGAGCGTGATTTAAATATAATCTGAACATTAAAAAAGAACTAATTTAGCATTGAACATATATTAATCAGTTGAGCTGACTAATTCTGCACTCATTATAGAGTCTCTGCAAAAGAAAAGCGTGACAACTTGCAAGAAAGCTATGAGGTAATATGGCTCATTATGGAAGTTTCGTCTTAGATGCCCCTAGCTGCCTAAAATGGATCATGTCTGGGATTAAATTTTTTTAAAAATCCAATTAATTAAAAAATAAAGAGTTAAAATATTTAATTTTGGATCATTCCTGTAGTCATTAATAATATGTTGCTTGTCATTATTACTTCATTTCAATAAAGTTGATGTACTTTCTTGTAGAGTGTGGTGTGTGTAAAAAGCTCATCAAGATGCACCATTGCAAACTAGATCCTGAAATACATACTGTGGTTCAAGCTTTATACTTCCCCCAGTACAATAAACATTACATAAGAGAATACAGCATTATAATGATGGGCAGCTGATGCCTGATGAAGGTTGCTATCTGTGCAGAATAAGCTTTTTAGCTTTGGGGCTCCTACAGTGACACCTGGTGGCTTGTGAAACTCACAGCAGCCTCTTAATGACGGCGTGAGGGACACTAATCATTGGTGACATTTGATGGGTAGTGATGGTTTCATGTGTACGTCAAGTGAGCAAAATCACATCTGCATTTTGAATGGGACATAAGCAACGTGCTGCAGTTGATGCAGAGCAGGAAGACAGAAGTATACTCTATGTTTAAAGCATAAATACTCACAGCCTGGATAGACACAGGAGCACACATACTCAGACTGAACCTGGTAGACAATTTCCTTTCCTAGCTCCTTTGTGTAAGGCCTGACCTACAGTGCAGCTCAGCAGAACAACAGGAGAGATTGATACTAAGCTCTTCATCTGTGAAGAGACATGTCCAGTCTCTTTATCTCACAGCAAAGAGTGGCTTTATCACCACACCTCGAAACTGATATCATTGTACTCTATTCGCTGTAATCCTCTTATGAGCCATTCGTTTCTGAAAGGAATTGTGGCCTTTTGTCTAATGCACCTGAAAACCTGTCTGCCAAGGTTCTTAATACCAGTTAATCTCACTTCAGTTTTAGCCTTAATTGGATGATGTATGTGTGTAAGTCTTCAGCAGTGAGCTGTGGCACGGCCATTGAAAAGGCTTGTATAAGGTTTTTGTGTTCCTTTCTTTATCATTCAAACATCGAGAAGAGAAAGTACACTGCTCAGCTTGTTTACTTCAGTGTTATATAAGAGTTATTGACACTAAAAGAGTATTCATGTGTGTGTACATGTTCTACCTGTCAACAGTTGGATGGTACAGCGGTCGGCTGTCCTGCGGGGAGAGGTAGCTGTAGGCTGCAGATCCCCCCACCACTCGGATCCTAAACAGCACCCCGGCATTCTGCAGGGAGAGGGAAACATGTGAGAAGAATCTTAAAGAGCTGCTTATCCACCTTTAATCTCGATTTACAGATTCTACGTAGAAATGTAAGAATGTGGAGTTCCGGGAAGGCAAGTGTTCTGTTTGAATTATGTAGTCCGAGTAATGTTGACCAAGCACGCGTCAACAGTCCGTGAGGAGAGCACAAGCAGGCGGAACTTAATGCGCCATAATCCCGGCTCCCATCAGCGTCATTTGACGATGATTTGGCTTCTTATTAATCTCTATAAACAGATATCTGCATGTAAATTCAGCTAACAATCTGTTGTAGATCTAAAATTTAACTTGAGATGAATTCCCTTGACGATTTGTCACAAAAGCCGTTCAGCGTTCAGATTTCCCGACTACCTCGAATGCATCAGATCGATCCGACCTCGGTTCAACAAACATTTTAAAAGTTTTCTTCTGCTCTTGAGGACAGACCTTTCAACGCTTGAATTATTACTTCTTACAAATCTGCACCTCGATTAAAGGTAAGACCCGTTAATAACAAGTAAATCACAAGAAAACTTTCTCTTTCTGTAAAATGCAGCACGCGGAAAAAGAAGTCCTGACAGGAAGTCGACTATCGCTTATCGCCCGACACGTTCACCGGTGTGCCCAGAGGCTATATCGTCCCAGACTATATAATCAATCAATGTCAGCAGAGAAAGTTAGGGACTTTCACAATACAAATCTCTTTTGCTGTTAAGAAAAAAAAACGCATTTTCAAAAAGTGTGGTTAAAGTTTATGAGTGGAAAAAGATGAAACAAACTAAATCAATTGCAGATTTATCCAGGAGAGTTTGTTATCTTGAACAATCTCACAAATATGGAATTCAAAGGAAAGCTCGCAGCGTGGATCATTGATTTTTAAACAGCACGCTCAACAGCAGGTTGGTGATTAGCAGCGTGCAGTCAGCTATCGCGCCCTATTAATCAATGAAGAATACTGTTTGAAGAATGTTTTTTTAAACACACAATAGTGATGCATACACTCCCTCATCCTTTCAACCAGTAGACTTCATTCTGAGACCCAGGCAAACAGACTTGCTGAAAATAACACAAGCATTTTAGTAAAGACAGCTAACAATGCTGTAAACATCACAGGGATTTCTCTGAGGACAGACAGAGACGAAACATAAACATAACACCCCCACGTTATGTAACTTCGAAGTGAATCACCTCTTTACAAGAGTTCAAAGAGGCAATGATGCAAGAAATGTCACTGCAATTTTCTGATGCGAGACAGATAACACGGCTGGTGTCTTAATATAGCGACGGTGTATTTAACCGATTAACAGTGTCATGATACAAGTGAGATGCTTGCATAGTAATCCAATTACACTCACAAGGTTAATCTGAAGTTGTGCTACATAATGTGAAGAGTTTAAACTTGCTGTTTTTTCCCCTCAATTAAACATTAAATATGCTGGATCAAATATGCAAAATGTGAGTAGGAAAAAGTAGAAAGAACAGGATGTTTTAATATATCAGAATTAATCGGCTTCATAAGGACGATGTGAGTGCCGTTTCATGTGATTGTCAGCGAAGGCAACATCTGATTTTGATTCTAATGTTTCGACTCTCAGGCTGTGCGGTGGTGCAGACGTTAGTGCTACTTTCTCACAGCTAGAAGGTTCCTGGTTCAAATCCTGATTCAGACGTAGGGGGCCTTACTGTGTGGAGGGTTAGGGTACTCCAGCTTCCTCCCACAGTCCAAAGACATGCTCGTCAGGTTCATTGGTGACTCGAAATGACCCGTAGTTGTGGGAGTGAGTGTGAAAGGTTGTCTGTCTCTGTGTGTCAGCCCTGTGATTGACAGGCGATCAGTCCAGGGTGTACCCCGCCTCTGAGAGCAGGGATAGGCTCCAGCCCCCCAAGTGACCCTGAACAGGATAAGCAGCATAGATGATGGATGGAAGCAAAAACCTCTCAGGTGTAATGACATTATCTGTGACGGATTATTGTGTGCATGAAGGAGCCCAAAGCTTATGAGAAGCTGTTTAAAAAAGTGTGGTTATTTCAGGTTATTTCAGGTTATTTCAATAAAGCATGTGCTGGGTCGTCTTTTTACGCAGTGCTGGCAGAGAGGTGTTCCTCAAACCATGTTCATGTAACTCTACACGGACACATCAGAGTGCAGTATGTGTAATATTACCGAATAAAAGTCAGTTCAACAGTGTCTTAGAAAGTGAGTTCACCGGGTTCAACTAACTGTAACTTGAACTGATGTGAGCTCGAAAATAATTAGTGTTTCTACACGCCGTTGCCTTTTCTGTGTCGGTACACAGAGCTCGAGCTGATGCAACACTCCTGCAATAAGCCGTTCCTTCATGAAGGTTGTAGTGTTGAGTTGTCTTTTCAAACAGTTTTATTTAACAAGGTGGTGTTAAACCGTATGGTCAATATGAAAAATTTAGCTCGTGGTGCTTCGGCACTGCTTTAGGTGTCTTACTTCACTGAAATACACTGCAGGTAAGTTTCAAGCAGCCGCACTGGAATGTGTATACATAGTCTTATACAGTACTTTGTGTTAACTGTGGTGTGTTCACTTGTGATATGCATACAGTAAAGTAAGTGGAGTGTAATATAATTTCTTAGCAACAGGTTGACTGATTTGGGCTGAACAGTCATGAGCAATGATTCAGCACAGCAAGAAATGTTATGTTGCATTTAACTGAAGAAAGCGCTGAAGCCTTTCTCTGAGGAGTTTGCATGTTCTCCGCGCGCATTCCCTCCAGGTACTCCGGCTTCCTCCCACATTCCAAAGACATGCTCGCTAGGTTCTTTGGTGACTCTAAATTGCTCGTAGGTGTGAATGTAAGCGTGAAAGGTTGTCTGTCTCTGGCCAAATCTCAATCTGCACACTCACAGACTCACGGGCTTTGAGGCGTGTTCCTGGTAAGTGTGTGTGTGACCCACTGTCAAATCACCAAGTGCATGACGGCTCTGATGCGGACTTTTCAACACCAGAGTTCACAGCCACCTTGGTAACGAATACCTGTATTGAATTAGTATTCAATAAAGTTTACACAAAAAAAGGTACATGTAAACACAGCGAGGATGGACTGGTTTCCTTGTGATGCCATGACAGTGTGTCCCATTCCTATTTTATGCAGATCTCGAACCCCTTACGCACTGCACACCTGACGTCATTAAAGTCTGTGAGTGTTCAGGATGTTCCAGGATGTACCCCGCCTCTCGCCCTATGAATGGCTCTATCCCCCCGCCACGACCCTGAACAGGATAAGAGGTACAGAATAGATGGATTGATTTAACTGAAGCATTTTGGTCTTTCACTAAACTGTGTGGATGCGAACGTGTCATCTAGAATTACAGAACATAAAACAACTCATGATGTGCTGTGTTAACCCAACAACTCTTCCATTCAGGGCTGATTCCTGCAGGCCTTTACATAACATCACCAAAGCAGTCTAAAACACACAGCCTCCCTCATTTACATCTGGTTACTAGTCCTGCTACATCGTCACTCCAATAGACACCACGCATTTTCTTTAAAGAAGGATTATAACTCCTCTGATGCCTGTGCAGAAGAGACGGGAGGCCGGAGTTATTAGGGAGCAGAGAGAGAATCAGGTAGCTAATGTGCTCCGGCAGCTGCTGCTGGAGAAAAGGGACTGCAGCAGAGCATAAAGAGAAATAAATTAGTTGGTTAAAAGGAGCCTCGAGCAGGAAATGAAAAAGGCACAGTCTTTCTTTTCAGATGGTCTTATCTGCCTGTTGGACTATTGGGAGGAAGAGCAGAGCAGGACACTTCATGCTAATGAGTATACAGCTATAAAAAGAGTTCTGCACATGTGTGAGTGAGATTGGACAGTGATGCATCCAACAGGATGATAGATGGATGACTTTATGGGGTGATATATCAAAAGTGTCTTGTTGTGTCAGAAAACAGGCGACACTACACTGCACTACAATGACACAGTATTGCAGCCACAGATGATGAGGATAATCTGAAGCATACGAGGTGGGTCGAAGGTTCACATGCACTGCAAAAAGGACAAAAGTCACACAGCAAATCTGGTAATCCCATAAATATGTGATCTTATTTATCTGTCAGTCACTCAATTTTGGATGATTTAGGGCTTTTGGGTGTGCTCTTTCACAGTTGAGAAATAACCACGACAAAATAGGAACATCCTCCAGAGCTCAGAGTACATTACTGTAGAGACAGGAGAGAAAGTTTAAGCTCTTAAAGGAGCAGTTCA
This sequence comes from Semicossyphus pulcher, assembly GCF_022749685.1. Lineage (NCBI taxonomy): Eukaryota > Metazoa > Chordata > Actinopteri > Labriformes > Labridae > Semicossyphus > Semicossyphus pulcher. The sequence continues at coordinate 12,090,571 of NW_027211681.1, forward strand.
CCCCTGGAAAAAGCCCCTGTCAGTCAAAGCTGGTGTTCTCTGTAATCGATAGAAGCAATAATATTTGAAAGTGGCGCCATAGCTGTGGAGAAAGTTGTACAAACAGCTCGTGGTTTCGCTCATTCTATATTCCTACAACACCCAGTGTGCATTGCGCCCCTCCCTCTGAAAGGAACGGCCCAGCGAGAGCCGCTGGAGTGACATACTACCGTTTCGCTGCAGGCTGTGGCTCAGAGCAGTACAGAATCCAAAATACGGCGAGAATAAACCAGTGCGTCGTCTAAAAATCTTGGGGTCTGCAGTCTCCATTTCAAACCTGACGATTTTGAACGAGGCATGACATCGGAGGCGTTTTTTATAGTCTGGCGGAGGTTTTTTTCCTACCATAATGGCATTAGCTCCCCATAATAGCATGATAGGACCGAGGTTGAAAATCGCCACACTGGCCCTTTGAGAATTGTACTTGTCTGGCTCAAAAAAAGTACTTCTCTCTTTTGTCAGAGTTTGAATCCTTTTCTAAAACAAGCATATTTTTAAAGATATTGTCAAAATAGGTCGCAAGCTTCAGTATTGAATGGTGTTTGATACAAAATCGTGCCTTGAAAGATCGGGTCTCAGTATGTTAAGGACTATGGTGTTAAAACTGAATTAGGAAAATAATGTGAAAAGCATGAGGCATTTATGAGATGAGCCTGAATCAGCTGAAAAACAGATTACAAAGTGCATCTTGGGGATCAAAAGCTACTTAAACTTGAAAGTTGGGGGCGCTGGTTTGGCTCAGTTGGTAGAGCAGGCTCCCTGTATACAGAGGCTACAGTCCTCAACGCACTGATTGCAGGTTTGACTCCCAGTCTGCTGATCGTATGGTGCATGTCGTCCCCCACTCTCTACCTCCCACATTTCCTGTCTCTCTTCAGCTGTCCTATCGAATAAAGGCAACAAGCCAAAACAAAAAACAACAACAACAAAATATGTATGTATATATTTTTTTTGACAAAACATCAGCGTGGGGAAAGTAGAGCTGGATTTCAACATGCAAGTCGGTTTGCACCTGGAGTGTACCCTGAACTGACAGTTGTATCTCCCTAAACAAACCTCTGGGTGGCGCCAAAACACTTCTCAATGATGAAGCAGGGACCCGAATCATCGGCAGCAAAGCACTCACTGCCTCTCAAAGGAATTAAGAGTGTTAACAGTATTGTGATGCTAATTCGCATTACACAGAGGTAACAGCAAACTCACAAGACACACTCTTATTTTTACAGCAGATTAGATTTTTTTTTTCTTCATTTTTTCCTTTTAAATTACATAATTATATATAAGAGTTGAAACTTTGCACCCATGGGGTATTAAAGTCCTCTCAGTTGAAAATATCTGTACAATGTGCGATCAAAATGTCCTGCAGGCTGTTGGTGTTAAGAAAAAAACAAAAGGTCGGGAGGGCAAGCGGAGGTTCAGCGAGTTTGTATCCGGTCAAACCGGCTCCTCTAGAATCTGCAATAGAGATCAGTGAACAAAGATATTTCTCTTTCTCCTCCTCCTCTTCAGCTCTTTTCTTATAAACCTGACGGCTGCTCGCTCTGGATAAGGCCACCTCAAATATTGCCTGTCACCATGGCGTTGCCCATGGCAACTCGGCCACCAGCAGCGGGGACGGTGTGTGCGCATGAGGGCGAGTGTGTGTGTCTGTGGTCTGCGGCTTGTGGTGCACAGATCACTTGAACTGTCTTTAGACAAACAGATGAAGCTGAAGTGGAGGTTTGCCTGTCGGGGATCATTGTCAAAGCCTCCGGTACAAACAAGGAGGAGAGGTTTAACATGCAAGACCGGCTGTGCAGGAAACAAACAATTCACAATCACCCAGGAATAAAGTCATGTAAAGTCACGTGTCCTCTGCAGCAGTAAAAGTACATAGTTTACATTTGTAAATCAAATACGTGTTTTGTCTTCACTTATTATTCCAAAATACAGACGTTCTTCTACAGAGGTAAAGATGAGGATTGGTAGTATTGATGATGATAAAATGTAGAGAGGCTTGCAGACATGATTGAATGTAGGTTCATCGCAAAATGGGGCAGCTGTGGCTCATCGCAAAGTTGGGGGTTTGATCCCTGACTGCTACAGTTACATGTTGAAGTGTCCTTGGACAAGACACTGAACCCCAAACTGCTCCCAAAGGCATAGCCATCGATGTATGGATGGGTATAGATCCTGATTGGAGATTGGCACTAATGCTGCGTTCCAGACAACTGGGAACTCCAGAACTTCCCAGTAGAAATTTCTGACTTCCGAACTTAGAGCCTCCAAGTGCACAACTCAAGTCTGGGTAGATGAATCTGCTCCGAGTTCACATGTGTAAATGTGTGTGTGAAAGGGTGAATGTCACATGTAGTGTAAAAGCGCTTTGAGTGGTCAGAAGAAAGAAAGCGCTGTATAAGCACTGTCCATTTACGATTTACCAAAATAAAATGCTTGTTTGTTTGTGTTGTTTGTGATTGATTAAATGCGGTTTATCTGAGTGAATGAAGGCCACAAGTGTTCCAAGAGAGAGCGGTGAATCTTATAATATAATATAATATAATATAATATAATATAATCTCAGTATAAAGCAACTGAAAAACAAAAAACCCGAAACTGTAGGACTCCTCACTAAAGGATTCTTAATTATTAATCAGGTGTTGAAGTATTTTCTCAAAAATAAATATCTGTTCTTTGTGTGTATGGAAGCTTTTAAAGGAAGAATGCACTTCTGATTATACAGCACGATAAACCAAGGTTAAAAAATAATGAGGCACCAGTGTGAGGGAGTTTTCACATTAGGTATGATTGCTTTGTACCATACCCGAGTACGGTTACCCCCCCCTCTCCTCTCCCCCGCCGGTCGGCTTTCACATTAGCGATTTCGTTCTGTACCTGAGTACACTTGCGGTTGGACTCCGACTCAGAAGGTGGCAGTAATGCACCTCAACAACAAGGAGAAGAAGAGGAGTATCATCAGCTACGGCACATTGTTTATGTTCTCCTTCCAGTGTCGAAAAGCACGCGAATCGCATGATCCCAAGCCATGAACCATACTCGAGACCACCTTTTCAAGTGGACCCGGCACAGATCGAGGAACCGAGTACGATAAACAGTGTTCGAACTAATCAAACGACCTGGACTTTGGGGTCAAGTGTTCTCGGGCCCTGGTCCCTAATGTGAAAGCCCCCTAATACTCACCTGTAATTATGAATTATGAAAGCGTACTTAAATTTCAACAACAAATGAAAATGCAACATTTATCCACTGAGCATGCTCAACAGGAAATTGTAGACTCTGCAGAGCAATGAGCTCTTATTAAAAATCCTTAATATTGATGAAACTTCTCACTTCTACTCCCCTGTGCTGTTTTCATTCGCGTCACTGGAGTCAAGAGGATCCAGGAACCTCTGAGCCGAAGGGTGTAAGCCCCAGAATAGAGTGGATGACATGCTATTGGTTATATGGGGTTGGGGCCATTACCTGAGCCTGAGATCCATTCAGCATCAGATAATAGAGCTTGCTGAGGATGCTCTGCTGCAGCTGGTCCCAGGAGACGCTCCTGTCCTCACGCATGAGAAACGGGGGTCCAAACCTGAGAGAGGAGAGAAAGGGAGAGGTGAAGACTGAGAGAAAATGAATAAATGAGATACTGCAGTAAATATCCATTGGTATGTATCTCAGTTCATGAATGCAACATGCTGGTGTTGTGCTGTCGAAATCAATACATTCTCCAGCCTTGTTGTTTGAGATTGATTAACTTGGAAAGTCCTCCTCACTACAAAACATGATGAATTCATTCCAGAGAAGGTTGAGCCTATTGACAGTGCAGGAGGTGCCAGTATAAAGGTCATTGTAACTTATTTTGTCTTCAACACATCTGTCAAGCTGTCAGGTGTCAAATGCATCAAGGTTTTACCGCCAGTGCCTTGTGCCCTGCTCTGACAGCTTAAAGCGACGTTCTGTGCGGTCAGGGGCTGAATAAAGCTGAGAAACCAGCCTGTATATCATCAATGCATCAATGCCTCATAATAAGTTCTCTGTCTCTAGGTTAACTCAAGGCTTGTGCTCCTCCCCACTGTAGTGGTGGATGTATTAGAGGTTATTATATGTGAGGTGTTTGTCTAGACGGACAAGTCAAGGATATCAGGATCTCTCACAGATGATTGAGACGCACAAAGCTGAAGAGGTAAGTTCCAAGGTTTTTATTAGTTTTATGAATGAGTGTAATGAGTGCTACAGAGAGATACTACGTTCTGATATGGAAGAAACAACTTTGTCTAATAGCATTTCAAACAATAGTGTGCTTAAGTGTGAAAGGAGAAGGTATTCCTGTATTTTTCAACCAGGGTCATAACGTTAAGCCGCCCCAGTGTGTGTTTTTACATCCGGCGTTAAAGAAGCAAAACATGTCGTGGTGTAAATAAACCATTCCGCTTTCAGACATAATAATCCCGCCTAGAACTGGCAGTGTAAAAGGGGCCTATATCTATAGGCGTTGGAACGATGTCAAACACTGCAGGGATCCTTTGTGAAATGTTGTCGGACACTTTGAAAACAACATGAGACTGTCATTGACAAAAACAAGCACTTTCAGAGGACTCGACTTTCTCGCCTGTGATTGCCCCAAAGGTTTTCATTACAGCTGGGTCTGGCAATCTACCCAAGCGAACAGGCTACAGCATTTAAAGAGACTAGGATGTTAACTGCAATAAGTGTACACAAGTCCTGTGGCAGGTGGACTCCTGAGTCTTTAAATATCTCATTCTTATTATGTCATTTATAGTAATGGCTGTTATCTGTTCCCATATAAACCCCATAAAACATGCATGAACTCCTCAGCAGCATAAGCTGTATAAACTACTGTCAGCTAAGAGCAAAAGATCAAGCACCAAAGGCCAAATTACGACTGGATGATTGAAGATTAAAATGGATGAATCCTTCCTTTTGTCAACGATAGCTTAAACTCTGTCGATCCCTGTAGGGAATCCGAGCCTCCGTATGAGTTGAGAGCACTAATAATGGAAACGGGAACAATTTCTTTGTACACAATGAGGCCCTCAGCATGAGAGGATTACTGTCTACCCTTGGTTAAATGAATACTTCCATTAAAATAATGCTTTGTGTCACAAAGCACATAATGACTCATAATGGGTTCAGGAACATTACAGTGACTTAAATTCACTGCAATTAACTGCAGTCCTTGGAACAAACCTGACAGAGTGCTGTGAGGGTGAGGAACCCGATAAGAAGAATGGAACAACCCAGGCAGCGTGCACCAGGCAAACCCTGCTGATGCTAATATGAATTCATGGCTGTAGAAAAGGCACATTTCATATGCACATTTCATAGTGCTTTAGAGAACAATAAAACATAGTAAAAGACACGGATTTACAATAAAAAGATAATTCATTAAAATCCATTAGAATAGCAAAAGTGCAGAAAAGGGGTGCATAGTTAAAAAAACATTTATAATTGAGTTTAAAATAAGTTTGCAGCCATTAGAGTATAGATTAGGCAGTGTAAAAAATGAATGTTTTGGCTAGCTTTGTACTGAACTAAAATAAGCTGCAGCGGACATCATGAATTTAGCATGTTTACCAAGGACTGTATATAAGAAAAGCTAATGCTAGCTTATCGACTATCCCTGGTGCTAGCTTGGTATTGGTAATTCACGGTAACTGTAATATTACCTAGGATGCTAACTTAAGTTGACTAACAGTCAAACTCAAGTCAAACGAGTTACGACTTGAAAAATTGAAACTCCGAAGAGTATCCTGTAGTCATTTCTAACACTGTCATCATTGTCGTCTATTCTGCTCTAAATTGGACATCATGCTGTGTTCAAGAGGACACTTTAGAATAATAGAAAATTGATCAAATATGTCTCCTTTAAGATCTGACTTTTTCAATAACCAGTGTTTTGCCCCCTGCTGGCCATTAGACAGAATGCAGGTTTAAGGCACTTCCACATTATGCTGCAAGTCCACAGCTAGGTAAACACCAGAACATCAAAGTGGGAACAAATGAGTATAGATATTATGGATTTATAATGTAAGGGTGATAATGTGTTTGCACATTCACTGACACTCGGTTTCATGATGCTGATTATAAACTGAGAGGTGTTTGCTAGACAAAAGGGAATGGGATAAATGATCCTCAACTAAACCTTGTCTTCATATTTAACTGTCTTAAAAATGTAATCCTGTGTAATGCTACTGTAACTCTCACTGAGAATAATCTAATATGGTTTGGCATGACTTTGCCTGACTAACTCCACAGAATATCTCAGTCTTTCATGATTCACTGTTTGACATCTTCCCTGCCTTATCCTTCTACTGTAGCTGCAAAACAGTCATGCACCAGGTTGGATTGGGTGCACTAATCAATAAAATATTGTCCCACTTCTAAACAGACACTAAAATGTGTTACCTGATAATAAGAGTCTGGATGGGATGAGAGCATTTCCTCTCTGTTTTGCAAAGCCACTCAGCCCCCTGGGGAACATTTATCCCAAAACAGAACAACACATCTCACCTGTGAGCTACTAACAAGAAGCTCCCTTCAGCTGTAGCTGCATTACAGCTGCTTCTGCTGTTTGGTCCCACTGTGTTGTTGTACAAAAGAGGCAGCCGAGGTGCTTTGCAACTTAATGATGCCGCCTACACTTGTTAGGGTAACATATGGCCAACAATAAAACCAGACGGTTCCAGGTTAAGTGCTTCAATTTGAGCTCATTGTTTCACTCAGTCTCAAATTTCCACACAGTCAGCCTCCAGCTACAGCTGAACAGGGAACTCAAGCTGCACAGGCTAAATAAAACCTGCTAGGATGTGTTTATGCAACAGATATACAGGTCAAAGTCAAACAGAAGTTAGAAGCTGACATTGAGACAGAATTGTATTTAAGAAAACAAACTCAGAATAGCGGGAGGAGAGATGTCTCTACAGCTCAAATGCAGGATGACACATCAATAAATCTCTGAAACAGTGAAGATAATCTAACTCAACTACTGTGTGCTAAACCAAATCAATAAACAAGATGAGGCCCTTCCAACTGAATCAGCTGAATGCACCATAAAAGGCCAAATCCAACCCATCATTCAAAACTAAACCAACAACAATAACAGCTTGAACATCCATCAGCCCGCAGCTCACCTGACAGCCTGCTGGCCACTTCCAGCTGTGTTGCAGATGAGGAAAAGGACCTTGGAGGAGCCGCCCTGGTTCAGGTATTCAGAGGAGAGGGCGCCAGACGAAGGTAACCTCTGACCATCGGGACCAGCCGTGGAGGAGTAGGGGGAGGAGGGGAGGCTGTGGTGATACCCTGAGGCGAGCAGAGGAGAGGATGACTGTTGGATGGTGCAACATGTAAGATACAAACTAATGGGGTGCAATCGCACACACAACTTTCTGTTTTTTTCTCGCAATGAAAAAAAAAGATCATTTTTTAAGAACCTTTTTTTATTTATTTATTAAACTTATACCTGCAAAATCCCATTAGTTAAGGGTTACTAAGAACTACAGTTTGCAACCCTGTTGTGAAAAGAAACAGGAAGTAGAATTGACAAAATCTAATTTCTTTAAAAAAAATTGTGACTTGACATTTTTATTTGTATTTATTCATATTTATAAAAGGCTGCGCGGTGGTGCAGTGGTTAGCGCTGTTGCCTCATAGCCAGAAAGGTTTGGACACCTTTCTGTGTGGAGTTTGCATGTTCTCCTTGTGCATACGTGGGTTCTCTCCGGGGTCTCTGGCTTCCTCCCACAGACATGCTCGACATGCTGTCTGTCTCAATGTGTCAGCCCTGTGATTGACTGGCGACCAGTCCAGGGTGTACCCTGCCTTTCGCCCAATGACAGCTGGGATAGGCTCCAGCCCCCCGCGACCCTGAACAGGATAAGCGGTGTAGATGATGGATGGATATTTATATACTGTATATGTACAAGTGACGTAAAAATGAATGGATTATATTTGTAGTTTAGCTTTGTTTCGCTTATTTAAGATTATATGTCACTGAAAGGGATTAAAAGGGGTCTTTTAGTGCGTGTACCTTAGTTTATTGCATAGTATACAATATATCTAGAAAAAAAACAGAGGTTGAGTCCAAATCAAAAACAAATTGTTGGCAGAGAGCAGGTAATATCACACCGGATATTACAGCAAATGTTTCTAGTACCAGAGCTCATTCCATCAGGGTGGGAGAACTAAAACAGCTCTGGGTGCCTAAATGAGAAACTGCTGCGCATCTAATGTGACATGTTTACACTGTGCTTCTAAAAACTAAATTTCTGTTGTACAAGAATTGCCCTTTGATTTTTATTCACCCACAGGACCCATAAGAAGAATTACATCTTTGACCACACACACAATCACACACATACACACGTGCTGTGATTAATCGTGGGTAATGACTGAGGGGATACAGAAGGCCCAACCTCTCGTCTCCCAGGAAACATAAACTTTGACATTATCAAAGGATTTAATTAAACAAAGCTTGTTCCAACCCTGCTGTGCAATTAATCACTGCCACCTTTAAACATCACACACATGTTGGGATTCACTGCATCTCCAATATTGGAATGTGTTCATTTATGGACTTTAAACTGACTCTTCTCCACTGCCCTCCAAGAAGGTTGGAGCCGCAGTTCCCTCCAATTCAGCAGCTCTCATGGCTTGCTAACCGAGCAAGGCCTCAGCAGCGATGCGAGATCCTGCTGAAAAGATTACCGGTTTACTCAGCATGAACTAGTAACCGTAGTTTAGCAGCAGCTGAAAGAGTCTGCCCGCTTTTCAAATAAGGACAACGGAGCAACGAAGGACCAGTTTCCCTCCAACTGGACACCAACACAACGACTGCAACTTCACCAGAACCACTGCTCCCCCGGCCCGGTTGAGCGACAGGATCGTCGGCCTAACAAGCTGCAACACAGCACAGCAACGCCTTTCCGTCCACGGTCTGGTAACATAACATCTGGGCAAAGCTAGAATAACTCACAGTACCGGCTAAGCAGGAATGTTTACTGCATTGTAATGTTATTGATTTGATTAGTTACTGAGTTGTATTGTTGTAATGTCTGTTTAGCCAAGTATTGATATTGACATACACTATTTTGGACTGACCTTTTGACCTTTTAACCAGACTAAACAGCCAGGAATTAAACCTCCTGGTTCTTTTTCTGGGTCTCTACCCGTCCCATGTGCTCAGTGCAAGTTGGTTGAGACAAAGGACAGCATTCAGTGCCCATCCTTGAGTCTGCCATTTTATGAGTTCTTTGTCTCCTCTATTTGCCACTGAAGCCATGTGGTCTCTTCATGGACACAACCTCCATTTCGGTCTCTGCCTGTCCTGAGACAGACACACCCTTTTCTCTCTCTCTCTCTCTCTCTCTCTCTCTCTCTCACACACACACACACACACACACTGAGACATGTAAATATTAGCATTAGTTAGATTCCACATTTCGTGTTTTACTTCTGCTTTTATTGTCTTTTTAAATAAATCCCTGTGTGGAATAAAATACTTTCTATTTAATGTTGCACAAGAATGAATACTGCCAACCTCTTCTGCGTTTGAACTCCAAATCCTTCAACCTACTAGCTATCAATAATTAGGTTATAGTTATTAAGTTAATTATTAATCAGAGTCTATATTTAGAATCAGAATCGGTGTTTATTTCCAAGTAGGTTTACACATACAAGGAATTTGTTTTGGTGATTTTGGTGCAGAACAATTAACACAGAACTAGAATAAAATTAAGTAAAAGACTTAAATAGAATAAGATAAAAAATAGGAATAAGAATAAAAATATAAAAAGCAATACGTATGATACAAATAGTACAAAATATGTACAACAGGTGTGATTAAAAACTGTACATGTGTGCAGGATATTGAACAGTGCAAAGAGCTTATATTGATAGTCTGGTATACTTTATGAGACTGAGGTAATTAGATGGTTATTTTCTTCACTTCGTTAAGTGGTGCCCCGTACAGAGGTGATTTAATGTAGATTAAATCATATCATTTATATCATTAATAATTATTTTTAATAATTTTTCATTTCTTTTAATAGCCATTTTAATACCTCCCTTTACTTATGGAATCTGACTTAGAGGCATAGTCCGGTCCCAACACACACATAAAACAAATTTCAACACACACACACACACACACACACACACACACACACACACACACAGGGACACAAGTGTGAAGAGCTGTAAGGCTAAGATGTGAAGCCATCACAAAAGCAGGCAGACCAGTCACTAAGACACGCACGCACACGCACGCACACGCACACACACACACACACACACACACACACACACACACACACACACACATCAGAGACACACACATCAGAGACACATACATCAGACACAAGGACAGAAAAGGCCACCGCTTTTTGCTGAATAACTCAAGTGTCTGTAAATACAACTTAATTAAAAAAATAAAAGTAACTGAATACAAAAATAAAAGTGCTGACCTTTAAACAAGCGCAAAGAGTTTGAAAAGTTTGTTGAACCTTAAATCACACAGAGATGTTTTTCTCTCTGAGCCGACAGGAGCAACTGGATGTGACATTTTATGCATACCGCCTGCCCTTTAAATGGCCAATTTATCTCCTGTCTGTTTGTCTCACTCATCCCTCCCTCTGTCCTCTCTGTTACATTTAACTCTCAGTTGTTTTTCACTCAGGAGGTAGAAAAGTAAAAGTATAGATGATTTACTTTTTATCTCAGCCTGCAGCATGTCACTAAACCTCTGACACACCAATTAATCAATATATCACCAATTAATTACATTTGATCCAACTCTTGCTGTAGGCTTGAATGTAACTTCCTTAGCAACTATTCTTTACTTCATGTACCTTACTGCCAACTGTTATTAAATAACTTTTAACTAGCTATTTGAAGATATTACATAAAACATCTTGCTCGAGTAGAAGGAGTAGAAAGGTCATGACCCTTGAAGAAGGAAGACATAATATTTTGCTTATATTAACAACGCCCTGACACCTGACAAACACTAACTTTAGAGGGGAAAACCCATTAAAAAGCGGGGGCCTGTAAAGTGAATTTTGGAGCTGTAATTAAATTAAAGAGCTTTTTCAATTTGGATTGTGACATTGCAAATCTTCTTTCTTAAACAAATAACTTTATCGAAGAATATGTAAAATCTCCGTATGTAAATGGTGAACCATGATTTGGAGTGTACTCTGCTGGTGGGATGACACCAATTCTTCATCACCTCTAAATTGTTTGTCGTAGGGATGTATATTTTTTGGCTGGATTGGATTTTTTTGCAAATATGCCGATATTCTCCAACCCTTTCTGCCGATTTCGATACCGATATATTAGGCACGTTTTGTTCCCTGTAATTGCAGAGCACATCAATGATATCATGTCTACTCTTATTGTAGTGGCCAAAAACTGCACCCCTCTTCACACTTGACAGAAGAGGTGTTGTACAAAAGGTCACATGTCCGATCACTCAGCTTTTGAGCGCACCTGAATGCAGCATCTGTGTCAGGCCTGTATCAGGCTCCAATCAAATAATAACATTGGCTGACCAATTAACATATTGGGCTCTATCAATGACTGTAAACAAAGATGGACGACGCGTCTCCATCTGCTCTCATTGTACAAAATTGAAGCCAAAACAGCCCCTGTGACGGGCGCTGCCATATCTTGCGCTGGTGACGCCGTTTGGAACCAGAGCAGAGCAGTAGAGATCGGCAGGTGCAGTTGCCATAACCAGTTCTGCTAACACACACTTAACTTACAGAAATATAAAAGCAGAGATCCCGCACGTTGGCGTATTTAACAGCAGAACAGCTTCTTTGTGTTGGTGCCGTATTTGTCAATCATCCTTTTTACTGCATCAAATAAATAATTTAAAAAAAACTTGTCCGAAAAATGAACACTTGGACATAAATCAGCATGATAAGAACTAACTATAATGACAGAAACCATGTTTGAGAAAAATTTATTTGGCGTGCATTTTGATTTTATAGTTTGACTCATGTCCCATCTGTTAACATGGAGGAGGCGGGCTTTATGACCTATACTGCAGCCAGTCAGCAGGGGGGGCTTGAAATGTTTTGGCTTCACTTTTAGGGAGCTGTCATGTCGTCCATTTTTTTATTTGTATTAAACACTAGGAGTTGGTTAACGCCCACAACCCAGTGCTATTTCAACAGCACCAGTATTTTCGGAGCTAGTTTCAAACCAAAAACTTAAGTCCTGACTTTGCCTTCATGTCCCAGGTGTGCCAGGAGAGCCTCCTGCCAGACTCTCATTCTCACCTCCTCTTTTTGAGATGGACAGAGGGAAGCCACAGACGGAGGGGAGGTGTTAGCAGCGTGGAGAAAGACAGAGTGAGAGATGAAAAAGAGAAGCCCAGAGTTGATAGAAAGGGAGAGACTGTGAGAGTGAGTGAGAGGAGTTCTCCCAGGGAAACGAGGAAAGAGCAGAGGTTGCTGATTTTAAAAAAGTAATTCCCAAGTGAATAAAACAGAAAAATGTACAGAGGGAACAGAGGAACATTTGCAATGAGGAAGAAAACCATCACATTGCATGTCCTCTCATAAGTGCATCGATTCAATGATCGATTAGCACGATGTTCATACATTTGTTGTTGTAATAGTCACAATGTCAAGGTTGCCGCAGGACGTTGTTTATTATCTGCTATTTTTTAATTAAAAGATAAACATTGGGACTGCAGTGAATGCACCTGAACGGCGGGATGGATGAAGATACCGAGAGAGCGCTTGTATTTAGAGAGAGACAAGGAGAGGAACAGAAATGGCTCTTGAGATTGGAGGTGTTGAGCATGTCAGCGTTAATTAAACAGCTCAGCCCTGAAGGAGATACTACACCTCCTCTGGCACTCGCTCTCTTCTCTCCCCTAAACGCCCTTCATTTCTTCCTTTTGTATAATGTTCGACGCCCCTCCTTGTTTCTAAACACTATCTCTTTACTTCCATCCCTACTCCCACCAACTGTCTCCACTATATAACTGCTTGGGATGAATCTACCCTCAGCTTGAGCTTGAAGGTAGACATTTTAGTAAGAATTAGTATAGTTTGTTGAGTATGTTTCAAATTTGTAGGACAAGCAGTGACAAGATTTTTGTACCAAGAAGGACACATGACCACATGGTGGTCATGTTCCTCTGACACCATGGTGGGAATATCAAATGCTAAGTGCTGAGTCTCCGGATATAAGTTGTATGATCTTTGGGAGTCCGACAATAATTATCATTTCCCTGTTTCCTGATAAAGTCAGAGCTGAAAAAACAATCAATAGTGAAAATCTGGAGGAAATTGGACCATATTTCAAGTTAAAACTACATATCTGATTAACCATCAGGCAACAGCTAATGTTAGCATTAGCCACTTCCCAACTTATATTAAAGTTAGCTAGAAAGTGTCTGAATGCGAACATTACGTTTAATGGTGTTCTAAGATACAATAAGAAATTCCTAGCTAACCGTAATGTTCGCAAATAAGTTGTTGAATGCTAACATTAGCTAAAGTCTTGTCGCTATGGTAGGAACCAAATATGTTGTTTTTACAAAGTGTCTGTTTACTCCTTTTATAACACAAGGGGTTACTTTAGTGTTCAACCACTTTCTAACGGTAATATTAGCTTAAGTAGCTAAATGCTAACATTGGCTGTTGTCTAACTGTAGCTGAAGAGTTTTCCAATATGTTGTTTTTACAAAGTTAAGTCTGTTGACTCCTTTTCTATTGTATTGTATAACACATAAAAGGGTTAAGTTAGCATTCAGCCACTTTCTAACAGTATTATTAGCTTAAGTAGCTAAATGCTAACATTAGCTGTTGTCTGACTGTAGCTGAAGAGTTTCCCAATGTTGTTTTTACAAAGTTAAGTCTGTTTAGTCATTTTCTATTAAAAGGGGTAAGTTAGCATTCAGCCACTTTCTAACAGTATTATTAGGTTAAGTAGCTAAATGCTAACATTAGCTGTTGTCTGACTGTAGCTCAAGAGTTTCCCAATGTTGTTTTTACAAAGTGAAGTCATTTTCTATTAAAAGGGGTAAGTTAGCATTCAGCCACTTTCTAACAGTATTATTTGGTTAAGTAGCTAAATGCTAACATTAGCTGTTGTCCGACCGAAGCTAAAGAGTTTTCAAATATATAATTTTAACTTGCAGATTCTCAATCTTCATTGTCTGAACGATAATGAGCTTTCCACCCTGAGCGTGATGTCAGTGAAAAAAGGCTGTGTCAACCTGTCAGGATTACAGTAAGCTTCTTGACATCACAGTCTTTTCTCTGTCAGGGAGTTTTAAAAATCAAAGACTAAACAATCAGAGACAACTTTGTTCTTGTGAGACTTGTCAGGAAAGCATCTGCTAACTAACAGTTGAATATGACTTGAGGCTATTGGATAAGAACCTTTTTAAAATGACAGTGTTGTCACTTCCTGCAGTGTCTCTGGTAATATCTACAGATGATGTCTGCTTAAGTCAGAACTGTGCTTTTGATAGTCCCATTTCTCTGCAGGAATCCAACCACACACACATACACTAATTATTTTAAGTAGATAATTATACATACCGTTGCACCAGAGGCAAAAGTCTTTCAGCACTGATGTCATTCTTTCCCAAACACTTCTTTATGATAATAATGTGTACAAATATTTCAAGTTGTGTGACACAAAAAGAAACAAAAAAAGAAACTCGAGAGAGGATTTTGGCCACACAGCGACTTAAAATGACACTCTTCCCAAGCGGTTCAAGACCAATTGAGTGACCCCTGTCAGAGCAATCCGCACACCTGACTAAAAATACCCAGGGGGCCGTGGGCTTGGCTCCGAACACAGACACATCGCAGGTCCCAGCAGTGAGCAGCCATCTGACCACGAATGCCCCCACTGTCAGCAAAGCACCTGAGCTTTCTGCCAACAGCGAAATGACAGATTAGGGAGGCAGCAGGGGAGGAACATACACCTGATGCTTCCCTTTCTCCCCCTTTCTTTTTAGCTTGTTTTTCAGCATCTCTCAACTGCATCCAGTTCATCCTCCTATGGCTCTACGCTTTTGTAACCCATTTTTAGTCACAATACTGTGCCCCGCTGCATGGTCACATTGAGGGGAAATAAGATAAAGGAATTTGCGATCACTGAAATTACGTGTGGTGTTTTGCTCTGAGTTGCATCACGTCTCAAATATTAGTTAAGCAACAAACCATGCCTAAGATAAAATGTAGTTGTTGATATCAGTGAATAAATCTGATAAAAATGTTGAGAACAAAAGACCAAACGAACAATAAGAAAAGGAGACGTGTTAGCAAACGTCATCCAGCATCCTTTGCCATCCTGCCTGATTCACTTGAACACAATTAGGATTTTCTTGTGAGTTAATACTGTAGGTTTTGTTTTGACAGGCTCAAGACAAGCTTTCTTGTTGGCACTCACACACACACACACATTTGTGCATCATTTGTGTTGTTCCTGATAAGGCAGCTGAGCAGTGTGTGTCTGTTATTTCCCAGATGATTTGAGAACACGTTCCAGAGGCAGTCGTGACGATCAGAGCACCGAGTGTAGACACTACAAATCTCTTTCTGCCGTCGTTCTCTTCAGGTTATTTTAAATGATGAATCTTACTGGAGGGGCAAGAGCTCCCCTGTGAATGTTCCTGGAACATTTTTGCTTTTCTGCACTGAGTTTGCTTTAGGCGGCCTGTAATTGCCTTAATGGAACTGCACGGGAAGTGTACTTAGCGGGGTTTAATTTGCATGTGTGATGTCTTTGTCAAAGTACAAGTCTATTTATGTAGGTGTAAGTGTATGTCAGTTCATGAGCGTACAAATAGAGGTAAAATGACTTCTTTATTCTCGTAATATTCCGACTTAATTCTCGTAATATTCCGACTTTATTCTTGTAAAATATTGACTTTATTCTCATAATATTCCGACTTAATTCTCGTAAAATTACTCTGATTTTTTTCTGTAATATGGCCACTCTGTCATAGAATGCAGCTCTGTAACTACTGGATTTGTAAATAAGCAAGTTAATTGCTATATCAGTTTTTAGCTAATGCTATGTCAATTTTGAGTTCACAAGTACTTTCCACTGCACCTTAGTTGCCAAAAAATGTTTTTAACAGATAAATATAAACAATGATATATTTATAGCTTCAAAAACATATACAAAAATAATGGGGTAGCCTTTAATAAACAGTAACAGCGAGGGATGTGAGGCCAAAAATGGCAGGGAAGCCATCGTATTCAAGTCCTATGCATAATAAATCATATCCATTCTATGATCTCTCCTGTGTCCTGATATCCTGACAAGAATCACAAGAGTACAACATTTAAGATGCTGATTTTATTTGACTGTGGGGAGTGATGCGTCCATTGTCCTGACCACATAACTGAGGACAGTGTGTGAGTGTGTGTTTACTCACTTAGATGAAACACTTTAACTATGTCTAGTAACACTGACATCCCCGACCCTCTACCTGTACACAGCCTTCAGGGGGTTGATGGTAAAAGACACAGTGGCCTAACCTCAGCACCTGAACACTCAATAACCTGCTGGAGAGCTCTGAATGAAGCCACAGTGTAATGTCAGAGTGTGTAAGCGAGAGGTGGTGGAGAGAATGAAAGATGACTTTGATTACTGAATCTTTCTCAGAATGAAGATGCTGTTTGTGCGAGTCAAACCCTCTCAAATCCCTCTATCTCTCCTGTTTTAACACGCATTCTCTCTCTCTCTCTTTCGGCCTCACTTTGAGGCGGCCGACTCCCACAATCCACTCCTCTCAATCTTGATTTAGCTCTCCATTATTCAGGGGACATGTGGCTCAGCCTGGACCTTTACGTTTTTATACAAGGGCACCAAGTGAACACCACACAAAGTTAGCACGCTAAGCTTCCCTGAGCTTCTGTATTCAGCAGGAAGTCTTTTTTTCGTACTGCACTATTACAGAGCTTTAACACTCTATTTATGTGCAAATTGCCCAGATTGTTGGGGGTGAAATAGGGTGCTATTGTGGCGCTGTGGACCTAATTGATTTTTCAGTGTTTTCCATCGTGAGACCTCCTGCTGTCACTTCCTCTAAATGCAAATCCTTGTTATTGTACCGCAGAGCGCTGCTGATTCAATATCCCCGAGAACATTTACTGACGAATTCAGGGAAGCCCGGCTCCTTCATGCTGAGGTACACAGCAGGTAATGACGACAGGGGAATTTCCTGCATACAATAAAGCCTCTCCAGCGACTGGCTTGAAGCTTGAACGTGTCTTTACTCAATATTGAGGGTAACATACAATAATTGTCATACTATTGAATTAATGGATTATGGAATTATGGAAAGGAAAGAAAAGAAAATGACAAGCAAAGGTTTAGGGGCAAGTTAAGGAGACAACTAAATATCATGTCCCTTATCACAGCTGACCAACAGTTTAAAAAAAGTGGTACATTTTGAAGTATTTGTCATGTTTTATATTTAATATTTGCTGGCATCTTGGCTCTTGGGATTGTTAGCCTGTCGCTCCACCACCTCGGTCGATACTAAGATATTTCAAGTATTAAATGGATTGCCATGAATTTTAACAGACACTCATGGTTTGCCAGAGGATGAAACCTGCACACATACTCTGAATGTTTTCTCTTCTACATGAGCAGATTGACATATTTTTGTTTTTCAGTGAAACATCTAGAAAACTATTGGTTGAATTGCCTTAAAATTTGGTACTCTGTATATATTATATTGTAATATTCTGTAGTTGTTGTTGGAGGCTATGTGGGATAAATGACGCCCGTTGCTGCCGTATTTTCTCGAAGTGCACAATAGGTCATTGTGCCTTAACCATAACCATATTAATAACATGTTTGGCGTTAACATCCCTTTTTAGGTGTGATACAGAATAGATGGGTGTCATTTTATTAGATGGGTGGAATATAAATGATAAAAAGCTGTCACAGATAGTTCTGAAAGAAAGCAAAAAAGCTGTGAAAAGGAAATGGCTAAAATTGAATCCACCCACTTTTGATGAATGGATAGAAATTATAATACATGTTATGGAAAGGCTGTCGTTTACCTCAAAGTCCAACGACATGGACATCTTATTACAGAAAGAGGAGGAAAATATAAATTGAATAAAAGTTCCATGAGTCTGATGGAGAACTGCACCGTGGTTTACAATACTAAGAGATGCTACTCTGAAAATTAGTCTGTGTTTTTGTGCTGTTTCTATTTGTGCAAGGTCTATCCATCGATCCGAAAAGCACTCTTCATGTGGGTTTCAGCAGCAGCCTCTTTTATATCCTGCACTACTGGAGCAGCTAGAACATGGTGGCAAAAATATCATTTTCAGGATCACAGAGGAAAATGTAAAGAGGTGGAGCAAGCAAAGAGGTGTGATGATGAACCCTGTATCACAGAGAAAATCGTGCCTGCAACTGCATGTCCAAACTTCTGCTGTGTAATTTCACTTTTTCCTCTTTCAATCTTCCCTGTCATCTCATGCTGCACGTTTTCAGCCCTGCGTCCTCGTCTCTCTCCCAGTGAAGAGGACAGTACATGACAGCGTTCAGTTCTGGTGTTTTAAAGTCAGAAGTTGTGAAGTGACCTTTAAATTGGCATGCTGTTGTGGCCTGTCAGAGAGATGCAGACAGCCCTGGGAGGACGTCAGCATGTGGCTGCTGCTTCACCTCTCTGTGAATACATTACGCTTCAATTCCATGTTAATGTTACCAATTTATAATACATTGTCCACCCTCTGTTCCCCCAAAGACGTCAGGTTAATCTGTGTGAATTTATGTAAGAGATTAGAATAGTACGTGTGGCTGTTTGTAACATAGTTTTCAAACACGTGAATTTCTTCTTTCTTTTTCTAATTAGACTTATGAATAAAATAATTGTGTTGATGTTTTTGTTGTACAGGTAGTCATTTTCTATTTTAATAATGCTCCTTATTCCTGTTAGGTAACTTGTTCTTCACTGTGGACTCTTTTTAATATGACTAAATAAATAAGGCTGTGTAAACTGCTAAAAAATTCTGTGTGATTCATAAAAATAAGGAATTTAAAACAAATTTCACCAGCTAAACAGATTCATAAAAAGTCAATACAATGAGATATTTAATGGGTTGTTGAACCGCTACACTGTTGGTTTCATGTTTAATCATCTTTGAAATGGATTCATTTTGTGTGACCACTATAATTGTCACACAAAACCAATTATAGGAGCATCACTGGATTTCCGTATAATCTGAAAAACATCATTACCTGAGCTAATTTTTATTGTGTCATTT
This sequence comes from Semicossyphus pulcher, assembly GCF_022749685.1. NCBI lineage: Eukaryota > Metazoa > Chordata > Actinopteri > Labriformes > Labridae > Semicossyphus > Semicossyphus pulcher. The sequence continues at coordinate 12,109,884 of NW_027211681.1, forward strand.
CACAGCGTTGCATTAATCACATCTGCGAACCACAAATGAAGTTTCCTCTTTGGGGGTGGAATATTTATGTGGCCTGTGGTCTATGCACCCCTAGTCTGCATTTCTGCAATTTTAATTAATATTACTGACTTATTTTAATTGATCTTATATTTTTAATCTGTTACTTTTATAATCAACATTAAATTAATTTTAATTGATCTTGCACTTTATTCTATTTCATATTTAAATATAATGGAAGATCGAATATTGCAGCAGTAGGAATCTGGGACTCCAGAGAGAAAAATAATTCTCGTAATACTAAAAACTAAGGAAAAGTATAACTGACGAGTTATAATTAAAGTTCAGGGAACTAACTTTGAAATTGTAAAACATTCAGAGCATGTGTGCAGGTTTCATCCTCTGGGAACCGTTGTACGAGTACTGGGTAATACTTACAGCGTTATAAGATAAGAGATAATCCTTCATTGATCTCCAGGGGGGAAATTCGGGGCCACAAGTGTTGAGAAATAAAGAGTCTGGGTCTCCAGGGTCTGGGACCCATGAGAAAATTATAACTGTTATATGTTTTATATTTTAATGCTATATTTTGCTTTTCTTTTCATTTAATGCTGTTTTTAACTGTGTAAAGCACTCTGAATTAGTCTATGTATGAATGGTGCTTTATAAATACACTTGCCTTGCCTATGTTTCATCATGTATCAACAACAGATTTATAATAAGAGCTATGAAGGTAATAAGAGATGTCACCATAATAAAAAAGACGTGCACATCTAATTCTGCTAATATGCAAGAACTTGGTGTGGTGTCACCACAATGTACATGACATTACGAAGTTTGGATTACTTGCTACGTTACTGTTTTTTTTATCCTTTAATAATGGGTAATTTAACAGATAAAAACATTAAATACAGACGACACCAAATATTATTCACCATCAGAATAGTTTTAGCCCGGAGAAGAAGAATACAGTCATTAAATGATAAAAGATTTCATTTAGTCCCCACAGTGTTGCATGGCAGGGGACGATACTGCTGAATATTACCCCCCTTAGGATTTGGAATTTGTAAATCTGCCCAGAAAAGCATACAAGTGATGTGCTGGAGACACTAGGGATTGTAACTCGTATTGTAGACACAAAAACATTCTATTTCTTTTCTACTCTATTCTAGAAAAGCTTTGCAGAAACTTAATTTCTGCTTGTTATACTGTGGGCACTGTGCCCTGCACACTGAAACAGTTCATAGCTCACAGTTAAACCTTTAAATATTGATGACGCTAAGCTTTCTGTTTCTTTTACCATGGCGGCTAACTGTGGCTAAAAGGTCTGGTTGAACCGTTGTACACCACTTTACTAACTCTTTTTCCTTTGTAAGGAGGACTTTCTACAATCTCTAAGCATCAGAGATCAATAAGACATATCAAGTAGTCTTCTCAGCCCTCTGATTGTACCAAATCCAACTTTGATGGCAGCCAATACCAAAGTTCAAACTGGCTAAAACAGGCCTAGGTCCCGATCAGACAGAGCTGTTTTAGCAGCTGGGGGCATCTTTTTTCTAGTTGGACGCTTTTTGCGCGCTGCTTTTGCGTTGCTGAGCGCCTCATGTTTTTCGGCTCTGTGCGCCTCGCGTCTTCGGGGTAACGGCCTGAGCGCCTCTAGTTAAAACTTCAACTCAAAGCAGAAAAGTGCCTGACGTCATTGTCTAATTGGATGAATGGAGAGGCGGGCCTTCTGAGGTCATCATTCGGACGAAGCTCTTGGGCCAGCTGGTAGTACTCGCAGTGATCTTTCCTCTTTCTGAGGGTGTCATGCACCCACACGGATCTCTGTATCCCTGTGTTTAATGTATTTGGGCACAGCCTCTCACCCTCTATCAAAGCCAGAGAAAGAGCGCTCCGCCTGTCCATTTTTAATGCAGATATAACTTATCTACTGAACACAAAGTTAAGTATTTTAGTTAGCCAACATAAATGGGAACAGATCTGTCAGTTTACATCTTGGGAGCGGCCTACTGTTTTCATTAGTGACAGTGTCATTATGAACAGTACACTTACAGCAGAGTTATCATTGACACAGTGAGGCCTCTTTAAGCTCCAGAGTAACTATGGCCTTACATGAACTTTGTAACCATAGTAACACTGATTCCTCCGCACCAATAAGGCTTAAATGAAAATAAGTGTTCTTTCCCACAATGCTTCAGATCATTAAATTAAATCATCTAAATGTAGACGTGTTCCCGGTGTTAGATCGTCTGCACGCTCTTTCAAACATCTGTCCTCCCCACTAAAATCAAATGATGCAGAAAACGCTGCCATACATCATCTATTATCCCCACAGTGCCCTGCTGCGGTCTGAGCTGTAATGCTTGTGTAAATTCTGTTGGCTACACTTTATAAAACACGACATAAATCCACTTGAATGGAGTTATGATATCCTGGAATCTGCTCTGCTGTGATCTCATGAATTATTCCGAGCCGAGGACCATTCATCATTTTCATCAGATTGCCTACAAGAATGGAAGACACATTTCCCAGTGTGCACTTAAGTGTGATTCATTATAGGTGTATTACTGTGTGTGTGTGTGTGTGTGTGTGTGTGGTCGGTGCATGGTTTCCTCTTGAGGGGCATGAATTTACGAGACTCTCTCTCGAGTATTTCTAATGGCTTGTGTGTGTGTGTGTGTGTGTGTGTGTGTTTCTGTGTGAATGAGAGCACATCGTATGTCTGCTCCCTCTTCTTGTCACTCTTTTTGCGTTCCAGATTGCAAACTTCTGCTTTTTGCTTAAGTCCGCCATGCATTTGTCATTGAAAGTTAAACCTCAAACCTTCACAGCCATTCATCGATAGCCATAAGATGATGCACGCTCTCTCTCTCTCTTCATTTACACAACAAAGAGTTGAAGCACCTGTAACCTCCCTGACAATCTCTCTCATGAATTCCACAATTCATTACATATGAGAGGCAGGTTTTTGCTACATGATTTACACAACCCAAAAGAGCCTGATCAAAAGTTGAGCTCTTTTTAATGTTAGTAGCTTTTTAATGACTTTGTAGTTGTAGCATTTTGCTGGATGGTCACATCTTGTGTGTTATTGGTATAAATCAAAGCTGGAAATGAAAATATAATCACTTCCTGACATCACGAGAACATTTTTACTTTAACGAAAATTTCAGTTTTTCAAATCTCATTTTCCAGTATTTCCTTTGAGTGGTTAAATTGATGCATGATTTTCTGCAGGGTTCACCAAGTTTTGTTTCCAAAGTGTGAAAAAATAATGGAAAACCAGTGGGGAGGATACGGCCTAGAGAAATGTCTTATTATTTCTCTTATATTTTTCAGTACCTCTAAGTAGACTATAACAATAGCAAAACAAGATGTCAGCTAACAGTCTGATGTGTGACTGAAACGTCACATTCAACTTTGAGATGACCTGATACATTTATTACATTTCATTTGAAGGAAACAGCAGTGCATCCTTTTCCCTCAAGACTCTGTAAGACCCACAGATACCCTGTGCTTACCCTGATGAAACCCTCTTTTAGGTCCCAGTCTGGGCCAAGCTTGAGAAACACTTATCCTACATTTCCCACAATGCAACCAATAGCATTTCTGTTACAGAAAACCTAACACACATTACACACACCCTTTTCTCTCTATGTATAATTAGATAGTATATTGAGCCATGGCATTGTCTTCACTGTTTGACTTAATTCTTTTGATAAACTTTGAAAGATACGAGAATGTTTTGCATTTTGGCGCCCCCTGTGGACAAAGCCGTACCTCTTATCTCTTTGCTGATTTTGTCCTGTACATGCTTAAGTGGAGGTATTTAACAAAAAATCTCACCCTGCTGTCATATGTATCACTCACTTTAAATTCCTGCCCTGGAAAATGTAAACAAAGGCAGCGTGCAGTTAATCACTTCGTCTGACACCTACCCTCCGCCAGCAGTTTCAGGCACTGAAAATAAATATATAGAAATAATCAATCTTGTCGCTGATGGTCTGGTTTGCTGTTGTAGGTCATATAAAGTCTTAAGAATTAATTTCAGTCTGTTTCATGTGTGTGTGTGTGTGTAATAACACTCTTCCTCAGTCTCAGGTCAACAGAGCCTTAAGCAGAATCCTACACGGACATAAAGGGTTTTTAAAGTGTTATAATGATGCAAGGATGACTCAACCTCAAAGCTATGTCTCCACTTTATGGCTGCAGAAGAAATAACTCTTCTGTTGCTGTTTATAGAAGTAAATAAATAAGAGGAAGGGAGCGCAAGAGCTTAAACTTGACCTCTGAGAGGGGTGTTATCATGAGACTGAAGCTGTTCTTAATTTTGCCAAAATCTGATTCTGAAGGAGCTCATTCACTTTTGTCAAGCAGATTGTAAATTCGAGGCTGGATTTCAGACGCGGCATGTCATTTGATTAGTTTGGGTGCTATCATGCATAAAGACTAGAGTGAAAGAAGGAATACAAAGCACAATGCAAAGTCTGCTCGTCCCTCCCCCCTGAGTGAAATCTGCCTGTGAAATACAATATATAAGTAAAACATGATTTTAAGTGTGAAAAACTTTCAGATCTCAGATCACAGAGGGAAGGAAGTGAGCGTTATCGTTGTTCTTGTAGGAGGTCTGTTTTCTGTGGTTACCTGAGTGCTGTGCGGAGCCTCCACGGCTATAGAGGGGAGGAGCCTGAAAGGCGTAGACGACGTCGCTGTCGGCGATTGCTGTCAGGTCGTCATCATCTGAAAAGGAGCGCTGGAAACCCGTCGAGTACAGCTCTGATAGGATGACCTTAAGAGTGAGAGGAAAAAAGACACTGTGAACTTTGTGCTGCAAAACAAGTTCGACTTATTAATCAAAGTGAAAGTGAAAGAAGGAACAACTTGAGCTTTCTTTGATAACACAAGAACCGACTCTCTGTGATAACTTGCAGAGATGCATGACAGGAAATAAACCTTAAAAAGTTCTGTATGCAGGAAATAAATATACTTGTGTAATCAGGTCAAATAACTAAAACAAACTAGACCTAAAGGTTGCTGCTTTAGAAATAAATCCTTTACAGCAGCTTATACAAGACTAAAGCAAATGTCTCAAATGCCTGACAACTGAAATACATCAAGATGGAAAATTAAAACATGGAAATCTGCAAAGAGAATAATTTTGAGTAAAAGTTTCTTTTCCAAATGTCTGCACATTTTTTTTCCTGTCAAAGACGTATATTTCTACTTTCATGTTTAAGTCAACATCTTCTACAGGGAAACTCAGAAATTGCATTAAGTGAGGAGAGCCTTGTAACGGCTGCTGAACACTTGCTTTTAAGTATCTGAAGTTCAGTCTGAGAAGTTTTTATTTATTTATATTTGTCTTATGTGTCTTATACGATGACAAGGGGAAATACTCATTAGTGTCTGACAGCCGGTCGTCCTGTTAAAGGATTTTAAACTCCCAAATGATGATCAAAATGCAGCTACCCATACAAACAGCGCTTTGTAAGAGTGGGTACACATTTGAATAGACTGAACACAGATTAGTTTCGACAATCCAGCAGTATTTTGAATCAGTTGTGGGGCAAGTAAAGATTGTTACCTTTTGTTTCTCTTCCTTTTGCATGCAAGTGTTTTCTAGAGAATTTTGTTTGACATTTTGCTTTACCTTGGTTTTATATTTATTATTCTTGTGATATTTTTCTAATACGATCTAAGACGCTCAAATAGTTAAAACTATTTTAATGTAATTTCAGTCGTTTATTAATCATGTTTGGGGACATGTTGGTGTTCGTTCCTGTGCGTGTGTGTGTGTGTGTGTGTGTGTGTGTAGCCCCTTTTACACTGCCAGTTCAAGGCGGGATTATTACCCCTCTGTTATGCACGGAGGCGGAATGGAGGGGCGAAGTCGCTCCGCCTCTGAGCCGGCATCGGTTGTTAACACCTTGCGCACGTTTTGCTTCTGCAACGTTGGAACGCAATCTAAAACACACACACTGGGGCGGCTTTATGCTGGCGTTCCTGGGTCCGGTGTAAAATGACAAAGGCTGCACAGCGGTGGAGCTTCGTTGCGACGCTGAGGCGGAATCGCAGTGTAAAAAGGGCTAATATGTGTGTGTCATTGTATGTGCGTGTGTGTGTGTTTACCTGTTCCGGAGAGATGTTGCCCTCCTCTGCCACCATGGCTCTCAGAGAGGACATGGAACCAAATAGAGGTACAGCCAGCCCCACCCGCAGGTACCTCTGCCCCTTTGTACTGAACACCAGCGTCACATACATCGGTCTGCGGGGTAAATAGAAGAGGGGCGGAGGGAGGGAGGGGAGAAAGACGGAGAGAGAAGACACATTACATAATAGAGCAAAGAGCCATATTGTATATTTACATCATTACAGATTACAAACACATGGGATACTGAGTTTTTTATATCGTTTTCTGGAGCTACGCAGACACTGTTTGCAGACCAAAACCAAAACCACGACAGGAGAGAGTGAGGCATTTGTGAACTCAAGTGCACCAGGGGCAACAACAATCATGTTTGCAGACGGTTTATGAGCAGAGTCTTGATGTAGTTGAGCTGCTCTACAGCAAAACAAATCATTCAATACAATGAGACTAATAAAATTCATTGTTGAGCTGCTTCATGTCTGGAAAATATATGTATGTCTGGAGTATATACACACCCGATTCGTCCATGTCTGATTTCATATCTGAAGTGATTTAACTATTTTTAGATGTGGCCTTGAAATGTTTCATTTTCCCCTGTGTGTGTGTGTGTGTGTGTGTGTGTGTGTGTGTGTGTGTACATGTGTACATTTCTGCGTGACTGGACATGACTAAACCAGCACATTGGTGACGGTCCCACAGGAAGCTGCTGTGTGCTGGGATGTGTCTGATGTACAACGACCTTAACGCCTCCTGTAAGGGATGAAGATGATGGAGGGACAGTAGAAGGATGAAATCGATACGGTATCATGTCTGTGACTGAAGAGTGTGAGAAGAAGATGAGAGAACAGAAAGTAAGGCAGGTAGTGGAGGCAGGAAAAGACAGAGCCGGTGGGACGGAGTAAGGTCACGCCTTCTCATTTGGGATAATCGCTGACACCTCCACTTCCTGTTTCCCATCATGCATTATTCAGGTGAGTAATGTGTTAGCAGTGGGGTGGCTGACAGGGCAGACGGCAGAGGATCTGAGCAACTGTTTTATTTACGCTGTTAGATGCTCCGAGATGAGACACCGCGATGTGAAATGAAACAGGATGAGAGGTGTGGGATGATACTCGAGAGGAACAGGAAATAGAGATGTCATCTTAAAACGCAGGTTTCTGCAGCAGCCTCCCAGGCCCCTGCTGGTTTGAAGCCTGATAGTCTCTATTATACAGCAGACTCTCATAAGTTTCCTTTTGAAGCAGGAAGAGTGAATGAAGTTCTTCAGGTATATAAAAATGGTCTTTTGTCAGAGCCAGGATCTTACTAAAATTTTTACGGATTTAACAACCCCAGAAGTGCTTTAGGTGTTTTTAGATCTATTGCTACAAATCAGGTCTACTTCACATCTCCGTCAGCTGTTTCCCTGAGCTACTGTTTCTGTTAAATCTTTTCCTACTTTACAGGAATCCATTTGTTCCACTTGATGCTGTGAGGCATGAAAACGTTTGCGGTTGTAAAGACGTTGAAAATGCTTGAAATAGATGATTTTTAAAAAAGATTACCATCATTGTGTGGTTATGGAAGCTGAACACATTGAAAACTCTACTGTCATGAGTTCTTACTGTTTAGTTTTGTTTTTAGTTAATTCAGTGTTCTGGTCACAATTCTTGTTTAGTATTTTATTTGTGTTTCATGGGTTAGATCATTTCCTGTTTAACTTTGACACCTTGTCTCTTGTGATGATCCACTTCCTGCCTTTGTGTGTTTTCCCTGCCTTTATTGTTTTCACCTGCCTCTTGTCAGCATCGCCTCCCAAGTTTATTTACTCTTTGTGCGCCTTTGTCTCAGTGTCAGTTCCTCATAAGTCTTTCATGTCGTGCTCTGTCTTTTGTCCTTGCTCCTCGTGGCTCTCCGTGTTTTTTTGACCAGCCGTTGTTCTTTTCCTGTGGATTATTTGTTCCCTGTTTTGTTTGAGCTTTTTGGGCTGTTGGATTTTGTTTGCCTGTACCCTTTGGACAGTAAGCCTTTGTTTGTTGCCTTTAAGTTTTTTTGTTTCTTAAACTTACATCATTGTCTGCATCTGGGTCCTCTCCCTTTCCCGGCAGAACATTGCCCAAAGCATCACACTGCCTTGCCTTCTTCCCACATTACATCCTGGTGCCATGTCTTCCCCAGTTAAGCAACGCACAGGAACCCGGCCATCCACATGATGTTAAAGAAAATGCGACTCATCAGACCAGGCCTCCATCTTCCATTGCTCCGTGGTCCAGTTCTGATGCTCATGTGTCCATTGTAGCTGCTTGTGGCGGTGGACAGGGGTCAGCATGGGCACACTGACCGGTCTGCAGCTACGCAGCCCCATACACAACAAACTGTGATGCTCTGTGTGTTCTGACACCTTTCTGTCAGAACTTAACTTTATCAGCAGTTTGAGCTACAGTAGCTCTTCTGCTGGATCGGACCACACGGGCCAGCCTTCACTCCCCACGCACAACATTGAGATGAGCCTAGGCTGCCCATGACTGTTTTCCTTCCTTGGACCACATTTGGTAGGTACTGACCACTGCAGACGGGAACACCCCATAAGAGCTGCAGTTCTGGAGATGCTCTAAACTTGTCGTTGAGCCAACAGAATTTGGTCCTTGTCAAAGTCGCTCACATCCTCACACTTTCCCATTTGTCCTGATTTTAACACATGAACTTCGAGGACAAAATGTTCACTTGCTGGATAAAAATATCCCACCCACTGACAGGTGCCATTGTAACGAGTGAATCAATGTTACTCCTATAGCTTGGGTAGCCTGTTTATCCTGTCGCACATTTGTACCATAAGTATAACTAAGGCAAAGCAAGGAACTAAGGAAGTAAAGCTATTTGTATAGCGCTTTTCAGAGACATCAGTCACAAAGTACTTTACACTCCACAACGTGCAGGAATAAAAGCATAAAAGATAAGATGACCAGCCGAGCCAAAAATGTGCAAAACTTTAGCGCAAAGAAATAAAGGAAGTATTAAAAGAAATGCTGACTTAATTCATGTAATCGAATTAGTCACTGATCGGTTACAAGCAGCCGTTTTGGCCAACTCTGAATATTTTCTTTTGCTTTAGAAAGAATAATTCCATTGAGACTCTCTGCAAGGTTATCATCAGGAGAAAACACAGTCAGAGATGCTGCCGTGCACCTTTTCTCTCTGCCACACAGGCATTATCTGCAGCACCCAGACCTCGACGCCACGCTGCCAGCCGGACCCCGCTGTGTCTCTGGGGACCTCAGACTTTTCAGGCATTCTGCTGGGATGCTGCTGCAGCAGGACCATGCCTGATGCCTCTGTGTGCGTCTGCATGTGTGTCAATTCATGGAGGTCCAGCAGAGAGTCTACACTGAATCTGAATGAATGTTCCTCTGAGAAGGGCTGAGACAACTGCAGGGACCGACCACACACTGTCAGAGAGCTGCAGAACTGAGTTTGGGGTTAGAACATGCAGAGAGGATGCAGAGCAGCAGAGTCTGCATGTTTGAAGATAAGAGGAGTCATAAAAAGCTGAATGTGGGCACATCTCAGGAAAGAGATGTCTGTTGTTTTTAGTTTTCTTTTATAATGTTTTATGCATGACTGAAGACATGGGCAGAGTGAGAGGAAGGGGATGAAACGAGACAAAACCAACAATGCTGTGGTTTCCTTGTGTGCCTTGGTCACCAGTATAAGTGGTTTAAAATGCCCTGCACAACTATACAAGTCGATGCCCATTGGTTTCTCAAAAAACAAACAAACCTCGAGTTAAGGATATGGCTGCTCCCATGTTGGTTTTCTGGAGCCAGAAGTGACCATATTGGGAGAGGGTGGTGCTGCAGAGGAGCAAGGGGTTGGGAAACGCCAAGTAATCAAAGCTAAACAGGCTACCCCAGTAGCTAATTAATTAGCTGGTGAATAAACTAGTTTAACTTTGTGTTTCCCTCAGAGATTCTTTTTGTTCAGGTGTTTACGTATCTGACGTAAGAAGAAGCAGCCTTGGCACTCCCAAATCTCTGGTAACAGAGCGGTGGGTGACACTCAAAATACAACGATCATCTCATCACTACAGTTCACCGTAGTCTCTCCGGGGAAAAGCCAGCAACTCCTGACTCCTACTTACAGGCCGATGATTAAATACATGTTTGATAAACACTAAACAGGCTAACAAGCCAGGTATGGCGAGCACAGTATACCTGCTGCTTAGTGCAAATATATTAATACAATAATCCTGGAATTTAACTCACCAAAAAAGCTTGGCACTAGTTCCATGTCACAGCAAGCCAAATTATTGTTATTAATTATTATCAATAGTAATATATATAGTAATTATTATCAATTATAATGATTTTTTAATAAAAAAATCCCCAGAAGGCTCCAACAACATTAACACGGCTGAGAGATTAAGTTGACTGTATTAGCTGTGTTGATAGCAGACAACCAGCAGTATCCACCTGTCACTCAGGTGACCACGTCCCCATAATTTTAGGTTAATATAATTTAAATGCTTGAGTTATATAAAAATTCACCCCCGAACAGTTGTCATGAACAGAGAAATGAGCTACAGAGATGAAAAGCATTTTTTGTACCAGGCTGTAAACATGTTTATTTCTGGTGTAATATTTGCATTTTGGCCCTGATGGGTCTGAGACTCAGGAAGATGCCAATCAATTGCAAACTAAACTGCCGAGCCCAAAGAAAACCACACACTCTAATATTTAGTTGGAACGCCTTTAGCTTTGATTATGGCGAGCATTCGCCGTGGCATCGTTTTGATAAGCTTATGCAATGTCACAAGATCTATTGCTGCCTAGAGTTGCATTAATATGTCGACAAGATCTTGTATTTATGATGAAAGAGTCGGGCCGCTGCGTAAAGTCTTCTCCAGCACATCCCACAGATGCTCAATTTGTTTAAAGTCTGGACTCTGTGGTGGCCAATCCATGTGTGAAAATTTGAAACAATTTGAGCCCAAAGAATCGTGGCATTGTCATCTTGGAATATGCTCGTGCCATCAGGGAAGAAAAAATCCATTGATGGAAAAACCTGGTCATTCAGGTAATCAGCCGACCTCATTTTTTGGGCACATAACGTTTCTGAACCTCGACCTGACCAACTGAAGCAACCCCGGATCATAACACTGCAGGCTCGGACGGTAGGCTCTAGGCATGAAGGGTGCGTCGCTTCATCTGCCTCTACCCAGATGCTCCCGTCACTCTGGACTCATCAGACCACATGACCAGCAAACTGAAGCCTTTTCTTCCAATTAGCCTCACTGACGACTGGTTTTCTTAAGGCTACACAGATGTTTAGTCCCAATCCCTTGAGTTCTCTTTGCATTGCGCGTGTGGACTTTCACTATTAAGCATAGCCGTGAGTTGTACTGTTGATTTTTTACGATGGGATTTCACCAAGTTCACCACTATTCTTCCAGGTTTTAATAATGCGTTGGACAGTTCTTAACCCAGTTTTAGTAGTTTCAGCATCTCCTTAGTTGTTTTCTTTGCTTGATGCAGGACAATAATTTGACCCTTCTGAAACAGAGTCACATCTTTTCCACGACCACAGGATATGTCTTCCCACATGGTAGTTTAAGAAATGAGAAGCTACTCACTGCATCAGTTAGAGTTAAATAACTTGTTGCCAGCTGAAACATATTAATCACTGCAGTCACTTTCCAATGGTAGGCTCTTACCTATTTGCTTAGTTAAATCCAGGTGGTGACTTTTTTTTGGGCCAGACAGTGTATACTGTCCCGGCAGATGTGGCTCAGTGGTAGAGTCGGTCGTCTTTCAATTGGAAGGTCGGAGGTTCGATCCCCAGCTCGCTCAGGCTACATATCGAAGTGTCCTTGGGCATAACACTGAACCCCAAATTGCTCCCGGTGGCACCCAACGGGTATGAATGTGATATCTGATTGACAGTTGGGCACTTTACGTAGCAGCCTCAGCCATCAGTGTGTGAATGTGTGTGTGAATGGGTGAATGTGACATGTAGTGTAAAAGCAGCTTTGAGTGGTCGCAAAGACTAGAAAAGCGCTATATAAGTACAGTCCATTTACGATTTACCATAACAGTCCTGAGAAGGTGTCTAATCAAGCAATTATTTCAATCACCTTTGGGAGTGTCACTGGTGTGAAGGGCCTTTAATTGGAACAAGTGGTTTCTAATACTTAAAGTACACCTGAGCCTGCGATACATGTCCTCTCTATTCTCTAAAATAAACCCCTCCTGTCTAGTTCTCTCTCTGTATCTTTCTTCATATGTCAAAGTCGTACAGCGAGACCTTGCTGACACGCAGCTTTAATAATGGAAACAAGAGAGAAAGTGTTTGGTCAGGGACTTTTGATGGCCGACATTTATCACAAAATGACCATGGTCAGTAGATGTGTGAGGAGAGTGCAGATGTGTTTCTGTTGGTCGTGTTTGTCAAAATTCCTTTTTAAATTTGTGCTAAAAATGTACTTGTTGTAATTAGTGTTCTACTTATTGGGCTTTATTTGAAAGTGTAGATAAATAATATCTGTTTCACTGACATCAGGTGACAACTTAATACATACAGTGTGTCGACTTCCCAGCAGCTAAGTGAAGCTTTTGCTGGACTCAACAGTTTTGTGTTTGCACTGAAACCTACAGGATATTTACACAGTGAACAAAATAAGGAAGTTTATTCTTAATACAAACTGTATACTCAGCTCCTGAGACCAAAGTGAAAACTTTGAGTACAAAACAACAAACACTGGAGCTGTAAGTTTACTTCTAACTCTTATTATTAGAAGACATAGAGTTCAGGTAATTCAGACAGTAAGCAATGTGCAATCAGCACAAACTTGTTATGAGATATTATCTTAATATAACATTGAAAGGTAGATAAACATGCACCAGCCCATATCCAAATGACAGCTGTTCGTTAGCTATTGTTAATATACTGTGGAGCACTTGTGTGTGTGCGTTATCTCACCTGGTTTGTCGTAGGGGGATGGGCAGGGAGATGCATGAAAACGGGTCAAAGGTGTTGCTCTGCTTAAGGCAATGAGGGCACGTCAGGGAGGACCTGGAAGGAGACAGAAAGACAGAGCTGTTATAATCGTGTTTGCTATATTCAACATCATCTCACCTTAAAATGTAGGTTCTGATAGTATTGATAGACATGCTGTATATATATGGACATAGTTTCCAAATATAATCCTGCTTCACTCAGATTTGGGTCATTTTCACATCCGCACATTGCAGCCATAAAGCTAACACCCTTTAAATATTTAAAGACAACCATTAGGGACAGAAGCTATTTTAACTTTACATTACATTACACAGTGTTGGACAGATGGGTGCACAGATATCACCATCACAGCAAGCCAGATGCTCCATTTCCACTTAAGTATTGAGTAAATGTGCACCTGAAATTTTACTGTCTTTTGTGCCACATATTGGTGGTGAATACTAAGTTGCAAAAACCGACCTTCTGGACTCTGCTGTTGAAGAAGGGCAGCAAAGCAGCGGAGTTAGGAAGATGAGACTTTGCAGATAATAAAAAGGCTGTAACCTATAGAACATGCTGAGCTGTAGAGGAGAGAAGGAGTGCTATGGAGAGAGATGAAAGTATGGTGAACAGAAGGTTAAGCTTAAAGGAACAACGCATGACTTGAGACTAAAATGACGCGCAGCAGACATATTGGAGGCTGGAAAAGCCGATGATTCCAAAGACACAGAGATGAAGAGAGAGACGACACAGTGCAGGCCTCAGCGGGACGACAGACTGAAACTAAACAGAAGGTTGGCAGCGGGACAATCGAGTTGACAAAACTATAAAGCAAAGCTGATGGAGGGAAAGCACGGACAGAATCTTTGAGCCAGCGGGAGGGCAGCTGATCATAGAAGAAGAATGACATAGGGATAGAAACAGAGGGATCCCAACCATGGCTAGCATCGGCACAAAGATGCACACTCTATTTATAGTATATACTACATATACTACTGTATATTTGTAGATAAAAAAACATTGTTAAAAGGGAGATTGTTACAAGATAAATTCTGCAAGATAAATTGACTCACATAAGAATTCCACTCTAAATCAACCGCAGGTTAGCCACAGTTAGCTTAGCTCACAGACTACAAATGTGAGCCTGTTTGTGCTGTTTAAACATATCAGCACCTCCAAACCATCACTTATAACTACGATACTTTGTTTTGTACAAAAACAATATGTAATGATCACAATTTGTCATTTTACAGGGAAGATTTGTATGTACTATTTCTTTACCAGTGTAGCAGTGCATCTACTAGGTGCAGTAACTTCCTTCCACTTGTTTTTTAATGTTTTAAACTTACGGGAAACGACATGTTAAAGAGTCAACTTAGAAGTAATAAGATTTAACACGTTAACTACTGAGCTTTCTGTACAGATTTGTGGATTTTGCTACATTGTGAAAAAGTCAGGCTAACTGTTTCACCCTATTTCCAGTCTTTCTGCTAAGCTAAGCAAATTAGCTTTGAATGTAGCTTCATGTTTTGTTGATAAACTTAGGAGTGGGAACGATCCTCTAATTTAACTCTGGATAGGTGAATTAGCTTATTTCCTGACAGATAAAACTTTTCCTTCAGCCCAGCTGGTGGCTAACAAGCTAATGTTTATTGCTCTGTGCCATCAGTAAGCTCCCAGTTGTGCACATCGTTGCTTTTGCTTTTATCTTAAACCATTAAAAAATAGCCTCAAATAACCTGCTGTCCTTACTTAACTGTACCCTTTTGATATGGATTTAACATCAAGCTAAAACACCGTGTTCAGTTTGTTCTTGTGCCACATAATCATCTTATGGTGTAGACACATAATCCTTTTAGCGGTGTAAGATCATTCAAGGCAATTCATTGTCTGTAGTGCCTTTCACGCCCTTACTTTAAGGTTTGAGCCAACATTTAAGCTCTGATTCAAACCTCTACATTTACCATTCAAACTATTTCTTTGAGGCGACATTACAAACACGGATAAAGTGCCCATTTGTCTCCATCCGAGGGGAATCTATTACCCTTTATGAGATAATAAGATCTGAAGAGGCTTGCTGATGCAGCACTTCTCACTGTGGTTTTCTTAAGTGCAGTTAAATGTAAGAAGTGTGAGTTAAAGTTCCTTGGTGCACCAAAAACTTTGAAGCAGTTTCTTTGTACCTATTTGACGTAAACTTTTGGTGTCATTTGTGTACGATCCTTCGGAGGAGATGATTGCAATGCAGCTACAAAATGCTCTTTTTTTCACTTACATTACCGAGCGTGTGCACAGTTTGTGTTTGCGTGTTGCCAGATGCTCGTTTCATCTCCCGGTGTCTCACTATCATTCCTGCCAGCTGAGCTGTATCAGAGTTTGTGAAGATACTAACTTGTCAAATGTACAAATATGTTGGAAATAATACACAGTTTCCGGGCTGTCAGTGTTGTAAGCAGCGTGCCGTGGCAGCCAGTCACAGGCGCGCTAATGATGCCGGTTTGTACTCAGTAAAGCAGACTGACAGGCCGTCATCACGCGCACACAGAGCGAACATTGTGCACATCAAAACTCGGCACTTACTTACACTGAAAACCATAATATGCGTGGAGGAACGCACAAAAAAAAGCTTGTGGTGAGACTGATCGTGTTTCCAGTCTGTTGGAGAATCTGCTCACGTTTTTTGTGCGTGTGCGTGTGTTTGTGTGTGTTTGTCAGACAGTAAGCAGCGTGTGCAGCACTGAAAGACCACCATCCTTTAGTTTAGACCAGATACGTGGAGCTGCACCACACAGGCCAGCAAACACAGCGACGCCGGGCACAGCAGCAGCTGCTCGTATTTATCAGAATGAAAGTTGAGCTCCTCCGCAGCTAAATAAATAAAACTCCACCAGCAGCATCTCTGAACATTATGCAGCATCACGTCGCCTGATTCCAGTATTTCTCATACTGTTATTCTAAACTGAGAAGATATGAAGCACAATACGGAGGATGATGAACGGGATGTGGATAATGCAACGTATGCAGCTCTAAATAGGTCAGGGCGTTGGTATATGACATCAGCGTATAAAAGTAATATCAATTATGGTGTCAGGGATGAGCTAGTTTTGCAAGCTATAATTTATTGAATACCTCATTTGTGGCCCACAATAACATTCTGTAAAATTGATATATTGCAAGACAATCATATAATGATACACCAGGACCTCTATTTAACTGAAGAAAACAAAGTGCAGGATTAATGTATTTATTCACTGTAATTTGGTGTCAGTTTCACAGAATTTGAAACAATGTTTTCAGTCAAATTAAATGAATAGAACGACTGTAAAAACAAATCAGGACGTTGGGTTTGAAAGTGGCTGGCGCATCTCTAAACTTCTTTTCACTGCTGTCCGACATTATCCTGCTGTCTTCCTCTTCTTTTGTCCTGCTGTCGACTTTTTTCAGCCATTTATTTCCTTTCACATGACCCTCATTCATGTCAGAAGCCCCACTGCGAGGAGTCATGAAGAAGTGACGCGTTGAGTCAAAAACACAGGTAAATATATTTAGAGAGCCAAATATTTGGAAATTAAAATAAAGATATTTCGCGCCTTGTATTGCATGAGTCAGTACGACTATATATTGCCACATCAATATTTTGTTCCACCTGTACTTTCTACGCTTCATTATATATATTTCACACGTGGGAAGGTCCTCCTTGACTGAGCAGCATCATATGTTGCTTATTTATAAACCTCTTTTGCAAAACTTCCACATTTCCTTTGCTCTCTGGTTACATTTAAACAAAGTATTATAATGTCAGGTCACATTAACATGAGCGGTAACTCTTGTTCACACTGAACTGGAAAAGGTAGGTTCAAGTACTTTGCGCTACACAAATGGAATGAGCTCCGAGGGGATGCAAAGTCACACTTCCTCCCTTCTGCTCGACATCTTAAAAGTTTGCAGCGACCAAAATGTTCTCGTCAGAGAAGCTTGATTGTTTAGTCGCTGCAGTCTTGAACTTCTCTAAGTTGTCAGCCAACAGCGATGGATGGAGGCCCGGGGTCAGCCAGAGTTTGTTATTGCTAGCTGAGGTTGTTTGTAGTGACTCTTAAAGGAGTTTTATTTTATTGTTTCTGACTACTGACTACTACTACTTACTTTTTGAGAAACATCGGACACTTGAGATAGAGGCCGGTCCCTCTAAACTTAAGAAACAAGTACCCAAAAATCAGTCTGTAAAAACAAACGTCATGATATCATGGCACTTTAATCTACAGTAGTTTCTCTTGCAAGAGCCAATAAGAAGCTGCTCAGATCAATGACAATTCTTAATGATCTTATAAAGAAAAACATGTTTTACAAACAGGAAACAACAAAGCAGACAGACAACACAGGGTAAGTTGAAATGCACGTATATTTCTAACTTACTAACCCCACCTCCGGCTGGTTGTGAATGATAAATATGTTCAAGTGTTGAGTGCAGAATACATATTTATAGCACCTGGCTAGACTGTTATGCGCAAGGCATCAGTGCACATTCATGACTGTGCAGCCTCAGGCGTGTTCGGCATTAGATACAAAAGTACACATGATTACTGTGTTTTAGATGCTCTCATCAATTATCAATACTCCTGGTCTGCTGCAATGATTCATGGGTAAATAAAAATCCTGTCTCTTTTTCAAGAGGATATTTATCTTCCAAAATAAAAGTAGCAGAAACCTGTAACAGCACTAGGCCTGTAACGTATTACACTTGTTTAAGAGACCTATTTTATGCTATGCTAGTCCTTTGCCAATAAGGGGACTAAGAGGTCATAAAATATTAGTTTTGTTCCTAAAAAGTAGACACATGCCTGCTGATAAAAGTCACCTAAACATAACCACAGCAAACTTAGAGCTGTTTTATACTGTTTGTCAAAGTTGTGTCTGTAGTTCAGTGCTCCTCAGAGGACTGAAGGAGAGAGAGAGCAGGGAGTTAATTTTCCTCTGAGCGCCTGTCAGTCAGTCAGTCGTGTGTCGCTGGCTGAGGATTGAAGGGCACTCATCTCTCTCTGTACGACAGCACAAGTAGAGACCTCCCGTCAGGGGAAATTAACTCAGTTAAAGGGGCTGTCAAGACTCACACTCACTCACACACTCAGACATGTTAAGTCTTATAAAAAGTCACTTTCTCTCCCGTCTTCACTTTTATTTACTCTCTCTCTTATACTCTAGACGCAATATTTCAATTGCTTGTTCTTGACATCACATGCATACAAATGAGTTGTGGCCTTGTTGTCTAAAACGAACTGACCAGGAAATGAATGGAAAATTTAAACCCATGTAATAAGTTACAGAAAATATCTGGGCACACATGACTGCACTTTCACAGTTTTCAGGTGAAGAGAGAAGTCTGAACAGAAAGTGGTTGATTGGTTATTATTATTTTTCTTATAGCATAAACTGTGAAAAGTTTCTTCCACAACATTTTCAAAGCACGGGGCAGGATTAAAGACGTTAACCATCTCCAACCAACCATAACTCCATCCCTGTCACACAGACAAGACTCACCACCTCTTTCTTTTTCCTCTGCGCATGCTCATTCTCTTACACAAGGTCACTCAATTGCTTCGTCTTTGTGAAAAACATGCTGAAGGAGATGCATTACAAAAAAATTGTCTGAAAAAGTGTTGAATTCAAATGAACAAATAATTAATAACACTAATGTGGTAGGGACATCCAGAACAGGACATGGCTGTTGGTTGTCTTGATCCAGACAACAGCATTGGGACAGGGTCTGCTGAATGATATTTAAGCAATATCACGCACAACATTGCTTTTAGTGCACTAGTGAAGAAGCTCTGTACTTTAATAAGACGAGAATCAGGACATCCTAACTTTAACAGACGTTAAAAGTTTGAGAAAATGGCCTGACTTTATTTGAAGAATCTGAATCAGATATATTTGTAATGCTGTTTGTTGTGTTCTGCATTTAAATGATCAGCTAGACCAGTGACTCAGGAGGAGTCAGATATGCACTTGCTGAAATTGCATCTTAATTTTTTGGATTTTGCAAAACAAAAAATGAAAAAAAAAAAGATCAAAGAGTGACTTCCATTTGATAATGACCCGTACTAACCGCCCAGCACCCACTTCAAAGTGTGCTGCTGCAGGGAGCTGGGTGGTGTCAGCGGGAGGGAGAGTGCTGCGTGAGGCTGGACTCCGGGAAAGCTCTGTGGGTGGTGAAAGTTTCTAAATCAAAGTACAGAGGGTCAGCGTCTGGTCATGTTTTGAGCAGCCACTCGGCTGTGTGGCGTGCAGTGACCAGACGGAGAAAAGCTTCTGTGAGGTCAAGGTGAGCACATGCCAACCTGTGTGCATCAGTAGTAGTTTATAGAGGGTTGGCATAAAAATATATGAATGTTAGGGAGTCATTGCTCGTACTGGAAAAGGTGATACTGATCTGAACTGTCTAACATGAGTACATCGGTGAGTATGCTACACTGTATAAAAAGATGGACGACATGACAGCTCCCTAAAGTAAAGCCAAAACATTTTGAGCGCCCCCTGCGGATTGGCTGCAGTATAGGTCATAAAGCCCGCCTCCTCCATGTTAACAGATGGGACATGGGTCAAACTATAAAATCAAAACAAATATATTTCAAATATATCAAATATATATATAATATATATATATATATATATGAGAACAGGTGGAGGTGTGTCATCCATCTATATATACCGTTATCGATGCAGACCAATGAACTTTTTCAATACTTTAAACAATTAGCACCTCCAAAATGAACTGGTTTCAGGTAATTTATTGTGTAAAATTAACAAAAACAAGTGGGGGGATTAAACTTTTTGGGGTGGGCAAAAAGTTAGTCAAACTAGCTACATGTCAGCACTCAGTGCACTCAGCACTCACTACAACAATATTATCTATATTTTATTAATTGCACAAGGGGTGGAAGGGGGATATCAGAGGGATGCTCGGCTTCAGCTGAAGTTTCGGTATCAGAATCAAAATCGGGAAGAAAAAAACAGTATACGAAAATAAAGCTAGAAATCATAGAAACTTTAGTTTCTTTCTGACAACATTTATTTTACAAATTGTGTAATATCCCAAATGTTTTCACATCCAATCTGCATCCAAATAAAAGCCTCTGTGATAGAGAAAGAGTACCCATCCTCAGCTATCTTGTTTGTTCAGACGGAGATGGAGGCTGGGGCTTTCCGCACGTCTCCCCGGCCATTAAAAATAGATGCCACAAACTGAGAGTGACAAACAGAGGAGGGGTGGGGGGGGGGTCCTTTGACAAAGACTCATTTAAACGCCGCACGATGGAGTGACTCGAGCACCGACTCCCACATTGGCAGCCCAAACCACAAGACAGCCCCGGCTCTAATCGCAAACATTTATTCAGATCAGACAACTGCACTGAGCGCCTCTGAGGAGCATCTCTCTGAGATATAAAAAGACTCTGGCAGGAAGGAGGAGGGAAGAAGGAGAGATCAGGAGAGTGATACAGAGAGAGCGAGAAGGGAAGACCGGAGAGAGACAAAGACTCAGACAGAAACAAAGAAACAAAAATTAGACACAGTGAGAATGAGGGGGACTGATTGCTCTTTTGTTAGCCTGCGTTTAGAGACAAAGTGACTCCAGCTCCCCGGTGATTACACGCAGCAAAGAGGAGGAGAAGAGAGAAAAAGAGGAGCAGATAAAGACGGCAGACTAAACCCGGCTCAGACTGAGACAGACTAATGAGATGAGAATACAAATGTTTATAAGCATCTTTACACTGAAAAAAGACCTGATGAAACCAGAGAAGAAAACACATTCCAGGCCATCAGAGTATCTCGGTCTATTACTTATTAAATGAGTGAGTCAACAGGGAGAATATAGCCTCAGAGTTTAGCCAACACTTTATGGTTTAACAGAAGGGATGATGTGCGTTTGTGATGTGTTTGGTAGAGTTTGATATTGAAGTGTTAAATGACACTATTATGACACAAGTTATTAAGTAAAATGCACATTAATGAACATCACTATGATGGTTTTGATTTGTTCAACCTCTTACAACTATTGACAAAGCTCTACTTCAATCATGCCGCAACATTTCTACTAGTGCAGATCATCCATCCATCATCTGTAATCATTATCTATACCGCATATCCTGTTCAAGGTCGCGGGGCACTAGAGCCCATCCCAGCTGTCATTGGGCGAGAGGCCTGTCAATCACAAGGCTGACACATAGAGACAGACAACCATTCCTGCTCACAACTGTGGCAGATTTTAGAGTCACCAATGAACCTAACAAGCATGTCATTGGACTGTGGAAGGAAGCCGGAGTACCCGGAGGGAACCCACGCATGCACGGGGAGAGCATGCAAATTCCACACAGTAAGATCCCCTATGTCCGAACCCGGAAACTTCTAGCTGTGAGGCAGCAGCGCTAACCGCTGCACCACCGTGCAGGCTTGGGTGCTGATCAGTTTGAGTTTAAATGCAAGACCATAAAGACCTCCCTGCCGAAGGCAAGATGGAAAGAACATTTGGTGAACGAAGCATGCAGCGAATTTAAAAATCAACCTTTATTTCAGGTCATTTGCCTATTTTCTCCGATATACTGTACATCACTAAAACTTCATCTTCAAATATAACAGTCTTGGACAAAAAGGTTGTCTAAAGCTCTCACCGTGGTGTCTATGTAATTGTCACATTCAATTTTAACAAGATTCTATTATTTCTAAAGAATGTTTTTGACATTGTTATGAATGAATGAATACAAATATACGATGAAGTATTAGGGCCATATTGAGGGGGAAAAAAATTCTATAAGATTACAAGAATAAAGTAAAAATATAATGTGAATAAAGTTGCAAGTTTGCGAGAAAAAAGGTCATATTACGAGAATAAAGTTGTAATTTTACGCTATGGTCAGTCTGTCAGTCTTTATTCTCATAATATTACGACTTTATTCTTGTAATCTCTTGTTTATTTTACTTTTAATGTGGCCCTAAAAAAAAACATCGACAAGGACTGTAAGTGTCCTCAGCAGAAATGTGAAACATGTTCTGTCTGTCACAACAGTGAAACAGAGCCAGGCTGCAGAGGGAAGGTCCCCTGCAGTAAAAAAACACACACATCTTCTGCTTTTTTCCCCTTCCTCTCTCTCCCCCTCTCAATATTTATACACATCTTACTCAGACCCCCTCAGGTGAATCCCACAGTCCTGCATTTGGAGGTTTGCAGTTACACGATAAGCTTGTTAGGCGGGACGTTACAACCTGTAATGAGTGATGGATACATCGGGAGAAAACAGCCGTAATAATGAGCTCTTAATGCACTCAGGACTTCTAGTTAGGGAAGAGGTGGGAATCAGAGGAGTAATTACCACATGTGTACGTGTGTGTGTTGCTGTTGTTACATAATTGTGTAAAGTTCTGTTTCAGAGTTTGGCCACATTTCTGTTGTAAATGCATAATCCAGTGGTTGTAACAGTGAATGAACCAAGAGTAAAAGAGTCTACACTGGAGTCTGACACAAGAGCAAATATTTTCTTCTCTCTGTCTCATTGTGTTGCCTTCTGAACTCGAGATGTGTTATTGCTACCGCTGCCCTGTCCTGAGTGCTTAGTCTCACACTTCTGTTTGTTTCACTGTTACAGGAATACAAGTCGGAGCTGAGAGCAAAGGCTCGGAAATCTTCTTCTAAAAGCCCCATGAATATAAAAAATTGTTTTTTGGTTTCATTGAAAATAGTTTGGTGTGAAAAAAAGTGTAAAGTGTGTGTTCAATGACAATACTATTACCATCTATTACCATACATTAGCACGGTTTTATTCCTGTGTCACTACCAGCCTCGGAAATGAATTTCCCAGAGCTTGTTAATCTAATCTGCTAATGAATTGGCAGCTAATCAGATAATGTCACATAAACACTTGGGTTTGTGAGTGTGAGAGACAGAGAGAGAGTGTGGGAAGGGGAAAGTGGTGTGTGTGTTCAGTCAGTAAGGTTGAGAGCATCATGGGAGACGAGGCTCCGCAGGGATACAAGGCCGTCACTAAGCGTTCAATCCATCATCCGCCAATGAGAGAGTGAGATAATCCCACAAATGAATGTTCTGGTTAACAACACACTGCAGTGTTCAATCCTGTACAAGTTTCACAGGTTGGCCTTTTTCTTGTGGGTCAACTCTGTGATTTTTCACAAGACTATTCTGAGTGGTGGCATCAACAAGGTCACTTCTCACCCAGAGACTAAATTCCTATTTTTCGGAGTGTTAAGTAAATTATTAAATGTGGATTCATCATGGCAGAGAAGCACAACATTAAAATTGCTACATTGTTGCCACACACCTAGAAAATAATCAGGGGTGGCTGTGGTTTAGAGGTACATTGGGTCGCCCTCCAATCAGAAAGTTTAAGGTTCACTACCCAGCTCCTCCGACATGCGGGCAGTATCCTTGGGCGAGATACTGAACCCCAAATTGCTCCCCGATAAGTTAATCAGTTGCCTTGCATGGCAGTCCATTTACCATCTCAGCATGTGGAAAACAGGCATTTTTAGCAGACTTACTTTTGACTACCCTTTAAGCAATCCCAGATTCTATCGGCTATAGTTTGACGACGATATAGCCTCTGGGGACAACGCTGAACATGCCGGACGTGTAGCCAGCGGTTAGCAATAAACGACTTCCAGTCAAGAAAAAGAACCCGTTTTTCTTGTGATTGACTTTAATTAACGGGTCTTACCTTGGCCGAAATTTCAACATCATGATGCAGAATAGTAAAAAGTAAAAATGAAGCTTTGTCAGGTCTGTCCTCAAGAGGAGAAGAAAACTACTTCTTCGGATCAGTCATTTCTGATGCATTCGAGGAAGTTGGGAAATATGAACTCTGAACGGCTTTCGTGACACAGCATCAAGGGAAGTTATCTCAAGATGAATGTTAGATCTAGAACAGATTGTTAGCTGTTAGCATGCAGATGTCCGTTTATAGAGATTAATAAGAAGCTAAATTGTTGTCAGGTAGCCGCTGATGGGAACCGGGATGTCATTACGGTGTATTACGCTCCGCCTGCTTTTGCTCTCCACGGACTGTTTTTCCCGCATACGCCGCAGCCTGCTGATGCGTGATTGGTCAATATTGGCCCAAAAAGGCTCACTAAAAGCCCATTCATTCCCCACAGGCAGGGAACAGAAAATCAATCAACAAGCTTGTCAGCTTCAACAAGTTTATGAGATCTGTCATCAGTTGTCAACAACGGATCAATCCACGAAACCACTAAATCCCTGCAGGCTGGAGAAATTTTAAGAAAGAGTGCAAGAACTGAACGACTTTTCAGTTTACAACCATAAAAAATGAACACACTATATATTCACTTTTAAGACGCCAGCTTCTGTGATGTTTATTAGTTTCTTTAAAAAGGACTCTGTGGACTGACTGAAGTTAATGACTGCTGTAAAGAAACTTAAAAAAAAGGTCCATTGAAAAATATGAAATAATATTATATTACCCATTTTTAAAGTGTAAAGAAAAATCTCTGCAGTATTATACAAGAACAACACTGAAGCAGCCATTCGCAGAGTGAAAGTGAAACAAGTGAGAAGTAATGGTAAGTAGTTAAAGTAAATGTACACAGTGTAGGGTGCTGAAAGGTTACTGAAGTCTATATTCAGGTCCATTAGAGGGTCTGTAAAAGCAGAGGACCTCAGCACTGACTCTCTGCTGTGACTGAAGCACAGAGAGCCAGCAGCCGCTGCTGAAGATGGATCTCCTGAATCTTTCACAGCTCTGTCTGACCTACTTTCTCCAGCTACCGATTCTTATCCACAGGAGAGAAAACACATTCTCACCTGTGCTACCTTTTCTCTTTAATGCTATGTATTGCACTCAGTTTATTCAAACAGTACCTCAGGACATTAGACGGAGTGCCAGCCTGCGTAATACATTATTGATAAAGAACTTTAGATAGTTTCCAAAATTAGTTCTCGTCCTACTTCTTACTAAGAGCTTTGAGTTTTGTGCTTTGACAGAAATGTGCGTCAATTTTTAGGGGAAACATATTAACAGGATTTCAAATCCACCGGTGAACCTAACGAGCATGTCTTTGGACTGTGAGAGGGAGCCGGAGTACCTGGAGGAAACCCACGCATGCACGGGAGAACATGCAAACTCCACACAGAAAGGCCCAACCTGACTCAAACTAGGATCATTCTAGCGACAGCGCAAACCAGTGTTGTGGATTGGATGCACCTTTGAGGCAACATGTAAGTCCTCTATACAATTCAATAAAGGAGACAGATGAAAGGTTTGTATAGCTACAGAATATTCTTTACCAGGCGTAAGCTTATTGGGCGTTCCAACACGCAGCAGCCATCTTGAATCCCCCTGATTTTGAATGATCTAAGCATGCTTATGACTTTGCTTCTCACCTGTACTGAGCCTGGAAGTGTTCCTGCACAAAACTGTGTCGGCTCCGAGGCTGCTGTGTGCTGGCTGAACTGGGACTGGAAGGTTCCTCCAGTGAGCCGGGTCCCTGCAGACGAAGAGAAAGAGGGTCAGAGAGGAGACACACAACCACTTTGGTGGACATGGTGTATATTTACTTTAATTTTAAAAGAAATACAAAATACAAATATGAATCATTATCATTCAAAATTTGTTGAATTAGACGAATTAGAACTTCAAAATAAATGTTATAAAGCTGCAGTAGGAGAGGTGTGATTTGAGAAATAAGCTGTCATTTGCTGTACAGAAAGAGAGCCTTCTGCACCACCTGCGGCAGGTGCTGGTTGTGAATAGTAGCTTTACGCACACTTTAATGGAGACAGATTGAATGGGAGATAAACAGATGACTCAACCTCTTGGACTTTGCCTTTTGCCTGCAGTATACTGTACAGAACTGAGAGCCTGAGTTACACGGTGTGAGTCTGGAAAAGGTCACAAAAGCAAAGACTCAGCATTCTATTCACTTTCTCAATAAAATACAAGATTATATAGATATTGACATTGAGTAAAACAGTAAAAACACACATAGAAAGTTAATTTACACATAACTTGTTCACACGTGAAAGTGAACAGGCTCAAAATGGGAAGCTAAATGAGAAAAACGTGATTCATCATGTAAAAATAGGGATGAGAAGGAAAATATAAATGTTTGCGGTAGAAAAGTTAACACAGCTTGGAGTAACAAAAATATTTGAGGTGTCAAACGTCCCACACGTCATGATGGCAAACTGAATGGATGTGATACCCAGCGTGATGCGTCACACTCGGCAGGGGGGCAGAAAGACTTCAAAGACAAATATAAGAATTAAAGAATGAGGGTGCTGAATTAAATATGGAAGAGTATGACTTGAGGAAATGGAGCAACAGAACCCTGAATCTGGATCTGAGATGGCTGATATTGTGCTGTAAGTGAACACGAGGTGTTAAGGATATAACACAATGGCAGACACAGACACAAGTAGACAAGCATGAGTCTGCTGCTGCTAAAGCACAATTATGACACTAACAGCAGACAGCTTGCTGATAGTGAACAGATCTATGGGACCTTATTTATGGCAGCTATTACACGCTTTATACCACTTTAACTACAACTTACTGTATGTTTCACTTCACTGCGTGAACAGGTGTTTTCAATTACTCTGCCCGATTAGACCTGGCTGTCCTGACAACAGATCTAATCAGTGACCTAAGAGAAAACACCTGGGAGGGGACAACTATTTGTGCCTTCGTATAGGCTAACGTCTACTGTGTTAACAAGAAGAGTGTGTCAAGAAAGAGAGAGGCCATGGAAGTCAGTGGATTGTAAGTTATACATTATTATTTTAGTTGTGTCGTTTGCTGATATTCCCCACAGCTTCCTCTTTTAACTGTCATTAAGCCTCTGTGTTTCCTTAATTACGCTACCCGCTAGCTAGCTTGCAAACTGATTAACCTCTGCGGCTTCTAGAAACCGACAGTGGTGATAATTTGCCGGCCATGTTCTTGCTGCCTAGCTATAATGTCATCATGACTAAACCACATGGAACGCAAAGCTTCAATTTGAAGGCAGCATATGACTTTAATTGAAAAATCTATTCCAGGGTTAAAGACTTTCTTGTAGCAGACTGTCATGGTGCTAACACAACTTCACACTGACCTGACACATCCTACTTTCTGCATCTTCTATTTATTCCTAGTTTCAGCACAGAACTGTGGGACGAGTTGTGTTGCTTAATTGTTAACCAAAGTTATTTTGGGAAGTTTCAATATGAATTATGTCGTTTTTCATTTGTATTCATGTTTTTTGGCCTTTCGTGCCTTTAATGAGAGAGGACAGTGGATAGCACCAGAAACAGGGGAAGAGAGAGCATGGCCGCTGATTTAACCGCTGAGCTAAACCGGCTCATTTTAATATAAACGTTGTTATTCATGTTCATTTCTTTATCATATTTTACTTCATTTAACAAAAGTATTAGTCAATGGGCTTCCATATTAACTGCTGGTCATAGGTCTACACAGTCAAACAGGAAGTAAGAGTCAGACAACTTGTAAGTGAAAAAACCTCCTCCTACTAGAAAAAGTACAATGGAAAACTCAAAATTGGAGGTCCTACTTGTAAAATCCTTTTACCATAAATTCATGAAGCAGTTTTCTGCTGTCACACAAATGGCAGCACTTTTTGGATGGTAAACCATATACTGAAAAGCAACACAGTGTAGTGTATGTATATTAGGGGTGGGACAAAATATCACTACGGCAATATATTGTTGTCCGGACTCGTGATAGGCTGGAGCCCAATATCGGTACTTTAATTTAGCGCTCTGAACAGATTTCCCTGTGATTTGGACTCACCGCATCACTACCTCATGACTGCTCACGGTGGAGCTTATGACATGAGGCAGGCGAACGTGAACGGAAATGAACTGGCCAAAGAATAATCAGATTTTGTGATGTATCGTTATTGTGTTGCAGTATACCAATAATCGCTATATCGCTGTATCCTTATGTTATTGCGATGCAGCAATTTGTATCATATCATGAGTTACCCTGCGATTGCTATATTTTTTGTATATGTATATATAAGTTATTCTACATGCCTAAAGGCTGCATTGCTGAGAGCAGTGTTATGTGTAAACTTACCAATGAAATATCAGTTTGTCAAGGTCGGCCATGTTTTTTCTTAAGGTTTGGCACGTTGGACCAAGAGCGCTTGGAAGACGGGACATTTCAACATCGTCCATACCGTATCGTGTTGGGTGAAGTTCTGAGGTTTTAAAAAAAAAAATAATTCTGTATTTCTTGATCATATTTTGAGTGCATTACAAATGAAAGATACCGGATTATATCATTATTTTTATCTAATTACGAGTCCTGGAAATGATGATTTGAAACATTACGTTGGTAAGCAGTTCTTCTTACAAACAGAGATTATCAAACTGTTACGCTGCTTTGCAATGTGATAAATGAACACTTTATAACCTTTTATTCAGGATGAGATGTCAAAATGTAACATATAAAAAGTGGTGTTAACATACCAATTAGAAAACAGAACTTTCAGCCTCAAATTGTTAATGAAAGACTGAAGATTAAACAGCAAACACAGTTACAGTCGACTGAGACACCAAGGTCTGCTTCTCCACTTACTGAGGGGAAATGAGAGTTTTTCTGCGCTGGTCTCGCATTGTGTTTGGAGCTAATGAAAATGCAATATTGATGAAGCTTTGCTTTGGCTAAAAGAAAATTTAAATCACTGCTGTATTCACTCTGAACAATGAGCAGCTTTTCAGCATCATTGAAAAGTTCTCCAAGGATGGATCTTTACAGATTATATAAAGAGGCAAAAGCCAGAAAACTGTTTTGGTTTCACTCTCTCGGCCTTGTGTGCACTTCCTCCTCACTCCTTCTAATGCTGCTGTGTCAGGCGAGGACACCAAGAATCCTCAAAGTGGAGAGTAAAAGGCGACCAGCTACAGGTGCTGTCTATTTGGGAGCAGTATTCTAACCTCAGCCATCTAGTCAAAGAGATATGCTTCATATATGTGAGATAAAAGCAGAATTAAGGTAAGAGAAGGAGGTTCCTCTGCCTCAGAGCGAACCCTGTGCGGCTTATCACTTGTAATGGACGGTTAAGAAGGCCTGTGTGAGCGATAGAGATTGGAAAATGGATTCATGTGCACCTGGGGAGCATGCAATGCAGCTGGGGGGATTTGAAATTGACTGAAATTTCCATTCTGTGCTGGTGCGCATCAGTTTCACAGAGGTGGGTGACAGAACGACGAAAAAAAAAAGAGTCACGAAAAAGTTATTCTGGATACTTGAGATGCAGAGTTTCTGAATCCTGGATAGACTGCAATAATATCAGGTTGGTTTTGTGAAAACTCTGGCAATCATATACGATTTTACACCTCACTTTGACAGCTGAATAAAAGGAGTGATGTTTCTTTTTTCTCTGCTTGAATTTGTGAACATATCACAGTCAGAAGTCTCAATACAAACATGTAATTTTAATCATAATAGTCTGTATTTTAATATCTTATTAGTGAATCTCAAGCTAAGCTGTTTCTGGGCCTCTTTCTCTCGATTTCACCCTCTTTACTCCATCGCTCCTCCGAAGGACAAAGGAGAACAATCCTCCGACCCTCAGAGACAGACCGGGTTACAAGCGTCACCATGGAAACCTGGCCTCATTCCCCCAATAAACATGTGGGAACAGGGAACTTTTTCATCCGTCACAGCGTGGCCTAAAAATAAAGAAAAAGGCTAATCACCAGAGCCATTCATGTTTGTCTGAAGCCATTATGCCGACTGAAAGCGCCCTGTCACGGCCCCATGTGCATGTTTGTGTACATTTGTAATACACTACAAATATCACAGAGTCTACTCACATTTTTGATTTCAAAGTCAAAGGATTAAATCTGTATTTCACCAGACAAAAGCCCGGCAGGTTCTTAACTAAAAAGGGGATTTTTGCAGAGATTTTGATGATTAAATAAAACACAAACAACACGTTTCAGATGTGTAATTAATTATTGCATAGAGAGTAAATGATTTTCAAAATAAAAGCACGTCTTTTGGCATGATCTGAAATGCCCTCACATTCTCCTGATGAGATGATAGATTGTTTGATGTTTTCAGCTCATTTCATATACCAAGACATACATTGTACATATTTTATGTAACATTCTTTAATATTTATATAATTTATATGATTCCATGTAGGTTTCTTGACAGTTGGATTACTGCTGTTCACTTTATTTGCTTTTTAACTCTATTTTTATGTTAACCTTAAGGTAAACAAGACCACTTCCTTGTTTGAGTAAACCTTTTTGGCAATAAACCCAGATTCTGATTCTCCTCATCCACTGAGGTACCAGTGGAAGTGCCACATAAAGAAGAAAGCAGTTGACAAGCGATGACAGTTAAGCAGTGTCAGTACTACAATAGGGCTATTTTGAAAATATATCTAATTGTGATTATTTTGACTTATATTGTGATTTCGATATGATGTTAAAGGGAGTGATATTTTTTACATCCTTATGCTCATTTTCATTAAAAATATGAATTAGTGATTATGGTGTGACTTTTTCAGGGATCTGTAC
Source organism: Semicossyphus pulcher (assembly GCF_022749685.1). Taxonomy (NCBI): domain Eukaryota; kingdom Metazoa; phylum Chordata; class Actinopteri; order Labriformes; family Labridae; genus Semicossyphus; species Semicossyphus pulcher. The sequence continues at coordinate 12,140,561 of NW_027211681.1, forward strand.
CAAGCAAAGATATTTGATACTTGTATGATGTGTAGGCCAGAGCATCTCTGAGGCACAATATTCAAATTAAAATGGTATTTTGACACACATGTTACCCTTAAAAAATATTGCGCCTCCTGCAATTTGATAATTGCAGTCGGCTATATTGTGATTTCGATTAAATTTCAATTATTCATTCAAACTTTTATTTAAGCCTCGAAAATCAGTGCGGTTTCCCTCATTTGCAATGAAGTCAAGATACAGAAAATGACACAATTAATAAAAACATTCGCAGGCTGAGGTGAAGTGGTTTGATATCATTGAGATTAATTAATTAATTGTTCAGCCCTACAGTAGCCTTCAACAGGAAGTACAACACAGTGAAGAGAGGAATATGTATGAGACGGGCTTATATACATAATTCTTTATGCATAATACATCTAAACCAGGGCTCATCACTGACTACTTGATAATGCACCTTCCACCAGAGCAGGTCAACAACCTGAAAGCCAGACCTGAATAAAACTGCATTGAGCCACAATTAGAGTAAGAGATATTATATGACAAAGAAACACACAGATACACACACTTGAAACACTGAGTGTACCCTGCCTCTTTATTTAGCACCCAGGGAATAATAAATACCACAATGTTGTTCCAGCTCTGCTATCGGCTGCCAAAAATAGCTGCGTGGGGCAGGCCGCAGCAATGACAAGTGAATACTAACATACAGAAGCACTAAGCTGTTCAATTGTCACACTGGGTGCTATCCAACAAAATAAACCTCTAACAGATCTAGGACACATTCAGCCGCCTCCTGTTGCTCGGGGGCAAAATTACCGGCAGCATCTATAGGCCCCTGGTGGTGTTATTGATTTTGAAGATTTGCATACTGTGCGTGGTTTCCTGAGCTCAGCATGCTTCAGTTAAAAAAGCTGTACTTGTTCTGTCATCTCAATGAGTGTAGTGTCAAAATGCGTGCAGGTAAAGGTAGCAGAGAAATGAGCAGGTGCATTGAGACTTTAAGGAGGCATCTAAGGAACAGACTGGAGGAAATATTAAAGGGTTTATTCTGCATTCAGCTCAATTTTGCTTTTGTTTTGAAAGCCAGTTTTAGATCTGATCTAATAAAGCGTAGGAGCCAAAAGCCTGGGGGACTTGTAGCAGTGAGTTATGGGATTTGGACACACATACCTTCAAGAAAAGTGATGAATTTTTAGAGTAAATTCGGAACACTGTCTCCGTTCTGTTCATAACACCGGTGCTCTAAAGTGAACTGCTCTCCGGCTTTGGCAGCGTAGCCATTCAAAGCATGTTGAACAAGTTTTCTAAGCGTTTCAGGCCTGTAAAAAGGTCACTTTGAAAAGAACATCGTGTCCTCCAACTCTTTCAGTTCACTCCTCCTCTGAGCCATGACAGGTCAAACGGGTACATATCACCGCCATCAGCAGAGCCCGCCTTCATTGCATCACAGGAGCAGCTAACCCACCAGGACTCATGGGTATTGTGTATCATTGTGAGAACATTCCCCTTTTGTGGCCACTAAGGACTAACCACACACATACACATACAGCAGAGGCATGAGTGCACAGGGATGCACGCACAAATCAAGGGCGCACAGCTACAACCACTGCAACTTGACAAATGAGACAAGTCATGGCGGCACATCAGTCGGCCTCAGTCGACTCTGCTGTGTACTGACTGTACTGGGGATGTGAGAGGAAACAACAAACTCGCTGGTTAGTTTTTCCGCTATTTGTAACACTACAGGACGTCACTGACACATTACTGGTTGTTCATCTCATTTCTTATGCAGCTCTGTTGAACACTCTTTTCTGATTGGCTGATTACAGCATTCTAAGGTCTGCTATTTATCTACTGCTATGAAGAACAAACCATTGCAGCTCTAATCAGGCTGTGGAGTACTAACTGTGGTGATATCCGCAGAAAGAAGTCTGGTTAATTTGGCATTGGCCGTTTACTGTGAGGGAAAAAAGGGACAACAACAGCAGAGAAAAAGCAATCAAGGTAAAAGACAGAGTACGACAGAGAAACTGACCAAAGCACATGAAGTAAACACTAAACAGAAGACGGTATAGGATACAACGTATCACGTCTATAGAATATAAAAAAATTATGTTATCATTATCCCAAAATAAAATGCCTTTGTGAAGACTGTAACTGCAAAATAACAGAGGCCACAGAGGTGTGGAAACATGATAAATGAAGTGTATCCCTCTTCAGGTATTGTGTCACTTCAAGGGCAGAAGTGCACAATCACTGGAGGAGGGTTTTTTATTCCCTGGGAGTAAAAAATATAAATACTATGTAAATACATTTTAATTGATGTGGTCAAGGCACAGGCTGTATAAAAGGTGGACGACATGACATGACTTAAAGTGAAGCCAAAACATCTCTATCGCCCCCTGCTGACCGGCTGCAGTATAGGTCATAAAGCCCGCCTCCTCCATGTTAACAGATGGGACATGAGTCAAACTATAAAATCAAAATACACGCCAAAAACATTTTTTCTCAAACATGGTTTCTGTCATTATAGTTAGTTCTTATCATGCTGATTTATGACCAAGTGTTGATTTTTGTGTTGTCAAAAGGATGATTGACAGCTCTGTTGACAAATACGGCTCCTGCAGCTTCCAGTCAAACTTAAATGACTGTTCCAGTCATTTAAGTTTCCATATCTGTGAACATCTGCTTCAGACCAACACAAGAAGCTGTTCTGCTGTTAAATACGCCGACGTGGGGGATCTTGGCTGTGTATTTCGGTAGTTTAAGTGTTTATTTTGGTTAGCGGAAGTGGCTACGGCAGCTCCACCAGCTGATCTCTACTGCACAGCTCTTCTGGCTCCAACTGACGTCACCAGTGCAAGATGGCAGCGCCCTCCTCGGGGGTGTTTTGGCATGAATTTTTTACAATGACAGTAGATGGAGATATGCCGATACAGTCACTGGGTCAAGTAAAAAAAAATCCCAATGCTGCTGACGAGCACCCGGTATGTCAGTGAGGACATTTTTCCAGTGTTCTCACAGCAGAAATCAGCCTTCATCAGGAAGTAGTGCTGGATATTTGGTCGGTATGAATCAGGGATTTATCTTCACTTTAACCTGAGCTCTTTCCTTCTCCTCACAGACTTTCCTCCTCACCTCCGTCTGGGACTCAATTCAGCGTGATCACTGGAACATTTCTCCAGTGCAGCCACTGTAAATCTCTTTGGCCCGGAGCCTCTGGCAGAGACACAGCTCCCCTCAAGAGATCTTCACACTCCAATCCCTACATGAAAACATATGTTGTTATCAAAGCGCGGCTGATTCCCCGCGGGGCGCATTCATGTGAGACGTTACTGAGACGCTCCTCTACAGCGTGCAGGGAGGGAGTGGGAGTTTGGCTTGCTGTGTGTGGTTGTGTATTGGAAGGCTTTTGTATACGTGTGTATGTGTGTGAGAGGATGGTTGTAGTTTAGGAATCTGAATCACGGTAACAATAGGAGAGAGTGGGTGATTGTGTTTTGGCGAGTTGTTGTAGCTGCAAAACATCAAAAACAAACTAGGAGAGGCAGTTTGGCCTGGAGGGAGAGAGAGTGACTAATAAACAAAAGCTGCAGAGTCCATTGAGCGGAAACACTGGTTTATTTCTGCTTCAGATCACTGTGATCATAATTATTAAAAATCATATTCAGGAGAAATTGGAATTTAACTGGGGATAAAACAGCAGACATACAGAAAGCTTTATAGGTGGAAAGTGTGAAGCTTCTTCTTTAATGGAGCAGAGCGCAGCTTGAATTGACAGAAATACACAAAACATCATATAAAGACAAGTTGCCATGGCTGAAATAAGTAATACAATGCCTGCAGAAACTTTTTAACCTTACTTGCGGGATAATTCACTCACTGTGTTTCACAGAAAAGCTTAACTATCAGGTGCAGGTTGGTTCCCTCACCTCACTGACCAAGAGGATCACTCCATTTACAGATTCTATGAAAATGTAGAATCTATATACAGGGACATGGATTTGTAGTACAGGAAGTGTTCTGGTTTCCGTTTGTAGTCCGCTTGTAGTCCAATCAGCAAGCTGCGGTGTATGCAGGAAAAACAGTCTGTGTGGAGAGCAAAAGCAGGCGGCAAGTTCAGCTAACAATCCTTTCTAGATCTAAAATTTAACTTGAGACAGATTCCCGTGACGCAGTGTCACGAAAGCCGTTCAGCGAATAGATTTCCCGACTTCCTTGAGTGCATCAGAAATCATCAACCCAACCTCCGTTCAACAAACGAGCATTTTAGAAGTAGTATTCTTCTCCTTGAGGACAGACCTGACAAAGCTTTATTTTTACTTGTTACTGATCTGCATCATGATGTTGGTTTCTTTTATGGGTTCATACCACAGTAGTTCATGTAACTTTCTATTTACAGTGAAACTGACTCACCAAAAACAGATGAGCGGACGCTCCTCCGGGGGATTTAATGAACCGAGACATGACGCCGTTTATTGTGCTGGGGTGAAATTTGCTTCACTTTTGATCTGAACACACGGTCGCTTCTCAAGTTGCTAACTGGACTGTAAACAATGCAGCGCACAGAAAAAGGAAGTCTTGGCTGCAAGTCCTTATCCCTTATCACTAAACACTGGCTAAACCAGAATGCCGGGAAAATTCACTGTCACTTCTAGAGGCTGTATCGTTGTCAGACTGCAGCCGATGGGTTTCGAGACTGTCATCAAGCAAACCAATGAGAAGGTTAAATTAATTCTGATGAATAAAAAAGCAAGAGACAGTTTGTTTAAATTCTAACTCCGATACCGATGTTATATTCTAAACAGTCAGTGACAGCGAGGCTGCAGTTTATAATCTTGTTATATGATATTTGTGATATTATTCAATATTCTGGTGATGGCACCAACAAAAAAGAGTTCAGTGTTGCTACTCGCCAACAATGAACATCGATAAGGTCAAAGCTGACCTTAGGTCAAAGGTGAACTTTGACCAGCAAGTCTGCCCCAGCTGATGAAGAGACTGCACTGAAACAGGAAATGCAATCTGAAACATGTTAGACACGTTTGTTACAGCATCAATTAATGTGACCTGAAGAAAGCATTTGCAGGATTGCAGAATTTAGTTTCATACTGATTCTTATTTTGTGCTTTATTTAAACAACAGCAGCTTGTGTCATTTTCTTCCGTGTCCGTGTCTTGGTGTAAATTAATATTTTTACACTTCACAATGACAAATTTAGCATTTTCTAACATCAGCTGACATCTGGAATCAAATCAAATCAAACTTTATTTATATAGCACCTTTCATGCAAAAAGAATTCAACACAAAGTGCTTCACAGAAAAATTAAAAACATATCACTAGAATTAAAAACATATCCCAATAATACAAATACTTGAAACCTTACCTGGAAGGTAAGAGTTTTACACTGACCTGAAGTGATTTGAGTAAAGTAATATGCTAATGTCATTTTTAATAATGCTACTGCCTCAGTGGGCAAAGCAACCTAAACTGCAGTTACAGAGAAAAACATTTTATGGACTCTAAAAATAACCTCTGAAAAATAAACGGTGTTGGACTGAGGAAACACGCTGATTCAGTTATCGTCTCAAAGCACATTTTTAATCAACAGGCCGGCTGCTGGGTCTTAACACACTCACCTTGGCTGCCTGCGGCTGCTCTGAGTCATCACAACACACACTGAGAAAGAAGCTCGATGCATTCCCACAGACAGACACATGCACACACTATCATATATATAAACTCATGTGTACCTACACAGCGTTACTCCCTTTATCTTTCTCCATCTCTCACACAATAAGAGGCTTTCAGGTCCAAATGTGTTTTCAAGCAGGCTCATTACAGAAGCTAAACTGTGTCAACCTGAATGTGAGTGCTTCCATGTTTCTTCTTCCAAATGTGTCTTCACCACAGCGAGGCCAGACTGAGCCAGATCTACCAGACGTGTTATCTTACGCAGCCATACCTCTGGCGCAGGCCATGAAGGGCTGGAGACATTTTCATGACAAAAACCTGGGAGTCCTGAGCTGAACCAAAGGCAGCACAGACTCTGTGTGGCTCTGAGACTGAATCAAAGTCCTCGGATACAGCACCTATAGTGCCATATTTCTGTATTTGTTCCATCCAGCTTTCATGAGAACACCCAAAGGCAACTTTCACACATTTAGAGACAAAAGGTTGAGATCAAAAGTTAATTAATAACATGTATGGAAGCTTATTGATGCCACTCCAGGAAAAGAAAGCTTTCTTCTGTTGTTTTCTTGTTCTGGTGGAAATGTTACCAGACTTTTATCCCTGGAGCCGTCTGTCACGACATGATCAAAACCTTAAATAAAATATGTACATCTATACACCTACATCTATGATCCTGTCGGTCAGCACTGTCATGTGCAACTCAAACAGAGAGGAGAAGGAAGGGAGATGTCTCACTCACAGTGATTACCATCACTACGAGTGTGGCTCAGTGGCAGAGTCCGTCGTCTCTCAGAATCGTAAGGTTGGTTCAATCCCTGACTGCTACAGTCACTTTAGATACTCATTGGAGAATGACACTTATGCATCTGCCATCAGTGTGTGCATGTGTGTGTGAAAGGGTGAATGTGACATGTAGTGTAAAAGCACTTTGAGTGGCCGGAAGATCAGAAAAGCGCTATATAAGTAAAGTCCACTTTCACCGACATGTCCTTGAGTGTCCTGCTGCATTAAGAACCTCTTCGCCACAGTTAATGAAGTTACAATCGGCCCACTCACCACTGACAAATGAGTCTTGTTGCAACACAAATAGTATCCTGTCGCGCCTGGTAAACTGTCAAGCCAACATTTAGTGACTGTACCAAGCACTAGCTGTGGTATTTAGTGTTTTTACTTATCGGCCTGAAACTCAGACATCTCAAAATCTGAACTGGTAAGAAAGCCCAGAATTCACAAAATCTGAACATCAACATATAAGACAAATAACAAATACATAGGTGACGTTCAACAATGAAAAAATAGATAACATATTCCACTGTTTCTGCATCAATGGAAACAGATTGTTTCTCAAAGCGTGTTTTATCAAGCGTGTTAGTCCAATAACGTGTGTGTCTTTGTGTGTGTGTTGAACTGTATTCTGCGCAGAAGTAGCCCACACTTTAAGCCGCTGCTAGCAGCTTGCTGTTTGGGGCCTCCTGCAGGCGGAGATGACGTCTCCCACTGAGTGTGTGAATTAGAAGAGCCAATGTTGACTGAGCCGTTTGCTGCTTCAGGAGTCAGATCCACTCCTGTCTTTCAGAGAGATCCTGCCACCAGAGCGTTGAGCTGCAGTCATAACAGTGCAGGTCGGGCTTTAATAGAAGTGAGCCTGTGTGTGTCGACACTGTCTGAGAACTGAAACTTTCAGCTCACCTTCTACTTTAGCAGCTTGTGATAAATGATGCTGGGCTGAGTGTCTTTTATCATTTCTCAAAGTGTCAGAGCAGAGAGGCAGCATGGCAGAGGTCAAATGGGGTCATTGAGGAGAGATGGAGGAAGACAGAGACAGAACAAATACACAAAGGACAGATTAACAAGGCAAGAGGCAAAGGACTATTAGAATGAAGGAGGAACTCCTGTTAAGGACAGATATAACAAGAGAACACAGTGCGTCATTTCAGCCGCTACAATAACAAAAGATTTTGTTGGATGACAAGAAGAAATGTGGGACTGTCTTACTGTCTTCATTGTCAAACTGTCACAATTGCCAATGAAAATCTATGCAAGTGGTTCATGCAGAAGTTATATTAACTAATAAAGTTGTTAACTTTGGGAACTGCGTACTGTCTTGCACAATGATTCAGGAGAGCTAAATCCAAGGCTAAGCTAATTTCTGTCGGCATTTTTCTGGCGATATTTTCCGCCGATAAAACAACGCTTTAATTTTGCACGAATGCTCGATGGTTCCCTGAAAAAGCTTGACGTAATGCTACATTAACTTGGTGCGAGTGTGTGCGTGCGCATTGCCTGCATCACGCCTCTTCCGTCCAGCATGAAGAAAGGTGAAAGATATCTGCAGAATGGCAGTTTTTTCAAAGTTTTCCAAATGGACAGAATGTATTTGTTCTGTGCAATAGGTTACAATTGTACATATTTTGTATAATATTGTTTTTATATTCTTATTGTTTATTGTTCTATTATTATTATAAGTTCCCTGACAGTCGGGGTACTGCTGCTCCTAGCTACCTCCTTTTTTTACTTCTGTGTTTGTTGTTCTGCACCTAAACAACAATCAAATTCCTTGTATGTGAAAACCTACTTGGCAATAAGCCTGATTCTGATTCTACTCCAGAGGATGTGAGTAAAAAGAGTGGGAGAAGACAGAGATAGAGAGAGCGGCTGGCTGTCGGAGCCACACAGAGACTGACTCAGAAGAGAGGAATGAGGGAAACGCTGTCCGTGCAGTAAAGCGGCTGACTCACCTCTATTCTTTCAGCTCCGGACGACTGCTGCTAATTCGGCCTATTCAAAGCCGGCTTACGCTAACAAGGCAGACTGGGAGATAACGGGGGAAACCACAGGCATTTTTTAACCCCTGCTTCCCCAGCAATGGTAACCCCTTCACCTCTTCCTCTCTGACAGTACTTGTGCTTCCTTTTTACACATTGATCAGATTTTATTGATTGGTATGTATTGTTGGCACTGCTTTTGAAGATCAGAACCAAATACCTCCACTGCATCTTTCACTGATCTTAAGCCTAAGCTTATCTGAAGAACACTGCATGTACCCACTCCACTTCACGTGGTGCCGAGCCCAGCCAGACCCGCCACTCTCTGGCTGTTACTATGGCCAAAACAAAGGCAGAACACAAACTAAGCAGCCTCAGACAAGAGCGCCTGGCAGAGCGCTGACAGCCAAATCTGGCTTGGCAGCAGAGGCTCGCTCCATCTCTCTCTCTCCTCCTCTCCGCTTCTGTGTCTCTCATCTCACACCGGAGGAGTTCATTCCCAAGCAAATATTGACTTAGAGAAATAAACGAATCGACGTGACTAATCGAGATGAAAGGGAGGGAATTCATTAGCCTCTAAAGAGTCTGGGTCCTGTGAGGGTGTTTTCCCTCGCTTTGATGAAGCTGAGCCGGGGGATGGCCGGTGCCAGCAGAGCCTCTCGTCCTACCAGGATAAAAAGCTGCATTGTTGATCTGCACTTGGCATTCTGGGAAACACGGGGAGAGATCTCGTACCGAGGGAAATGCTGAGAACTTTAAAACTGAAACGTGATCACATATAAGACCAGTTAGTCTTTCTAAGATGATATAAAAGACACTAGAATGACATTTCCACTTCAAGATAACCTTCAAGATAAAGTTCTCTCTGCCACACATATGATTACATTCTTACTTAGGCCCCGAAATACTTAAAATACAAGGCTTGACACATTTGAGAAAGTAATAACGCTGCTTTACTGTTTCAAGGGCTTCTGTTTTGAGCTGCACGAGGTCTGTCTGTTTTTTAAACCCCTTATCCTTCTGCAAAATCTGCCACACTGGCATATTAGCGCCAAAGCCTCTCTAAAACCAAGAGAAAACAAACATACTCCCACGGAGAGTCAACCACAATCCGCAATGTCCAACACAGAGAGACTAAATATTTACATTTTATTAAGAATCTACCACGTTTATACAATATTCTTCTTCCAAATACGAATGACTGCTTGGTTGGCATTGTAAACAACTTGTACTTGAGTGAGATCCAAATATTTCCCTTTCAGTTCAGTGTACAATGCAGAACAGGTGACAAGAACAGGTCAGACTGCATAATTACCGGGTCTGCAGGTGCCAGGAAGACACGACCATATAAGGCAGACAAGCATGGAATGGGTGTGGTGGAAGTTACACTGAATGCTGAACCTGCCGGACAGACTCTGTTTGCTGAGTAAGACCAACAAAGCACCAGCAAGACCAGTTCTAGAAACCAAACACTGAACACACGGAAGACAGACGAGAATAGGTGAAGCAATCTCTGTGAGGGTGTGAGGCAGGTTGGTTATTCTCCTTAACTCATATGTTACACCTGGGAGCCAACAGGTATCTTTAATTTATCTCCATAGTAATTACTGCAAAATCCACACGTGCGATCTCACACCTGCATCCACAGAACTAATTTACGCCTTTTCCAATCTTCAGCAGCTTATCATACATCCTGCAAATCCACCAGCCAACAGGGAAAATACAAAGTAGATGAATGTGGGCTGAAGTTCAGGAAATAACTAAATATTTGGAGCAAAAACAGGGACAGGTTAATTAGACTGTTCACCCTTTACATTTTTAGACTTACACCTGCTAATAACCAAACACCAGACCAACCAAATATCCTGACAGATTATCCTTGTGTTTTTGGAAAGCGTGTTTTGCAAATGGCTAGCTGAGGGCAGAATGTAGAAAAGTTTCTTCTAGTCTTAAGAACAAATTAATTCCAGTCTTAAAAGGATGCTTAAATAGATTAATACACTGCATTAAAGGATAAAACTGTTAATCCATTAGCTATACCGATTATCCCTGAAGGGATGAGGAAGGCTGAAGCAAAACCCATCTGATATTGGGCGAGAGCTGGGGTACACCCTGGCCAGGTTTTATCTGGTGAACATCTCACTTAGGTAGAGGCTGGAGAAGACCTGGCTGGCACTGGAACTTAGAGAGTCAAGTTACCAGCTGGTCAGGAACGCTGGTGCCAAGATCCGGACATGGAGAGCAGGGAATGCAGAAGACTGTGTGGACAACGCCATCTCTAGGCGAAAGCCTCAAGACCTCACAGAAAGAATTCAACTATGGAGAAGTGGTCCGGGCTGGGGAGAGCCACAAACGTTTTGGTCAAAAGCATCCAAGAAAGAACAAAAGAGGTTGGTGGTCACAGAAGTGACAAGAATGGAGGAAGACAAGCTCTTGGTAAAGTCTGTCAGCCAATGTCAGCAAGATAGGAGGGCATTCTCCAAAGGTCAATGGGATGGAGTGACCTGTGGAAGATCCCTCAGGCAAGACTAAGCTTTCTAATCAGAGCCACATATGACATCCTCCCCAGCCCAGCTAATCTGGCTCAATGGTTGGCTCAGAGGAACTGTGGCCTGTGCAGAAGGACTCAAGTAAATCTCCACCATATCCTGTCTGGTTGCAAGGCCGCTTTGGTCTTGGCAAACGGAACACCCCAGAAGCAGCGTGTCCAGTTTTTGCCAGCAGGACAAGTGAGGCAGAAGTGGCCCTCACTGTTCCCAGGAAACGACTAGTCAACGAGAGCAGACCTCGACAAGCACCTGAGGTTTCCCACTGACATCACCGCCACCACACTGAGACATGACATCGTCCTGTGGTCGCCAACCGAGAACCATGTTGTGATAGTTGAGCTGAGAGGTCCATGGGAAAAGGGCCCTGAAGAAGCATGCGGTATGTTGACCTACTGTCTGAATGCCAAGAAGAGGCGAGAGAGCAACAACCTACCCAGTAGAATTCAGCTGCCGTGTCTTCGTGAGCCTCTCAACCCAACGCTTCCCGGGAGACATTGGCTTCAAATCATCAAAGGGAAAGAGTCATACAAAGTCTCTCTGAAGAAGCAGAAGAGAGAAGTTTCTGGCTCTGGCTTCGGAGAAGAGACAAGACCTGGGGGAACCGAGAAGCCACTTAGTAAAATACCTGACCTTCTAAATCCAGCTGCAGGTAGAGGCAAGGAGATGCCCCTGACCGCTGCCCCACCATCCTGAGATGTTCTGGGAATAATGGGGCGAAACACCAGTGAGGGATGGCTCCCAGCCGAAGACACTGCAGCTGGTGTCCAGGCACGGGCGGAGGTGCAACAAGCAGAAATGCTCTGCAGGCAACAACACCAACCTGTTATCAAAGTATTCTTCTTATAGTCAATACACTCAAACTCACATACACACTTACTGAATATACTCATTACATTCAACACACTTTGTAGTCTACACTTAATATTCAGTTTCCAGGGCACAGATTAAGTACAGACGACACTAGCTTGCTATCCTTCAAACTGCAGAAAAACCTGAAACACACAAATCTGGGTTAATTTTTCATGTTCTCGGGGCCATTGAACTGTTAAAAAACATCAATTCAAAGAGCAAGAATTTACTTTCACCTCTTTGAACACCCTCCTAATAAAAAGGCTACAAAATGATGGAATGTGAAGGTCATTAAATTTCACTTGTGCAGAGCTCATTCGGAAAAGGGTTGCTATTTTATGCTCAGAATGTAAGAGCTGACTCTTTCAGCATTTATAATAGAAGTCTAACTTCCATTAGCTTTCCATAGTCCTCAATTCACCCTAATCTTCATTACAGAAACCCCTCCACCAACTCCCCTCCTCTCGCTCTTTCTCTGCTTTCCACTCAGCTTGACTTTCACTTTCTTTCCCTCCCTCTCTCTCTCACTCTATGTATAGACAGAAGTTTATCTTTCCGATGTTCTCGAACTATTTAAAGCAGGACTTCTTTTGAAACATTCATGTATTTAATTAAATGATTCTAAGGAAATGTCGTGAATATTTCATTCACGTAGTAGGAACCATTAAAAGCCTTTCACAGTGAATGTCCACCTGCAGGTTGCTGTAAGTGTCTCTGATGCCCCTGCGAGGTACTGTAGTCACCTGCATGCGTGTGTATGTGTGTATATATATATACTTGTGGTAGGACTGGACAAAGTATGGAGAGAAAACCCATTCCAGACCTAAAAGAGGAACGCTGTTGGTAGGATGGGAGGTAAGGGAAAAAAGAGGGAGCGAGCAAGGGCATCTCTGTCTGCTCTTGTCAAACATGCAAGAGAGGGTTTTAAAAGCTCATCCTGAAAACTCTTCCATCCGCTGTCACACATGAAAACACACACACACACACACACACACATAGAAATAACAGCAGTAGGATGTGAAGGAGCTGCAGAGGGCAGGAAGTTGTCTGAAGGATGTACCTGCTGCCATCTCCTGAGCATGAATCAATCTCTGTGCTAATGTTGCTGCCGCGTATGGATCTCTATGTTTGTGAGTGTGTGCGCGTGCGTGTGTGTGTGTCTCTCTCTATGTGTTTTTGCACCCTGAGAGGACATATTTAATTTTTCATAAGCTCCCGCAGCATGGCATTTCAGTCACAGTGCTCCTCTGTATAGGGGCTGCTCCACAGCTGGGTAGGGGGTCCCTACTTCAGATCCCTCACAAATCCTGGCTGCTCCAGTATTCTACTTCTCTATGGAAGGAAACATCATGCATCATTTCTAAGATTTCTACTGCAAGGCCGAACAGGTCTCTCTAGGTTTTTAGCAGTCGTGCACATATCTCTCAACACCTTCTTATTCGAGTTGTGTTTTCAGCACAGTAGTGGTTTTGATTGTATTATTATGCTTTTATGTGCATGCTCATCCCCTCACTCTCTTCCTGTATATCTCTCTTCCTGTCACTATCCAAAATAAAAGGCAAAATATCCCCCCCAAAAACTATACAATTATCGATTGGCAGTTCTTCCCTGACTTAAAGAACTAGGGCCTGACCGATATGTGATTTTGAAAATCGATACCAATAAAAATTTTAGGGTGGCCAATAGAGTGAGTCAATATTTAACACTTTATTTTACATTATACATTGTGAGCCACTTAAAGTCATCATCCAGAGCATTGTGTTCTGTTCATAAAAATCACACACAAGATGTGCCAACACCAATATATCTGTGAAAGGCCGATATCATCGGCTGACTGATATTTAGTTCAGGCTTTAGGATAAGCATGCCGGTTGCTGGGAAATCATTGCTCTTTGCTTCCAATATACAATCTGGAAAAACTCAAGAACCGTTTTTAATCAACTCTAATAAGTTGCAAAATCATGCTTTATTTTAATCTACAACACCTGCTTGTAGTCAAAGCCTGGCAGTGATACGTTAAAATTATGTCACAGATTTTACACATCAAAGTCTGTTTGTAGGTCGCGGGGAGTACCTCAGCATATTTGAAAAAACCTGTATGGAGTTTTTTGTGGCTCCAGGAGGAGCTGTTTGAGGTGATAAATCGACTTTAGTGATGTCATTTTTAGAAGCTTCAGAGTTATTAAAAGAAGTCTTTGGCTGCTGAGTCAGAAACAACTGAGCTTTCCTCTGTAGACCTCGGCAGCCCACTCCTAGACTCTGCTTGATGCCAGCAGCTCGAGGCTATTTCCCCCTTTAGAGGGTGCCATTTTTTTTTACAAGGAAGAAGATGCAACATGTGTAGGATAATATTTGTCAGATATATAAATGCTAGAGGGAAGAAAATTTGAATTGCAAACTAAGCCTCTGAAAACTCCCGGTGATCTGACAACTTTATATCCTTTACCTTTTTCTCTTTATTTGTTTTGCCCATTACAGGGCATGACCTCTCAGAGCATATGCACATTCAAAGCAGGACCAATGCTGCTTGCATTATTTTCAAGAACTGCTGATGTGATTGACCCCACACTGGACACTGCATCCCCTTGGGACGACAGCAATACACACACATTCTCAAGACATGCGAAGAACAGACAGACAGAGATGCTGTTACAGGGCCACCTATTGGCCAAATGGCACCAAATTTTTCACCAGCACCCAGACATCATATCTACACAACTCTACCAAATGTGGTTGCAGTAGCACAAAGTCATCAAGAGTTAGTATTATTTTTGTAACTAAGGCCCTTAATCTGAGACTTACGGGTCAAAGGTTCCAAGCCAAAAGATTAAAGTGCTTTGTTGGAGCACCACAATACCACAATATGGCCAAATTGCACCAAATTTAACAATGCAGTCCCTTGGGTCCTCAACAATACATCCACCAAGTGAGAAGTCAATCGTATGAATTCTAGTTTAGAAACGTTAAGGACCGACAGTGAGCTTCCTCACGAGTTTAAAGACTAAACTCAAGGTTTAACAGTGGAAGAGATGTCTCAATTTCCACATTTCCACGCAAGCAGGAGGTTATTCCCCAGAATCAACATATAGGCATAGGGTAGACGGCATCAATTCAGAAGTGACACAAAGGAAAACCAAAGAGCTGTCAGAACTAAGCCATATCCTTCACGGGGCAAAGAGAAACGCAAAGTCAACACCTTTGTTTCATCTCAGCACAAACCCCAGCAAAGAATCCAAATTCCATCTCAGCAGAAGTCTAACAAAGTTGCGAGAGAGAGCGGGGGGTGACAGGGGATGAGAAGGCCTACTCAGTCATTCAACTCTCACTAGCTGATAGATCGAGACATTACGTCAGGGAAGAGGCTTAAAAAAGACACTTGAACAGGCAAAGTGAATAATGGATGAAGCCATGGCAAAAGAGTGAAGGCAGGAATACATGTTTGGAAATATTTCAAAAAAAGTTTCCATCCAAAGTTTGTCTCCCCCCGTCTGTGTAAATCCTATTAGAGGGGTAGGAAAGCACGGGGGGATTAGCTGACCCCGTTCACTCTGTCCAGACTGTTCGCACTGATAAAATATATAAACCCTCTGAATCACTACTTTAACTGGTATCATATATCTTCCCTACATATTTAAGCAATGTAATAACTGCTTAAAGGATTAGTGTTGTGAGGGCTATCACTAGTCCAATGCTATCACAGTAACAACAACATGCTTTGATATTTATTTTCCAACACAGAACACTCCAAGAATCCAATCTGTATGAAAAAAGACAAAAAAAACTCAAGGGTGTCTCTTTCGAGAAACCTCGCTCTCCCTCTCTGTCAGTTGGAATTTGTGGAATCTGAGAAATGTCACTTTGAGTTATATTCGAGTTGCTGGCCGAGTCCGGAGAGGTGGCTGTTGCAGGGGTCATGCTGCTTTTATGTAGCCTGTGTGAGGCTGGGAGCAGGAGGGGAGAAAGGAGCTGGGCGGTGAAGGGTACGGGTGGCCAGACGGAGACTGAAGGCCTCACAAAAGAACAACTTCACCTGGACGTGACACCAGGGGGAGGACAGGAAATGTTTGGTAGTCACTCTTCAGAGAATCTGATATATAACTTCAAATATAAAAGGCTATGCCAGGATCAGAAGACATAATAGCAATCTCAAAAATGGCTCAGCTCAAATCCAACAGGTTTCAGGAATGAAGATGAGACACAAAATGAGCTCACAATGTTTAGCCTTTTATACTCTGTCGGAGTATAAACAGCTGAAATATGGTTAAGAGTTCATGGCCAAATGCATACAGTGCACTTTGAGTACTCGTATAGCAAATGGGGCAAGCAAATAAAAAGTTACGTGTTCATTTCATTCATTTTAATACATTTGAATTGAAGTCAAGTGAGGAAACAAGCAGGCAGACATTCGCATAAAATGCAATAATGCTTCGCCTGTTAGCCATTCCCCATTAAAAAGAAGAAGAAACGTATAAATGTCACTATAGCATTTCTTGTAATGGCCATGTTTGCTATAAGACTAAATATTTAAATTCAAGAACTACTCAAATAAGTACGTAAATGTGTATGTTACACAATGTAATTCATGTGTTCAAATCGAAGTATAGGGCAGCGTTGTTCCGTTAGCAACTGAGCATTGTTGACGAGCTAAGGAGTTTGCTAGCAAGCTTGCTAGCTCAGAAAACATATTTTTCTCTCCTCAAAAAATTTTTGTTGAATAAAATTGTTGCAACAATGTTGAACAAAATTCCAGGGACAACAAACGGAACAGTTTAAAGAAAGCTGAGAGAAGCTCAGGAGCTATTGTGACAGGCTTGTGCTAGCCTGGCAGAGCTAGCTAGCCCTAGTCTGTTACAGCAGTTTATCAACCAACTGCTAAACGGTGTGTAATTACTACTTCACAAAGCTTCTAACCCTTATATTATTAATAATTCAATCTGTAGTATCAGTGAAGAAAATTTGTTTTTCTTGCTCTAAGTTCTGAATAAGTTCAAAGCTTTGTTTTAAATTTTGATAAATGCTCGGATTTATGTGTAAAATATTAACAAAATGCTTCTTGACTCTCGAAACAACTATACTCCCTCAGGGGCAAATAAGTTATTTATTAATTCATTAAAACTTCAAATATTTATGGAACATTTGGATTTTTTATGAGTGTGTTACTGTCATTCACCAACAGCTATGAAATACTTCAAGCAATTACTGGTTAACTTAAAGGATTTCTGTTTTGTTCTGTACCATAAAAAGTCTTTATATCTCGAATAGTTACCTCAGAGGTTTTGTTAGAAGAGCTAGGATCAACATTTTAATTTGTAGTATCACACGATGATGTCTGACTGAAACAAAGGGGATGGCTGCGATATCAGAGCATTTATGCCTTGACGACTGACACAGAAACAGGTGAGACCAGATCAAGGACCCATCAGCCTCGCCCTGTCACCCACCCTGTCAGCTGATTCATCTCATTCATCGACATTTGCTCTCCAACCCTCTTGAGACCACGAGCCAAAATGGCACACGGCGCTATCAAACTCACTATTTCAGGCCCTGACGATAAGACGGCTCGCTCGCTTTACAGCATCCACTGACCCGATTTCAAAGTCTATGCAGTTGGCTCGGGGGGCCGAGGGGATTTTTCTCTCTCTCCCTCCACACAGTCAACCCTCCAGAGGCAGAAAGGCCGACCACTATCGACATTCAAAATGGAATAATGCATACATAATGCTTTGGCACGGGTGTTGCATTGGCAAACCTTGTGTCCCACTACTGTCCATAGGGTAAGATGGATGAGTTTTTAAATGCACTCGCTCTAAATCCCACTCATGAAGGGCCTGAGGCTAAATGTAGTGTGTGCAGGTTCTCATTCAGAGAAGATATTTATGCCTCTCTGATAATACGAAGCTTGAGTTTGCGGTTAGTAGTTCACCCAATCGTATTCATACTTTTAGAACTTCTTGCGCCTAAGAGGAGAATATAATACAAATGTGCAGTGTGTGAATCGAAACTTTAATATTATGTATACAGCTGTGGCTCCGAGGCAGTGGCAGTGTGTTTTGCACTGCAACACTTAGGCTAGAAAAAGCCTCTCTCACCTGTAGTTTTTTCCCTGCTAGGAAAAAGAAACTGGCATTCTGGCTACATGTTAGTCACTGGATACGACATTAAGCTAATCTTTCATCACTTTTAAAACAGAACTACAATCTTTCTCGTCTTCTAATCACTATTGTCAAACTGTTTGTCTATCTCTCACAGTAAAAAGGATTTTTTTCCTGCACAAATCTGTGACTTCTGAGGTCTTCAGTCAGCCGGTGAGGAATGCTGCTGATGTGGTTCCAGTGAGGCGAGAAAGAAGCTGAGCAAGTTTAGCGAGGTCCCCGCGGAAGACGGATTAACATTACTGAGCTGCCTTCATGTGTGCTCACAGACTTGTGTTATGTAATGTTACTTAAGCGAAGCTGTGGGACTGATCGCACCGCTCCTACAGCAGGTGAGCTGTACAAACAAGGTTTGTTACACCGCTGCACGCTTTGACACAATGATACACAAATCTGCTGCTGTAGAAATATATTCACTCATGTTCAGCACAATACATTAGCTTGTACTATGATTTAGCAGTTCATTCAGGCAACATGTACAGTCTAATACAGTCCAAGGCAAACGGTTTTGCAATAAATCCCAGCTTTGAGTTTGTGTTAATACTTAGACAGAAATGGTTAACAAATGGCTACAAATGGCTTCAAAGACTAGCTAACAGGAATACAAATGAGGCTCTAGCATAAGTTCACGCAGGAAGACAATAATTCTTTCTTGGTCACTGGCTATTTCTCACCCTTCCCTCTCTCGCATACTCACTCACATTTCCCGCAGTCACTTGTTTGGGGCTGATCAGCTGATCTCTCCTATCCAACCACAAGGCCCACATCGATTCATTAGCCTACCATCTTTCTGCTCTCCTTTTAAATACGATTTTTCTCTGCCCCCAGCGCTCTCACGCTGTGATTCGTGCGTCCCTCTGCCTCCCCATCACCGCCTTCGTCTTCGCAGAATCATCAGTCATCAATTCATCGCCATCTGACTTTTTCAGTCGCCACCACCACCAGTGTCAGGACTCCAGGGGTGGTTTATCCTGCTGCCGCTCAGATAATTCTTCGATCGAGATGTCCCCTTGAGTCCAAACGCCAAAGACCTTCTGTCATGTCACAATATCATGTCAATTGTTGTAATAAATAATCTTTCTTCATTTACTTGTCTCTCCTGATTGAAATATATCAATAAATCCATCCATCCACTCACACCCCTATCATACAGCCTATAAATGGTAAATGGACTAAACTTATATAGCGCTTTTCTAGTCTTGTGACCACTCAAAGTGCTCTCACATTCACCCACTCAGACACACATTCATACACTGGTGGCTGAGGTTGCGACGTGTCAATCAGTCATCACATTCACACACCAATGGCTATGCCCAAGGACACTTCGACATGTAGACTGAAGGAGCTGGGGATCGAACCACCAAGCTTCCGATTGAACAGCCGCCACTGTAATGTCCTGTTCGCCTAGCAAGTGTGTCAGACTGAGCCATGAGCCACAGCACCCACACAGGCACCCTTTCCGAAATACAAAAACATCTTCATTCAGCACAAAACAACATATGTGAGAGGAGCATGTCTTTTTGTTTTCCTCAAATCTAAAGCCAGAATGAAACACTGAAACACAACCCCGACCGTGTACCTGTTTTAGGGATCTCGTTACACTCGTTCCATGAGAATTTCAGCACATCTCCAGAGAATAAATCAAGACGGGAATAACAATGAAGCTAAAAATATGTCACAACATCAAGAGGCTGTTCAAAAACTGTGACAGGCAGAGTCGAGTAAAGCACAGTTTGTACAGATACATCATTTAGTAACTACATCATGAAGAGCTGTGAAAGCTGCTGCCGTTAACTTAACCGAACAGGATACACTGAACAATCCCAGAAGTGATGTGTTTCGAGAGTTTTCTCTCATAAGAAAAGGAGTCAAGGAAAAATTACACAACATAAAACACAGACTGCAAATGAACAGGATCCTGAACAGAGCAGAGATGTTCAACGTATCTGAATCAATCTGAAGTCTCTGTGTGGGTCAGAAGAAGACTGAGGCTGAACTTCAGGCCAAGGCGCTATTCACTAAACGTCTGTGAAACTGACAGGGACAATGTTGACGCTGTGAAGTTTCTGTCAGCTCAGCATGACCTGTATCATCCTACATGCCTGTTTCCCATGCTCAGGTGTCACACGGAGAAATGAAAGTCACTTTACATTCCTTTACCCTTAACTCAGTCGCAACTTTATCTTCGTTTCCTTCTGTCAATCTGCCCAACCACAGAAATCTGGTTCATACAGGTTCTGTGGAAGGATCTGTAACCTCTTTCGTTTTAATTTTTTGTTTTATGAGTGAATCAGGATTTTTATTTTATAGTCAGGGGTCATGGACTTCATTTTTAAGGCTTTCCTGACTTGAAACTTCCTAAGGTCCCGATCAGACAGAGTGCATTTTGTAGGCTGTAAAATGCAAGGCGCATCGCACTGCCTTTTCTGTTGAAGCATACAGTAAAAAAAAAAAAGAGCAGCTGTCATTAACCTAACCGTTATTTTGTAATGAGAGGCTGGGAAACAGGGGAACAGAGATCCGTGTGGGTACATGACACCCTCAGAATAAGGACAGATCACAGCGAGGACCACCAGCTGGAACAAGAGCCTCGTCCTGGATGATGACCGTTCGGGTGTTTATTTAAGGATGAGTCGGGGTCAATTTGACAATCTCTTGTCAATCGTCGGGCCCAGCATCACAAAAATGACCACTAGCTACAGGGAGTCCAGACACAAGGCCCGCCTCTCCATTCATCCGGTTGGACAATGAGAAAAAACGTCAATGCTGCGGGCGCTTTTATGCTTTGAGTTGAAGCTTTTTCAACTCAAGGCGCTCAGAATGTTTACCCTTAAAAACTGAAGTCGCACAGAGCGGAAAAACGCGAGCCGCTCAGCAACGCAAAAGCAGCGCAAAAAGCTTCCCTCTCATTGAAAACAACTACAAACATGCGTTCTGTCTGATTGGGACCTAAATACTGCAACTTTTATCTATTAAGTAATACCTGATTCTCAAGGTTTATTTTAATGGGTCAAAACTAATCAGGTGGGCACCGGTTTGGCTCAGTGGTTGAATCGGCGGCTCATGTTCGACTCCCACCCTCGGCCCTTTGCTGCGTGTCATCCCCCATTCTCTCTCCCCCTGTTTCCTCCAATCCTAATAAAGGCATAAAAAAAGCCACACAAAAAATAATCTTTAAAACTAATCAGGTAGCTCTCTTTCAGCATCCAAGTTGGACTTGGTTCAGACTGTAGAGGCTTTGCAAGAATAAAGAAAGAAAGAGATAAAGAGACAGAGCTACAAAGAGAGACAGAGAAACAACTAGAGAGAGCACATGAGAGAGAGCCCACCGCATGCATTTTCTAAACCCATAGAGGAGCATGAGATCTCAACACTTCCAAGTTTTTACATTACAGCGGCAGTATAAGCCTGAGCGCGCTGTGCTACATGAATGAAATCAATTTACAAGAAGCAGGACGAGCTTTTCATTTTAGAAAAATCAGACATGTTCCCTCCCGGTGTGAAAATGCCAGGGATTTTCTTCTTCTCCTCTGCAGCGGAGGAAAGCTGGCTTTATGATACCGTGATTCACTGGCAGCCTAATGAGAGCCCTAAGCTGTTTATGTGGCATAAAGGCTGCTTCTATTAGCGCTGCTGTCAGAGAAGCAGAGCCGGGCATTGGGTGGCAGCGCAGCAACAGTTCAGCTCATAACAGTTTTTATTTCCTAACAGGACTGGAGGTCGTCAGCTGGCGGCGCGGCGAGGCCCAGACAGGAGGCAGAACCAGCGGCGAGGCTGCCAAAGTCCAGACCGAGCGGAGGAAACAGGAGGATACTTAGCAAATGTAATTAAACACGAGGGGTTTGTCACAGAGGGTGTTTGTCATGGGAGGTCTGCTTATCCAGGATTTAATGCTATAATTAGTTTACAAACACGTACACTCGTGGAGTTACACATTCAATTATGATATCATTCTGAATATGATTTAACAGAGTCATTCACAGGTCCAAGAAAACTGCTTCCTCACTACAGTTAAACAGTAATGATCGATGGAGTTTAATGTCACTTGGCATATGATGAAAATTGCTAAATCAATTAAAAAAAAGGTTAAATTAACTGATGGTGGGGCAGTGGTTAGCAGGCATTCACAGTAGAGGTCTTCGCGGGCCCGGACGGGTTCGGGTCCGCGTATTACGTGGTCAAAAGGGTCCGGGTCGGAACTTGTTCTGTAATCCTCAGTTCCGGGTCTGTCCAACATTACGTGTAATACCCAACTGGATCTGGGAAGACCCATGCTTAGAAAGTGTTCATGATTAAACGTTCTGTGTGTGTATTTTAACTTGCAACAATGTGTCATTCGCATGAGAACGTGCGGGAATTAAAGGGGAAAAACACTGAAGAAAGAGCAACAACGATTTAAGTGACGTGTCACGTGACTGCAGGTTTAGAGAAAAGCTGAAGCCAAAGCCGGTAATGATGGATCCCTTGATGTGGACAAAAAAGCTAAACAAAAATGAATTTAAAGAGGTAAAACCTTGTTTATGCGAATTGTGGAAAAGACGAGAAGAAAGTAAGCGCAGTTATGTGTAACACGTGTGTGTGGCTTTTAAATGAGCCGCACGTTTGTCATCCGTCTGTGTGACAGCGGACTTTTAATCTGAAATAGTAGTGGATTAGCATCTCTGTTTTCTTCAACACGACATGGATACCAGGAAACCTGGATGTGTTTTATGAACTTTCTTGGCAGAGGATGGATTATATGCACCGCCAGGCTCAGGGGACAAGGCTGCGTCACACAGGTAGGACTAAAAGGTTTGTTTTGACAGCTGACTGACGGTAACTTGTTAATATTAATCAGCTGTGAAGTTGGTGCTGATCGGGTCTCTTTCATCTGCCCGGGGTCGGGTCCGACATAACTCCATTCTTCACGGGTCCGGGTCCCAACTTTCAAATAATAGACGGGTCCGGTTCGGTTCCGGATCGCACAATAACAGGTCTGTTAGGGTTCGGGCACGACATTTTTGACCCGTGAAGACCTCTAGTTCACAGCTAGAAGGTTCCTGTTTTGAATCCCAGTTTGGACGTAGGGGGCCTTTATGTGTAGAGTTGGCATGTTCTCCCCGCCTCTCGCCCAATGACAGCTCGGACAGGCTCCAGCAGGTTTAGATAATGGATGGATGGGTGGATGTAATATGATCTAATTGTTTCCACAGTTGAGAACTAAAAGTCACTTTTTTGGGATATCCTTCCAAGAACTGGATGAATAATTTTGGCAAGAAAAAAATCTATTCATATAAATATAAATGTCGAGTTACACAATGCATCACCCAACCTAAGTTTCCAGCTGTATGGAGTCAGAGAGTACATGAAGAAAAAAAGAAAAAGAAACAAGGTCTCCTGAAATTGTGATAATGAACCATCAGACAGCAGAGAAACAGATATTAAGATGCCATTGTGTTTGTGCCGGCGATTAAAGCGTCATCAGTCATTGTGATTGACTTATGGTCGGAGAGAATAAACAGCAAACAGAAGGAACACAGTGCAAATATATGAAAGAAGAAGGTTGCATATTGCCAAAGTGATATAAACTGCAATTTCCTGCAATCGATGTTGGTGTATAAATGTGTATTTGTTTGCAGAGAAACCTGCACTTCAGTCCAATCCAATGCATTGAAAAAATAAAGGAAGACAAATCGTCTGATGTTTTAATGTTTGGCAAGCATCAGGGTTAGTCATGATGAATAGTCATCAAGTCAGTCCTGATGCGTCTGCCCTTCATTCACTTTCACCACATCACGTTCAGCCCTGGCTCCTCTCCAAGAACCAGGCTGCAAGGTGAACGTCAGAGACAAAGACACAGAGAGAGAGAGAGAGAACGGCTGCCTGCTTTCTCAAAGAGTCACTGCAGACAAAGGTTCATTTCAGGACAAGGCTCCGTGAGATTCAACTTATCTACAGGCGAGAGGAACCAGAACAACACTCTGCGCTGCAACGCTAACTCCTCACAGAACCAGCTCTATTCTGGGATCTCTGCTGTAACTAGGACTGAAAAGAGAGACTCCTCTTTTGTGAACATGTGTGAAGTGATTTCTGAGTGAGATCTGTTCATTATCATTATGATTTGGTCCCTTAGTCTTTGCGCACGGAGAAGCAGTGAAGTAAAAGACACTGGAGCATTGTGTGCTTGTGTGTGGGTGTGAGACAGCAGCAACAAATACCGGCTTGCTGCTGCAGAGCCTGCGGCTGCCGCTCCATGACGTGGACTCACCTTGGCGTTGGCTTTGGTCTTGTTGTTGCTGCTGCTGCTGCTGCTGGGGTTCCTGTTGTTGTTCAGGCTGGAGTTAGCATCTTCATGAACTCTGTCCAAAAGCCAGAGGAGGAACTCGAGGGCGTCGTGCTGAGAGTTTCCCCGAAACTGAGAGCCGTACTTGGCCACTATGCTCTAAAGGAGAGGAGAGACATCATGATGAATCTGTCACTTTAGGTGATTTCAGAAGTCATTAAATACCGACACGTTCCTGACAAAATGAGGCCGCGATCACACGGAACACAGGAGCTCATCATTTGGAAGTTAGAGTTGGTTTCAGCTCGGGGGTTCATTAAAGAGATGCAGGGACATCTCTCTCTCTCTCTCTCGCTCGCTCTCCTACCATCATTTAATGCTGAGTCATCTCAGAACATCTGTCACACATTATTAGGCTGTGATTAGATCGGATCATAAAGTCATTTAAGAAAAACATTTTTTTATATCTAAAAAGTTACACTGTAAAAAAAAAAAGTGAATTTTAAGTTGAATTTGAGAAGTTGAGATGAATTTGATTCAAAACAAATAAAATCCCACTTTCCTAAATTAACTTGACATTAACTAAGTTGAACTTAGATCCAGAAGTTGACTTAACTTTTAACTACAATTCAGTTGCCATAGTTTTCTCTTCCAGCAGTCTTTTAATTTCATACATATCCAGACCGGGGATGCGAACCAGGAACTAACCACTTTACCATCATGCAGCCACTTCTTGCTGTGTCAACTAATTATATATTTATATACAACGGTTAGTTCTGACCAAGTATCTGATTGGACAAAAGGCATTCCATGGGTGTGTCCGAAACCACATACTATCATACTAATCATACTAACCGTGATGTAAAATTGAGTATGTCATGCGTTCCCATCTCATAGTATGCAATTTTGTGTATGCGAGAAATGCCTGGATGTATACTAGATTGGCCCGGACGGGAGCTCACTGGTTGTACTCAGCCGCCCCAAAATGCATTGCGGCTATTCAGCTTCTACTATGACGGAGATGGACCGGAGATCAGACCGGGCATACGGAAACGATTAAGTCACGTGATGCGGAGAAGACGGCTCTGAGTATGATGTGAACGGCATCCTAATAGTCAGGTTAGTAGGAAGTATGCAGTACATACTGTTTGAGTATGTAGTAGGCAGTACGTTAGTATGTGGTTTCGGACACAGCCCATGAGTGGTGATATGGAGAACATCACCGAGACTTCTCACTCTGTGTATCACTCCGCCTCAGCCAGGTGTTCTAAACACTGTTAACTAACATCACAGCAGAGCGTGTATGTCTACATTAATCAGACTCTTCTTTCACTGGTTGATGATAAATTAAAACAAACAGATACATGTGCATGCTGATCTGTGGTGACCTGTAGACACAGAGTGCAGGAGAATGTTTGCGTTGCTTGGCAACAACAGTCCAGTTTCAGTTAAGTTGGTGGAGCGAAATAATTAATATGTTGTTGATTATTATTGTCTGCTAATATTTGCAGCTTGTAGAACTGTTGTATAAAAGCTTAAATATAGAGGAACTGTTACCTGCATATCCTTTTGACTCACATGAGATGAGGTAAACACAAAATGTTGCGTTCTTCTGGTAAAACTGACAATGAATTATAAGTTATTATGAAGTCACCATGATGAATTGTTTCTACAGTGTATCATTGAGGGTATCGGAAAATGTATTCAATGAAAACACTTGTACAGCGCACACTACAGAAGTCAGTTGTTAAAACGTAAACACACTGTTAGGCCCAGACTCGATGTTTATATTAAGTTCAGTTTAAATTGCAACATTGAGGTTATAAAATTCCCCTTTAGAAGGACATTTTGCAACTTATTTTGCACAATGAAAACAAATTAATAAAGCAATAATTCATGGAGATTGCTGTTGTAATTACACACGCCTGCAATTGTGTTCAAACCAAACAATAATAAAAAACATGCATTATCTAAGAACTGCTCTTTAGATTTATTACATATTTTGTGTTGAATGTGTATGAATATAATTTCAGCCTTGGAAACACAAGAGTTGTAGTTTCAAGTAGTAACAAGTCGTTTCACTGATATTACACTTCTAAGGAACTGACACACTGTCGCTCTCTCTAAGTAAAATAACTTAATACTATTATTTCTACTAATGCACTCAGGTTGCTGTTTTTGCTGCATCAGTAAACACCCGACACATCACTATAAGTGCTGCTCACTGCACACCAAAGCATGAGTCATACACAGGAGATCCAGAACCTGACAGGTGTTACTCGAAGAGAAAAAACCTCCAGATTGTCTAATTCAATTATGAGGAGGGAGATGTGAGTGAATGAGTCAGTCCGAGAAAATGACACACACAAACTAATGAGAGCATTAACACTACAATATCTAGTGTGGCTACTCTCTCTGTCTGAGTGTGTGTGACTGACAGGATCCAGGCTCTGCTCCACACCTCATTAAAAATCACCACATCATACCTGCAGAGTCCCAGGATCTAAATATAAACACAGGAGGGACACACACACACACTGTACCCGACGGAGACGGCCCGCTAATGAGCTTCATCGCTACGAGGAAGCACTGACAGGGGATGGAGGGATGAGGGACAGATGGAGAGAGGGAGGAGTGGAGTGAAAGAGGAGGGGAGGGACGCTGGCGGAGTTTGAACAGACCTGCGAGGGTTTTGTTTACGTCTTCCTATCAAAAAAAAGGAGGGAGCAGTTGTGGCTGTCCCAGAGATGAAAAGAGAGAGGTGTAATAAAAGACGGCAAAGAAGAAGAAGACAGTAGAAACTTTATGACATAAAGAGGTTATGACTATTAAGATGAGGGGAGGACAACTCCACCGGCCTCATCGCTCCTGTTTTCTCCCTCCGTGTGACTGTGTGTGCGTGTTTGTGTGTGTCAAAGCTTCTCATCTCTTTGATATCTGTTTACAGTCTTGTCTCTCGGAGCGTCCCTGGTGAAAACAGTCACACAGCCTCACACAAGCTCTTAAAAGGGACAAATTTCTATTCCCAGGCTTCAAGCCCTTTTTTAATTGAATCCTTGTACAGGAGGAAATGAAAGGAGGAAACAAAGTAATGAGTCGGGGAGGATTTACTGGAGAAACAAAAGACAGGAATTGCAGGTTAGTTAAAATGTCAAGCTGCTGTGCAAACAAGAGGCAGTGTTCAGAGCTGACCTGAGCGCAGCTGAAGTGTTTGTTGAGAAAACACTTCAGAGCGAGTCAAGGAGAGGATCAAGGTGGGCGTCAGGGTCGACTAGAGCGAAGGCTAAGACTTTTTGTTTAGAAGTATTGATCAGTCTGGACCGCGGAGCTGATTCTCAGCCCGCACATGACCCGATGTGCTGCGTACAAAAGCATTTCTCTTAAAGCTCCTGTTACTGAAATTAATTCTGATGTCTCTATATGACCTACAAAAGCAAACCAGACCATCAGCGACACGATTGATTATTTATGTATAGTTATCTTTAATGCCTTAAGCTGCTGGCGGGGGGTAGGTGACGACCCCGGCGAAGCGGTTAACCACACGCTGCCTTTGTTTACATTTTCCAGGGCAAATATTTAAGTGAGTGATACATATGACTGTTAAAGAAAGCAGGATGAGATTCATTGTTAAAAACCACCACTTAAGCATGAACAGGAAAAAATCAGCAAAGAGGTAAGACGTACAGCTTTGTCCACAGGGGGCCAAATGTTCCTCACAGGATCTTTAATTCTCTTAAGAGGGTATTTTCAGCCACTGCTTTTAGACATCAGTTTTTTATTACATCAGAGCATGTGGAAAACAGCTGTGTGGTCTCAATTTAACATCATTTAGTGCAATTTACGTGTTTTCTCTTTGGAAAAACGTTTAGTTTCTCTGCTACTATATTTAAAATCCTTAATTATATGTTATATGCTACAAATTGTTGTTGATACCTGACTCCATCCTGTTGATATCAAAGGTAAAGCTCCACTCCACAAAATGTCCAAATTACATAACAAACACATGGTTATACATCCTTTTAGGGGGTTTTAATTGGACACGATTTCAGGTCATGTTATATAACTTCATTTTGAAAATTACTTCAAAATTGCGACCTATTTTCTCAGGCCAAAAGAAAAGTTTAGTCCCAAGCATACGTCTGACTGTTTCAGCAGAGAGAATAAAACAAAAGGCCTGACTGCTACAGGCGAACAAATAAGAAGAAAGCATCAAAGAAAGATAACAGAAACACAAAAGACAAACCGTGAACCTGTGCGGTCTCCGCAGCAGGGGTCGCGACCTCTCAGCGGTCCGCAGAGGGAGGCCTGCACTCCCCTGCTTCCACGCCCTGATGTCTGTTTGCTCCCTTTGCTTCACCTCACACCATTACCCTTCATGCCGTCCCCACATCCATCTTCTTCCTCTGTAAACACTGACGGATCAGAGTGCCGGCATGGCGGGAATTTACTATAAACACATCGAGCAAAATAACCCTCCTCTGTATGGCTAAAAAAAAAACATTTATGAGCGCACACCTCATCGCTGTCCGGCCGGAAAAGAGGCCTCCTCTGTGACGTGCAGAGAATGATGCTGACAAATTATGACAGGGTGTGTGTAACCCTAACAAAAACTGCACACACTTCCTTTTCCCCACAAAGGTGTGTCTGCATTGAGGCCGGATAGGATCTGTCATTACGGGCTGCTCCATTTGCGGTTCCATTTTTTAGCCGCCTGGTGTTGTCGGCTCCGCTCCGGACGCGGGGCTGCCATCACTTACAGCCTCCACTTACTCCTCTCTCTTTCTCCTCACGCTGTGTTTCATCAGCTGACTCACACACACACACAACCTTTCTTTTTTCCTTTCTTTCTATTAACTCTCTAAGAATCTCTTGTGGAGTGTTGCACCTGGCTGTCCCATCTCGCCTCCTCCTCCCTTCTTCCATCCTCCCAAATCCAAACCAATTCAGCCTTCCCGTGTCATCCGAGGCCACACCAGGTTTCACCCTACGATTTTTTTTAATCGCAAATCTAAAGCCTAAATCTTGGAATGAGACCTGAATTTCCTACGCAACACTGAGAAGCTTGGAAAATCATTCGATAAAGGCGCCAGCGAGTCAAGACTGAACAAAGCCGAGGACGTCCCCGGTGTGGGATTTAAAGGCGATCAGTAAGAAATAAGAAGGGATGAGATGCGATGGGAATAATCGCCTCTGAATGGTTTACAGCCCGGGAAAGGGTCCCTGGGCTCTGCTGAAACTGAGAAATGGATACTTGCAGCTGAGGGTGTAAGTACGCACTGTTGAGTCCAGCTTATATGTCCTTTCCGTGTGCTTCCCATCAGTGAGATAAAGTAGGAAAAAGTCATGCCAGACTCTCCAGGATTCCGCAACCGCAGCATCCCAACCCAGGATAGTTAGGATTGATTTATTCCCACGGCTTCCTACAACCTTGGCGTCAAATGTTGCTACATAAATCACAGGAGGTGTAATAAACCTGATGGAAATGGTGGCATATTGTAGTGCTCACACAGACACAATCCTCTTTGTGTGTTTCTTTATTGCCTTTTGTCACAGCGGTGTAGGTATAATGGAGTGCCGCTCACTGAGTCGTGGGAACGCATGCTGCTTCCAAACAGCATATGGTGGCTCTGTTATGCTGCTTGTAAGCAGTCAGGCTTTTGTGTTTATGAGTGTGAGGTGGAGTGTTTGAAGCATTAAGACTTCCTCAGCCGAGACATAGACCCTGCTATTGTAAATCTATGGCAATATATATATATTTTTCATCTTATTTGTGTACATTATAATTCAATATCTACACCGATCGGCCATAACATTATGCCCTGACTACTATTGTAGTGCCAAAACAGCCCTGACCCATCGAGGCATGGACACCACTCCTCTGAAGGTGTGTCCAGGTATCTGGCACCAAGACATTAGCAGCAGATCCTTTAAGTCCTGTAAGGTGCGAGGTGGGGCCTCCATGGATCAGACTTGTTTGTCCAGCACATCCCACAGATGCTCCATTGGATTGAGATCTGGGGAATTTAGAGGCCAAGTCAACACCTTGAACTCGTTGTCGTTTTCCTCAAAGAAAGAGACCACTGCCATTAGGAAATACTGTTTACATGAAGGGGTGTACTTGGCCTACAACAATGTTTAGGTAGGTGTTACATGTCAAAGTAACATCCACGAGAATGGCAGGACCGGAGGTTTCCCACTGCCCAAAGCTTCACACTGCGTCCACCGGCTTGCCTTCCTCCCATAGTGCATCCTGGTGCCATGTCTTCCCCAGGTTAGCGATGCACACACATCACATCCACATGATGTGAAAGAAAACGTGACTCATCAGACGAGGCCACCTTCTTCCATTGCTTTGTGGCTCAGTTCTAATGCTCATTGTAGGCGCTTTCAGCAGTGGACAGGGGTCAGCATGGGCACCCTGACCAGTCTGCAGCTCCACAGCCCCATACACAACAAACTGTGATGCTCTGTGTGTTCTGACACCTTTCTATCAGAACCAGCTTTAACTTTTTCAGCAGTTTGAGCTACAGTAGCTCTTCTGCTCTATCGGACCACACAGGCCAGCCTTCACTTCCCACGTGCATCAATGAGCCTTGGCTGCCCATGACCTCGTCGCCGGTCCACCAGTTTTCCTTCCTTGGAGCACTTTTGGTAGTTACTGACCACTGGAGGTCGGGAACACTCCACAAGAGCTGCAGTTTTGGAAATGCTCTGACCCCGTCGTCTAGCCATCATAATTTCACCCTTGTCAAAGTCGCTCACATCCTCAGACTTACCCATTTTCTTGCTTCCAACACATCAACTTCAATGACAAAATGTTCACTTTCTACAACTTGCACTGACAGGGGCCATTGTAACAAGATAATCAAAGTTATTCACTCCACCTGTCGGCAGTCATAATGTTATTTTCTAATCCTTTTATTAAGACTGATCTTTTTATCGTTTTCTTTCTGTTTGTTTATGTCTGTTATTATTATATTAAGTCTAGTTAATATCAGTATATATTTTGAATCTTTTTTCATATTTTAGCTCTGATGTGTAATTCTTGTGTTCATCATTGTGTTCATCTTTTTTTATGCACAACCTGCTCCAAAACAATTGCCCCTTGTGAATGTTAATAAAGTTGTTTGAATTAAATTCAGTCATATTTTTGTACCCATGTGACATACAGGGAAGGGGGGAGGGGCTTCAAGACTGGAGAGGGGAAAAAATATATGTGTAAGTAGATGCTAATGATTTGCTGTCATATTTATTCAAAGCCCTCTTTTTGAAAGAAAAAAAAAGATCACAAAAAAACAAGATGTTCAGTTGTGTGTGTTCTCCGCACTGTTTGTCCCTTTTCCCCTTCTGTTGTGTCTTCCCAGCCAGGTGATTGATCAACAAGGTGCACCTGGTCTTAGATGCTTAATAACACCAGTCATGATATCAGAAGACAGGCTGCTTTTTTTTTGTGCCTCTCAGGCAGAAAGTTTGCATTGTTGAGTTTGTTAGTTTTGACCTTAGTTGACCTTTGTTTAATGATTTAGGTCTTTGTGTGTCAGTGGAGAATAAATCCCTCTTGGTTTTGACTTTATTAAAGTGTTTCATGCTGTTAATTCTGGGTCAGATTATTAGGGTGGGGTGTAACACAGGAATAAAAACGTCATATTGTTTAAACTGCTTAAATCTGCAAAAACAAAAACTCCGCCATCTGCTTCGCTGACAAACTGCCGCCATCAACCTGAGATGAGAGGCCGCCTCAGCGTGCAAATTCAGCACAGTGTCCAGGTGGTGCTTCTCCCCACTGCAACGTGTGCGTCTCTGTGTTTCTACAAACATTATATACATCTTCAGCTCTGAGAGTGAGAATGAAAGCGGTCCGTGATGGAGAGCAGAGACAACTAAAGACAAACAAAGCATCAGTCTGGCTGCCCTGCCTCGCGGTCACACACTGCCCGCTCTCCCAGAACAAACAAGAAGTACTTAAAAACACCAGGCTTCATCTTCTCCGGCTGAGCTCCACCGGCCTCGCGGAGCTGCATCCTGTCAAGCGTAAAAAAAGGATGAATCCAGGCCCGGGCTCCTCCTCGCTATAACTTCTAAAAGTAGTGCTGTTAAAGCCTTTAGGTCAGGAGTCAACAGAAAGGAAGAAATCACTCTGTCATCGTGTTAAACGGATTAAGACAACTTTTTACTTCAACTAATAAATGGACACTTCATCCCTGCAGAATCCATCAGCATCAGATGTGTAGTGAAGCGGTGATGACAGAGTTGGAAATGTTGACCTTTAAACACAGAACTCCATTAGGCTGGCTGTCATCTATACGTGCAGCTGCAATACATTTCATATCAGTCGTATTCATAATGTTTACTAATGAGATAACTAACAGGGATCTTTGCTTTGCTGGAAGTAAAACATTCAGATTAAACCTAATGAGCGTGTCATTTGTCGGAGCACGTTGATCACAGTGTTTTAATCCTTACAGCAGGCAAAGAGGATGATAACCTTTTTTCTTGTCATTTTTTCTGTCCAGATGACACAAGTAAAGACGTCTGAACATAAAAAGACTCAATTTTCTTCACAAAACAGTCCAAGCATCACGTGTTAAACCAGTCTACTGATTTATACGATTAACCTTTTAAATACAGCCCGACCAATATTAACAGTGGGCCAATATTATCCACGAACGATGGCCTGAAATGGGCTTATCACGTATGAATAAGGGGGCCGTTATATGTTTTGCAATATAAAAACTTTTTTAAAGTAGGCCTACTTGTATTGCAAATAAAAGATGATGGTGTACAGTTTGCCAGGCAGAGCAGGTTCAGACTAAATAGTTTACAATATTCTCAGCACTGTCTGTAGCAGAGCGTCACAGCCGAGCAGACACATGGTTTACACTAGCATTGGTCAAAAAGGTGTAATCATGTTGAATATTCCCTGAAAAAGTAAATTGTTTTAGAAATCAGTCATATGAGTACCTCCGCGTGGTATAATTATGGGATATGTCTACTTTTTTACCGATATACTAGGGGTGGGAATCGCAGTACGCGATACGATACGATACGATACACAATACGATACGTGATACGATGCGCGATACGATGCGCAATACGATGAGCGATACGATACGCAAAATGCGATATGATACGCAATATACGATATGCGATATATGAAACACGATATACGATACGCGATATACGATAAGTGGCCCACAATAACAATAATATCACAATACTTAGATTCTGCTATAGTTGATATATTGCAAGTTTCTGTTATTGCGATTCTGCAATAATTGATAGATTGTAAGACAATCATATAATATAACATTACGATATCTGATAAACTTCTTCTTTGGCTGATGAATTTCCATTCACGTTACCCTCATTCATGTCAAAAGCGCCACCACAAGGAGTCATGCCAAATTAAAATATTGATTTGGCACCAGCGGATCGATAATTGTATAGCAGGAATAAAGGCGATGATATATTGGCGTATCGATATTTTGTCCCACCCCTACTACCGTATATAATATTCAAGATATCGGCAACAGTATCAGTAATCTGTGAATTTTCCCATAAGTGATTTTGCAACACAGACTGACAATAAAATGTTTGCGTAAAGTATAACAGACACATAGTGCACTTTAATTTGTCAAAGGTTTTCAGCTTTAAGTCAAACTTTTTGTGCCCAACAATTAAATCCTGACCCAACTCCCTGCTGTATCTTTGTAAAAACACTGAGGTCATTCTGGAATCTACAGCGAGGACACTGTGATTTCTTCTGACAGACTCGTGACTCCAACTCACTCCTAATACAAATCCCAAAACTAAAGAAGTTACAAAAAGTACAGCGAGAGCCCTTATCTCACAGAAAAGTTTCCTTTTCCACTTCTTTACAGGCCAGTGCCCTTCTTTTAGAGGCAATAATGACCACTTGTCAAATTGGTCCCTTGTCCCGATTACAGCCTAGGAAGAGTCCGATGAGAATCACAGGAGGGAGGATAGCTTTGTTTACCAGAAATATTTCTCCCTCCCACTTCCTCGCTCCCTCTGAGTGCTCACCATCGGAGGCGTCTCAGCAGGGGGGCACCCTCCTTCTCCAGGCTGAATGCACTTGCTACAGTAAACACCGTCTCCAGCCGAGGATGAGCAGACAGACACAAATCTGTGTCGATGTGATGGGACAAGGCGAGAAAAAGAAAGTGGAGGACGTGGTTTCTTTTTTAATGCAGCCCACTATCGTGAGACTTATTACAGCAAAATGGATTTAACCACACATTCAGACATTAAGTTCATTGGCTAAAAAGTATTTCCTTGCAGCAGGTGGCCATTAGACGATATTTTTTACCCATTTTAATATAGGTCTGAATGAGATAACCTGAAACTGAATCACATGTTGTTTGACAGATAAATCACCTGTAGAGTACGAGACAAAATACTGTCCAGGTTCGACCCAGAGTTTATACATAATTATAACTTACGTTTACTACACTCTCAAGGCTTCTAATTCACACCGTATAATTCATACCCCCCAGGACCGTGTGCTACGTCACGTCATTTTGCTTCCATAAGCTTCTATTGAAAAGTCAAAACTCCACAGACGCTCACGGTATTGAATCACTGCATGACAGGAGTTCAAACTGTGCTTTCGAAATCTCACATGCATGCAGGTGCTCTGCTTTAACGATCCATAACCCCATGAGTCTTATTTTCCAGATCAAAAAAAGCATCAAACTCCTCATCTGTATTAATCACTTCTACCTTTCCCCTACAGCGTTGGAACAGAAAGCAATCTCCCTTTAATACATGTGTTACTAATTCATGCTAACTTGCGGTGGCTGATGAGGCTCCATCCAAAGTCACTATGATGAAAATCAACCTTTTCCATTATGAATTGCAGCCCACTTTTCGCTGTCTCTCCATGCCTGTGTGATTATGTGATTTGAGTGTGCACATGTTGCATTACTCCCTTCCCTACAACTTCCCCCAGGCTGATTGCAACAAAGAGTTACTACTCAGAGAGCCCCCGTAGTATAAGACAAGGCTGGAGGGCCTGCAGCACTGGCTTACAACAGCCATGAGTGAGTGCTTTCTTTCTATAAGAGTCTCTCCACTTGTTGATCTTTAAAGACACGGAGGACACAAAAATTTAAAACTGCATTTTGGAAAATATTTTACCTTTCATATTGTCATATTTTTACAGAAACTGTAGCAGTTGTAATCCAGTTTCACTATCACTCATTTAACAGATTGATGTCAATGAAAAGGAATGCTCGACTCCCTCGCACTCGACTGTCATGGAATGCACACAAACCACCTGAAGTGCTGGATTGTTGAGCAGGTGAGTCAAGTGGAATGACCACACATGTGTTATCACACACTTAAACCTACGGCTGCTTCAACAAACAACAATAAAATGTCGAAACTGCGAGGCAAAGTGTGTGGGCGTGAAACACTGAAACACGACCTGTGCGCTTTTATTAACGGAAACGGGACACACAGGTTGACCGTTGAACCGCACTCGATCAAGTGCTCACCTGACAGGTTCTTTCAAATATTTGTTTTGCCAATATAGACCGAGTAGCTGGTAACTGCTTACAAATCCCTCTAAGTGCTCTTGACATATGCCTGCAGCGCTGCTATAGGCTCGCTGCTGAGTGGTGGCAGGGAACAGGACGCACAAGTTAACACTTAATCTGAGGAAAATAAACTCTCTGGCTGGTAACTGGGGAAATTCCAGGAGAAGAATGTGTATAAGTAATCTGGCCTGAAGGTAATGGAATCTCTTTATGCATTGCTGGTGTGGCCCACAGGGGGCCCTGGGGCACACATTTTCCTCTTGAGCCCCTATTGACCCCGTCTCTCTGTGCAATATGCACCCTGTCTTCTCCAAGTACCAGCGGAGTGCTGCACACAGCGGCTTTATTACATTATGTCTGGAGACCAAGGAACCCACCAGTGCTCTTGCGCTGGAATAATACCTGTACGCAGGTTTGCTGCGTGTCAATTAGTATGTGGTAATTTGATTTAGAATACCTTAAGGCCCTGTGTTTTTTGCTCTTTGGTAGGGTACAATCCTAGGGGGGAAAAGTGTGGTTCATGAAATAACCTCAAAACAATTTGGAGGGTTTACCCTGGGGTTTTGGAGCCTCTGGGAGTCTGGGCCCATACTGGCTTTATCCAGGTGGGGATTTAGGGTGTTATCCACCTTGCTGTTTAAAGTGTAAAACATGCATTTAAAAGTAAATACACTACTTTTTTCTGATAAATGTGTAACTATATGTGTAGATAAGTCCAAAAGAAAAGGACAGTTTATCTCACTCTGTAAAGTCATTTCTTACCTTACCTTATCTCCTCAATAGCACCACAGGTTGACTGTAGGCATTAAGACAGAAGAAATAACACAACAACCCTGTGACATAATGAGAAACCTAATGTAAAAACACCCAGCACCCTCTCCGTCCTCACCTTGAACTCCACAGACAGCTGCGGCGTGTACTCCAGCGTCCAAAGCCCTCGAACCAGCGACGCCAGCTGCTCGGTCACCTCTCCCCTGGCCGCCTGCCGCTCGTCGCCCCTCGCAGCCTCCCCGTTCAGCCTCCTGTGGCTCACTATATCCAACTTGTACTGCTCCAGCCCGAGGTACTCTGCCAGCAGGTCCGTGTTGCTGAGGCACTGAACCACGGCGTTCATGAAGCAGGTGTTTCCGTGGTTCTTCAGCCCCAGCACCCCGGGGGTCTTGTCTCCGTAGCACCACGACAGCCTGTCTTTCACCGAGCCGTGGGAGGAGGACACCGTGGAGATCTTCTTCACGGTGCCCTCCCTGCACACCGGCGAGCAGTCGTCTTTGAAGCCTCCCGAGGCGCTCTGCCCGAAGCCGCCATCGTCGTCCTCTGGGTCCGGCGGTTCCGCGTCGCCAAAGTGCGCCAAAGTGCCCAAAGTTTTAAGGATCCTTCCCATGAAATTCCCAAAAGACCGCAGCGATTTCCTCCTGATAAACCTCCCCGTTTTGTATTTCTTCTCTTTCCGCTTCGTCGTTTTGGGTTTCATGGCTTTTCTTACCTTGTTTTCCTTGCGGGTATCCATGGCTGGAAAAGGACCGAGAGAAAATGAAACAGGCAGTGGAGTCGCACCTGTCTGCCAGGCTGTCTACCCCTCCTCCTCCTCTTCGTCTCTCCTTCCCTCCACAAACCTCACCGCTGAGATGGCACCGAATCGGCGCCAATAAGGCACATGATCACTGATAATATTCCCTCGACATTGTGACAATTCCCAGTACAGTACGGTCACCAGTCACGGTCTCTCCAGGAACTACACAGATGAGCTGCTTACCTCCCTCCACATCGCAGCTTCAGTTACACTTCCTCATCGATGGATCTCAGCGCTGGATCGTGCGCTGCCGGGCTTTCACTCCCCCCCCCTCCCTCCCTCCTGTCTACGGCGCTACAATGGACAACTTTCTATTTGGAGGATCCTGTCTACTGCCCGCCCCTCAGACCTGAATTTAATTAACCTGGATTAAATGACTTTCTGTTTCTCACAACAGAAAGCTTGATTCAATGAGCAGGAAATACTCTCACTCTGTTGCTGGACTAACAGATAACATAAAACTTAACAGGCTGGTTTATTATTACACAGGGAACAAGGAAGTTGTTATGTTTAATAGGTGTCAAGCACTGAAGCCTTTAACTGCCCCCTGTAGGACCAATTACAACATCACCTGTCTTAACAACTTCAGAGGGTGTGACAGAAAACTGCAAAGGAGTGGATGATCCGCTTTTAAAGTGGAAGAATCCTAAACAGCCAGGAGAGCCTTTAAATGGAGCCTCTAGCCAGAGTGTGGAGGCATTAATTACACATGACAAGTGATAGTAAAACTGCTCATTGTGTACATTTTTCACTGAGGTTTTTTGCTTCATCCTGCTATTAAAAAAAATTGTCTATAACACCCCAGCTTTCACAGACACACGTATAGCTTCCTATAAATAGCCTGGCTACGGCTCGCACACACATTAAAGCTGCTGCTGCTGCTACAACAGCAGAATGTATGTGTGAGACTCTGTGGAGCTTTCTAGAGGCTCCACAAAATAAGTAAAATGGATGTTAGAGAAGCATTCAGCCAGACACTTAATGTGTGGCTCTGGTTTACAATGGGGATTCAGCATCTTTTGGGCTGCATTCCCGATCTAATCATCTGCAGCTTAATTTCACAGCTCACCAGTACTAAAGATTGAATTTAGTGGGCCAGATGTTCTGATTTATTGAAATAGATTGTCAGAGCCCCATTCAGCATTTCTATTTCTCCTTTATCGGCATTGTTGTGGAAACATGCACACATGGTACATTCATTGAAACACAAACTTTATTTCTTCCTTATGAAAATGGCCAACACCTGTTCAAAGGCAGGGTGCAGAAAGGCAAAGAGAGATAAAACGAGGGTATGTTTTTTTTAGCTGACTCGCTTTATACTGCAGGTTTACCATTTCCCTTTTTTGGGGGAAGCAGGGGTGAGGTATTAATAATTTAGATGAGCCATTTTGAACAATAGTGAGGAGAATGGGCTCAGATCAGAGACAGTCAGAAAGGCTTTCTGCTGTACACCACCTCCCTCTTCAACCAGAATCCTTCAGGGAATTGCTGTTGATAGATTAGCTGACAGCAGCCGTGCGCTTAGGCGGCAAAGAATCAGAGCCTCCTCCTTTTTCTCTACAGGAATCATATCCGAGTCGGTTTAATGTACTGTATGATATAGCCTCGTTTTTGCATATTCTGATGGTTTCATCTGCACCGAGAAAACGTATCGTGTGCCATTAATTCTGTTGTTATAAAAAAAAAGTGTGAAGAAGAATTATGCAGACACTTTGATGTGAAGAATACCTTCTTGTGCCTTGAAGTGTAATTTTAAATGCAAGCTCTGAGTTCCCACCTATATTCAGCTCCTGCGGGGAATCACCACTTAAGAGACTACACTGCTCAATACATGTAATCTTTTCCCTTCTGCATATATCGTCCTTTCTCTGCTGAAAAATGAAAAAGCTCCATCAAACTATATTTATTTCCTTTTGTCAGAGTGTGAATCCATTCTGCAATTTGAATGTAAGATTGTTGAATTCTCATTAGAACATTTGCTAAGAGGAAAGAGGGATTTTCGGATAAATTCCAGTAAAGGTTTGGTGTTACTGGATTTCTTCTCGAGTCCAGATCTCATCGTGTCACATTAAGAGGAAGACGGAGGGTGAGGGAACCTCCATCGCATAATGGCTCCATCCCCGCTGGTGCTGATTAAGGTACTGTTGTTGCAGCAGAGCTTTACGCTGGTGATGCTGCTGCCGTGAGCAATCCCTACGTGGGTTACTTCCCCTTCCATGTAGTCCCACACCTTCACCTGCTTGTCATCTCCCCCTGCCACAAAGAGGTGAAAGATATGTCAGTAACTTGAGAGGAGTGTGAGGTGAGGATGCATTTAAGTGTCAGCAGAGGAGATGACAACACAGTCAACAATATCCAAGAGTAAAGAAAATGATGAAATATACAGTAACTCAAACACTGACTAAGCTGAAGCTATTGTCACAAAAAAGATTCTTTGACCTGAACTTGAGCACACAGGTAATCTGCAGTGTACTTGGTCGAGTGTAAAACTGACTCATTAATTTCGGTTGAATTATATTGATAGGAAAATGTCATTTTTAAAGCAGCAACATAACAAGCAGCAGCTGTGTAATGGGCCGTACCTGTCACAAAGTGTCTACCGTCCTGTGAGAAGTGCATGCCGTTGATGGCCCCGGAGTCGGAGCCCTCCAGTTCTCTGATGGCAGAACCGTCAAACACGTCCCAGTAGGAAATCTGAATAGGAATATAACACACAGAAACACTGACATGTAGCTGCAGAATTCATACAACCCACATTTGCTCATCACTGCCATTTTTTATGTAAGACATAAATATATGTAGAGATGTTCCGACACCATTTTCTCCTTCCCTTTACCAATTCCAATATGCTCTAAGTATTGACCAGCAACGCGTACCCCTCTGATACTAGTGTAATTAAAAAATATACATATTATTGGTGGAAAAAAACAGATTCAACAGCATCACGGTCTCTGCTAGCACACTGTTGTTGTTTGTAACTGTAAAATGTAAATGCACAATAATTTATGGTATTGGATTGGTGCATTCACTGGCATACTCGCAGATAATGCTGGGCGCATTTTAGGCAGTATTGGTATTTGTATTAATATCTGTATCGGTGTTGGTGTCGATATTTGTATCGTATTGGTATTGGTATCTGTATCTGTATCCTATTGGTATTGTATCTGTATCCTGTTGGTATTGGTATTGGCATCATATCTGTATCCTATTGGTATCGTAACTGTACCCTATTGGAATCGTACCTGTATCCTATTGTTATTGGTATTGGTATCATATCTGTATCGTATTGGTATCGGTATCGGTATCTGTATCGTATTGGTATCCTATTGGTATCCTATTGGTATTGGTATCATATCTGTATTGTATTGGTATCTGTATGTAAGAATTAAAAATGTGTTAAGTGGACTGATATCGTGAATATCGTGGAAAAGTTTGCATCATAAATGGCACATTATTTTTTTATCTCATTTCTGTAGTTTGAACGATTTTGTTATTGACGGGTGCAGATGCTGGGACAGATTAATAGCTTACAATCCAGATAATGCAGATGACATCATCTTTATGTCTCTGTGCTATGTCTCTATTACATCATCATAAACCTCATTATCTCCTATTTTGGTAACATCTGACCTTAAGTTCCCCTCGCAGCTTTATTATTTTTACTCTGCACTGAAATCTATCAACGTCTCTCTCACATACACACACCTATTGGAACCATGTCTGCTGATCCAAATGAGATTTAATCATCCCCAGAGCTTTATAGCTGTCAAAGTCTCACAAAAGGCAATTGTTAGTTGAAGTTATTTATAGTGCAGCCGGCAGAAACATCACAGTGCTGAACACCAACAAGGGTGCTTTCTTGTTATTTATATGACCAACCTGATTGCATCTTAAAAGTTAGGTGCAGTAAATGAAGGGCCAGGTGGATTTAATGATTAAAAACAGCTTTCTGAGTCATCCTGTGTGAATGAGTTTCACACCGCAGCACTGATCTCAATCCCTTTGTGTGTTAAAAACTCCAGGAGACATTTGAAGGTGGTAAAACAGGCTAAACAGATCACACATCAAAGTCAGTCAAGTGTTACAAGAACTACAGAACACACTTAAAGGTAACTGAAAAAAATCTAACTGTAGTGCTTCTTATAAATAATATACAGAAGTTTTCCAAGTCATTAAACTATATGAACTCATAAGCAGCATTACATAGGCTGGATATTTCTAAAAGAAAAGGTTCACGTTATACAAAGCAGATTTGTAAGAATAGCCTCTGAAACAGGGTTTCATTTCTCTGCACAATGCCTGTCATGCATTACAGGGGGGAGATGTAATCTAACACAGGCATATCCAATACTGTTGTTATTATGCCATAAAAGAGGAACAAAAGGCTTAGCTAAAAAGACGTGTATTTATAGTTTCACAACTGCAAAGTGATTCTCACTGGCCCTTTATAGCCACAGGAACATTTCTGAAACGGCATTGTTTCTGTCACAGATTGGCTTATTAAGATGGATTTTCTTGCAGATATAATTTCCTCAAAACAACTTTGCAAAACATAATTTAGAAAAATACAGCTATAACCAAAGGGGGAATGGTTCATTATAACCACCAAAGACAAAGTTCTGAAATCCATCTTTATTTAACTGAGAAACAAATCCGAAGTTAATGTTTACAAGGGAACAGAATGTGCAAATTCGCTCAGCTCAGCTATTGTCTTTACCAATAACAACATACAATATTTTTCCCCGACAGGAAACAAAGCAGGACATCTTATCACAACAGTCAAAATACATTTC
Organism: Semicossyphus pulcher; assembly: GCF_022749685.1. Classification (NCBI taxonomy): domain Eukaryota; kingdom Metazoa; phylum Chordata; class Actinopteri; order Labriformes; family Labridae; genus Semicossyphus; species Semicossyphus pulcher. The sequence goes on from NW_027211681.1 coordinate 12,182,760, forward strand.
TGTGCAGTTTTCCAAAGTCAACTGTAACACTCCTCCTTCTCCCTCACGTCACCCTCCATCTCTTGCTCCTTTGCCAAAGTCACAACCTCTCCCCCGTCTCTTATCTCATTTCAGCAGCTTATTAGAGATTCCCACCTGTGCGAGTTGTCTTGGCCCATCTGTGATCCCTCCACCTCAGCCCTGGAAACTGGCCTACCGCCACAACATGGGCCACCAGGAAATTAATTACACGCTGCAAGCAAGAGCGAGTCCAAAACGCCAGGCCTACTGTATACTACTCAGCTTATGAGGCCACAATCAGAGTATAGTCACTGTAGCTACAGACAAAATTAGCATCATTAAGTCCTGATGCTAACTGTTCCCGTAGATATATTAAAACTAAACCATACAAAATTAGAATGTATGATAGGGCAGCTTATTTTGTTGGTGTGACAGCATTCACATTTGCCTTTAAGGGAAAAAACCCTGAACAATAACTGGATACAACGCAAATAAAACAACTTTCAAGTATATTCCCGTCTTCCTAAAAAGACAAACAGTTCGCACCATATTGTCTCCCCTGAATGCACCATCAACATGCATCATCTTCCTCATCCCTCATTCTATTCTATCTCATTAATACAGCCTCTGCCTGACCCTCCACTCCCCTTGTCTATTTTTCTCCTCTATTTCTCTCAGTTGGTTTGCTTGCTGTGAATTTACTCCTAGAGGCATGCTGGGATGTGATGGAGGGTGGGAGTGAGAGAGAGCAGAGTGTTGGTATTTGTTCTCCCAGACAGAGCGCCTGTGTCCTGGGATGAGCAGATGGTGGATCTGGCTGGCACTCGGGTGGCATGGGCACATCCGCAGGAAGGCACGAACACCACAGCACTCTCTCTTCTCACCCTCTTTCCTGAATCCCTCCTTTTTCTCTCTCTTTCTCTCTCGGCTCGCTCAGCACATCCATAGCGCTGCGTTAATCAGCACAACTTGTCCTCACTTCTCAGCATGCAGAGGAGGCGACAGTGTGGGCCTAGTGTGTGGCCGGGGTTCAAGGAGTGTGGATGAAGAGCACAATCAAGGAAACAAGCATTTCATTCTGCCACAGTGAACTTCTGACCTTATGCAAATACGTTGAGCCGAGTTAATCAAAATTACCCACAAAATAACAGACTTACACATCTGAGTGTTTCTGCCACCGTGCCTAACAGCCAGCACAAAGGTTTAATTAAGCTTTTCAAACTAATCTGTGGACATGGAAGTGTGTGTGTGTGTGTTTGTGCAAGTGTTCACTGTTTTCCTCAATGCTGATCTTACCAGAGCTGGTAGTTCTTTCATGCACGCTGAGGGGAGATTATAATAACACTCACAGCATAATGAGACATCTAGATTATGTTGACTGTTGAGTGCCAGTCTGGCTGCACCCTCAGGGATTTTCAGTCATTACAGTCATAACATTTTTCTTCCTGTGAGGCATGACTGCTGAGTGTCGACCCTCAGGGAAAACAAACATCTTACATGCCTGTGCCTAAAACCAACCAAATCTTCGGTTAGAGAGATACATTGACAGATTTCTCTGACCATAGTAAAGCTATATATTGGCAGGGATGATAGGTAAAGTTATTTCATCACCTTTAAATCTGGTTTAATCCTCTTCAAATCTACCGCAAACTGAGCAACTACGGGTGCAGCACAACCCCATTCAGAAAATGTGCCTTTAGCCCGGCCATCTTTTCTTTCAGAGCGTCACATCAATGGAATTCAGTACTACAGTCAACAAGGCTGCATTCATACTGCAGCTAAAATTCCGATTTATTCTGCCAATGTGACACATCTGATTTTTTCAAATCATTGTGAACAGCAAAAACTTGCATGATGACCTGCATGGGACTTGTATTTGAACACTCAAATCGGAATTGGTCCGTGTTGCCTTGGTAATATGCACATATCCAGGAGTGATTCCAAAGGAGAAGAAGAAGACTTCCTTCTTCCACTTTACCATGAAGGACAACAACACGCAGCAAAATAGATTTAATTGCTATTTGGGGAGATGCCTCTATCCAGTCAAAACTTGAAGTCACATACACAAACCGAAATGTGTTCTAAAATATTTCGAGAGAAAAGTGCCGCTCTTGTCCATGTTGCCCGTCTCTGATGGATATGTTGCTTACTTGCACAAAAGTTTCTGCACATCCAAACTCCCAACTCCCGAGAGCCATCCATGTTTTACATAAAACGAATGTCAGCGGATGTGACGTCTTTTGTTATTGTTGTTTGTGCACGTGTGTCTTTTTTAAATAATTTTCTGTTCACAATGATATATTACCTGGGTCACATTCTAAAATAGATATGAACACTGACCCCATAAAAATCACATATGAGCCCCAAACTGGAATTGAGCATGAAGGCCTGCAGTATGAATGCAGCCTATGAGAGTCCCCATCATATCAAAATGTCAACTCTGACTGCTCCATCTGTTTGCACATCACCTGTGAATCAGATTCTGTCCACTCATGTTGTTTAACGTTGTCTGTATTGTAACTATGGTTCCTACTGAATTGTTTTTGTTGTTTTAAGATGCCAACAACATCTGGCAAAAGGGACGACAGATGGAAACCAGCGTCTCGGCTAACTCGGGTACATTTCCATTTTGGTTGAATGTTGATTAATGTACATTGTCACTTTTCTTCTTCAAATAAATGCTCAAACATTACATAACAATGTTTGGCTGAGCTGAGGGAGAGCACTGAGGATTTCCAACACACCTTTCTGTCTGTGCCGCTGGTGATGATCTGATATTCCTCTGGGTGGTAGCACACAGTCCGGAACAGCGTGTTGGAGAGCACCATTTGAAGACTTATAAACCGCCTGCAGCAGGAAATGCAGAAGAGGAGGAAATAGTGACTTCAACAAGTAAAGCAATAAGAAGGTCATTATGAACTGTAAAATGCAGTCTAGTGTGGAAAAAAACATACAAGCCAATCTGTGTAGTTATACATTAAATAAGCCGTTAAATGCAATGTGCACCTGCATGGAAATAAAACACACACATCGCACACGTTTCTTCTGTGAACACTAAAATGACTGTGCGTCAGGCTGGACATGAAGTCAATTTAGATTCATTAACGCTGTTCTCTTAATATAATTCATCAGGCTGTGGGTAAACAGCCATAAGAAGTACATCCATACTACTCTTGAGGAACACAGTCTTGTTGCCATTAATCCACAGACTCATTCATTGAAGAGAGAGGATGGATGGTGAAATACGACCACCGTAAGAGTTTTTTTTCTCCTCACTGAAGAAGCCTGTGGATTAAAGGATTTAAAGCTTTCTGCATAAAGAATGCACTGGATTTCATATTATTCCTACTGTACCAGAGCTTAGCTTTTCTTCCCTCTGCGGGCTATGTTCATCATTCTGAATAATGTACACTATGTTTTTTTTTCCCTTGGAATTTAAATACCTGATTCACACTAATTGATGCACTCCCTATCTAAGGATAAAGGTTTAAAGAGGATATATACTGTATTTGTGAGATGTGTGTCGCAAATGTGTTACTCACACTATGTCCCAGATGACGCAGGCTCCATCAGAGCCGGCAGTGACACATTCTTTGTCGTTACTCTTGATTTTGATAGAGGTGACCATGGCTTTGTGCTCTTTCATGGTCCCCAGCAGCCGATGGCCATGTGACTGCAGCTCCCACACACGCACCTACAACAGGTTAACTCAGACTCATTCAAAGACATAGGATATCCATTTTACATTAGATAAGACAGCTAATAACGCACTCTTTATTCTTTGTTTCAGTGATTTATAATGCAAAATATACATATATCAGGTGTAGTTTGTATAGTTATAAATGTGTATCATGGACATATAATGGATTATATCCTGGGACCACTTACGTTAAGCATCTTTAAATTTTCCTCAAAAATTCAAAACATATTAAAAAAACAATTAAAGTTTTAAGACTTCACTTAAAGGGCCATTATTAGTTGTGTTATAAAACAGATGAGCTGGGAATAAATGCCAGCTAAATAGCAATGAAGAAAAGTAGGTAATCATTCTTTCAAACCATGTGGCTTCTTAATTTAAAAAACTGTCGGGAGAATAGTTTCTTATGCAGCAAACTGCGATTTGTTGTCTACACATGGTGTCTGCATGCAATCATTTGCTGACAACTGGGAGGAATTGCAATTCTAAAATGGAAAATTTCATGGAGCTCGTGTCGAATTTTAATGTGTTGCTCTGCGTTTTCATCTGATGAGATCACTGAACATAACGCCATGTTCTGAACTTGTACATGTTTGAGTTTTATCACTGTTATGTTTACTGACCTGCCCCTCTCCCCCTCCACTGACGATCCTCTTGCAGTCCCTGGTGCCCGCGATGGCTGTCACACCCATTCTGTGCGCGTTGTGAATGATGAGCATGAGACGGCCACTTTCCGGAGCAAACACACGGATCTTGTCATCATTCCACGCTAGAAGACAGAGAAAACAAATAAAAGTCAGTTATAAGGAAGATACATTTGATTAAGTCTATAATAAAGTACAATTTTAGTTTATGTTGAAAACTAGGGGAAAGCAAGTTGCAGGTTGCATCAAACACATTGTACGTAGTTATGACTTCCTACCGCTGATGATGCTATGACCGTCCATCATGATGTCCAAAGAATTGCAGGTCATGTTTGGTACAGTGATGCGCAGCAGCTCTTTGGGCTTGTTTATGTGCCACAACCTGATGTCCTCTGCAGAGCACGTTGCAAACAATTCAGATGTTCCACTGGGAGAAATGACAAACAGACAGATGTGGAATGAAAGTTGTGGGAATGTAACCTGAGATTAAGGCATGTGAGCTTTATGTGTACAAAATATCTAAACCCAATTAAATACTTTTCGAAGCATATAATGGACTGGAGGAGTCAAGACTACGTCACCCTCTAGTGAGCACAACGGGGTACTGAAGTCATGCATTGTGAAAGATGCCTGAGATTAACGCTGGGGGCTGAGGAAGGACACACAGCTATGAACAATCGCTTAAAATGTTTAATCCAGAAAAAAAGAGTTGTTTTTGTTATACTGCAGTTGAGAGAGAGGAAACTGTTTGTATTTGTTATAATTTGGTGCAAGAGAAAATTTCTGTTAACAAGACAAGCTAAATATTTGTTATATCCTGTCTACTGAGTCTCCGTTCTGAACCATAAAAACACTGATGACTTTGATTCTTCTCCCTGACTTGTTTGTCTGACACTCACAAACATATGGCTACATCGTTGATAGCACCGTTGTGGCTGGTGGAAATTAGTTCAGCTTTGAAGTCATCATAACTGAAGCAGTACATCTGAGAAGTCTCTGTCGCAACAAAGAACTGCTGGCCCTCTCCTCTGAGAGCGATGGAGGTCACCCCCTTTTCCAGCTGGACTTCCCTAATGTGGGAGGAGAGGGAAAAAAAGATTATATTTTTTATCTTAAATATCTAGTCTAATTTAAAAAATATATACACAAAAAAGCTGTCAAACTTTACTGTACAGCATGTATTATTAATGCAGTTACAGGACTCACTTGTGAATTTTGAAGTTAGTCCTGGAACAAAGAGTGAAGGTGCCAGATCCAGAGCCTACAAGCAGGTCCCCAGACTTCAGTGTCCTAATGACATTGACACCCTGCATAAAAGGCACAAACACTGAGTATTAAGATACATTCCCGTTATGTTATTATGTACAGGAAACATATGACATTTCATGTTCGTATGTGGGCTGTGGTTCGCGCTGTTGCCTCACAGCTAAACGATTCCTGCTTTAAATTTCCAGCTTCCTCCCACAGTCCAAAGACATGCTCATTAGGTTCATTGGTGACTCTGAATTACCCGTAGGTGTGAAAGTGAGCGTGAAAGGTTGTCTGTCTCTATGTGTCAGCCCTGTGATTGACTGGTGATCAGTCCTGGGTGTAACCCGCCTCTCGCCCAATGGTAGCTGGGATTGGCTCAGCATAAGCGGTATGGATGGATGGATGGATGTCTTTGATTATAAACAATTCATCCTGAAAGGCCTGGGTTGTTCCATTAGTTCCAGAAGGTAAAAACAAAAAGCTCCCATTTTTATTAATTACATTTTCTAGATACTAGCTGTAAAGGAATTTGGAATGTAATGCCTTTCTTTTGCGCAGACCTACCAGGCTGTATTTTGTCTTTTCTGGACCACAGTCAATCAGAAGCCCTGTCTTCAGGTTGATCTTCATTATGTCTCCACTGGTGGTGCCACAGAAAATGTACTGATCATCCTCCGAAATCTGTGTAATAACATAAACACGTTAACATGACCCATACCATATCTGGTGTGTACTATGCTTGTCGTCTTTATACACTACTAGCTGTGTATCTACCAAAATGCATCTACTACAACTGTAACGCCAATCATTTCTTGACTTTTGTGCAATTCTAGCCATTTGCAAATCTCAGATGGTTTTCAAAATGGCATCATACCTCGACACATTTCACAATCCTCTTCATCTTGCCAGTCCGACACTCTGTGGGCCTGATCTTTCTGTTTCGGAGGTCCAGTTCCCAGACTCGCAGTGTTCCGCTGCCCACAACAGACAAGTGATATTAAAAATCTCAGAGAATAATAATGAGAACGGCATAAACATTAAATAGTAGGAGCTTAAAAGATACCACATTTTAAATTTAGGTATGCTGGGAAAAAAACTATAATTGGCTTTCTTAAAACTTTGAAAGGAAAGATGAACACCTCACCTCCCAGCTAACACAAACACGTTGTTATTTGTGTTAGAGTACTGCAGAGCGAGGCAGTGGCCGGCACTTGCTGCTGAAGCTGGGCTCCCACAGATGGCCTGTTTGGTCTCAATATTCCACACCACTATGCTGAAAACACACACAAAAAATGTATGGCAAAGTCATTTTGTTTTCTTTTACAAACACTTTGTTCTTATGTGAGTATGTTTGTGACGCTACATTTAAGTTTAGAGTGCAAAGTGTACTGTGGGTCTTATATAAACTACAACCTGAAACACCAAGCGTTGATTTTTACCTGCCATCATCCTGACCACCAAGAGACACCAGGTACTTGTCGTTTGGAGAGAAGGCCAGTGCCTCTACTTTCGCCTTGTGGAGCTCCAGCTCAGCATAGATTGTTTTCTGTGCGTAGTCCCAGATAATAATGGCAGCCTAGGGATATGTAAATATTTATTCAGAATGCTTTACATGCTACATAAATGACAACGCCCCTCACATATGCCTGATGCAACATTAATGACTGTTTATTTATGTAGGCCTACTACACAACACCAAAATGGGAAACAAATAGAACGTGTAATAGCTGCTGTTTGGAAATTAACCAAAAACTACTTGACATACTTTACAGAAAGAACATGCATCATATCTACAGCTACCTTAAAGCCCATAAAGTTGACTTGTCCAGAGGCAATATAAGATCCACTTTTGCACACTGAAATACAGGACACATTGTTTGTGTGTCCCTGCAGGAACTCCTGTTTGCCATCTTTGATTCTCCTCAGAATGACTGTGCTGCCCAGAGGATAGATCAGGTGCTCTCTGTCTGGATGGACTCTCAGGCCAGAAAACACATGCCCTGATAAAACAAAGATAACATAAGATCAAACATGTACTAATAAATAAAGGGGGAAAGATAAATCATTTGTTATGATGATGGATGGTCTCTTATTAAAAGATGTATGAGCAGACAGCAGTTTAACATCCAACCAAGAAATGTTACGCATATTGCCACGTCCCTATGGTCAATTTAAAATCTAATAAACATTCATTTTGATAATTAATTAATTATTCTTAATTAATTGAAATGTGCAAACTAGCCGTTTACCTAGCAACTTCATTTAAGTTACAAATGTTGACACGAAGTATCTAGCTTGTAAAAACCGTTAAGTTTGAAGGGTAACTTACCGTTAAACCCAATAACAGCCTCCAATTCAAGTTTAGACACGACCTGTGGTTCAAGATCCATCGCAGAAAACCTTCTTCCTTTTCTTTCTAATCTTAAATGTTAAGACAACTCTTCTTTTGTCAATTCAATTAAACTGTGCTATAAAGTATAACGTTAACGTCTTTCCCAAACAGGCCTAGCCAACTAGTAGCACCCAACAAACGTTACCTAGCAACAGCTGGGGTTCTACTGGCCACTGTTATTGGCCGGTGAAACGGCCACGTTGCCTTCACGTGCCGTCGGAAATGTTTTGTCCTTAAAAAGATACTGGTATAGCCCGTTATTTTCCCACAATCTTTTCACTGCTGTTTAAAACGACATATTTAATAACTAATTCGCTACTGTTAGACAACATTAGCGAACAACAAGAACACAAACCTATTGAAAGAAGAGAAGAAGAGAGTTTACAAACAGTTGCATGCAGTAGGTTTTGCTGCCGTTTTTTTTTTTTAAACAAATATTTCATCCTGAGCATAAAATATAAGCTTGAAACCTTTACTGACCCTCTGTGTCACCCATTTCAGTGTCCTTTTCAATGTGTATATTTCATTTGTAAAAGGTAGCTGATTGTAACTTTAAACAGCACACATTTCTGGAATATGCACAGTAAAAACTGAAATATTAAAACCAAGAAATATCTAATTAATGGGGTATGTCTCATTTTACGTTCCCTCAGGAAGAATAACAGTTGTTCATTATATTAATAAAATGCCCGTATACCTACCTCAAACTATTTTTATTATGGTATTGATATGAGACAAAGAGATAACTCTTTACCCATCAAACCACCACCGTTGTTACATGGATGAGCTTTTTAAACACAGGACAAAAGAGATTTAAGTCACATAATAGCAGTTTTAACCATCTGCCTTCAACAGAAATTACCCAACCAAGCTTTATGATAAATAAGGATACCCCTAAAATATAAAAATTGATATCATGGTGATTTTAGCAGACAAATCTAGATTTAAAATATATATATTGTTGGTTAAGAAACAACTACAGGACAAAGACACAAAACTTTGCTGTTGGTAGAGACTGAGCAACGATTTAAATGACCTGACAACACACTAAAGCATGAGGAGCCTTCTACAGCAGAACTGGTACGCATTAACAAATGCATACGCAATAAAAAAAAATTGCTTTAATTGCCAAAGCTGCTAATTAAAGGCAGTTTATTGGTGGCTGTATTTTTTATGTAATTCCAGACAGATATTTATCCACACAACTAAAAATACATTAAAGCAGTTTTATTGAAAATATATTATTGGGTCTAGTGGGCCAATTGTGTTGTTACTGTGCAGTGAGTTACACCAAAATGTGATGCACCTGTAGGCTCATATGTTCGTAAATAGTATCATAAAGAAATCAATGGATTACATAACTACACAATATGCTGTTTATGCTACTTTCAATATAAAATACAACTGAAATAAGTTTTAACAGGCGATAAGGACAAACGCCACTCATAACAGCTGCTGCAGTCTGAGTCTGAAAGCAATGTTGAACATTTAACTTACGCTGTCAGTGATCTCACAGCAGCTGTTTCCATTTCTGTGGGGAGGTCAAATTCAAACCTGTGAAAAAAGTCATGTGACGGCACATTTCTGCTCTGAGTCAACATGGCATTGACAAAACTGTGCAGGTTTAATGATACGAAAGTAACATAATGTAAGAGTACAAAAACGTCTGTTTTTGGCATTTAACTGTTTATGACAGAAAAAAATCACAGAGCTACTGTTATGGACTGAACTATGCACAAATCTTGTGTTGGTTAATGTTCGTGGTTCTTCTCTTGTGCTGATTAAGTAAGTCACCCTTTGAAAGCACACATTTACAAAATGATTTCATTACTATAGTGTGGCATGTCTATTAATATAAAGCTGCAAAAACTGGGCCCATATTTTATTTTGGAAAATTTTGTTTGCATGAAAAATAGTTTAGGCCTTCTGGCAGGTCAACTTTTCTTTGGTTGTAACAATAAGTTTGGTTTATAACAGATTGTAATCAATGTCAAAATATGTAATATTCTTCCACTTATCGAAAGGCAAGTCCAAATCTGTCGTAAAGGAAGATGTAAACAGCTTTCCCACATTCGATCTGTGCTCACATAATGAACAGAAAATGCCTGTGTAAAATAAAATGTATTCATTTTTATCTGCCTGCATCGCCATTAAACACTGAGGGTAGAAAATCTTCCTTTGGGCTTTGATCAATAGAATATTATCTGGAGACAAAAAGCTGATAAGATAAAACAAGCAGCACTGTGAATAGAGGTAATGCAGCTTCAAAATTAGTTTTAAATGTACAACAAATTGTTACATTTCAGCTTGACTTTGGCTCCAGGAAAATCCACCTGTGATGAGGAGCTTACTTCTTTAACAACTGCCAGGATTCTCAGAGGGAGTTTCAAAACTTGACATGTCTTTGGGTGTGTCCATAGACATCTGTCTGTGTGCATGTGTCCTGCGATGTCTGCTCAGAGAGTGACTCCATGAAAACCTGCGCCCGCAGGTGAGGCACAGATAAGGTCTCTCTCCTGTGTGTGTCCGCTGATGTTTAGTCAGAGACTTGTACCGTGTAAATGTTGCCCCGCATTCATTGCAAATGTATTTCTCGGACTTAATGTGAACGTTTTGTTCGTGCTCTTTCATGTTGCCCAGCTGTGAGAAGCCTTTACCACACACAGGGCAGAGATGTGGTTTCTCCCCCGAGTGGGTCAGTCCGTGAATATTCAAATCCTGCCGAGAATAAAACCCCTTTCCGCAGGTTATGCATTTGAACGGCCTTTCCCCTGTGTGGCTCCTCATGTGTCGTTTAAGTCCCTCTGAGCGGGAGAAGCAGCTCTCACACAGGCTGCATCTGAAAGGTTTTTCTCCTGTGTGGGAGCGGAAGTGCCGACGGAGCTCTGACGCCTTGAAGAAACACATCCCACAGTCGGTGCAGCAGTGAGGTTTTTCCGGCTGCTCCTCGTGCGTCTTCTCGTGTGCTTTGCAGTGCCCCGACTCTGAAAATCCTTTCCCACAGACAGAGCAGGTAAACGGCTTCTCCCCGGTGTGCATTCGCTTGTGACGCACAAGTTTGTTTAGTTTACTAAACGTCTTCATGCAGTACGGACACTGATGAGGCACCTTGGGTTTCTTTGAGTGTGTGCGCTTATGTCTCTCTAACTTTGAAGGCCTGTTAAAAACTTTTCCACAGTCAGGACAGGGGTGCTTGTTAGTCCTGCTGTGGCAATTCTGGTGTCGGATCAGCTTCTCTTGTTGCGTGAAACTCTTATCACAGTGCTGACACTGATGAACAGTCTTCGGCTTCCTCGTGTGTACAGGCTTATGCCTCTCTAGCTTGGATGGTCTGTCAAATACCTTATCACAGGCGGAGCAGGGGTAACACTTGTCTGATGTGTTGCTCTCTGCCGGTTTTGAGTTGTCAGACTCAGCATCAGCTGATGCATCATTGGAATCGGATTCTGAGGTTATCGTGACAACAACTTCTCCTGGACCTGAGGAAGAAACAAATAAAAAATGAATACTTTACTGAGAAAATTATGTAGAAACAATCTCTGTTTTCAGTGACCAATATATCACTTATATAAGGTTAAGAAAGAAAGAATTCAACTACTTAGGTTCTTGAGTGTAATCAAAAACAGTACAAAGAATCATCAGCACTTACTTTCTTGTGAAGATGCTGTTTTAGGGACAGATTCAGTGTCTGGGCCCATGACTGCTACCTATTTATATACAACACAGAAACAGTCACAAGGAAGGAAATGGAGGCTTACATTAGTGTTGTGGAGCAAGTGTTCAGTGTCTTAATAAAGACCGTATAATTTGAAGTTTAAATGTAATTTAAACCTTTTGCATAACAGCCCATTTTGCATTACGGAGCACTTTTATCATTGTCAAGTGGTCATATTTATCATTCGCATGTAGATTATTAGCCACCATAGTATTCTTAGTGCCAGATATGTTGCACGCTGGATAAGAGAGAAGGCCTTGCTGGGATAATGAGGACACAGCAGGGAAGCTTAGGAAGAACAATCCAGCTGTTCTCTCATACTCAGCCTACATTGTCGAATATTCAAAATATGAATAATACATTTCACAGATATTAAACTAGGTAATAAGACTTGCAGTGATAGTCATTTGGTACCCAGTCCCTCCAGAGGAGATTGAAGCAGTTACAAAGCCCCATTGTGGCTGTTTTCCTTTTAGCACCATCGCCTGCTGAGATAGATGCTATTTATAATGATCCCTAAACAGCTGTTTGGCTAACCTATTTACAATGCAGACATTTAAGGGATCAAACTGCACATCAACAACTTATTTAAGCCCAGGAAGTAGGCCCAAATCAAAGACAAAACAATACTAAACGTGAAATGTTAAAGGTGATACTTTAGCGAGAATTAGCAGGACTAGCATGTCGAAAAATACAGCCCATATGTAGATTACAACATGTCTGTAACATCTGTAAATGGGCAGGGCAACTAAGCTAAATGTTTTTGTATTGAGTGTCCTTCTTATGACACATACAGCCCCATCGTTGTAAGGTCAACGCAATGTATTATCTAGCGGAAGTGGCTTAAAAAACTCGGGATAGATGATTGTTTATCTGGGGCACACATGCATGTAGAAGGAGCTAAGTGAAGTTAGCTAACCAAGCTAAAGCTAACGTTGTTGTCGGGCCAGCTTGAACAGCCGTATCAGGTAAAGCAGTGCATACAAGATTGAGTCCCACCTCTCTAATAATCCTTAAAAGAAGGTTGTCCCATCTTTTGTCCAAAACGTTTTAAATGTAGTCTACATCTCGGTTAAAGCGAGCTAGTTGCTGCAGCTTGTAAAGATTCTGCAGTATGGAGAGAAGCTACATGCCCGTCCCTTTCACGCTACCTTCAATTGCCCCACGTAAATGTGGAAGTTACAATATGCCGGAGGAGAGTGGTTATTAATTACTACTGGTATATAATTGTCTTGTTCTCCTCCCCCTCCTTATACCTCTCCTTGCCTGCTCTGTATTGTGATGGAAATAACGAGAACAACGTGCCTATTATCTACCACGTTATTCTTTTTATTTTAAGAAAATTGTATACCAAGTTAAACAGTGACCATAGATACAATAGACATATCAAAATCATACACTGACTTACAACTGAATTCAGATCTACGGTATTTTCGTTTTTATAATCCACATTGTCAAACATACAAAAAACAGCAGAAAACAATCAAAACAAGACTCGTTTTTTACTTTTTGTTGTGGCTCTAACATTTACAGCAGTTGCAACAGCACTTAAATGCAGCAATATCTTCTACTGCAGAGCCAAAATGAGTAGGTACGTTATTTTTGGTAGACAGGGCAGTATCTTTAAAAGGTATACAGTATATAGGGTATCAAAATATAACTCATTACTTTCACAACAAGAAAACAAGTACATATTTATGGGCCTTAATAGTGACAGCCTTCATGTAATGAGAATTTCGAATACAAGAAAAAAATATTACATTTGAGCCTGTTTTTTAAGTGATACATAAATAAACCGATTTTACTTGACTTGTAAACAACAAGTCAAGTAAAATCTCACCCGATTGCTTCCAATATGAGCATAAATTTGCATTCCACGTAATAAATATTTGGAATTTAAATAAAAATCAAAACAGCATAAAAAAAAAATGCATTTCCCTAGAGATTCAAAAGGCTGCTCTCGCATTTTGTTACTGAGAGAGAAAACTGTGAGAAAAGGAAATAGAGTTCTGGATGCCCCACACTTCCAGTGCCTGGATTTTGAAATGTCCCTTGCAGAGAGGGATGCTCTTGAATGTGTCACAAGGGTCTGAATATCCTCCCATTAGGTCCTCCTGTAGGCAGAGTGCATGGCCCCCATCACCACCTTGGAAAGGACACATAAATTAGCACTGCATACACACTATGAACGTTTCTGAAGTCTGTTCTTTTCGCCTAAAAATATGTTTAACAAACATACCAATGACAAGCTGGCTGTCGCTGCCAGCTATGAACATGGAGGCTTCCTGTTCCTTGTGTCTCTTTGGCTCTTTGGCGGTCATGGATTCCTCTGAGGGGGTAGTGAAGGGGATCGTCAGGTAACTGGGGTCCTGGGGCGTTCCAGCGGGACAGGTCAGAGTCATGGTGGAGGTGATGGGGCACCAGGCAGTATTTGGCACCTCAGATGAAGCACCACTGCTGGCTCTGCCCTGCTGAGGGGGCGCTCTCCTGGTCATGATGTTGACCACAGCCTGCTGGTAGAGCTCCATGCTGGGACGAAGCTGAAAGAGGAAGTACATTTATTGTTGAGACGCAATGTTACAACACACTTGAATATGACGTTATAGAGCTTGAATTGAAGAAAAAGGGGGGTATTTGTCTCACCGTAAAAACAAAACATTCCCCAGTTCCAAAATATGTAAGACCCCCAGAGTCGTGCTTTCTTCTTTCTATCATGTCTGTTGACAGGAAGGCACCGAAGACCTAAGAAATAAAGGATATTACCAAAGAAAATTGATTTCATACACTTACTATAAGCATTATTGGGATTAAGACGTCTTCTTTTTAAATCTAAGGATGAATTAATAAGAAAAATCACATGTAGCATTTGTCAGATGTATCCAAATATCCATTATATTACATAGCATTACCTCTTCATCCACAGTTTTGATGATCAAGACCGCTGGTTCGTGCCCCTCCACATGTGAATAGAATCTATGCAAGAGAAGAAATAACATTTTAGTTGGTTTTAGTTTCCCATAATCTGCTATTTAAAGAAGAAAAAATAGATCCATTAATTTGATTAACTTAATTATCCCCTTCTATATGGTAAATTGCTTTTTCTTTTTTACTGTGTCACAAAATTTTTCTACACAAACATCATACGTGACTGACCCCTGAACTGTTAGTCACTTGACTTTGACATTCGACGCAAATATGTTGACAGTGTAAACACACAGCCTCTTTCTGTTACGTAATTAGACCTGAGAAAGCTTTTCCCTGCTGGTACGCGGTGTTCAGCACTAACTGACCCACAATGCCCTGACCTCATTTAATAATGCACGTTATGAACAGATAATATTTAAAGATATAAAGGCTTTTATAAATGAAAGAAAAACTTCCATCCATAATTAATGCCTGTAAAGTCCTTCTTTTTATGTCTCCCAAATGGGAATAAAGGAGCAAATAAAGTAACTTACGAAGCCAGACTTCTTCCCTGTTCAGCTGTATTAAACAGTCTAATGGGACTGAACAGGGCAAAGCGCTCAGGTATCCAGGCCCACACGACTCTCATCTCCGTCCCCGTCACAACATTGGAGGTGATGTTGTCAAAGTCCACCGTCTCAACCGACTGCCTTTAGGAACATAACGACAGATAAGAATATAAAATAGAAACAAGATAAATATAAGCAGTTTTCCTGCGCTCCTATTGATTGTTCTGACTCACCTCTTCTGGTGTGTGCTGACTCCTTTTTGCATGAGGGAGTCCTTGTTGGCATTGAACAGGAGGTTGAGCTCTCTCCGCGTGGCCATCGGGATCATGAAGCCCCTTTCCAGAAGCTTCTCGGCCGTGCAGTGACGAGCAATGTTCTGTACAAATCTCTTCATATCTGTCCTGAAGTCCTCCACGTCTGCCACCCGAGACGACACGGATACTCTGTACAGGCCGAGCAAAGCCAGCGCCACCCTACAGAGAAGGATTGTGAAGTGATTTTACTGTGTTGTTTAACAGTTTTGTCATTAAAATTGTACTTTCAGATGTAAAAATTTGGTAAACAAACCTGTAGAGCACCTTGTAACCCTCCAGTAGGTAGACATCCAGCACTCTGATGGCGTACGTGAACGGCAGGTCAGCGAATATCCACATGATCCAATCAGAGTAGAACTCAAACAGGTTCTGGTGAGAGCTGGCAATCAGCTTACGGATGCCTCTGCAACACTTGTTGGCAAGGTCGCCAAAGGTCATACAGGAGGCGCGGTAGGTGAGGAAGGTCTGGTCGATGTAGCGCTTGTTGGGGTCGTTGTAGCAGATGAGTCGGGACACGCTGTGGAAACACTCGGCTTCGTCCTGGCTGAAGTGGAGGAGGAGGGAGACCAGCTCAGGCAGGATGGGGCAGAAGTTCATATCCGGGAAGTATTTGCCGAGGCAGAGGAGGATCTTTTTAACTGCGTTCAGGCCTGCTTTGTTGAGACAGTATCTGAATAGGAGAATATTGTCACATTTTAGGGAACATTATTTTAATATAAGACACCAATATGTCTAGTTTACATCTACAGATATCATCCTAATACAGTACCTGGGTATTTCTCCTGCCTCCATGTACTCTGGCACAGGATGGGTGCTGATTTTCTGCTCTCCAAAAAGCTTCTTGGACAATTCATAGTAGACCTCTCTGTCTGGAGTGACTGTCCCGCTGCAACATAACAGCAATACACATTCAGATGTTCACACTCAAGGTCATATCCATCCCTCCAAATTTATATATGCTTCTTCGTGAAATGTATTAAACCCAATTACATCGAATTGATGCTGTGGATGATGTGATAGTAAGCTTTGGCCCTGAGCGTATGAGGCATCTCCCAGAATCCTTCTCGGCCCATCGTTTTCAGCTGCTGGTGATCGCTCTTCAGGATCTGCTGGTATCTTTTAGCGGCCTCAGGATCGATCTTCTCCCAGTCCACAAACTGCCCGTACTTCATCCCCGAGTTGGGGCAAATTTCCCAGTTGTCCGACTCAGAGATGGTCATCATCGAGACAGGCTTCAGGTTGCCTTTACTGCCTGAGAATAATTAACACGCATAAACAATTTAGATTTTTTTAAAAATCACATTTTTGGGAGTCGATAAACATGCGATACAAAAAGTTATTTTCGTACAATTTAGTTCTCTTGATGGAGAATGCTTGTTTGGTTTAGACCTGGACTTCTTATTTTCCTTTTTGTTCACTTGATACTGGAGTAAGAAGTTTGCCTTCTGCTTCAGTGGACTGGAGGTAGAGTTTCCCATGTTGTGGTCCGAATTTTGTTCTGATGTCTCAATACTGTAAAAGGACCTGAGAAGCAAATTCATGCATCTTTTTAGTTAGTTTTTGTTGCTGGGTAGTCACTTTTCTGCCACAAAATTAAAACACAAACCCACATAACTTTAGGTAAACATGTATGTTGTCTCAACATTATTTGGATAAAAAAAAAAACAGCACAGGTCTTTAAATTGAAGGTAAAACATACCTGGAGCGAGGTCTTAGACAGGTTTCCTCTGTCTGCGTCGGCACGCCGTAGTTCTGACTGTCCTCTCGGCTGTAATAGGAGTGAGACCTCTGCCTGCTTCTGCCTCCTGCCATAGAGCCCAGGTCCTGGTCAGGGGACGTGTGCATTGAGATCGAATCCATGTTTCCGCAATAAGAGAAGTCAGGCGTTCTTGAAACTTCAATCATCTCAAGTCTCATTCTGCAACAAAATGCAAGTTGTCTGCAACGTGTTTCCCTATTTCTAGCTGCAGGTTCTCAGGACGAGGGCTTTATATAAGCCTGCAGGGTCTGTGCCCATGTGAAGTGCGCTATGGTGGTGTGGTTTGTTTATGGTTGTTTCAGCCAATGAGAGGGAAGAAAATCCACTGATTTACCTGTTTGAACTTTGGCAATTTACAGTGGCTTATTCTGAGAAGTAAGTGGTCACATACAAGAAACCAAAGGGCCATATCACATGAACAAAATACAGGCACTTATTAAAAACAACTTGATTTATAAAGTGTCAAATAACCCTATAAACTGCAAAGTACATAACTGTTATCTTAATGTTAAAAACATCAAATCACTTGATAGAGAATTAATTACCATTTCAATTAACAAATAATTTTTTTTTTTAAACAGGCATCTCTATTAAACAATTAATTTTTTTAAATAAGGTCATGAGAAAGAGGAGATGTTGGTCTTTCTCTGAAACGGCTTCATGCGTAGCATCAAAATGCCAAATGAGTCTATTCCGAGAAGTCTTCCAAAGGTTATTATTCCATACAACAGATATATGTTTTGATCCAAACACAGCTACTGTTTGGTTATGATACATGAAACGTCTACGAGTACTTATCTCATATGTGGGCTCCACATGGAATGCAGTCGAAAAACAAACTCTCTAGCCCCATGAGTGCAGAAGGCATGCTGTTGTTCCCAAGTGTCAATTTCCATGAAGGATGGGAACATAATGTTAAAAAATGTACTTCTGATTAAAATGTAAGAAATGAAAGAAGTTTAAACACATATAAAGTTCAGACTTAACACTGTTCCTAAAGTCTGTAAAGACTATAAAACAATCCCATAGTGTTTTACAGAACAGTCCAATTATCTGTAAAATCATTCATGTTTACATGAAACACACTTTTGGTCAACATAACTCAATATGTACTGTCAGACAAAAATGCACAGGCCTTTTACTTATTAAGGGAATACACACTCCCTTTACAGGCCTACACTTCCTGGCATTGCAAATTACTGCTTACCGTAAATTTTCCTTTCCTTTCTTTTTTTTTTTACCAAAATTTTTGCTGCATAGGTTAATCCAAGTAAACATACTATAATACAATTTTAATGATCCTGTCAAGGTGATAATTAGTTAGAGTACAGACAGAGTAACAATTAATCTCAAACGTTCTATGAGAAACATTTTCCTCCGTCTACAGCGCTGGAAAAAAAACGCGGCCATGTAGTCAATTGTTCCTCGCAGTGTGCCGTAGTGACGTCACACAAAAACAAGAAACAGTTTGCTGGTGATAATTGCCGGATGGTTCAAACTAAGTGGATTTTAACCAACTTTTATCACAATGTCTCAGGATCCCTGGTGAGTTATATATTCAAAGACTACAATTTATCGTCTCCACCGTGTTATTAACTTCAACAAATCTCGCTGCTAACCCTGATAAGTTAGCTAATCTTTCTGTTTCCTCCTAGCTACAGGGCTAACCGGCTATTACCTAGAAACATCTGGGAACATACGTGAATCAAATACACTAAGCCGCATTTTTAGTTGACCCTTGCAAAAACATACTTTATGTGTTAGTAAATGTAGTATGGCAGTCCTGGATTAGGTTTTAGACTTTATATTTCCAACTTGTTTAGCTTACTATTCAGACTGGAATCTTGTAACGCTAGCAGAATTGACAGGAAACAGGCAATGCTAAAAATGTCACATGATGATTGTTAAGCTAATATCCAAAACGACTTACATAAAGCCCTCTTGCTGTCTGAGCTCTGAGTATTACGAGTTAGTAAAAAAAAAAAAACTTGCTAGTATTTACTGCATTGTATTGTAAGGTATTCTTAAAATACAAAATTTGCACAAAATTGGGAGACACATAAGTGAACAAATTAAAAATCCACACACCATTGATTATCTTCTGCTGTGCTTCACACTACATTAATCACATAACAGAAGTCTCTCTATACTGCTAATTAGTTTATCTGATTCTGCACTTTGTCATCATTCAGTAAGGACATGTTAATAACCATGACAATTCTGTCCTTATCATTCATCTTTAGGTTACAGAATTATGATGCCACTTGCCGCTTGGCACAGGAAATAGCAGAAAACATCCATGAACGGAACAGGCAGCAGAGAACAGGGGGGAACCCCGCTAAGGTAAGGTGTTACAGTAACAGGGAAAGTGGCTATGCCTATACATTTCTCCTGAAGTAGTTTTCCCTTGATGTTTGTTTGTGCAAATTTCTTCTGTCTTTTGCAGATCAACATGACACTACGGGCATCGCTGCAGAAGCTCAAACAGAATATTGCCCAGCTTAAAGAAGGTGTATTGCGAGCATCATCATCTCGGCGCATGTATCCTTTCCTCTGAGAATGTTGTGCAGTGGAAGTCATGGGATGAAGATTACATTTTTGGCTTCACGGTTCCCTTTGTTTGCAGTAGCAGCTGTCGTCCTGTAGAGGGCATTAGAGTGTTATTAAAAGCCTTAAATGTTAACAAGGTTTCTGTGGGTTAATTAGAAACTCAACCTAAGAAAAGTGTTACTACATTCCTATTCCACTTTCAATGAAGGTGGTTAAAGTAATGTTGACCTTTGTATGACCTTGACTTGGCTTCATCAGCATGCAGTCAGAAGCTGATAGGAGGCAGAACCTCATTGACGACCTGCTAACCAGAGAGAAGCAGCTCAATGCCTCTTTCAAAGGAGACATCACAGAGCCCGAACCGTCCAGGTATTAAAGTCTGGCCTTATTATTTGAATACCAATATGAGAAAAGGTTAAGAAAGTCAGAGTTTGGAAATCTCATAAGGCAGCTTTTGCTTGTTTAAGGATCAAATGTTGACAATTAGATCATAAGATACAAAAGTTTTGATGGATCTTTACATATTTATAATCAATAGCTAGTAGTAGAGATGTTCTGATACCATTTTTTCCTGACCGATAGTCATTCCAATACCTGAATATCGGCTGATTCGATACCAGTGTGGACTATGATTGCTATCATGTCTACATTACCAGGCCCAAAGAATGTGTGACAGATATCTTTCTTTTGTTAAGTGGCATGACAGTCAGTTATAACTGAGAAAGAATATGAATCAATGAAGCTAGATTATGTAAGGAGAAACTGAAAAAGGGCACTGATTTGTAACATGAAGCTACTTAATTCAGTGTTTTTGGTAGTTTTGATTACCAGGTCAGTTTGATTAGGAGAGGAGGTGACCTCTGTGGAGAACAGCTGTTTGCACTGAAGCATCGCTGCAACATCAATCTTTAGCATGACAACCCTTTAATTTCTTAATTTTGATTTTTATGAAGGGCCGATACATTATTCCGCATTTTCTGATACTGATATCAGTACCACAACATCTCTAGCTGGAAGCATTGCTGCTTCTTAAAACAGTGAGTCCCTAAGTAGTTTTGAATAGTTCTTTCCCTAGAGAACTCAAACCAACCATCAGAACATGCCACATTTCATTTGCGATTCTCCTCAGTGAGATGTTTATTATAAAAAACTAAAGCTGGTTTCCCAATTAAAAATGATAGACCCTCATGCTGTTGTCTGTGTCCTTTGCCACAGGGGTCAGAGGGTCTGTTCTTTGCTTTGATGAAGCGTCAGCGGTCACTAACTTTCTGTGAAAGTCTTTGTACATCCGTTATGACCCATGTGCCGTGACCTCTCCCTGTGCTATCACTCTGGAGGAAGTCCGTCCGTCTGCCGTTCTGACAGGGCGCTTAACTTCATAGCTAATTCTTCTTCATTAGGAGGTTTGCCGGCTTTGCTCTGTTGATCACACATTTGGCACCTCCTGAAATGAACACAGGAAGGTGTGAGTTTACAGTGTCGAACTCTTCACTGAGCATTTCCTCTTGTACTTGTGGAGCTTATCAAAGAGATGGATACCAAAGCTTATATCCTCTTCATCATGTGATGTTCTATCAATGTGACAGCTTTGAAAACCTCAGGCAGCAGATAGTCCATTACTTTGCGTTATGTTTGACATACGCTGGCACAGGTGATATTTGTTTGGACAGGAAGAGGAAATTGGGATCATGTTGTTACTCTCTAAGGGCTCCCATGACTTTTTTTGTTGGCATCTCAGGCTCAGCACTTGACTCCTGTACAGTATAGTATGTCTATTTTGTAGCCATAGTAACCACACAAAACAGTTTCATCATATCGGTAGAATTAACAGACCCTCTTTCATTGACGCCTTGGTAGGAGGCCGCCTTTCACTGGTATCTTTCACAAGCTTTGGTTTGGGTTCTGATCTACTTAGCGGTGCTTTGCACAGGCTTTCATCTTTTTACAGACCACACACCCAATTACATAAAAGGGCCTGTAAAAAAAGCCCTAATGACATTTTCTAATAAATTAGCTCAGCAAACTGTAATCATGTGGTCGTAGGGTTTTCAGTTTGCTCAGTGAGACCTAACTTTTATGGTGATATGTGGTGGGTAATTTGGATTTGTGGGTAGGACCCATTCCCACTGTGTGGTCTCTGAGGGCAGAATGTGGGAGGGGGTGGATTGGCCATGCCTGGATAACCTAAGCCGCTCTTTTCCCCCCCCTTTTTTTGTGAGAACTTTGGGTAGAAGAAAAGGGATCGAGGTGACAGAGGGGACTTTAATCTATCCCTGAAACAATGCTTTTTAAGCATCTCCATTTCAGACCCAGCAAAAGAAGGACCTGGCGCCTACATTTGAAGGCTCAGTTCACCCCGCTGCCCCTCAGACCCACCTTTCCTCCTTTATTCACTAACCTCTCCTTTGTGTCTGATTGCACTGGAAATAGTTGTAATTAGTTAAATCTCGCCTGTCCGAGTCGTTCAGTCAGGACATGGGCGCTCAGGTCGCGATGGCGGCAGTCTAGTGCGAGAGATGTGCCTGACTGGTTTTGGCGCTCCCCACTGACTGGTTAATTGGATCTTCACACACCGGGCATCGGCACGGAGGAAGTGGAGGGCTGGCACACAGTCTCGGAGTAATCAAACATGTCAGAGAGATTAGAGCGAATGCCTCGTCTCACCTACTTCTCTGATGGTATCAGCCTCAGCCTGCCAGCATTGTGAGTGGTCTCACAATGCTTAACTTACCACTTCAAAAACAGCTTGAAGTAGTCATCACACTCAGATGCATGAGCTGGGCTGAGATTAAAGTAGTTTTATGTGTTTCTCATGCAAGAAAGAGATTAAGGCAAATAGCTATCACAATTTGAAAGCTCGGGTTTATTTTTCCTGTAAAATAAAGGTTTATTTTTCTTTAGCAACTGATAAGCAAACAGCAGACTCAGGTTTCCTCGGCTTGACCAGCAGACAACTTGCTCACTGCAGACATGTTCAAAACCAGCTTCACACAGAGAATCTTGACCCGTCACTGCAACACAGCCATGAGGGCTTCAGAGACACATCTTTAAGCTATTAGCGGAAGAATAGCTTTCAAACCACACGGCGGTGTTTAGCACAGTCGAGTTCAGTACAGTACAGAGAGCTCTCTGCTGGTCTCTCAGTTTGTCAGACCCAAACTTCCCCAGCAGCCCACAGTCCTGTGACCGATTAACACACACTGTTTACACACTGCACAAGCTGACCTGGTATTTTTCAGTCCTTGAAAAACCTTATAAAGACACAGTGAGTAAATAAACACTTTGTTTCTGTGATCCAAAGGGGTTTGTTCATATGAAGTGTGTAAAGCGTTGAAAGGGGAACATGCCGTGTACAGATGTGTTTGAGTAAAAGTGCTACAGATATTATAGTGCTCCTTTAACAGCCAGGAGTATTGATTGCGTTTACTTTTTTTTTCATTTATTAATGAAACAATTTGTGAAGTATGATTTGTTATTATGATTATCACAGGTCGACACTGATGGCTGAAGGAGGAAGTCGAGGGGCAGCAAACCCCTGGCTGATCAACGAGACAGACGAGACCAAAGGGCTGAGCTTTGGAGAGATCAAGCAGCAGCAACAAAGAATCATTGACGGTAAATTACACATAATTAAACAAGACCAGGTCGAAACCTAGTATGTGGCTGACCGCATCAGGTCAATGCGTGCTTTTGTGGGCAATGTGTTACAAGGACTGTCCTTATGAGACCAATGGCAACGTGTTTGAAAGCAGGTGCGCGCTGGGGACGTAGGTGAGGACAGTGGATGAGCAGCGGAGGAGCAGCCCCGCCTACTCCCCGAACGAAGTACCCAGAGCCGTATACTGGAGGTCCAATATGCTCCATGATCCGCCATTGCGATGTCGCAGCTCTTTCTCTCTACGGCTGTGAAAGTTCAGTCAGTCAGTCAGTCAGTCAGTCAGTCAGTCACTAATAGTGAAAAGTGGTTATATACAGCTTTTCTACCTTAGGGGGTAAAGCACAAAGCTGCTGCTGCCTAGTATAACACTGATGAGATTATTAGATACAGTAAATTCTCAAATAATAGCCGGCTCTCTATAAGTAGCCCGGGCCGTGGTCGGCAGGAACAAATAAAAGGCCTGCCCCAAACACAAATCAAATCAAATAATTTATAAATGTATTTTTGAATTATTTATGAGTGATGAATTGTATCATTCTTTTTATTTACAATTATGAGCCATTAGTCATACAATCATGTTACTTTTAACAAATCAACTCTTTGTTGTGGATCTAATTGTTAGATTGCTGGTGCAACCTAACCGGAGCGGTTAGCGATAAACATATTGATTTACTTCAATTAACGGGTCTTACCTTTTGCCAACATTTCAACATCATGACGCAGATTTGTAAAAAGTAAAAATGAAGCTTTGTCAGGTCTGTCCTCAAGAGGAGAAGAAAGCTACTTTTAAAATGCTCGTTTGTTGAACAGAGGTCGGATCGATCTGATGCATTCGAGGAAATCTGAACGCTGAACGCTCTCGTGACACAGCATCAAGGGAATTTATCTCAAATGGAATTTTAGATCTAACTTAGAGCTTTAACATCGATCCGAAAAGAATCAGGTACTATAGAACAGTGAGGCTTCACTGTTAATAACGGCCTGTCTCTAACATAAGCCTGCTTGATACAGTATAAAAGCCTGGTACCCTCTGCAGCTGAGGTAAAGAAAGGCCCTGCACACTATTTGAGAATTTACGGTACACTGCTTGTCTTCCTGGAGTTGCAGTACGTTCTGTTGCAAGGAAATTTACTTGTTTTCAAGTATGCTTCTGTTTTGAAATAATAAGAGTACAGATCGAGCATCCTTTGATAATCTGTGTAACTCATACTTGCCCCTATTATGTCTCTCTAACAAAGACAGTATCCCATCACATCTCTAAATGTGTATGAAAATAATACATTAAGCCCCTGACTGCTTTTTCCTGTTTCCCGACTGTCATGACATGAGCGCCCAGACGTTAATTCACCTGACTCCATGTGACACTTCAATTCTGTGTCTCCATTACGGCTCTGGCTATTGTCACGGATTCCTGCTTAGACAGTAAAAACCAAACCACATGGAGGTTTGCTAGTTCCCTGTGGGATTTCTGGTGGAGTTGGGTAATGGTGAGCGTCTGAACCTGCGGTCATAAAAACAATCCTGTGGTGTGTGAGTGTGTTTAAACCTACAGAGGCCAAATCTCCTCTCGTCTTTTCTCTTCTCTTCTTTACTCCTATTTTTAGCTTGACTGTTTTTTCAAACCTTGGCCTGCTGCAGTTAGAATAACAGGAGTGAGGCTGAGTGGGGTAAAGTGCTGAATAACTCACATGTGGCGCTGTGAGCTGAGCTGGACCCCAACGGCCTGTCATTCCTCTTTCCCTAAAAGTTGCCTCATTATAACACAAGTATAGTATACTGTAAGTTAACTAAGTAAAAGCTCAATTGTTTTTGTGTTATCCTGGTGCTGTCTTACAGTTTGCCTCTTTCTTCTGCCATGTTAAAGTTTATGTTCTCTCCTCTCCCCTTACAGCCCAGGATGCAGGCTTGGATGCACTGGCCGCCGTCATCAGCCGGCAGAAGATAATGGGCCAGGATATCGGCAACGAGCTGGACGAACAGAACGGTAAAGTTGAACTTCTGCATCTGTACATGTTCGTCAAAAGAAATTCCAGACGCATTACACACCGCGGCGTGACGGCAGACGGACATAGCTGTTCTGCTATGGAACGACTTGCCTCATGTCACTTGCTGGACAGTGATACTCCCTCACGTCACACACACTGACATAGTTTGTACCAACCACAACACACACGCCCTCACGCTACCATTGTCAGAGAAACTGACCTCACATTCAGGTCACGACGGCATCTACGACCTTCATGATGTGGGAAAAAAACAGTGTTTTGTGGTTTCTGGAATCAGATCTGCTCAGAGATAATGGTGCTTTTAGTTTTTTTCTGGATAAATGCCTCTCATCAGTGCATTAACAGCTTCCATCTCAGGTACAACACGCCACCCAGACCAGGGTGCATTGCACCAGACTTTTTAAGCTCAGACAGGCGGCACTTGAGACTCAAGACTTTGGGACGATCATCTGTCAACCGGTGAACAATTAGATCCTTTAATGCATCGCTCTCAAAAGACTACAGCAGTTAATAGGCCGAGGCCTGAAAGTGTTACCTTACAAAGTGGATGAACATGTGTATTACTATCCTTTTTTGAATTACATCATGACTGCTATCTCTCATGTTTACACTCACCATGTGCCCAGGACATGCATTAGTCTGTCAGCTCCTCAACAGAGATTCACAGTTCAGAGACTGCAGGTCGATATAAAGGTAGAGTGGATAATTTAGCACACAGCTACAGCAGGGGAGTTGTGAGGCTCAGTGGCACAATGGATAGGAGACTGGTGTCATTTTCACAGACACTTTAGTCGGAGAGGGTAGACTCTAGATCGACTCTAGATCTGGAGTGATGTGTCGGCTCGTTAAAGAGCAGCTCCAGTCATGTTTAAGGACATATAATATGCTCTGCTTGAAATAATAAATTGTGTCTGATATGTTTTTTCTGCAAAATACGTTTAACTACCTTGTAAAAATCCTCCCAGGGCATCTCCTCCTTCTCCCTCATTCAAAATTCCCCAATCTGCATAGTCACCGCCCACTATGCACATTTCCAACTGCTCCCTCTGTCGCAAAAACAAAACATGTCTCTGCCATCCTTTAGTGGCAACTTAGCTGCTTGAAATGTAGTAATTAGTAGTAACGTTAACGTCAGTAGTCAGTAGTGAGTTTGCAGTAATTACGATGACGGTTACAGTTGGCTCGTGCATAGTCAAAGTGGTTGCCATTGGTTACACATAATGATATGCATAGCGTCACCCCATCCATTAACAGGATTGGCTCCTTATGTTTGTGACGTCTCAAACCTGCCAATCTGAAAACGTGTTGTTCAGCCTGTCCTTGGTACACTGCAGTTTAAAAGCAGACAGGCCCAGCCATGGAGATGACTGCTGATGATGTCTTGAAGCACATGGGAAACACAACATGGAGATGTTTACAAGGTTTTATTTTCTTGGGATCATAGAAGGAGGAAATCCCAAACAAGCTGGTAATCTGAAGTTGTCTCGCACACCTACAGCACACACAGATACGGTCTGTTTCTTCCCTGATGACCGGCTTCCAGTTAGAAAAGAAGGCGTTGCACCGTCCTGTAATATCCTGTCTGAGCAGTCGTACCCAAACAGAAGTTGTATAACCGAGTGATCTCGATCTGGAAACAAACCACCATCCCTTTCTGCTGGGAAGGAATACCAGATGTTCGGTGACACCGATGGGAAAAGGGAAGGAAATGAGAAATGATTGTTGTAGCCTGCTTTCTTGTTATAGAACTAAAGCTGGATCGCTGCTTTATTACGGCGAAGGGTGTATTTTTCTCCTAGTTCTTTCACCTTGATGTCATTGTTTCCCATATTATGAACCTGGATTGATAATGGGAGGGATGTTACAGAGCATTACACCACTTTCACTGCAAGAAGGCAAACTCTTTTGGCCTTGTCACGATTCTTCTGTTTTAAAACGCTGCCTGCTTGTTGTTTATTACAAAAGACATCATTGTGCATACAGTGTAACCGGTCTCAGTGGTCATGCAGACCTTTGATAAAGTGTAGAAATAGAATTTCCACATGGATCTCCCGCCGCAATTTATGGTCGAGCTGAGCTTCATACGGCCTGCTGACACCAGGCAATGATTCACAGGGCCTACGGGGCTCAGGCCTTCCACAGCTTTCCTATACCTACCTGTGTTTCTTTCCTTTGTGGGACCCCGGCTGTTCGTCCGTCTCTCATCACACTCCCTGTTCTCTTTTTCCTCTTTTCAACAGTCCTTTATTTTATAACCTACTTCTTCCATCTCTCTGTGTCTCGCCTGTATCCTCTCATGAGTAATGGGAGATTCCTCAGTTCTTTGTGTCTGACAGGGTGGAGAATGGGGATCCATCATACATGCAGATGTAGATTCTTACATTTAAAAGCTGTTGACCCAGTGATGCTAGTTTTCTCAGCCTGATTTGGGGATTCTGTGGAGTAATACTTCAATTTAATAAAGGAAATCGCTCAAAAATATGTCAAACTTTTTTTGTAGAAATGTAGTTCGTTAAGTGTGTTAAACGTCTGATAGAAAACTACAGACCTTAAAAGATGTGTTTAATCTGACATGTTTTCAGTCTGTTGAAAAGGCAAACCAAGTGTTACCTACTTTGAAAAGACACATAACACAATGGCACCTGTCAGTGGGTGGGACATGTTAGGCAGCAAGTGAACATTTTGTCCTCGAAGTTGATGTGTTGGAAGCAGGAAAATGGGCAAGTGTGAGGATGTGAGCGACTTTGACAAGGACCAAATTATGATGGCTCAACGCCTGGGTCAGAGCATCTCCAAAACTGCAGATGTGTGTGCACCGTGCTACAATGAGCACGTGAGCATCAGGCCTGGGCTAATGATTCATGTTTTCTTATACATCATGTGGATAGCCGAGTGCATGTGCATCGCTTATCTGGGGAAGAAGTTGGAAAACAAGTTGGCAGAGGTAGTGTGATGTTTTGGACAATGTTCTGTTGGGAAACCTTGGGTCCTGCCATTCATGTGGATGTTACTTAGACACATACCACCCACCTAAACATTGTTGCAGACCAAGTACACCCCTTCATGAAAATGGTATTCCCTAATGGCCTCTTTCAGCAGGATAATGCGCCCTGCCACTCTGCAAACATGGTTCAGGGATGGTTTGAGGAACACGACAACGAGTTCAAGGTTTTGAGCATCTGTGGGATGTGCTGGATAAACAAGTCTGAATCACAGAGGCCTCACCTCGCAACTTACAGGACTTAAAGGATCTGCTGCTAACATCTCAGATACCAGATACCTCAGCACACCTTCAGAGGTCTGGTGGAGTCCATGCCCTTGATGGGTCAGGCCTGTTTTGGCAGCAAAAGGGGGACCTACACAGTATTAGGCAGGTGTTAATAATGTTATGGCTGATCTGTGTATATGTGAAATGGCAAATGGACTGCACTTATATCGCACTTTTCTCGTCTACTGATCACTCTTATTGCTTTTACACAACATGTCACATTCACCCTTTCACACACACATTCATACGCTCGTGAAAGAGGCTGCTACGCAAGTGCCAAGCTGCTCATCAGGATCTTACTTATGACATTCACACACATGGTTATGCTACGGTCTATGCCTTCGGGAGTATCTTGCCCAAGGACACTACGAAATGTATACTACAGGAGCTGGGGATCGAACCATCAACCTTCCAATTGAAAGACAACCCACCCTTTCACTGAGCCACAGCAACCAAATAAAAAAATATCTTTTTCCTTAGACTTGCACTTGGAGTCACTTGGAGTATTACATCAGCCAGCTTTGAAGGTGCTGCATTTCCTCCTGGTATTAAATGTTAAAACTGAGAATGTAAAAAGTAATGGGATAGTTTAATGTTTTCTGTGAGAGAAATGGATTTAAATTGGAAAGCAGGGGAACGAGCAGGCTCCTTGTTGATCTCGACAGTTGGCGCGAAACCTTGGCGTCCGTCTGTCTTTCTGTCTTGTAGGGTTCCTTTTCCCCCTGATCGCTGTACTGGAGCGGTGTTTTCCTATAAATAGATTAAGCTCTTTGTAGTTGGGCTGCTCCAGTCTAGCTCATGACCCAAGTGCAGTGAAGGTTGCAGTCATTTCCTTTCAGGGAAACAATTCCGGCTGAGGTCAGCAAAGAAGACGACCCTGTCCAGAGGTTTAAAGATGAACCCAAGGCCCCCCCTTTACGTCCCCCTGAGACTTAAGTGAATCAGAACAGACTGAAATGTAGAAAAGAGTAAGCAGACAGATTTCCTCAATTCCCGTCTATGCTTTATGGCTCATAACTTTAATCCATTGCATGCTGAACACTTTCCCATCTAACTTGCCAGTCATAACAGAAAGAGAAATTCAATCATTATTTTTAGTAGGTTAAAATGAGTTAAATGATGTGCTGTCATCGCGTGTTTTCATATTTCTTACATGACGTCAGCAAAGATCGGTATATATTTTCATTTCCAGACTAAATGTTGCAGAAAATAGCCCGGCACATACCGACCGGAATGGCTTGCACCAGCACAGCGGTAGCCTCCCGTCCCAACGAGAAACATCAACATTAATTTCACTTTGTTAGTGTTGATATTTCTGAGTGTGTGGCCTGGAACAATGACATCAGGCCAAGTCAATGTCATATGACAGTGACAGACAGTGGCTAGGTCGTTAATATAGGTCGTTAAGAAAAGAGCGTGAAAGACTGAGACTGTCTCATTTCAGATTTTAAGGGCCCTTTTCTGCATTAAATTATAGATGTGATGGTGGAGTTTATGTATTTAACTGTTAAAGCTCCAGTCTAGGGTTAGTGTGACTGAACACCATGTGATGTAGGCAGACATAGAGGCACAATGACACGAGCAAACACAGGGCGGGTGTATTTTCACGTGTATCTGTGCTTACAGATTTAGATCAATCATCAAATAATTAAGCTACTCATACTGAAATGAATGAATGAGTTCACCATTTTCCACCATCTGAATAAGCATGTTAGAAGTTCAACAGGAGTTCTGCTCCGTTGAGTTCATCCCACATGAACTGTTCAAACTGATCAAGTCACAGCCAGTTGTTCTGACTATACGTCTCAACAACCAGAGCTTTATTTTGAAAGAACCTCAGACAGCTCCGGCACTTTTGTTCTCACCAGGGATGTCCTGTCCCCTTTCTCCTACCCTTTGATAATATTATTTTGGCCTGCTTGATATTGCCATGCAACTTTTTACATTTACCAAGAGAATGCACTAAATCCCACAAAGTGTACAGTATATCTGGGACTGGAGAGAAACAGACCGTCGTTTTGATTGAGACCTTCTGGAACAAATTTCAGATGTTTTCTGTCAGACACTGCACTTCTGACCACATGTGCTCTCTTTGTTTTGTCCTAAGCTTGGAGATAAGAAACAGGGCATGCCTTTTTTGAATGACTTTAGCAGGTTTGTCCTGGTTGAATGTTGAGCTGTATAGTGAACTTACTCAACAGATATTTCACTATTAAACAGAGGGTCTTATTTAACATGAAAGTTGTACCGTGAAGAGAAAAAACACTGTGTAAGATATGAATATTACTTCCTGAATTCTTGGACTTTAAACCTTTGTTCCTGACTTCACTTATGTTAAACAAAGTTCCAGTAATTCCAAATATATATGGATGTTGGATTTATCATCACCTCTGGGAATGTATCGCAGCAACATTTCTGCAAACATAGGTGAAAAAGCAAAGGTTGCAAATCGCTGAATATTCATATGCAAGCTATTTTGCATTTGTCAGTTTCACTGTTGTCTTCCCCAAAGGATGTAAACTATGCTTATTAACCTTCTTGTGGCCTCTGATTTAAGACGCAATGGAACTTCTCTTCTGCTATCAGCTTCATTTAAAATATCCGGTTGCTTTTAAGCTAGCATCCTACACACCGAAAATAGCATGTTACTGCCATGATTTGCCTCCTTATAGGCTAATGTCCCACCCTGGCTGCATCCTAGGCTTAGTGCAGCCCAAGTGATTGTGATTGTTTTAAAGAGACACATGCAACACAAAGCAATTTTTCCCCTTCGTGCAGAATTGCGATAAGTTCTGCCTTACATTTCTCCAACATTGGTGCAGCGCTAAAACAGTATCGAGATATGCAAGACTAGTTTCATCCTGACTGCACAGCATGTGATTGACAGAAGGCGATACATGCATGTAGAAATTGTTAGGTCGGGTCGATATAAAACATCTATGAAGACTTTCAAAAGTCTTGGTGTAATTGACATGATGCTAGCTATCCACCAGAGGCAAAGACAGTTGGCTGCTTCTTCATGATAATAACTGCTATATGTTTGCTGCTGCCCTGCAGCTGCCAGTGGGAGGTGTACTTACTTTCATAAGCAACATTTCTCTGGCCACTTTTTTAATTGTGGTTTAGCACTTTTCATATGTTGTGTCGATTATCGTGCACGTCCCACTCCGGGATTTGATGTGTCATTCACGGATCCCTTTAGCAGAGCACACGTGTAGCTGCTGCACTGACTCAGTTCTGACCTTTTGGTAATGGGAGTGTTTTTAAAGCACTTTGTCAGCCAGCCTGATTATTCTTAAAGTATAAGTGTGTTATGTTCCAAGGAGTCTGTCTATTAAGACGCCAGCCGCTTAATAAATAGAACAGGCCTTGGTCCCATGGTGGCCTGGCTAATAATTAGATCACTGATGGGATTTTGCGTCAGTATGCGCAGGGCCCAGGTTGGACAGCACTAATGACTTCCAAATAAACAGCAGAGTGAAAGGAGAGAGGCACTAACTGCTGCAGCGCAGTGACATCAGCCGCTGCCACAGCGAACACAGCCCGCTGCCTGCTTCTGCTTTTAGAAACCGCTCCGTGAGCAAATAAACCGTGCTAATGATGGCACTCGGCACAAAGTCAGTGTGGTGAGACTTGCGGATTGATTTATTGTTTGTTTGACTCGCTCGGTTTGAATTCGAGGCTGGTTGTAGTGAGCAGTGTTTTCCAGACGGCGTGGAAATGAAGAGAGAGAGACATGATGTGATGTTCAAAAGAGTTTGTCATCAGAGGAATGTCAAGCTTGCAATGAGGCGCGAAAGAGAGCATCGTTTTGGTGACCACCAGACTGGCTGACTGATGTTTGACATTATGAATTATTGAGTGATATGTTTGATGGGGGGGACAGCCCTGCCATTCATGACACGTGTTGGTTGGTCTCCTGTTTTTGCTAGAGATGCCAACATTAGGCCGCTCTCAAATCGCTCTTAGAATAACTGATCCAGGATTTACCCTACTAACCCCACTTTCTGGGACTTATATGATGATGTCAGAGTTATTAAAACGTTAGTTCAGCTCTCATTGATTTTCTGAGCAGGTAAATGGGAACAGTAGATTAAGTTTCCAATTTGTGATACAGATATTGTATTTTGAATACATATCAGATGTCCCCTGTTAGAGCAGCTTGAATATATTACATGAAGTTATTCGTAAAGTAGATTTTTATGCATAATTTTATAGTTGGGGGTGGGGTGGGGGGGTATTGTGGTAATTTCAAGCTTCATATTTCACTCTGTGATACCTGTGGAGTAGCTTAGCATAATTTACAGTTAAAAAAAATCCTTATTTTTCTCTCACTGGTGCTCTGTGCAGGCCCTCATACATCCGCTGCCTCAAACGACTCAGTCAGCTCTGTCCCTTTAAGAAACCCCGCCCCTATAAGCCCAACTTCTTCTGACTGGCCAGCTCTTCGAAGCCCTTCGAAAGTTTATCACTTTTTATGTGACATCACAAAATGCACTTTGTGATGTCACAAAGTGCAGCTTGTAGAAAAAACTGTTTGAAACCTGGCGTTCACAGCAGCCTGCAGACTGAGCTGAGAAGCCTGGGGATTACTCTGACATATTTTTACCTACAGATTTGAAACTTCACCTGCGTGTAGTCAAGACATCCAACACTGTAACATTATAAATATGTCTTACAATGTGAAACACCATAATACCCCCCCGACTGCAGTTGCCTACAATCAACAGTCAATGCAGACTTACTACAGGCACTAAACTAATAGAGTACAATACTTTATTTTTACTCGTTGAAGACTCAAGCTGATACAGAGGGTTTAAGTTAACATCCCCAGAAGACATTGTAGTGGATGCTTGAAAGAAAGACAAAAGATGGCCAAATGAAGATGCGCCACTAGTCCCCAGGCCAGACTCCACTGTGAAGCATCCTAACCAGGCTACAATCAATCATGGGTTGTTGTGTCCTTATATCTCTATCTATCCATCCCAGCATCCATCTCTGTCTGAGCACTGTTGATGTCACACTGATAGAGTTGTGGAGAAGTGGGGGCTGACAATGACATGAGGGACTCGGGTCAGTACAGCTTTCACCAAGTGATGAATAATCCAGTTAAGACGTCACAAGGAAATTAACATTTTGGGACGCTAAAGAAAAACGTCTCAAGACACTTCATCAATCACGACGTCCTTTGTTTCGCTTCGGGGGTTGATGCCCCCGTTTATCACTCAGGAAGAGTCGGTTTAAACTTCAAAGTCTTAAATGCAACCTGTTGAACCTTTTCAAGAACAGTTTTTTTATGCCCCTCATTGGTTTTACGTATCTTTTCTTTGGGTCTTAGATTGATATCCAACAAGATGGCAGAACTGATTCTTAAATGATTTCACTGGATTTTATTTTGAGGGATTTCTTCATGTTCATGTAGCCCAGTGGCACCAGAAATACCCATTTTCAGCCTATCGTAACTCAAACACTAAGTGGCTGTACTACTTTAAAAGTTTTTTTTTTTTGTGAAAGTTTGATCTAAAAAAGATAGTTTTAATTTGAGATTCAGGTTGGAGACTTCCAGCAAGAGGTTCCCCTCCGTCATGCTTTCTGCTCTACAAGCTTCAAACGTCGTTGCAGGATGGCGGCTTTGATTTATCTCGATCCATCTGGAACAAACGTGTTGTGGTGACAGTCATTAGCGGGAAAGGCCCCACATTAAAAACCAGTTACGGAAATTCTCAGAGTACAGGAAGTAGGGACTGATGTGTGGCAGCAGTGGAGTGGATTGATGGTGGATGGACGGGAATGACTTTCAGAACTGATTTTGCAGCAGTCTGAGAATAGAGGCACAGTCACAGAGGAATAAGGTATTACTCACTTTCGTCATACTTTTAATACAGATGTATGCTTTGTGCATCTCCTCTTCTTATATATAGATGATATCAACAGCAGCTTTACAAGTTCCTGTAAACCCTGGTTATTTGTCCTGAAAGGCAGACACGTAAAAATCAATCTGTGTTAAAATATTTAAAGGGTATAAACCACATTAGTTTGATGTTTTCGGGTTTAGAGGATGCACCAAAGTGAATCACAATTTCATGGCGACTCATTTCTGGATGTTTGTCAGCACTGTTGTGTGAGGGATATTAAAGTACATTAAGACCCATGCTTCCCACAGCTCGGTGGATCAAATGACCCCGACTCTGCATCTTTGTGGGAGCTGATATTTCTTTTGGGGTTTTTTCGCTTGAAATAGTGAAGGAGAAAGTATTGCCTGTATAGCACAACAAATTTTGCTGACAAATGTTTATCAGCAAATAAAATGTACCAAGATTAGTAGTAGTTGGCGTCTAATTCTCAAGGCACACGATTTATTCTGATCTGTCGGGCTGAAAAGGAAATAGCAAGTACCTCGTGTGTGTGCATGTTAATGCATGGGTTCCCTTTGGGTACTCCGGCTTTCTTCCAACGTCCAAAGACATTCTGGTTCAGCTCATTGGTGACTCTAAAATTGTGATTGACTGGCGATCAGTCCAATGACAGCTGGGGTAGGCTCCAGCCCCCCTGCGACCCCGAACAGGATCAGCGGTACAGATAATGGATGGAAGTACCTTGTGGAGCAGGGGATGGAGAGGATGAGACGTAAAAGAAGGATTTATGGTCGGCATAAGTACTTGTTCTTGTTGGCAGGTCAAATTATTGTGAAGCCCTTCAGAGTCACATTTGGGGTGTTTCTTCAAAACTTCCAGCTTTGCAGAAATAACCCACTTTATAGTTGACAAGTATTAGCAAAGGTGTTTTTTCCCTGAGATTCTCTTCTGGTCGTACCGTCACACAACACAGTCACAATGTATATATACAGTATTAAAGACAGGAGCCCTAATATTCAGTCTGATGCAGTCGTGAGGTGTGGTCAGTCTGCTCAGCTCATCTGCAGACCCGGATCACATCCAGATGTCCACCAACACGCCTGTTCAGAGACTGGGCGAGGCTGTTTCCCTTCCACTCCCTACTCCATCCATCCTCAGCAACACGCACAACCACCACGCTGGCAGTCACAGGCGTTTTCACAAACTATCAATTGTGCATTATCCCTGAAAACGCTAATAATTATGGGAAAAAAATCTAGGGAGGTATGATTTCACTGGTTCTTTCCCCACCACCATCTTTAAAGCTGAGGATGACACAACACATGGAAACAAACACTTATTGAGCTGTGTGAGATCTTTTGAAGGGTTTGGTCTTATTACCATGGCTTTGAGAAATCTGTCTGTCATACTGCTGGCATTATAGGCTTTGCTGTTATACTGATACTGTGTCTACATATTCTTTTGTCTGTATATTATCTGTGTTAACATGAATCTTCTTTTTTTCTATATCTACTCTGTAAACCATCTAGAAATCAGCAGTTGGACTAGGTTGTAATGCATTATTCTAGTCATCATAAACAACTTACATTCTTAGATTTAATCAGTTTCCTTACTATAACCTATTAGAGTCCCACCCCAAGATATCGACACTGAAATATATCGTCGTCCTGATTTTAATGTACAAATATTTGGCGCTCTAAACAGATTTCACTGCGATTTTGACTCACCCCGTCACTACTTTATGACTCCTCGAGGTGGCGTGTATGACATGAAGGAGGGTACATGTGAACGGACATTTTTTGGCAGAAGAAGAAGAAGTTGACAGCAGGATAGAAGAAGAAGAAGAAGAAGAAGGCAGTGGGATAATGTCGGACAGCGGTGAAAAGAAGTTGCTGTATCGTAATATTATCGTTATGGTGGGCCTCGTGTCGCTTATCTTATCATGTCGAGAGTTACCCTGCGATTCCCACTATTACCTAGTATTTTACTTTTACTTTTAATTTAGTTGTTGCCTTTGTGGCCTACTAACTCACTCAGGGATGTTAGTGTGGGTGCAGCCTCGTCTCGTCTGCCTCACTATGCTGAGCAAATTGTACTTTTCCTTGCCACGACAGGGTTTAACTATACTTCTAACTTGGCTGCAACCAACACAAGTTCATGCTCCAAGATTTACTCACTTGAAACTTCATGTCTGCTTACAGTACTTGAAGACTTACAATGTACGCATTGACAGCAAGAAGCACATATCATATTTGAACATATTTGTTCTGCAGCTTTACCACAACAAAATAATAATAATGCTCCATAATGTAGTCAGTGAAAGCACGCGTTTATGTAACTTGTTTTGACTTACTGCCGGACTGTTCCTACTGTGCTCATAGGAATCATTTGGAAAATCCTTCTGTATTTGAGCTACAAGGAAAACAACTGTAACATTGGCCATATAACACTGAATGTTTGAAAATATATCAATCATATCAAGACTATAAAGCAGCAGCCGTTATATGAATATTACCCAGTCCACTCGTCAGCATTACCTCACTGGATTACCTGCTCACAATGAGGATGTTATGATTTCACTGCATTTTGTTTGCACAGCCAAGCCACAGCTATGTTGTTTCTTTTGGAGAGCGTTGCCTAATACGTGTGGTATGTGTACAATTTAACGGTAAACTGATGTTGATACTGTGCTGTAATTTTTCCCTGGAGGGCTCTTGCGGGCAGCTAGTCCAGGGGAAGCACATTAGCCGCATGTGTTGGTGGTATTGGTGGTTGGGAACCTCTACAATTTGAGCTGCCAGTTCCTTTGGCTCCGGGCAAAGGATTCCCTGCCATTTAATGGTACCTTAGACTGACTCAGGCTTGGCCCGGCAGGTTCCTTTTGGCTAACGCAAGTGACAGCGGGAACAAATCTCCTCCTCTGTTTATTTAATTGCTAACCGCTCCGGTTTGGAGGCCGCGTTCAAAGGGCCGCCGAGCAGAGAGCTGCCTCGCGCTGCCCTCAGCCTCGGGGTAGCATGGGTCATCCCATATAATGAGTGGAAGGACTTACTTTACCAAGTCTGCCTCCAACCACAACCAGCACGTGGTTCCCATTTAAGCACAGGGGGGAAGATTGCACCTTCATCTGCCGGGCATTTTTATGTGTTTATGTATGTGTGCAAGTGCACATTTTTACATCTGTTCTTCACAGCCTCCGCTCAGTGTGTGTGTGTGTGTGCGCATGGACTAGTGTGTTTGTTGGAGAGTGTAAGTGCCTCGTCTGAGTGTGAGATCATTGTGTTTGTTCTGAAAGTGTACACCACATGTGCAGCACATGTTGTCAGGTTGTGACTGGCACACAGGCCATATTTATATCTGCATGAGGAGCTCAGAGGCCGGCGGCCAGCCTGAGATGGAATGGAGTTCACGGTAGACGTCAGTGCGGGACTTCACAGGCACTCGGACACACAGATAGAGAGCATGGTGGGCTAATCTCACAGACGCGCTGTGCATGAGACATTGAGGCAGGGGAGTCTGAGATTCTTATGCAGTGAGTGTGGGGTGAGGGCGAGAGGAAAAACACAAGATGGAAAGGCAGATAATCTCTTTGTGACTAATATTGGACATATTTAGTTGGGACTTTAGACTAAAGACTTTTATCAGAGCTTTTCCAAAGAAAGGACTGCACAAAGTAAATAACATTTATTTATAGAGCCCTTTTAAAGGCAGAGTCACAGAGTGTGTCGCACAGGGCAGAAGAGTAAAACTGTTTGTAATGTATGGACTGTTGTGGGCTAAATACAGACTGAAGCCATGTTACAATTTACCAAGGCATTGGTCATTTGTCAGTTTGCAAAAATAGTTCAACATTTATGTAATGAAATATTAGCACAAGGTAGCTGTAGACATAACATTTATGTTGTTATTGCATTTGGCAGGGGGAAGATTTAAGCAATAGATACATTCAAAGTGATACTGAGCTTATCTGTCCCATTCGAAACTGCTACAAGTGTTTAATCATGCTGCAAACGTGTTGCCAAAAAGTTGTGAATTCTTTACACCTTATTTATCATCATCTGTTATCTGATGACCCTGAATGTGTCTAATCAGACACAATCTACAGGCCACACTAATGCCTTTGCCTTTAGGCAAAAGTGTTTGAAAACCCAGGTTTGAATAAGAGGCCTTTTATTGTTCCTAATTTCTGTCTGTGTTATGTTCCGAGCGCTGCCCCTCGAATCACAACCTCCTAAAAAAAGAGGCTTTTGTTCTGTTATCTGATCGTTCTCATCTGTTTCACTCGCGGCTGCCTACCAGCCTCCTGTTTGTTACATGTGTTTAAGTGTGGGCGTAGACCTACGCTGGCGAGACTAAAGAAAATGAACACAGACACACACATGCACACACAGACGTAAACACAATTTCTAACTATTTTAGGACTCATACACAGATTAGACTGTGCATGCCCCTTTAAGTGTGTTCATACAGGATATTCGATCATGGTATAAATTGGGATTGGGATTTTAAATGTTATAAAGACTCTATTGACTCTATGTTAGCTTTCTATACAGGAGCATACCATTTCTGTATGACGGCTACAAATGAGCACTTGTTTTAAATCTATTTTTAGACACAATTAAGTTATTTTGTAATGGTTTGCAGTTAAGCATTAAAGTAGTTAACTCCAATTAATTTACGAATTGAACTTCTAGGGGAACCACAAGTTCAAATCTGTAGCCGTCTGCCACGTGCAGCGCACACACGACCCCACTAGTGGGCAGTAGAGGCAGTAGCAGCACAACAGTGAGCTCCTCCACCATCCTCAGTGAAACTCTGTGTTTACACCTTCCAACTGGAGTGATTCACTGCGCTCTCTCTTCCGTGGGATGGATGTGTTATGGTGATGGAGTGATCCAAGTTCAGGGCGGATGAAGAGAGAGTCACAGGATCTCACACAGGATTTGTTAATTTGTTTAATTCCTCTGAGGAGGTTTCTTCTTCTCCTCCATTAATCAGCACCTCCTCCTTTTTTTCGCTCATCAGCTGGAGGAGCCGGGTGATTACACGACAGCTGTAGGTGCAGCTGTTTCGACGGCTGCGGCTTGCAGTGCAGTCACACTTCATAGCTTCAGTATTATGATGGAGTTTTAGTCCTGTGTTTTTTGTGTAAGTGCAGCTACTACAACTACCCTCACATGTGCAACCGAGCGTATGCATGTGGTTTGAGTCTAACTGTCTGTGCATGCAGCCTGTTTTCAGCGCATGTAGAGCCTGTGGTCGGGTTGCGTCATCTTTATTCGTTGTTTGGTTAGTGCCCTGCGCCACTCCGAGCTGTCCACAGGCTATGTGGGAGGTTGTTTCCTCTCAGGATGGGAAGTTGTTTCAGCCGCACTGTTGGCCAAACATTTGCCCTGGCCTCCATGAGTAGAGTGCAATTACCCCAAATCCACCACAGAGTCACTTAGATTTTTTG
Organism: Semicossyphus pulcher; assembly: GCF_022749685.1. Classification (NCBI taxonomy): domain Eukaryota; kingdom Metazoa; phylum Chordata; class Actinopteri; order Labriformes; family Labridae; genus Semicossyphus; species Semicossyphus pulcher. The sequence continues at coordinate 12,222,797 of NW_027211681.1, forward strand.
CTAGTATGTGAATCCCAATTGCCATCCTGGTATGCCAAGTGTTCCAACCTCTGTCTTTGTAAATTTTCAAATTCATGTATTCAAGCGATATTCCAGGAGAAAATAGAATCTCAAATCGAGCACAACTTTTCCTCATGAGTTGTGCTCGATCGCAGTTAAGGCTGAGGTTGTATGATGTTCTATCCTTATGCAGCACGTTGTGCAGAAAGGGATGTAGAATTGTCATAAGACACAATGAGGTTCGCCCTATTCCTGCAACGGATGTTTGTTTTTGGAGACTCACCTTCTTCTCCAGTGCCAGCATTCAGCCGGGAACCAAAAAGGTCCTGCCACTCCCTCCCTGCACATGTGCGTTTGACGTTAGGCTAGCCTTTATTCTCCACCATTTTTCCTCTCTTGGCGTCTTGCAATGTATTTTTTTTTTTGCCTCAAATGAAAAATGCAATTGAAGTTTTTTTGTTCAAGATGTTTTGGTCAGGTGTAGCTGTTGCAATCTTCTAAGTTTTAGTGTTCTGATGTTCGCGAACGATCCGATTCTTTTGAACGGCTCTTTGGTGCGAACGATGTAACCCTCCGCCAAGTTTGTTGTTTTTTGTTGACATCTCTGTAGTCACACAGAGTTGTATCATAAATTATTGGCAAATCAATGATGTTGATTAATTGTTCCTGAATTATTCTCCTGTTTCTTTTTAAATTTTAAAAGCGCAGGATTTTAAATATGCGTGTTGATACGGGAGAAAATTGTGCAGGCACGATGAGCCCTCTCTCGGAAAGGAACGGAGCCTCTCTTCAAAGAGCCGTAATTCCCAACACTAGTAAGTTTTCCCAAACAACAGTCGGATAAATTCATGAACTATACCGCCATAACTTAATGTGACGACATTCAACGTCAAACTAATGCTTGAATTTTCTTTGACGTTTGCTTCAGGAGGCTCATTTGACCAGCTTACTTAAGCGTCCTATGAACTGCTTCCTATTCTTTTTGCGACTGATCCATCATCAGTGGCCCTTATGACTTTGAACTTTAGTTTCATACTGAAAAAAGTTTTCGAAATGAGGCTTATGTTACATAGTTATCCAGAGTAACTCTGCTGAAAGCCACAAACCCAGATTTGATCACACCTCATCTGAGCAGTTTCAAGCCTGAACACCAGCTCTGTGATGTTTTACGTTCTGCATCCCCACTGATCTTCAGCACGTAAACACCAGCTGGCTCTGAACTCTCTGTTCCACAACAACACATATCAACGTGGTAGATCTTCTGTTCTACTTACTGCTCCTGTTCTCCCCCTGAACATCACTGTGGGTTCATAATGTGGAGATGACTCCTCTTCAGTCTGGGACGCAAATGATTATCGGAAGTGTGTCACATCCGGGAAGTGTGTGTGTGTGTGTGGGTGTCTTCCTCTATTAAAGTGCCTGTTAGGGTGTGCCTGTCTGTATGATGCTCATAGATGTGTGTGTTTGTGTCAGCGTCTGTGTATGGGAGCATATGCGTCTCCATGCATGTGAGTGCATTATGAGTGAAACAGGGTCTGGCACGAAGATCAAAGTCCCTCCATAACTCCTCAGTCAGCCAGTCAGTCGGCCAGCGTACTGCCAGGAAGCTCCGCTCGCTACGGGGGACGATGAGTTATTAGATTCAGATAATTTCAATTAGACGTAGTTGTTCGTTTAGTGAGAAATTTCTCTCCCTGTGTCCTTTTCTCGAAAGAAAAGTCATGTAATGTTCCTGAAAAACACATGTGGATGCTTACACTGCAGGACAAGTTCTCAATCACTGCAGGGTTATTTTAATTTGAAGGCATGCCTCTTCAAACCCTGCCAAGCCTGCGAGTAGACAGTGGGAAGAAAAAACATTTTTGTCCTATCTTCCATTCATATCTATGTAAAAACAAACCTTAGTTTTCTCTTGAAAACACTCCATTTCCCACAATTCTCTCTGTATTAATATATTATCAATTACTTTAAAGTATACCACTTGTGCAATTGCATTTATAGTTGCTGCATAAATCTGTTCAGGGAATTCTTATTGAAGGTAAAAGCTGCAGAATATGTAAAGTCTGTTCTGATGAAATGGGCGCTGCAGTAGATGAACTGGTAAATGTGTCAGAATCCAGTAGGCACTCGACTCCTTTCATGTCCTACACTATAAATCTCATCCAATCCAATCTGTTGTTTCATTTTTTGTATTAATTCCTACCTTCTCAATATGTCGACCTCTCCTGGGTGTCCGTGCTAATGATGTGTGATGGTAGTGATGAAGTGTAGCAGCGGCTGGTTTTGGAGGTGCCGTGCCAGTGACAGGGTGGTCCCCCGCCTCATGCTGCTGCTGCTGCTGCTGCTCCTGCCTGCTGCTGCTGCTGCTGCTGGCACCCTCATGCTCATCACGCACACATTGTTCGGTGGCACCTGGCCATAAGACGGCTGATGGTGAAAAAAACGGCTACAGATCAGACCTCTCCTCATTCATGTCGGTCTTTACACGTCTAAATCCTTGTTTTTATTCATCCTTAAATTATAGATCAATCATGTATCTGCAATCATGTATATGTTGAATCCAGCAGGAACATGCAGAAATAGTTGCATTCCGTCTGAAAGGCAGATCCTCGTCTCACTTGCTCCTTTCTTCTTTATCTGTGGAAGTCATTACGGATTTGATCTTAATTTATCTGCACATTATTTTGATCGTGTGCAGATGGCTTGAAAAGCTGCTAAACCTATTACGGTAAACACGCGCCTGAATGTCTCGCCAACAGTCGCTATTCTACTAAACAGTTTTTGTTTTTATAAAGCTAGTATCATAAGATGACACCATGACTCACTTGCGTTTTGTTGTTATGATCACAGAGCTGATCATTTCTAGCTTTTGAAGGCTCAAACAAAGCAGGTTGTTTAATAAAGCTTGCGTGGTATTCTTGTCATGCAATGCTCCTGAAAAGGCCCCGACTGCTTAAGGGTAGCTCGAATCGTTCTGATTCCAACAGCGCTGTTGAAAGCGTCGGATGGGTGGGTTGCTATCTAAGGACTGTAGAAATACATGTCCAAAAAATGAATAGAGAAATAATGTCACATTAAGCAATGACAACGATACGCTCTCCTGGAATCCCTTATCCATTTTTAGCTAGATTTGCTCGCCCCCGCTTTAAGATACCTCTAGCATGACACTGAAATTCCAGTCGTTCTTTCCTGCATTGTCTTGCAATACCGTATGTATCTGCATGCATGTATAATGTGTAGGGATGCACAATATCATCGGCACGTTATCGGTATCGGCCGATATTGGCTTATATTCGGCGGATATCTGCGTGTTGGCCGATATCCGCCGATATAATTAACCGATAAAATAATGGGCTGCTGCATACTTGATTAAATGCCCGACCTCGGCGCAATGTCCCCGGCGCGAAGAAGACCTGCGCGGCACAGCGTGATGACGTCACGTGTGTCTACCTGCAGCATGAGAGAGTTAGAAGCCAACATGTGCGTGGTGTGGAAGTTTTTCAAAGTGTCCGAAATAGATGGCAAAACTGCTGTTTGCAATGACTGCTCAGCTTCGGTGATGCGAGGAGGAGCCAAGGCAAAGTCTTTCAACACTCCAAACTTGATTAACCATCTCAAGACCCGTCCCCCCGACCGTTGTAACAAATGTGATAAGAGTATCACCATTATACTGTACGCTCATTCCAATACAGAATGCAATTAGGTGTGCGGGAAAAAAATATCGGTATCGGTATCGGTTATCGGCTAAATCAGTTGTAAAATATCGGCATATCGGATATCGGCAAAGAATCCAGTATCGTTCATCCCTTATAATGTGTGCATTGAACAAACCAAGTGGACTCTCTTACAGATCTTGGGTTGACTACATTCCCATAATTCACATGGACCCTGTCTTTGGAGCCTTGCGAATGCAAACCCAACGGCCTGTACACGCTTAAACTGAACTAGTTTGGAGGGCAATTTATGTGCTTTTCTTTGAAGTGTTGTTCGTTCAAATGGAGGTTCAACGTTTGGAAATGCATTCATCAGCTGGTCATTCTTTTCAGTGTCTGTCATGTGCGATGATGGATCTTGGGGTAAACGTAGCAGGGTTAGAGAGGTGAAACTGTCCGTGGACACACAGCCGGTTTCAGTTTCAAACTGGCACACAAATGGTTGGGATTAAGGCCGGTAATGTGAAGGCCACATACGTAATGGCTATCGAAGTGGAGGGTCACAAATATTGGTACATTTATCCCCTTTAAGGTCCTTAAAGTTAAGAGTCACTGATTTGTTTTTGTAATTTAGCATTTTTGTTAGCGAAACAAAGTGAAAGTTTGTTCTCTCTTCACACTGTGCGACAAGACTTCACTTTTTCATGTTCATCAGGTTGTATATATTCCATTCATACAGTTGTCATTTGCCGTCCTTGATTCCCATACAGAGCATGCAGACTCAAATGTGAAAGCGGTTTGACATTAATATCAAGAGGTGGCACGCTGCTGTCTCAGTGGGCTGCGACCTGTCCTGCTGGATTCATAAAGTCACATTTATTCCAAGGTTCACAACAACATTGCCATCACAAAGTTTTCATTGAAAGACCATGTTGCCCCACAATAAGAATAAACAGTGCTTTATTTTCATCATTGGCGAGTGTGGACATGGTGTAAGCTGCATAAAGCAAGACATCTATCATCACTCAGTTAGACACTGCACTCGCAGGAGAAAACGTCTAATGAAACCCCCAACGTGTTGACCAGGGGAGCCTGTCAGTCCTTTTGGAGGGAGTCGGGGATTCATTGGGGCCAGGGGGGGCCGATGATGTCCAACAGTGAGACTAATTTGTGCACATGTGGCCCTGCACTTCAGAAGGCCAGATGTTGAAATGGTGATTGTGTGTATGGTTATGCCCTCACAAACCTCAACAGCACATGTGCACAGAGAGACACAGACGCTTAATGCTATGAACAGTACAGTATTGTAGTGAGTCTAAGTTATATATGGCACTATTTACATGAATCACTGATCGTTTAACTGTGTGACTTGATTCTATGTTGACATTTGCACTGCCATAGGTCAGTTCTGATCTTGGAACAATGACTTCAATGGGGATTCAATACGGGAAACAACAAGAAACCATGGTCCATCCATCCATCCATCCATTTTCTTCCGCTTATCAGGGGCTGGGTCAGGGTGGCAGCAGGCTAAGCAAGGTGACAAAGACATCCTTTTCCCTAGCAACGTTTTCCAGCTCCACCTGGAGGTTTCCAAGGTATTCCCAGGCCAGACAGGATAAATTAAGTGAGCTTTGGGTCTGCCCCAGGGTCTCCTAGAAAACCTCAGAAGGAAGGCACCCAGGAGGAATCCAAATCAGATGCACAAACCACCTCAACTGTGCTCCCTTCGATGCGAAGGGGTAACAGCTCAACTCCAGATGTGAGCTCCTTACTCTATCTCTAAGGCTGAGCCCAGCCATCCTTCGAGGGAAACTAATTTCGGCCACTTGTATCCGCAACCTCATTCTTTCGGTCACCGTCCCATACCCGACCATAGGTGAGGGTTGGAACATAGATCGACTGGTAGATGGTAAATGGACTGTTCTTATATAGCACTTTTCTAGTCTTTGCGACCACTCAAAGCTGCTTTTACACTACATATCACATTCACCCATTCATACACACATTCATAGACTAATGGCAGAGGCTGCTACATAAAGTGCCCAACTGTCAATCAGACCCGTTTGCTATGCCACCGGGAGCAATTTCGGGTTCAGTGTCTTGCCCAAGGACACTTCGACATGTAGCCTGAGGGAGCTGGGGATCGAACCTCCGACCTTCCGGTTGAAAGACGACCACTGAGCCACAGCCGCCCCAGAAAGACAGATAACAGTCCGGTACAACGTCTGCATTACTACTGAAGCTGCACCAACCCGTCTGTCACTCTCACAATCCATTTTACCCTCACTCGTGAACAAGACCTCGAGATACTTGAATTCCTTCGCTTAAGGCAGAGACTCCCTCCCCACTGGGAAACCCTGTGCATCATATTTCTGCTGCATTGCATTGAAATGTTACTTAACATTCCCTGACTTGTAAAATACGACATTATGACTGGTTTGGCCCTGAGGGAAAAATCTTGTGGCTTTTTCCTGAAGCGTTGGATATTGGCGCAGAAATTAAGTCATTAAATATCCATCACCGTTGGGAATTTTTAAACAATAATTAAAGGGCCATTATGAACAAATAAACTGACATTTTTATTGTCGTGCTATAGTATTGTTAGGAAAGGAAATATGCTGTGTTTATATATCCCCACTCTGAACGTCAGATTGGCCAAACACATTTTTAGGATTACGTCGATACAAAGGCTCATCTTTTTTTTTCTTGGCCGACATTCAAATGATTTGTTGGGTTTTGCACACTTTAAAAACTGGTAAAACTCTGAGGTTTTGAGTGAAACTTCCCCTAATCCTCTCTTACCGCAGACCCTCGGGGTGAGTTTGTTTACAATAAGCAGCGGAGAGCTGGGAAAAAAAGAGAGAATTTGAAAGAAACTCTTCCAAGACTGTGCAACTTCTTGTAAATACCATAATTGCCCTAAGTTGTATCATCACGCTGAGTGCCTGTGTGTGTGCCAAGTGAAGTTCCAGTTACATCCAGAGATGTGTGTTTTGGTTGGCAACACAGCACTACCCTCTATACACAGTCAGTCACACCAGGGCCAATTGGTAACAGTTGTGGTCAGACCCCCCCTGCATTACAACAAGGGGTGCAAGAGGAGGGTTGATTGGAAAAAAAAAACTGTCCGTCTTTACTCCCCTCGGTTTCCCTATCCTCAGGAGAAATCATCTCCTGAATAAGCACAACAGAATTAGCCCCACTGAGTCGGATTGTGTTTAAACCAGCGAGAGAAAACAAGCATTTTCTCTGAGCGCGATGCCCGCTCTGGGAATGAGTCCTACAATAACACACAGAGTTAATACAGCACATCCTGGAGCCACGCTGGGGTGTCACTGTTTATGGCAGTGCCTCCACCACATGCACACACACACACACACACACACACACACACACACACACACACACACACACACAAACCCGAACCACCACGGCTGTAGCCTCTGTGAAGATGAGTCAGCGGTTCTGAGGCTTGGAGCGGATATAGATCTGGGATGCGGGAATTTAATCATTAGAATAGAGAGCGTCTTCCAAACGTCTCCCCGTGCTCCTGCGTGTGAGTGTCATATTTGGTGTCTGACTTGAATTAGCCTTTATTATGTGATGATTTTCTTTGAAATGAGTGTTTAGGCCTCATGCTAGAGTTACATTTATCCAATGTGGTATCCACTGAATATCTTTAACTGTCTTGATAGCATACTTCTCACAGTCTCCGTACCTCTCTGATTTTCTCCTCTTTTCCGCTTCTTCGTATGTTTCTCATTCTCTGCATTCCTCAGTCTGTCTCTTTCTTTATTCACTAAACAATAATTAAAACCTAAACAGCAACATACTTTGAAAAGTGTGATCTTGGCCCGTTTGATTTCCGTGCTTTGGCTTCACCATTATTTTTCCATTTGCCTTGTCCCTTACTCGACTTATTAGGTCAGGATTGTGTATCACAGCTCTGGAGTTCGTTAATAGCCATTGATCTCGCTGGTTGTGTCAGTTGAATAAAATCGTCCTCTAATTGCTCAGTGAGGTAGGTTATCATTAAGAGCTCTGATGACGGAACTTGAAGGGAAAGGGAGTTCAGCAGAACATTACCTCCAAGTCACGCCAAATGAGATGACGACTACAGTCGGATTGTTAGCTGCACTCCTATGCAGATGTTTGTTTGAAGAGCTCTCTAAAAACGCTTAATCGACATCAGATGATAGCCGATGGGCTCTGTAATTGCACTACAACCGAGGCGGTCTGCCTCTTTTGGTTTCCACAGGGACAGTTTTCCTGTGTACAGCCAAACTCTGCTGAAACATGAGTGGACGATACCACTCTCACTTCAAACAGAAACCAGAACGCTTCCGACACCAACAACAACATCTTTTCCCTTGCCAGTCACAAATAGAGATTGTCTGCAGGTCACAACAGAGTAACTGCCACACAAGAAGAGGTTCAGATTATATTAGGGTCTTATTAACAAGTAAGGGTAAGATGGGGCATGACATGCCAAGGCTGATTAGCTTCTTGTCAGAGGCAATGCAAAAAAAATGTACTGGATCGTAACAACAAGTGTTTTGGGCTCTTGATTTACTGGTTGTTATGTTCAACCCTGGGTATGGTTCTTCCTTTGCAGGGTGGCTGGGATCGCACTTAGAGATGGCTTGAGGAACATTCAGAAGGAACTCTTAGTAGAACCACTGGTCCTTGTATCGAAAAGGAATCTGGCACTTGATTTTGGCCTCTGATGTGGATGCCTCCATGAAGCCTCCTTTTGGAGGTCTCCCAGGTACATTCAACTTGGAAGGGATCAGGAGGCAGACAAAGGGCACATAATCGCCTACCACATACCTTGAATACCTTGAATAGAATACCTTGCATAGCCCGATTGCCCGTGAAGTAACCCAAAATAAGTTGCAAAAAAAACCGTGAGCACTGTGACGTTGAGCACTGAGCTACTCCTATGGAAGCTTCCTCGGTGTATCTTCGGGCCGACCGTCCACAGACTTACAGAATCCATAGTTTATTTGTCAAAGATGGAGTCTGCAAAATGCATTCTATGCAAAGAGATGAGGCTGGTTGGTGGACATGCTGTACACATCCAAAAATTATTTGGCAATATTATATCTGGATGTGTGCCCCTTGAACAAATGGAATACTTATCCTGTAAGTGACTGAACACAAAACAGTGGCCCTTAAGTATTTTCTTCCCGTTTGTGCCTTGGCCCCATAATAATCAATTAGCAATGACCAACTGCAGCCAATCCTGTGGCTGGTAGGTGTCATGCTTCCAGATGATGCTGAGAGCAGGGATGGAAACAGACCTGTTGGCCCGTAAGCCCCAAGAGAACAAGGTGGCCACAGAGAGAGGTGGTTAAAGCTGCAAGAATTAAAACAGAGATCAAATGCCGTTTAGAGAGTCAGCATGTGAGAGAAGGTGACGCCATATGAGAGCTACATCTGTCTCTTATTGGTGTGTGAGCTCCGGGAACCTTGTGAAGGAAGGCAATGCTTTAGGTACGTTCTTTTTTGTGTGAATAAAAGGCACTGTTGGTAGCAGAGAAACAAAATGCGGAGCTGGCGTTCCTTTCTTTTTCAGCCTACGTATTCAGTTACCACAGACTCACGTGCTTTGGAAGCATCTGCTACCTTAGTATTCCAGTAAAAGATTAAAAGCTTTACAGTATTTATGAATTTATTTAACAAACACCAACTATGGTAATACCTCTATTTTAAGAGTTGATCTTCTTGTTATATGGTCATATGGAATCAGTTTACAATTTATGGAGACTACACTCAAAGCCTCATTTTATGTGCCAGCACCTGCAGAGGGGTTAGCCCAGCTCTCTGGAAATGTTGCTGAATGTCTCACTTTCAAAGCAGAACCAGAACCCTTGGACCCTAAGTGAAAAAGGAAACCAGGACCATTTATGGACAGAAAGTCAAAAGTGTCGGGACCTGTCACAAATATCACTCTCGTGAAATATCTGCGCTTCAGCTGAACTTGGTTTGCCTTTCATTTTTTAGAGCTGTCACTCATATTGAATGCTCTGCCTTTTGGGTGCCAAATACTACGTTTTACTGTTCACGAAACCATCCGCTAATTTTTTCGGTTGTTTTTGTTTGCTGTGAAAGAGCACAACAGAGGCTATGGTAACGAGTCCCTGGGACATTGAGAGCTTGTTAATGGCCTCGTGTTGTTCATGAGGCAGACGTTATTAGGAAAGGGCATAGTCAAACTCTGCCAGAGGTAAACAATCAGCTTATTAGGGTTCTGATATAGATTCAATCGATGTCCTCAGTTGATCCTGGACACGTTTTCTCTTTCTACAAAGTTTTTGCTGATTTAACAAGTTATCAATCTAGCTAGGACACATTGTCCATTGTGGCCAACAAGCACAGACAATGCATGTCAAAGCAACTTGCGAGTTAACAGTGTCCCATGCTGGCTCTCCTACACTGTGGCTTCAGAGGTTTATCCAGTGTAATGGTACTTTAAACAAACAATCCTTGCCTGAGTAAGGCCTTCTTTGTGGTCTGGCAGATCCAGGCCGGGCCAGCAGCTGTCATACATGGAAGCAAAAGTTTTAAAAGGAAATTGAGAATTATGTTGTCAGAAACATGACTTGATATCAGTGAATTAAAGGACGATGTATGTACAAAGCAAGTTCCTGCTGCCCTACAAAATGTAAATGTACCTTTCCTTGTAGTTTTAGTTAAAGGTCATCACTCTGCACCTTGACATGGTTTAGAATTCATCAATGGATTGAGATTGCAGGCCAGAATCGAATCAAGAAACGTGGAACCAGCAAACCAAAAACATCCTCTATGACTTGGAGTTGCACGCTCCCAAGTGGTTCGGTGTCTACAGTCCTTCCCTGCCAGTGAAGGAAGAGTTTCTTCCTTCTAAATTGTTGCCTGATGTGTAGATGATGATGTGGGAGTCTCCGGGGACTCTGTGCATACGGCGCTCTCACGTCTCGCATCCTCTTGTCCTTGCCCCTTCGCACTCCGGCCCTCCAAACTGACATGCCTTACTTTCCTTCCATGAATTATCTATGCAACTTTATCATCTGATGTCAGCCATAACACAGACTCTCTTATCAAGCTGGGATGGATCCTATTTGAGGAAACATGTTATCTCACCAATCGAGAGCTAAAGGCAGTTCACAAAGACAAATTCAGCTTTTTTGAGATAAAATAAATGTTTAAATCATACTGAGTATTTTTTTTTCTTATAGCAGCAGCAGCAGCAGCAATAAAAGCTTGCTCCCTCTGTGGACAAGTCTGTTTGGCTTGGCACTGAGCTGAGGCTTGTGGATGAGTCGAGCTTCCCACTCCAGTAAAACTTCCATTTATCAGAGGATGATGCGCGTCTGTGAACAACTTCCCTTTCCTCGACTCGGCCTTGGATCTGTTTTACTGGCTTCTTTGTTGTTGGGCCACTTCTTTTTGTTGCGTTTTTTACGGTTCCTGGACGGGACTTATCATCACTGTTGGCGCAGACATAAAAAACAGGCCTCACATCTACAAACAAGCAGGTTTAAGATGAAACAGTGTTGTGTCATCATGGCAAACTGATTGCAGAAGGAGAGGATGTTTACAGTTAATTGTCTTGTATTACACCCTTAAAACGAATTTGCAGTTCTGTTGATTTAATATTTAATTAGTTTATATTTATTTCAGCCAATTTCTAAATCAGTCAGTGGTCGCGTTTGCCAATTTTGACTGGGCTTGATTCAAAAATCACAACGGCAAAATAATATAATCTGTTACTGATACTAACATCATCAAGAATTGGGAAATCCTCCAACTGTTATCTGTTTTTGTTGCTGCACCAGACTCTTAGAGATGCCATGTCAACACAGTGGTGAGCCCTTACAAATCATACAGGCTTCCATCTGGACGACCTTCAAGTCAGGAACCCCCTACTCAAGGACCTTATCCACCGAGCCAAACACGCATACACAAATCACACGCTCTCTTTATTTGGACGCCCAGGCAGAGTCCCTGAAGTCTGGGCTTACGTCTTTAAAACCCGTGAACAATAAGGGTCTGATTAAATCCAGGATGGATTCAGGAAGTAGTGAAACCATTTGAAGGCGCGAGGAGTGCTTTCACGCAGCCCACTCCCTCGATAACCAACACTCACGTCTGTGCTTTGGCAGCCGCTGTCTTTTGAAGTTGTTGACTGCTCTGATGTCCTGCAGAACCTGTCACTTTTATTTATTTTACTACACTTAACGTATTGGGAGGTCTTTTATGTATTAGAACTAAGAAAAAAAAGCCCTCTTTAAAGTCTTAATAATGGCAGATAGCAGCATAATACAAAGCAGCAATTGATTTTATCGATATCCTCTCACATTTCATATCTTCCTTTGTCTTTCAGAAATCATCGACGACCTTGCGCATCTCGTCGACAAGACGGACGACAGGATTCGAAATGAGACAAGAAGGGTGAAGCTGGTGGAGACAAAGTCAGCCTCCTGTGGTGAGTTTTACTCCTCTATGGAGAACCTCGGCCAAGTATCAGGGACCATTAATCTTATTATTTATTGGAATGATTACCAATCATCAGATCTCTTTTCTGCAGTTCACAAAGCTGTGTCTAATTGCTTTAATGGAGGAAGTAACTCTGGCTGGTGTGAGACACTATTTTATGAGACATCCAGGGTCCATCTTATTTGCTACCACTAATCTTTTAGCAATACAAAGTTATCATCTTAAACAGTTTCTATTGCTGCTTTGGCCTTCATCTACAGAAACAATGATGCTTAATGGAGCAGAGAAAATAATTCTCATCGGGACATGCCCTCTTGGCATAGAGGATGTGGGTGGTGAATGGTGGGTGGACTGGTTCTGTCTGTCAAGCCCGCTAACAAAGTGTTTTGGGCGTCTCGCATGCTCGTCCTCTGAGGAATCCCCAAAGTGTATTGAGGGGATCCGTACACTTTAGGAAGACATTGTAGTAATTTGTTCACAGATATGTTTTTGTTCTAACCGAGCATGAAACGCTCAAAGGACTTTGAGCAAGGCATATTTTCACACTTAGGTGTCTTTATACGTGCGTAACTACGCTTGTCAAAATGAAGGTGACGTTTCAATCAGTGCCTTAAACATGCTGTATAGACACACCCAGCTCTGACACACAGAGTAATCATTCTCTGTTGCCTCAACCCAACATGTGGTGAGTTGAGTTGTTTAGCAGCCCTCCCCTACCATTGCAAAAGATCTTCCTCTGTTTGTTTAACGTTTCTTTCGACATAAAAAGAATCCAGCTTCTCTTCTTTCCTCAGCGGGTAATGCTTTTTTCAAAGGAACCCGGCTGCCATGAGAGGTGTGTTTAGCGTCTAAAGCCAATGTATGGAATGTGGGAGTTCGGGGACAAGGCTCAGTTTGCCCAGTGAAACGCCAGACAGCATTGCTATAGCAAAGGCTGCATTGTTGTGCTAGGAGACCCGGCTAACAGGCGGTCAGGGACAGAAGCAGAGGAGGCAATAGGAAGGTCAGCCCTCAGGATGCTTCATTGTGTCGGCCGTGTCCCCATGGTGCCCGAGCGCGAGTTTGTTTGAAGATCCCAGAGCTCATATTGTGTTAGAATCAGGACTCTTTCTTGCTGTCTTCCTTTTTGTTTAACTTGTTCTTTTGCCGTCCCAACTCCTTCTTCCGTCTGCTCGGTTACAGGCTGAAGAATATTCATGGAGCGTGTGTGTTCCTGTGTGCAGCTGCATGTCAATGCATCACATATAGATATGTGTGCATATTTTTAATCGTGCACGAGTGTCCATCAAAATCTGCGCAAACGTATTTGCACAGTCTGATCTTGTGCACGCTTGTATGTGGTGGAGTTTCTCTGTGAATGGAAAATCCCCCCACGGTCTTCTTCACTCTCACCTCAATGCTCTCTTTCTTTTTTCCATTCCTCTCTGTCATCCCCCTGTTCGTCTCCTCGGTTGTTTGACACTCGTCTTTGTGTCAGCCAGAGAAAGAATTGAAAATACTACATGCCACAGATTGTTCGGAGGGCTTTCCCTCTTTCTCCATGGCAGCGTGTTTATAATTCCTTAGCTTTAAGGCTTTATTTATTTTTGAAACCACCTCTCATCCAAAGCCGGCGTTGGGTGTTATGTCTCAGCCGAGTCCTTGTAAAGCTGGAAGCGTCTGGCTTTGACAGGCGAGAGCATACTTAGCATAACTATTGGTAGCGGCCTCGTTGTAAAAGAGCCATATTAGTTTTTTTCAAAGACAAGCTGGAAACATTTCAAGAAAAAGCTATTAACCATTAATATTAACCATCTGACACTCTCACTGTTAAATTACTGGTGAAGAAGTTTAGTGTGCATGCATGCAGCAGAGACCCTGAGCTACGGGAAGGGTCATCTCATTGAAAAGGAAGGACCTGCATGAAGCTCGAGCATGCTTCCTGTGGCACGCTGTGCAAGAGCGTGCTGTGCAGGAATCCAGTACGTTGCGTCCCAGTGGATGTTTCAAAACACTTCAGGCACCAGACTTGTGGAGACGTCTATCCCCTACATGTGCACAACATTGACACTTCATTTAAATGCACTAAAGCTGTTCCCAAGTTGGAATACGTCATTATCTAACATTTAGGAGGTGTTTCAAAGGGATTTACAACAAACACAAGACAAACAGAAATAAATGTCAGTTTATATAGTTTAAAGCAAACAATGATTTCTTTTTGCTTTTTAACCAACATTTTTTTAGATTTCCACAGCGGGAACAAGAGAAAATGACATTTAAAAACCAAACATTAATACTTTCTGACTACAGAATGTTGTCCATAGCAGCTAGTAAAAGTAAGTATAGTTCAGTTTGGGCATTGTGTTAAAAAGTTTTTATGGAAATGCCATGTCAGATTCTCTGTCTTGGTAACTGGCAGGGTTGCCAGGTCTGTGTGACAAAACCAGCCCGATGGCCAATCAAAACCAGCCCAATACTAGAAGTCAAAATGTACCCCTGTCAAACCATGTACACTGCTATTTAAAACTAACAGCATTGCTATCATTGCCAAATGCATTATAAAATACACAGATTAATTAAACTCAGACGGTCATAGAGGTGGGTGAGAGGAGGATGCTATCAAAACTGGCGTCCATCATGGACAACTCCTGTCACCCCCTGCGATCTTCGTTATACAGTACCGACAAAAAGCTTTTGTATTATCTTCAGCCACACGTGCTATCCATTCTTTGATTCTGTTTTCCCTTTACCGGTCCCTTGTGTGTAGTGCTGAATGACGTGGAGTCCGTTTGGTAGGATTTGGGTATAAATAAATTATATATCTAAAATAATACAAAAATTAAGGATTTCTATTAATAGATAGCCTATTATTTATGTAATTTGCATGCAAAACAGGTCTACCCAACCAGCGGACAAAAATTTCCACCCGCGGCAACACTTAAAAAGTAGCCCAATTCAGCAGGAAAACCGCAGACCTGGCAACCCTGGCAACCCTGGTAACCCTGGTAACTGGTGCTTTAATCACATTTTTAGATGTCAATTTTACACATTTTATACTGTATTTTATATTTTCCAAAAGGTTTTACAAAGCTGCTCGTGTAGAGAAGAAATTAATCACTAATACTTTTAAGAAATGTTGATTATTTTGTTTAACTGAAACTAAAATTAGATTTAAAACAGGATTAAACCACTTCGGTGTAAAAGGTTGAAACATGCATGTTAACTGTTTTGTCAGAGCTGAAACTCCGATTCCACCGCTGCTCCATCGCTGTCACTTAAACCAGCTAAGCCTGATTCACTGAGTCATCACCACTTGTTTTAGGTGATGTTGGTGGGAATTTGGGAGTGGAGGCTTTGACTTTGCTTGGATTAGTTTGGCAGATTAGTCTTCGGCACCAAAGGGTCTCTTGGAGAGTAGTGTGAGCTCCCCCGGAGCTTAGGCATCGCCATGAGGCAACATCAGTGCCCGAGCGGCCCTCTCGACAGAGCTAATCCTCGGTTTGTAGAGGGCCACTTGTGCAACGCCATGAATCCCGCAGGTGGCTCGCATCTCAACTAGGTCTGGACTGTTTGGACTGGAGGGGAGGTCTAAAGAGACAGTGGGTGAGGGGCAGCATTTGAGAGTGTTGGAAGAGGAGCGAAGGGCTCTGAAAGTAGCGCTGATTTTCATAAACTTTCCACTTTAAGTTGGCCTGAAAGAAAAAACACAATTTTACCCAACTACATTTTTCTCGTTATAATGAAGTATCGTTATAATGAAGTTTTATACATCTGATTTTGGACTGTATTTTGTTCAACATAATATCTTACATTTAAGTGTCTGTCTACTTTAATCAATACTCCCTTTCAACAAGCTCCTCTTTCTCTTTTTGTACCGACACGGTACAATGTTGTAATTCAGAAATGGCAATTCAATATACTTCACATGGTGGACCAAAGAATTTGTCCCAAAGAACCCAAAGTAATACATCCTGCTAATGATGTTCCCACATCTGAGATTCCTCTCAGCGCGTGACAAGTTAAATTAAACTAGCCTTGAAAAATCTATAAATATTTGAAACTCTTTTCACATCTCGTGTCTGCCAGGGTTTCTGCGAGAACAATTAAGTCCTATTAATGTGCTCACGCCACAAAGTGGCACCATGGTGCATATGGTTTCATCTACCAGCTGAATATCAGACCTTTTAGTTTCATTGATATTACCTCAACAAGCTCTTTTATTGGCAGACCAGTGAGGTAACTTCCAGAGCTGCAAGAGAAAAGTATAAAGACAGCGCAGTTCAGTCCTGCCCACAGCAGAATGTGTGTCTTTGGTCAGCGAGAAAACTGCAGAAAATACCTGCGAGCTTATATGTGGGAGGGATGCACTACCAACAGGGTTTTTATGTGCATCAACACTGACAAACTGAGGCTTAAAGAAGTGTTTTGCAGTTACTGTAAAATTCAGTGTATAAGACGCACTTTTAATGCTTTTTTTTCATCTAAAAAGTGGGCAGCGTCCTATATACTGGTGCAACCAATATACTAGTATAAAATGCAGAGAGGTGTTTTATTGTGTAACGGTATTTTACCCAGACGATGGCGCTATAATCTAGCTAAAGCTTCGTCACGGACATGCGCCGCCATGATCGCCAGTGCAGCCGCCATCCTCACAACAATCAACGTTACCTTAGCTCAACTACCACGCCGGCAGCTAGCAGGATTGCAAACTTCACATGGTGAAAATGGATAGTCGGCTATAATTTGTGTGTTTTTAATGTGTTTCACATTAAAATACATTGAGATAGTGTTGATATACATTCTGGATTTTACAGTAAGGCGGGAGAGTAGTAGTAGAAAGGGTGGTTATACGACCAGACCGATAAGCTATTAGGTTAAATGATGATTTTATCAAGTTTTTTCAATTCAGTGATATCATCTCTCCAAGAAAATCTCATGGTTAGAAGGGACACTGAGATGTTCAGACAATATTGAGTTAGTCAGTGTAGCTGTTCCTCTCTGGTAGACATAGAGAGCTAAACTTATCCTTTCATATGATGAAATGTTTTTAGGCTTTCTGTCAGCGTTTCAGCCTTTGGTTGCACAGTGAGGGGCCTGTTGGTTTTCCCGTCCCATGGCTGTGGTTTTCAAAGTAGGATACTTTGCATTCTTTCTGTATTTGTCAAGCTCGCGTCATATCTCAACAACCGCTGGATAGATACCCATAGTATTTGATTATATGACTTTTAGCTATTAATGGACCCCAGTGACTCTCACCAAAAGCGTTCATCCTCTGGGTAATTCAGACTTTTCCTGTTGAGCCACCAAAGTTTTCACTTTCACATAAATATACCATTAGTTGATTTTAAAACAGAGTTGTGCCCTAAGGGGATGAATCCTACAGGCTCTGGTGAGGCCATAACGTTTACATCACTTGGCTGTGGACTCTTAGGCCTGTACGGTCCAAACTAATGCTCTGTTGTTGTGTTAGAAACATTTCCATATGTTTTAGGTGTATATCTAAAACTTTGAGCCAAAAAACATTACAACTTTTCTCCTTTATATTGTGCTGTGAGAGAAATGATGAGCTAACCTTGTTAACATAAAATCCGTAGTGTCTGTCTAAAGGTCGTCCTCGCCTTTTGTGGTCCAAAAAGATCTTTGAACCATGAGCAGCGCGGGGGCGCAGCGGGAGAGGTTGTCTCTGCATGTCCGGGACTCGCACCAATTATTCCTTCTCTCTGTGATTTGTCTTACTGATGTGTCTGAAAATTGCTCAGATGGGATGAACCTAGACTCTGGCCCCCCAAAACCCTCCTGGGTGGTCAGTCTATCAGCAGACACCAACTATCTCCCTCAGCATCAGTGTCACACCACAGCCCTAATCTATTTGGCAAGCAAACGACATTATTGTCATTAGTCTCTGGAGGGCCCCTGAGGGTCACGAGAGGCTTGTTGGCAGGGCTGGACCGAGGAGGGTGAGGGTCAGTGCGGGTGTCTAATGTGGCTTCATGACTGACTGTTATTTGACATGAGAGGGTGTGAGAGTCTTGCTCAACAATAGCATATGCGTACAAGCTCAGCCTTTACTGCTATTGTTGCAATGGCATTGTCTGAAGGAGTTGCTGGCAGATGTTGGAAGGAAATTCTGATGTGGACGGGCGGCTTTACGCCCAAACAAAGATGATTGCTTGAAATGTGTGTGCGTTTACGTTAAGCCTTTTAAAGAGCTATCAGAAAAGCATTTTGAGCGTGTTTCTACTTGGACATTTATATCACGCTCACATGTGCAAGTTATCAGGAGGAGAGGTCCTGTTCTTTGGACCTGACCACCTAGTGCTCAAAGAATTAAAAACACAAAGAGTCAAATACCTTAAAGGAACACAAGAGAAAGATGACAGTTGTGACACACGTAGCCAAAGTGGTAAAGAGACATCTGGACCATTTAAAGCAGAGAAAACCAGCATCAGCGCCACAAGCACCACAAGCAATTAGTTCAGCATAGCTTATATCTCGCTCCGTCTCTTCCCCTGTGGGAAAGACGACCAATTAGGCGACGGAGGAGAGCGCGGGCGGAGAGAGCCAAAGAATGAGAGAAATGTAAACCCAAAGTGAGAGGCAGGGGGAAATACCAGCCCCATGCTAAATAACAATGGACGAGTCGGAGTCGGAGAGGGGACCGGCGACGGCCCTCAGAGCAGCCAGATACGCAGTTGTTTGAAATCATCACTCTTAGGAGAAAGGGAGCGGGGGGGAGAGAGTGCGTGAAGGTGCCCTTGGAGAAAGTTTTCCATATCTTGTGATAGTGTGTGGCAAGTTTGGTGATGTAGGTCATAGAATATATTCACACAATACTGAAGGAGAGACCACATACTAAAGGCATTCAAGTGTTTACGATAAATGTGATATGAGCCGCCCAGCATTGCTTCTCTCAGATAGACGATTTGTACCAGCTGAACCGGACCTGATTGTAAGATTTTAATAAATTAATTCAACATTTTTTTTTGTTATTTTCAGCAGTTATCCCAATGACAGAAATACTCTCTACAGTGTCCATGTCCACCTCAGTTTTGGATTCAGATACAGCCCCACATGTTTTGGCCTATTCTTTCAGGCCAACACTGGCTTATATATTTGAGAGTTTAATAAATATGGTTATACTATATTAGCCAATATTAATTAAAAACTCTGGGCAAAATACTTCACATTAGAAAAAATTACTTTTACTTTTTCATGGAGACCTTAGTTCTTTATCTTTGCCCTATCTGTATAGCAGTAAGTTGTTATATGTTGACTAACATATAAGTGGATATTGCCGGCAGTGCCCACAACCTCCATTTCAGAGTGCTTCTCACCGCCGCTTACTGTTGCTAGGTTACGAAAGTTGACTGCCGGCACTTCTGTTATTGACCAATAAGTCTGCTTTAAATCGCTCTGTATGCTTAATATGTTCTTTTATTCGAGTAATTTATACAAGGAAATCATAAAAACGATGCTTTTCCTCTGCCATTGTTGTTGACAAAGTTGATCTCAGAAGTCCCGCCCCTTCATAATTTTGATTGGTGGATGAGTAAGAAGTAACATCGACGAGCTCGGCGGTGTTCCAGAAGTTGAACTACTTTCAACTGAGAGTGCTGTGAGCACAGTGAGGCCGTTTTGCGCTGAGGACGCTGAGCGCTGAAAACGCTGAACTGATTGGTTTTAGGGCTGTCAATTAATATTCTAAATTCAAATATCTAACCGAGCTGTAATAAAAAACGGATATCCGATTCTTAAAATGAACATTCGATGTGATAAAAATCAGCACTACCGCGGCTGCCTGGCGAGCTCTCATATGTTCTAATGTGTTATCGCATGTCCTCGCGCGCACGCTCTTGGTTACGGAGCACCTTTGAATGCACCATGTCACTGTATACGTTAATAATTAACTTTAGTCTTGTCACAACGAGCAATTACCACGGCGTGTGGTAATGATGGCGGAGAATTCATATACAGGTGTAGGTTTAAATGGATATGCCTGTCACAGCACAGCCTGTCTACCGTTAATTATTTTATTTGTTTATTTTGTAAGGTGTAGGACGCCTATGTTGATCTTTTAAAAGGCATGTTTATGTTTAAATAATTCTACTTTTGCAGGTACGTTTGTCTCTCTTTGTATTGGTATGTCCTCATATTGCGCAAACATAGATATTCGAATAGTTCGAACCGTTGTCTTTTTTAGAGGGAATAACCAAACGTTGCTTTTGACACGTGGCTTTTTGGCCCATTTTGACAGCACTAATTGGTTTTGTAATGAAAATAGGCTGCC
Organism: Semicossyphus pulcher; assembly: GCF_022749685.1. NCBI lineage: Eukaryota > Metazoa > Chordata > Actinopteri > Labriformes > Labridae > Semicossyphus > Semicossyphus pulcher. Next base: position 12,243,200 of record NW_027211681.1, read on the forward strand.
AGCGTAAAAAAAACGCTGTTAGTGGACACAGGCCCTTAGATTCTCTCTCAACTTAGTAATATTCACCAAAATTAGGATGTTTTTTCTGGACTTATCTTTCATCACATAGTTTATCTCCTCTCTTTTTAATGAGCAGGACATGACAAGCACACGTCACTAATGCCGTCTCGTCTCCCTGTAAGTTATAACAGAGTGACAGTGAGAACTTTAATTGTAAAACTTTTATTGTCAATCTTTTGAAGAAATTCCTTAACAGTGAAGTGATATGTGGCCTTTGTTAAAAAGCTCCACCAAACCAGATCCAGTCAGGTATTCAAAATGATTCACATTCAATAAAATGTGATTGTAAAGTTCCCAAAAAGCGTTTGTCTTTTTACGAAGGATGAAAGTTCCTGTAGTGCATTTTACACACTTTCTTCCCTGGGTGGTGGCTATAATAAAAACTGTAATATTTTCAGGTCCTGGGGGTAAAGCGCTTTGATGAAGTGTGAGTGAGCTTTTGCACATTTTTCTCTGCTTCCATGGTATCAGTGAAAAACAGTGATTATCCTCTCAAGGCTCAATCAGAAACATATGCCTATCACAGTGTGCAATCTGAGGCAATAAAGCTTTTGTGGCTGCTCAACGCATGTAAATTGCATTAAGTCATCAAGAGAAAAATGGTGATATGCTGTGAGGGCATACTCACCCGGGACTCGTGTTAGATCAAGGACTTTGAAAATTAGTAGTGAGGTATGCAGGCTTCTTGCGTCTTCCAAGTGTATTCCCCCGTGTGTGCTCGGAGCCCCGCCTCCTCCGTGAGCCTGTCTCACATCAGGTTTGGACTCCCTCAGCTGCCTGACATTTAAATTCTCAACTTATCATGAAGTAGGTTTAAGACAAAAACATTTTCTGATTAAGCGCTGACCACCTTTAAACCATTAAAGGTCCAACCACTTAGAGTCTGTAGTCTTCTTCAGGGACTTATCGAGGCGCCATACTTTCATAGTCAATTGAATTACCTTTGTTTCCCGAATGACTTGCATTAGTTTTTTCCTGCATGAATATTCAGCACAATGATCTCATGTCACAGACAACTGGGCTTCTTTGAAATCGAAAGTTCTTTTAAAAATTCATTTACATGTCGAACTTTCTCCAAAAGGGCTGACAGAGCGTGCTCAGACCAGAGATACATTTTACAAGATACAAACAGTAATCTATGTTAGCATGGTGACATTGTATTTTGCAGTCGGATATCTATCTAATGAAGTCCTTACACTTAAAGGCCTGGCGTTATTCTATATCCACTCTATTCTCAGAAAGCCCCATTAAAGGATTAAAACCAGTAATGTAACCCTCCATTACTCACTGTTTCTGTGACCCTCGGCCCCAAGCCAATTTGTTCCTGCTGAAAATGTTTAAAAAGATGAAACAAATGTCTTTGTATGAATGTAAAAACTAGGGATAGACCGATTATCGGCCGGGCCGATATTCGGCATTTTGACGCATATTGGCATCAGCCTTTTTTTTTTTTTAATCCGACGGCCGATAAGAGATCAATTTAAAACTGGGTTATTTTGGCTCTGATGCATATGCTTAAAGGCATTTAAACAAAGTTAAGTGTTGGAGTTTGTATTATTCAAAATGTTGACGCCAATATTTTCACTTTTACCGCAAATGAATATCGGCTTCAAATATCGGTTATCGGCCTCCTTGACTACTAATAATCGGTATAGGTATCGGCCCTGAAAAAACCATATCAGTCTATCTCTAGTAAAAATTATATAATAGCTGGACACTGTGTTAAAGCAAATGTTACAGCAGTAGCAGTAAGTACTGTATGTGTTAGGGAACTATTTTCAGCTGCGGATTAGCTCACACTTGTTGCCCTAATGAATTCTTGCTATATTTGTGGTATCAGCTCAAAAACACTCCACAGAGGACATGTTCATTGTAAGGACAGAAACATGTCACAGAGTGCAAAATGTAACGTGTTTTTACTGAAGGCAAACTGCATTAATATTTTCCATCTGGTTTCTGTGTTTCCTCATCTTTCCTCTCTCAGGGATGCTGGTGGTGATCGTCCTGCTTCTCATAGCCATCGTAGTGATCGCAGTGTGGCCGGTGTAGCTGACGAGGACAGCGGTGATCATTGAACTGCGCTGAACCGACTCCTATAACGACAGTCTGGTGCAGAATACTGGTTTTAAGCCTTTGCATCCACAGCGTGCACATGTACAGACGTTCATTTAAACGTTATCTATCTCTAGATTTCTTTTTCTTTCTCTTCACATTGAGACGAACACGGTGACTTCCCAACCACGGCAATGTGAAATAAAGATGAAGTCCTATAGCAGCAGTTACTTTCTCTCCAATGTAAATTGCTAGGGTGTAAATGTTCCTCTTTAATAACTGTTCACGTGTCTCGCTCATTAAACCGACAATGTATGAAGTAGTTAAATTATTTGGAGGTTTCTAAACATTTTCAGCCGGGACTGAGGTGAATGTTGACCCAACAGCCGGACCTCCCGCAGGCAGCTGGATCTTTCCTCTCATAAGTCTGTCTGTGGTCCGGCCGAGGCTCACACTGGGTACAGTTATTCCGCAAAGCTTTGCAATATTCACACTCACTTATATTTACCCATGCATTACTGTAGCAGCTGTAATGTTATCATTTGTCCTGGGATTTTATAATGTTTATAGAATAGCTCTCAGCCAAAACAAGCAGCTCGGCTGTGTTACTAACATGGCTCCTTTCCTTTCTTGTAAATCAATTCAGCTTGTAATTTCTAATAAATGACATTTCCAGTTAAAAGTCCCTGGACTCAGTCTGTCTGTGGTTATGTTCATGCCGCAGGATTGCTGTGCTTTGTAAGATGATATTTAGCTGGGGTGAACCTTTAAAGGGCCAGTTCGCCGATTTTCAACCTCAGTTCTATCATGCGGTTACGGGGAGCTAATGCCATTATGGTAGGAAAAAAAATGCAATGTCGCTCTGTGCCTTTGGAGGACGCTACCTGCTTCTCCAACGGGCCCTGGAAAACTTCCGCCAGGCTGCGTAAAACGCGTCATCCGGTGGAGGCCAGGGAGCTCGCTAAACACCTCCTCAATCTAGGACGCCCGCCGCCGCTGTTTGCAGTGTTAAGTTGAAAAAAACACATACCATAAAATGTAATAATTTGTTCCTAGAGGTGCCTTGAAACGCTGCCTGCTCTCCTGTTTTCCCTCCCAGACATTCCACATTCATAACTGAGTCATGTCTCGTTCAAAATCGTCAGCTTTGAAAGGTGGACTGAAGTCCCGAAGATTTTTTAGACGATCCACCGGTATAATCTCGTCATATTTCTGATTCTGTCCCGCTCTGAGCCGTTGCCTGCAGTGAAACGGTAGTATTTCACTCCAGTGTCTCCCGCTGGGCCGTTCCTTTCAGAGGGAGGGGCGCAATGCATGCTGGGTGTTGTAGGAATGTAGAATGGGGGAAACCACGAGCTATGGCGCCAATTTCAGATATTATTGCATCGATTACAGAGAACACCAGCTTTGACTGACAGTGGCTTTTTGAATTGCTCCTTTAACTACCACTTCCATTTTTCCATTTGCAAAATCAGCATATAACATTATAACAGTAAATGGAGAAAAATCTGTCTAGATGCATTAGAATTAAACCAAATAAACTAAACAATAAAGATTGAAATCAACAGACACAAATGTTATTTTCAATGTAACGAGTTTATTTCAACTGAAAATCTGAATTTAGTTCTACCAGGTTGGTGTGTTCAGTAGTTATTATTTCCTTCTTTAATGGCAACACTCTAAACGACCACAAACAAAGTACAAAAAAAAAAGTTGAAAAAGACAATAAAATCCACAATGTCTTGTGTCATTAAATATATTCATATATAATAACCATAATATATTAGTACGCATTGTAAAACAACATTGCAAAAAAAGTCTTGGCAATGGTGACAACTAAACAACATTTACAATTCATAGTATGAACACAAAGCAATGCTTTGACAGGTGTGTGTCTGTGTGTGTGTTGCGATTCATCAGGAAGCTTGTCAAACCATTGCTCAGGAGACGGATGTAAAATTTACAGCATGAGGCTACGGAGACGAGAAAGGTGGGATACAGATTATAATGTGCCCAACACAAAACACTGACACGTAGAGTTATGACGCAGGATTAACAATGAAAGGCAGGAACATGTTCATATGTCGTATGTGTGATGTCATCAGCAGTGCTGGGAAGCACTTAACATGGTGATGGACATCAACATCATTTGATTGATTTAACAGTGAAAAAAAGAACTTTTTAAGAAGCCCAGACAGGTCATCTGTTTTTTTTAATCTTCTTATGTAACTCAGGTTTTTGATTTCTGATTTGTCATCATCAATGAGGCATTTCGGTCCATCTAGAAAACTCTGGACACATGGTTTCTATGACCGTGGAATCAGAAATTATTGTCATTTAAAACACAGGAAGTAGATCTAGTACATCAGATTAAAACCATGTGTCTTAAGTAGATCCTAAACCCCTTTCAGACTTACTTTACTCACACTAAAAAGGTGCTAAATATAATCTTGTAAAACAGCAAACACCGGCAACATCAAAACGTGTGTGTTGGGATGGACTGAAAGGAACCCCAGTTTATGATACATTACTATGGGCTTGTACAAACCTGAGCTGTGTTTTTTACCACGCATTCCTCAGAGAAAAATCCAAACTGAACTGCACACAAATAAATGAGCAATGTGGTTCGAATCAAGCAGCACCAAGTGATTGCAATTCAGCCCATTTCTCCCTGTGCGAGTGTGGAAGTGAAGAGAATTAACGTGACAGGTCAATGGGACACTGCAGCTTCTGAGTGTCCTTTTTTAGTGAATGTACAGTCATGCATTGTGTTTGCGAAGGAGTGTGTGTGTGTGTGTGTGTGTGTGTGTGGACACCGATGGTATTTATCTGCATTCTCAGAGGACTGTCGGATTCTAGATGAAAACAAGCCAGAGGGAGGTGGACTTCAAAAATGCATGAAAATAATTGTTTGCGACAAAAGTTTTTTTTTAGAATTAATTGGTGCGCCACACAAGGTAAGGGAATTATTTTCTTTCCATTAAGTCAATGCTAATTGTTTCACACAATCTGCAATTGTCGAGCAACCTCGCTCGACATAAAAGTGGGAGCCATCCACATTTTAGTACCTTAGAGCGAGGCAGAGACCAATTTAAGGACATTTCAATGTGTAAAGATACAGTTTGACACACTGTACAAACATTTTTTTTTTTTTAATGAGCTGGTATAAAGAAGTAAATTTCTAATGACATAAAATCTGTCACATTTGTCACATTCAATTTGCACGTCTTTGCCAGTTTCCTCTGAGAACATGCAGTCCTTGCAGCTGCTTTCAATCCGCGCAGCAATAGCGTTGCATCCACTTTCCACAACTATCTAACTTAGAGCTCAAATTATTCTGTGGCATAACGTGTAATTATGGTCACTTAAATGTGGATCAAATTAATTAAAAAACAACTTAGGACCCATATTAATTTGTATTTATATAAGCTCTATCTAAGAATATCTTGTGAAGAGTTCCAGAGTATTTTTTGTAACAATCAATAATGCTAACATCTTTTCGTTTGTAAGTTGGTTGTTTTTTTTAAACACAGAAACTTATCACAGAAAGTGAAATTTCGTGGTTTAAAAGGCAGTCTGTTCTCTGTTACGTTCCATGAGCAGCACTTTGTACACATACTGAACCACTAAGATTAAACCAGCAAACACAGAAGGGCCAAATAAGGGATTAAAGACATACTGAAGATTATTCAGGTAGAAAATGCTTCAGTCAATACTGTGTTTTATCCTTTGTTCTCTCCTGTCACTACTTTATTCTCAATTTGTAGAATGTAAAAATAAAGTTTGTTTCTTGAAAGGAATGGAAATCACTGACAGCTGAATGTGCGATGCATTTCTGTGGCGTACAAACAATAGTTTTTTATGGCACAGTTGTGAACAGATGAAACATCGCTGCCTCCATCGGACTCTTGATGAAACAAAACGCTTCTTAACTAAAAATACAATAAAAAAGAAAATCCATGCAGAGGCAATATCTCAGTGGTATTTAAGTGGCTTTTTCTGTGTCATTTTTGAACCAGCAGTAAATGTTCATAAAATTAAAACATAAAAATATAATGATGTCATACTGAGATAACAAACACAAATAACTTTATATGCTGGTAATAGGTGCAAAATTCGGCAAATCCACAAGAGAGACAAATCTCAAAGTAAAATAAACCATGAAACCAAATCTGCAGGGTGAGCTCCTTCAACAAAAGTTCACTAGAAAACAAGTCATCCTAAATAATTCTCTTCATGCTTCTACACAAAAAAGCAGCGACATAAACAGTCTCTTGTCTGTCCGTGGTCCTCTGTCTGCCTCTCTTTCACTTTTTTTTTTAATGACCCGCTCAGCTCTTCTCTCCCCCTCCGGCCTCCTCTCCATCCTTTCCCGCCTATGGCTTCTTGCACTTGCCTTTCTTCTCGCGCTGCTGGAACTTCCTGAGCCTGCGCGCCCACGTGTCCCTCCACTGGATAACCAGGCTGCCTTTGTCTGCCACCACCCCGCTCTGCCCGGGGGAGTCCTCGTCGTTCCCCAGCAGCAGGTACTTCTTCCCGGGCTTGATCTTGGGACACTTGCAGGCCACGTCTTTGGCGCGCACCCACAGGAACTGGTCCCCGCGGCGGATGCGGCTCTCGCCCTGCTTGTAGACGGAGATGATGTTGACGGTGAACTTCCACCACTCTGCGGATTTGTCTGCCTTCAGGATGTGCACCTGGACGGCTGCAATAGAGATGACACATTAACACTTAATGAGAGATTTACTACATTCCACTGACGTGCAATCAGCGTCTCATCATACGGTAATTATCTCAACGAGACTATGAGTGTGCAGCCTTTCTAGCAACTTTACGAGGCTGTAATCACGCACAGCACTCTTGCTTTAACGTGTGCATGCTAACATGCTACCAATGACAAATATGCAGATGTTACAGAATACAGAGCTGAATGCTGCACACATTAAGCCGCCTCCACAGTGCTAATAAAAAATAATTATAACAAACAACAATCGCCTAATACACAACACTAATAAGGGAAATGAGATCAGACCACCATGAGGCTTTTTGCAACACAACTACAGCTTCAAGAAACATTCAAAATTTTGATTGAGGTATGAAGATAATAGGCTGCATGGTGGTGCAGCGGTTAGCGCTGTCGCCTCAAAGGTACTCCGGCTTCCTCCCACAGTCCAAAGACATGCTCGTTAGGTTCATTGGTGACTCTAAATTGCCCGTAGGTGTGAGTGTGAGCGTGACTGACTGGCGATCAGTCCAGGGTGTACCCCGCCTCTCGTCCAGTGACAGCTGGGATTGGCTGCAGCACGCCCACGACCATTAACAGGATAAGCGGTATAGATAATGGATGGATGGATGAATGAAGATAATACTTTATAACATTAATATACATTACTGTTTTACATTACTATCATTAGGGATGCGCACGCTATCGGTATCGGCCGATATTGGCTTAAAAATGAACTATCGGTTATCAGCCAACACGCCGATATCCGCCGATATAATTAACCGATAAAAAAATGGGCTGCTGCATACTTGATTAAATGCCCGACCTCGGCGAGAAGAAGACCTGCGCGGCGCAGCGTGATGACGTCACGTGTGTCTACCTGCAGCATGACAGAGTTAGAAGCCAAAATGTCCGTGGTGTGGAAGTTTGTCCCAAATAGAAAGCAAAACTGCTATTTGCAATGACTGCTCAGCTTCAGTGATGCGAGGAGGAGCCAAGGCAAAGTCTTTCAACACTACAAACTTGATTAACCATCTAGAGACCCGTCACCCCGACCGTTGTAACAAATGTGATAAGAGTATCACCATTATACTGTACGCTAATTCCAATACAGAAGAGAGTTCATGATCTCTGCAATTAGGTGTGCGGGAAAAAAATACCGGTATCGGTAATCGGCTAAATCAGTTGTAAAATATCGGCATATCAGATATCGGCAAAAAATCCAATATCGTGCATCCCTAACCATCATAGTTTAGTGTGTTGGCATGCTAATATTTCCTACTTAGCACAAAACCAAGTACAGCCAAGACTTTTTACTTCATGTTGGGGCTGCTACAAACGTAAGAGAACAATTAGTACGACAATTTGTGAACTTTCTTGCAAACGAAACAAAAGAGAGTCAGGAAATTCTTTGCACAGTTTCATGGTAATCTGTCTAAAGTTTAACATACAGTATCTAAGACATATCTAATTGGTTGGCCAGAGCGACTGAGGGGAAAACCTTGCTATCCTTATAGTTGTGCTTGCAGCATAAAAGCCTTGCCACAATAATCCAGACCAAAACCCTCCTGGCCTTCTGAGCCAGAGGTTTCAATTTTAACAATTCCTGTTGCACTGAAACCTTTCCGTCACTGTATATTTATTGATGTAATTAAATAAGATACGTTAGGTCAACTAACCAGCGCTTTCCTGTATGAAGATATGCAGCTCCTTTTATTGTTTTAATGAGAGCTTGTGCTTTGCTTCACTTCGCTGCATCAGCTTTTCATCGAGAAGAAACCACCACATTCAGAGATCTCTGTCACAATGGAAGGAAAAGGCTCTTTTTTCTGCCAAGCACACTGGCTCTTTTTCCAACCGTGTGGCCATTATTCAAACATCATCTCACTTCATCCTCAGAAACCGAGAGCGCGGAGCTGGCAGATAGAATCCCACAGGGTACAGCGTGTGGAGAAGCTTGCAGTAAGCGCTGACCCATGCTGCGTTGTTTCACAGCATCCAGAACCCTGACCTCTTCTGAGAGGACCAGTGATTCGACCCTCAGTATCCCCAAAAGAGTCTTATTTTTCATGTGTTGCATTGAATTATTGCATCAGAGAGTCTTCAGAGGGTCAGTTTGCTCAATCTGAACGCTCGGCAGATGGACGTAGAAACTTCTGAACCCAGTTTAAGTTGCATCCGACCGTTTCTGTCAATAAACCGCATCAACAAGAAACAAAGCTCCACATTTCACAAGTGGCGATTGGCCAGGTGTGCGCAGGTGAGAAAGTATGCAGAATTTGATCTTCTGTTTCAAGCTCTCTTTGTTCAGTCTTCAACAGCTGCTTTAGTCGCTTATAGTGCGATCAGTGGGAAAATGACATCGCCGGACAACGCTTTATATAAAATACTTTGTCTGTAGAGTAATCCAGCAGGAACGCTAAATCAAAAAAAACTTCTGCCAAAGATTAGCTTCAACTATTCTCTTGAGAGCCCAGATTTGGGCTGAGCTACAACAAAGGGTAATGTACTAAACATTCAGGTGGCTGCTTCTTCTTTTTTGCCAGCACTAATCGTGGCTTTCACCACCGCAGATGACAAAGATCACCTGCAGCAGATCAAAGCAGCTGTTGCTAACCAAACTGTTATCCATATCCTATCATAATTTAAAGTCGAGCTGAAACGGCATTTCGAGAGTATCTAGCTTCCGTATCGTGACGTATTTCCGAGTGAAACAGGACGTGCAGGCGGGACATATCATTAGAGGGATTTGATTTGATCGTTGAGAAGTGGGCGCAGACAGACGTTCTCCACAGCGCAGTAGCTAGCTAACTGACCGAGCGTTCTTGGTGCTCTGCGGCTAAATGTTGCAGATTGATTGGTTGAAATAGTTTGGTGCTAACTTACGTAAGCACGCGTGAAATTTACTGGAAGAAAAAATGATCGGATTTTGATATAAGAATACGAAGAAATTGATTTTCTGTAATTTTTTGGCCTATATTGTCAAATTGATGCACAATATTACCGGGGATGTCAGATACATTAATCAACATTTAAGTTAACATACTATGCATCAGCAGGTAGTTCTCAAATACGGATCAGCACTGAGAAAACATCATACTCCATACAACTTGCTCCTGGTATTTAAGGGCATTTTTTACAGAACATGTTGCAAATACACACAATGGGAATGCTTTGGGGAAAATCTGCCATGGTGTGGAGATCAATACTGGGTCAGGGGTCAACATTTTTGACATAAGGTAGGTGACAGCTGTTGATAAAGCACCGACAAATCGAACGGAATCATAAACAGGAAGTAATGAATTAACAAAAATAAGAGATCAGTCGTCAGCGAAACCTTAGCACCCATGGACTGTAAATGCCCATAAACTCTCATGTGGTTTTTATCCTCAGTGGAAAAGGCTGCTCTATGGTCCATCTATGATATTCAGCTCCACATGCATTACGCCCATTACTACTAACAGAGCTCTGAGATTTATAATGTGATTTAGAGGGAAGGGTAGAGCTATTAAAGACGCTAGCTGCACAGACACTGGGTGATGAATCAGCTGGTTTGGTCCTTCGGAGAGAGGGAGGGAAGAGAGAGAAGGTTTCCTCTCATTGATCCAAACCCAGCATGTATCAGTATGTATTATATTGACCAGATCTCTATTAAGTTCCATTATACCTCTCCTGTACTTACAGGACTGCTTTGGCAATGAACCACTGTGTTACAGAGCGGCTGGTTTCACCTTCAGTGTAATGCTAATGGAGCTTCACATGATGCAGTATAAAGAATATGTCCTATTCAAGGGCAGGTTTTGGAGTCACAGTTTATGAGTGCTCGAGATCTGAAAAATATGGGCGTTATTTAAAAAAAATACCAACGAAAAACAATTATTCATCTTTTGTACGGATGATTGAACCAGGACAATAATATGTCAATAACAACTGTGAGTCATCTAATATTATACAACAGTTAGTTTCAACCAAGTAATCTGATTGGACGAGAGGCATTCCATGAGCACTGGAACTTTTTACTTTGTGTATCAGTCCGCGTCAGCAAGGTGTTCTCAACACTTCACAGGTGTTCTCTCTTAATTCAGTGGACGCATGATAGATGGAAACATACGGATACGTGTACATACTACAAAGGAGCTGGTCTGCTGAAACGTGTAGACACACAAAGAGTAGCAAAATGTTAATGTGCTTCTTGGCAACAGTCCTGTTCCAGTCAGGTTGTGGAGCTACTTGTGATTTTAGAGCTAAATGGAATTATTAAATTATCAAATAATACTAATGAAGACATTTTCCTACAATATACTGCTTGTAGACCAGTTTTATAAAAGCAATATTAAACTCAAGGTCGTGCTGTTGTACTGAATATCAGCACGGCTGTGATTATCTTGGCTGAATTACAACCGTGCGGATATTCAATATAACAGCACAACCTCAAGTGTGATATTGTTTATTTGTCAAAGTAGAACATTTTAACAATATTGGACTGTTTGCAAAATACTTCTACTGGTGCTTGTAGATCATTTTCACCCCAGCTGTACGTCTGCCTGTTGTGACCTCACCACCACCTTGAACCTACTAGCTACCAACAGTTTCTCTTCTCTGTCTGAGTTTAGTGAACAGTCACTGTACACTGAAACGCCTGAATGGTTATAACCAGGGATTATTGTGAGATCAGACATTTCCACCCCCTCCTTCCACCCCGCGACTCTTCATGTGCGTCTGTATGTCGAGCGCAGAAGCTTGTAGCGTCGTTTCTCCGCGCAGCATGGAGCCCCGCTCCCCTGCTGATCTTTTCACAACAATCCAAAGCTATAGCTCTCCCCACTCATCCTGTAGATTCACATCGTGTTTGACTTTTCTGATCCGCTTCACTGAGCTTGTGTGGCAAGAACTGTACGAGGATCTTGTTCGGGGTCTGTTATGAATCTTGAATATGCTGTTGCAAACTATGGATGGACATGACAAGGAGCTTAGTGGTTCTCGTGTACAAAGGCCCCCTAGTGAAGGGAATTCAAGGGAACAAGGATTACACAGAGAGTGAGGTAGCATGTAAAACTAATGGTGGACAGATGGTTTATGGGAAATGTATTAAAATGTATTGAGACCAGGACTAATTATCTGTTGTTCTGTTATAAATGAATATATCACATCTATCTGTATATTATTACAGTAACTTTTTAACAAGACAAACCTTCCCTGCTTTCTTATAACTCAATTAAACTGAAGTCTTTTATTATAACAGCCTCCCTCTTTATCGTGCTTACACTCTCCCTCGACCTCTGACCCCCCACATTAAATTATCTTCCATCTACACACAAAACCTTTGGTGCAAAAAGAAACTTCCATTTGTCTTTTATTAGTATTATCTCAACCATCAGCACCAGCAGATCCCACACACCTCTCTCTCACACACACACACATACAGCATATGCCAAACCAGTTGGGAGGCTCTCCTGGCTTCCTTCAGGGAGATGTTCCTACATGAGGGTGCTCAGTGACGTGTTGAGTGATGGTTTCTCCACTACAACATCCTGATGTCTCTTTTTCCCTCTCCACCTCTCCACCCTCGAACGAACGCTGCATGCGGTTACCGCTCAGGTGTGAAATAAATGTTCTACTGATGAAATCGTCTGTCATCTATGATGGGAGATTTGAACTAAAGAATGAACCGAATACGGAAAGATTAACAACGGTGTCTACACGCCAAAGAAAGCACATAGCTGAGGATTCTGCAGGCTTTTTTTTTTTGTTTGGGAGTGTTGCGACTTAAACCACCTGATTTCGCGGCAGCTTTTGGAAAGAGTTTTGCACCATTTTTTTCAGTGACATTGCTGGAACACTGGGGCACCGGTTCAGCTCAGCGGTTAGATCAGGTGTCCCATGTATAGAGGCTCAGTCGTCACTGCAGCGGCCCAAGATTTGCCTCTGACCCTGGCCTGTTGCTGCGTGTCATCGCCCCTCTCTCTTCCCATATTTCCCACTCTATCCCCTGTCGTATCAAATAAAGGCAAAGGCCAAGAACATGATAAGAAATTGCTGGAAAATAAGAATATTGCAAAAATAGTTGCAACTGTGGTGAGTTTTTGTGATTGTTGCGGCTGTACAGCTAAAAAAGTATGTGTTTCTAGTATGCAGCATTCCAAAGACTTTATAGAAACGATACACTGTGGTCAGCCTCTTCTCACGACATCAGCAGCCAGGCAGACATCGGTGGAAGAGGAGGTGTCAATAATCTGACCCCCTAACTCCTCCAAATCCCCGCAGAACAAAGCCCACGCCTGTCCGTCAAGCTGCTGAGGTATGCCGCAGGATGCCGCTGATCGGTTGACCGGTTCAGCAGCCTGACTTCAATCAGGGGAAGGGACCGAGGGAGGGGGGAGAGGGGAGAGGTCATACGTCTTATCCACACCTTGAATGGCGTGGCGGACGGACGCTCACAGGAATGCAGCGAGAAAACGCTCCAGCTGTGGGGGAAGTGGTCTGGCTTAATGAGGATCTCTTAGTGAGCACCCACTGTCCGTCACACTGTCTATGCTTTATCCGCCCGGGTCTTAAATGCCTGCTCGGACACAACCCCCTCACACACACATCTGCCTAATTCTTTATCCTTCCCTTTCTCTCCTTCTGTTTGTCTGCTTCTCTCTTCCTCCTTAAAGATCTGCTGTCGTCTGTTTGATCTTTTGTCTCCGTCCTCAGAAAGCTGGAGTAAGCCATCAGTAAAAATGCCTCCTCTGTAAACTATAGCAGCTCCCAGCAACGTGCTGCTCCGGGATGTACGGCATGGGAAGTATTCTGAGGCATTCTGTTGCTCCCTGATTCTAATGATCCGAAAAGTCTGACACACACGATTTGTTCCAACAGAAAAAGAATTGTTTTTTATCCAGATCCAAGTCAGTAAAAACGAGAACTGTGTGTTTCTCTCATCAGACCACATGTTTTTAAGCTCTTCTGTAGACATTAATGTGAATTTGAGTCATGGATTGTGTGTTGTGTGTTGACTCACCGTAATCTTTCTTGCAGTACTTCTTCATGTTGATTTTCAGCTTGCCTTTAGACGCTTTGCAGTACGAGTCACAGTCTGCAATAATAAGAAGGCAGAAAAGAAAAACAGTTAAATGGCTGGAAGAGAAAAAAACAGATTTTTTATTTTGATTTTGTGAAGGGGAAAAAGAGTTTTGTTAAGAATCCATTGACGGGGAGGGGGCTGAAACATTACCGAATTAAGCAATTTCCAAAACAGGACAAAAGTGAGTGTTGAAAAGCAATAGCATGCATGGCTCATTACAAAAAAAAAAAATTTGACGATTTTTTTGGGGGCCTTTTATGCCTTTATTGAGAGAGAGAGAGAGGACAGTGTGTCTGAAACAGGGGAAGAGAGAGTGGGGATGACACGCGGCCGAGGGTGGGATAGGAACCCGGGGACTGTAGCCTCTGTATATATGATGCCCGATTTAAACATTGAGCTACACCAGCGCCCAATTCAAATAGATTGGGAAAAAACTTTTACCTTGTGAATAATTGTTTATATACTGTATATTAAAAGGCTCAAGTAAGTCATTATATAAATTATAGTTATTATTTTAATAAATGAAAATAGGCACTTTACAACAACTCATCTCAACTGTCCTTTTACTTAAAATAAAACTAATAAAAAAATCAGTTTTTTTTTTATCCCTATTGTTTATTTTGACCTCAAATTGCTTTTTATTTCTTACATTTTATTGTTTTTTAGGTCTATTATTTTATTAATAAATTATTATATAATTATTATTTTTATTTTATGTTTTTATTCTTGTTGATTATTGTCCCTTTTTGTTCTTATATTCCATCAGTGTTGCTCTGATTTAGCTAAATTCTTTCTTTTCATACAAACAGCCAAAAGTTGAGTTGAGATTATTATTAATATTTATTTGTTTGAAAATATTTGTTTTTACACCTGGAAATTTTTTTGTAAAATATAAGCACACTACAGATGTGCTGGGTGTTTCATGAGCACTACTGTTAAACATAATAACTTCACTAGACTGAAACATATTTCTCTCTGTCGGCCTCATATTTACTTATATTGAAGTGTCTTTACACAATTTTTCAAGGCTTTAGCACCACCTTTAGGAGATCTCTTCTCATGTTTAACTTCTGTTTAGTGTATTTGTTAATTGAAATGCATTTTTAGTAAAATAAAAGCAGAAACAAGGGCCTGTCTTTCATACAGAGAAAGAAACGTCTGTTTTAAAGCAAGTTACGGGAACAGTAATTATGGCAGCAGCTTTTTTTTGGTTGACTGGTTGACACAGACGTGTGTGGTTTGATTGTGTTGTCTATACTGTGTCTGCTGTGGGTCCACTGTTACAATTATTAAAGCCTAATGTGTTGGTTGTGGTGGAGGCACTTTACCCTCTAAGCACCTCTGTGTGTGATGTTGAGGACCTCTGAAAGGAGCTGATGGTACCAGCAGCGGTCTAGTAGAAACACAAATCACGACTGCCATCTACCCACTCACTCCCTGTCAGACTGTGGGAATGAGTCAGGCCGGTGCAGACCACCCTCCACCCACTTCAACCCCCACCAAATCTCACCTCGCTTGTCACCTCAGCCCCCCGACCTCCAGAAAAAAAATAACCCTGGGATCACTTCAAGGCCCCAGCGAGGACCATGTCAAGCTTTTGCATTTATTGCAGTGTGGACGAGGGGGGGTGAGAGAGCGCTGAGGGCTGGCAGCTATTCGAGGGAGTAGAAGGTGGGGGGTGTGAAGGGGGTCAATGCCACACAAAGGGAGGTCAGGAAGGGAAAATTAGCCATCCATGAAGCGTTAGGCAGAGGACCCTGTTTTTGGAGGGAGGGCCGTGAACAAATAAATACCTCACGCAGGCAGAGGGGTCACCCAAATCGCATCACAGCTCTCTGAACTGGGGAAGCTCACACGCACAAACGCTATATGTATTTACACACTGTAATGCTGCCGAATTTGCGAGTGTCTCGCTGTGCAGATGAACTTAGAGACAGGTATTTCTCTTCCACATCCCTACTGCAATCCCATTGGTCGATCTGGTTTTAATCACTGGGGGTAGGTAAAAGGCCGACCACACATGCATGGCAGATTATAACTAACCCCGCTCCTTGCTCAAATAGATCCATGAGGAAACGCAAATGCCTTCAGTTTTTATGATAGATTACCAGGAGGTGAAGGAGGCAACAATATATCCCTCCCTGTGCTTTGCTAGGCCCCCGCAATCCGAACAGTTCATGGCTTCAGTGATTGCCCCATGCTATGCTGTCATGCTGCCAGATACTTACAGTGCAGGCAAAACAGACGTGACGTGAGGCCATATCATGAAAAGGAAAAAAACTCTTTTCTGCTCCTTCTGCACTTTCCTCGCGGGCATAAATTGGTTCCAGAGTCCTGATTTGGTTTACACTTCAGAGCTGCAGGTTGTAATGAGTGTAGTAAAGGAAAAGAGGGAAGGAAGGAAGGAGAGAGCAAGAGATGGATGGACAGCAAGTTGTAGTGGAGGAGAGTGATGGGGTGTAGGAAGAAGGATGGGAGCTTTCAGGCAGCCTGAATATGAACAAACTTCATTGTTGCAAGCAGATCTTTGCTCCATGCCTTTACTCTCCTTTATACTCCGTTTGAATGAGGTTGCCTGGGGAACACCAGGAGAAGAAAAAATGCAGGGAAGGAGGCGGGAGAATGGATACTGGTAGAGAGTGAAGGGGTGGAGAGGTTGACACAAAAAAAAAGAAAAAGACAGGAGTGAAGTTTATCAGGGGGGAGGGAAGAAGAAGAAGAGTAGGAAGAGGAGGACCAGGATTTTAAGTAAAATCAGCAAAAACTAAAGCTGGTTAGCCAGACCACAAAGCTGCAGCGGGTGGTAGTAATAGAGTGAGCAACAAAAATAGACAAAGTAAATGAAACAGAAGAGTCTATATGAGCTGCGCCTGATTACCATGTAAATGATGGAAGGGGGAGCTGTGGAAAGGAAGCTTTGTTTTCTCATAACCCCCCTTGATGCCGTCATGATACTTCCCTTTGATAGCCTTTCGTTCCCCATTAGTGTACCCCTGAGACACAGCCCCGGGCCCCGCTGAGAGCACCCCAAGATCCCCATTTAGGGCCAGGCAGTCCCCTACCGTGAGGACAAATGTTCCCTTTGTGCGCGTGTTACAGGCTGGGGAAGTGGGAGCAGTCCTGTAGCACTGAGCTAAAATGTGCTTTGGGTGTTCTGAGTAGATGTAGTTACTACAGCGCTTTGTTGCCTGCCTTTCAGAGCACTGAGAAGTGCGTAACTGAGAGGTGGACCTTTGCCCCTTCTATCAAAGTGCTGTACAGCCCTTTAAGCTAATCGTTCTCATTCGGGATGCTTCTGACTAAAGCGGCTTCAAGGAAGAATACAGGACGGTACAGTTCTATGTATCTGAGCCAAAGCTTTACTTAGCAAGAGGCCAAACCAGGACTGGATAAGGTTCAGTAGCCAGTGTCCAAGAATAATACAGTATTACAAAGTCAAAAATGCTGGGTGTGGGCAACATGTACTGTAACCTATAAAAAGTTGACAACAAACAATCTTTGGCCCTAGTAAAATGATGACAGAGCAACAACTATCCATGGCGTACCATGAAGGGTCCCTGCCTTCTTAAGGTACGTTAAGACACTGATGCAGCAGGTGTGCCAACAGGAGGGGCTTCAAAAAACACTGCAGTGTCATCTGCAAAAAGGTTAAACCTGGCTCGATGTTGCTTACAACAAAACATCATAGAGATGAAGCAGACGTACTTTTGATAACTTTGCAAAGTAGGAAAACTCACTATTATGGATGGTTGAGCAGTGCAGCGTTTTGGTGTCTGATGAGGCATTCATCTGTATCTTCAACTGGGCTTCTGTATTTCATTATCTCACAGGTACCTGAAGCAACACGCCTCAACCAACATGGCCTCCTGCATTGTTCTAAAGAAGGGCTGTTGTCTCCCTGCAGGCCAGATGAAGGTCCTGTTCACACTTCAGTCATCTCTGGCAATCTGATCAGAAGTCTACAGAGTGTCTGCTCCAATTCAGACATATGATTCGGTATGTTGGCTACACCAATTGGAGACCTCCAGTATGCACTTGGGCGGTTTGAAGCACAGCGTGGAGAGGTTGAGATAACAGTCAGAACGTCCAAGTCTGAGGCTTGTTCTCTGTAATACGGTGGATTTCTGCTTCCGGAAGGGGAGTGTGTTACTGCCACAGCAAAGGAGTTTAATCATCTCTGGGTCTTGTTTACGACTCACAGAAAGGTTGGTGCAGTATCACCAGTAATGCAGGTGTTGTACCGGACCATTGTGGCAAAGAGGGAGCTGACCACGAAGGTAAAGCTTTTGATTAACCAGTCAATCACGTTCCAACCCTTCCCTCTGGTCATGAACCCTGGGTAGTGACAGAAAGAATAAGATCTCAGGCATGAATCACTTTCCGACGCAGGGTGGCTGGGCTTTGCCTTTGAGACAGACTAGAGGACTCGGATATCTGGAGGGAGCTGGGAGTAGAGCTGGTGCTCCTTTGCATCGAAAGGTGCAAATTGAAGTGGTTCGGGCATCTGATCAGGATGCCGCCTGGATGCCTCCCCTTGGACATTAATCTGGAATGTCCTACTGGGAGGAGACCCCGGGGTAGACCATGAACTTGCTGGACAGATTGTTTGGCCAGTCTGACCTTGAGAAGCGCCTTGAGAAGCTTGAAAACATTGCTAAGCTTGCTGTTACTGTGACCGGATAAGAAAATGGATGGATGGAAGGATTTGGCCGAATTGTATTGAAGACACAGCATGAGATCATTCAGGCTGCAATCAGAGCTGCTTTGAGAGGCGTGTGAGCGTACATACAGTACTGCACAGTTGATAAGAATGCAACACTGACCACATTGATGATTCCTACGCTCCTTAAAAACATGTACTGCACTCCTGCACATGTCTGGACATTACCCGGAGGGACTGTGAGAATGCAGATGTCCAAATCAGTTGGACATTAAATGGACTTTATCCTGCAGCCCCTTTGTCCAAAGTCTGCATAATGTCCCAGTTAGTTGATCAGGGTAATGGTCCGGAGCATTCACAGTGAGGGAGTGGGAGCGCTGATGATCTTGATGAAGTTCCACAGAGTTCATAACATTTTCTGCTTCCCTCTGTGTAACTTTCCACTCTTTATTTGATATTGCACGACTTCCAAATACATGTTGTAGCCATGTAAATGCGAGAACAGTCATCATTGCGGACAAGTCTCCGCCTCCTGCACACTCTACCCAGGTGTTGCCCCTCACCTAAACCAAATAGACTACTTCCTGTAGTTGAGAACGCATCTGATCTCCCATTGTGTGGGACAGGGCAAGTCCAAGAAATGTCTGGACCAAATCCTCAGGAGTTCATTCGAGTTAATAAAAACTTGGTAGAGGTATTGAAAAACTAACTGCCCTCACTTCCCTAGATGCATGGCTGAATACAAATATGTATTTAACTGTCCAGCAGCTCTCCCACTCTCCACATCGATCAAATCTAATTTATCCAGGCAGGCAAGTGAAGCTGGCCACAAGTGGTCTCTCCGGTCAATGTGAGTTTGAACAGCCAGCTACATCGAGTATATCTAGACAAACTCTTGCTGCATAAACAAGTTACTCAGTGCGAACAAGGCCTCGGAGGATGGGCGGGATCAGAGGTGCCAGAGCAGCGATGACAAGGAGGTGTAAATGACGGCCCAGGAGGAGGGCTTTCACCCTCAAGCAGACTGATTGAGAAACAAATTGCGGCAAATAAAGCATGTAATTAGATTATGGAGCCCAGTGTGGTGCCCTGCTCTCTGCTGGGCTGCTCGCACCAGAGCCGTGAGTTTGGAACCTGTCCAGCAAAGAGAGTGAGGACCCCCATTTTTTTTGTCATGGTATTATCAAAAGACGTAGAAGATTTAGGCAGACAGCAAGTTACGACACAGTTAGAGCTCTTGACCTGATTTGAGATTTCACTTTTGGGTGGCATGCAATCAGCTGGGTTGTTGTCTTTTACTGTAACTGATGAGTTTCAGATGAGTCAGTGGGGACTGTTGATTACCACCCAAAGCAGAGAGGACAACCCAACCAAGGTTTTCATGTAATTGATAATAAATTGGAGCACCAAAATCAATATTGAGAATTTGATATTCAGCTGTTTTATTTTCTGCCCTGCTTTTTACAAAAATGTCTTTAACTGTTATTTCTTCTCTCACTCTTCCTTACAATTAAGCGCCGTAACAAGATCCCACGTTGACATGACTGTACAGCGCGGTGGAGTTGAAAAACAGGGTGTGTGAGGCAAGACTCATGTCCAAAAAATCCAAGGAGGGGTCCGCCACAGATTCTGATCACTTCCAGCCTCACAACACACACACACACACACACACACACACACGTGGAAGACTGATCCGCGTTACCCTTATGAGCCTCATCATCGTCACTCCAATTCTCCTTCTCCTCATCATCATCAGTTACTTTCACATCCTGTGTATCCATACAGACCCGGGCGGCCATCGCAGGTCATCAGCGGTTAATCTCCCCCACATTTCGTTGCTGTGCAGACGTCTCTGTCACAACCCGTGGGAGTGGCGACTCACACCATCCGTGACCTACCAGCACAATGTGTGTTTTGTCTGGGCCACACCATCGGAGGTATTCTCCATGCATTCCAGCCCTCCGTGTGGTCGGGGGGGGGGGCCTCTTCTGCAGGAGACAAATTAATATCCACTCCATTTTTTCCCGCACGCCCTCCATTCACCCCTCCTCAAACTTCGTCCCCCTCTTCGTTCAAGTGAGGCGCAACAAGGCACCTGCCTCACAGCTGTCAGCCTAACACCCCCTGGTATCACACATACACACTATGAACACGGTTTTCCTTTGTTAGCTTATAGTTTTTCGATTTCTATTTAAAAAAAAAAATTTCAGCATCATCTTTCTCATTCCATTTTTTTCTTCTCCCCTCCATATATTGTTTACTTTTTCTCTTTGTGTTTATGTTTTTTATTTACTTGTAATTTTCTGATTTAAAACTCTGTTTTTCCTTTCGTCATGTACCCAACCTTTCTCCTCCTTTCCTTGTGTAATGTGTATTCCCCCATTACTACTTTACTGCTACTACTACAGCTTTAGTAGTAATGCTTATATCATAGAAATACAAATAATTTGCATGTTTGATATTCTTATTTAAACTGGTACAACTAATGTTATTGGGCTGAAAAATACTTTGTTGATACTCTGATAAATTCCCAACATCTGTT
Source organism: Semicossyphus pulcher (assembly GCF_022749685.1). Lineage (NCBI taxonomy): Eukaryota > Metazoa > Chordata > Actinopteri > Labriformes > Labridae > Semicossyphus > Semicossyphus pulcher. The sequence continues at coordinate 12,264,303 of NW_027211681.1, forward strand.
TGTAATCCTATATTCGATGATATCATAGCTGCTCAAACACTCGGCTGAGCAGGAGGTGCATGTGCTCTGCAACCTTCTGAGAAGGCTCATAGGGTAATTTATGCGTCCTCTTAGCTTTCAGCTCCTCCAGGTCCAGCGGGACCCTACAGGCTACTCATGATTCTGACACAGGACGTCCATCAAAGCACTCCACCTTGCAATCTGCTTGATTTCAACCTTTCTCGTGCCCGTTATCGTACACATAAGAGGGAACTCCCCGAGCACTTCCGTGATTAGATTATCTTTATAGCTACACGGAGTCATTATACAGTCTCCTTCAGGTTGTGTTTACATTAGTTCAATGACATGGTTTAATAAAAAACATTATTAGCCTTAAACCAGGATGTTATGATGCCAAAGCCAAAGATTTCAGAGAAACAAAGTGGATCGGAGTGGGATGTAAGGGGAAAGCTTTCATATTAAAAAAACAGGTTGTTTTCTTATCATAGTTTAAATACTAAAGTAAAATAGCAATAAATATGCTGAACATTTATTCCCGTTGATAAAGCGATACAGGTTTCTCTTACTTATTCAGTAATCCCTCAATGAGGTGAGGAAAATTTCCTACGCCCCAGAACTGGACAGATTCATGACAAGGGGGCCCAGAGAAACTCCAGATATTCCGGCCCGGCACCACCCACAGTGTTATGTGAAGACAAAGCGTGAAACAGAGGGAGACGAAGGAAGTGGAGGAGAGCGCAAAGAGAGCGAAAGAGAAAAGAAAAGAGGTGGAGGACGGTTGTGGGGGGGGGGGGAGCGGCAGTATTCTGACTGTGCTGTCAATCGAAGCTGTCCAGGGAATGTTTGGGAGCTCGGAGGGCCCGACAACAGCTGCAGGAGCCTCTTACTCACATGTATACCATGGGCCTCCTGCAACTTCATGGTTGAGGCAGAGCAAACATGCAATGCCAGATGACTCAATTTTTTCCACCAGGAGGCCAAAAAAACAGAATGTGGAAGTTATTGCATCCTGCTTTCAAAGGTATCTGTGTTTATCACGATGAAACAGGAAGTGTTTTTGCTCTAAATATTTGGAATTCACGCCCTGAACTGTGTGAATCTGTATCCTGCTAAAAAGTACAAGATCCAGATCCCTCCATCAGTCCTTCCCTCGCCCGACTGAATCGGAGTGAGACTGAGGGAGTTTGGAGAGATGAAACATCATCGAATCAAACAAACTGCCACGGCCCTCGTGCTGTAAGCTCGGCCAACACCCCACTGTGCCGCAGTTAGACTGATTAATTGTGAAAGTGCGAGAGATTAAAGGAGGCACATCCCATGGCTGCTGCTAATGGATTTAATATTCATGACCCAGTAATAAGCAGGGGAAAGACATGAGGGATCCAATTTATCCAGCAGTCTGTTTTGACACTTGAAAAAATATTGTGGTGAGGTGTGGAAAAATCCATTTTCACACTCACACGGCATAATATTCTTCCAATTTTTTCCTCAATGTGAAGCAGCAAACATGAATATAAAGCAAGTTTGACTCTGGACTGGACTCACCTGATGGCTCCTCTGTACTGCTGGACGGGGTTGTAGGAGGTGCAACTGGAATCTCTACTCCCAGAGAAAACAGAGCAGAGACACAAAGAAAGATCAGTTTCACTATCATGTGCATCCACCTGTGCTTTGTCTCGTGTAAATGTGCAAATGTGCTAAAGAAGGATAGGGACAAATACTAACTGTTGAGGCGATGAGATGTTTAGAGCTGTGTGGTTTCTTTCAACAGACAAGCTTTTAGTGTAATGTGCATTTGTTACGCATGGTGCTTTGCAAATTTATGAATAACTTACAGTCAAGGAAGTTTTGCCTTCTTTGCATAATATCTGATAGATGGCTTAGACTTAAAAAGAAATCTAGTATTAGATGCCATGACATTGCATCTATAATTCCTGTCAGATACGTTCTTCCCAGGATCTCTCCTCATTTTTGTGTCTTAAGGTCATTTTTATGATCCTGGGGTCAAAGCGTAAAACATTCCCACAAATGAAGTTGCGAGAAAGTTTGCTCCCCTGTAATTCCTTTTCACTTCTCTACTAATTTTTGTGATTATTTTGTCGTGTCTGGTCTTTTAAACCTCTCTCTCAGAAGCTTCTCATCCACAAATTACATACCCGCCCATAAAAGTGAATGTCTTTATGCATCCTTCAAACCACTCTGAAGTTGGGTAGTCAAGTCAAAATGTTATAATAGCATTGGGATTACGGCAATGGCAATTAACTCTCTACTCTCGTATTTGGATTCATGTTTCTACTGCTTTATAAAGGCATACCTTTCCCCAAAAAGCTATTTAACATGTACCTGAAGCCTCTTATATGCCCTAATAAAGTCTATCTTTTAAAATATTTGCCTATTGTTTTGATTTATAATAAATATTGTTAACCTCTCCATTGTGGAGTCTTTTACGCTCCTCCCCTGTACCCTGCTGTTGGGGAAAAACCAGAGCCTTATGATCGCCCAAAGACTTGATTCCCTCAGCCCTCCTTCATACTCTGTGGGTAGGAAGTTGACAGTCAGAGAAACCATGCATGACGAACTGCCACCTTATCTCCAAAGGAGCAGGATGGCAACAGAAGATATAAAACGCACATAATGCCTTTTTGTTACTGTGCGCAGGAGGACGAGAAGGGCCTCATCAAAACGTCTGTGCAGAGCTAAGAGGGGAAGTACGAGGACAAAAAGGTAAAACCGCAGAGATGTATCAAAGACGCATGCAAAGAAAGGAGTCGACACGCTGAGGAAAGAGGTGCGCAACAGTGGTGGCTTCAGCTGTGCAGAGGTGAGGACTTTGTGTGAGGGGAGGCAGAAAGAATCAAGTCTTTTGATCAGATTTCCTCAGCTGGGACCGAGCAACCCTGCTTCCTACTTTGTGAACGTACACATTTATTGTGCAATGTAAATCAGAGCCATGAGGAATGATGTGCACGCCTGGTGGACGTAATGAGGCCTTCTCCCATGACGAATTGGTCTATATAATGACAAGAAAAACAATTACTGCCAAAACAATGGCGCCTGAAGCCCAGAGGTCTCATATGCTGTTGTTGATCAGAATCTCCCATCAGTATTCAGTCTCCATGTGTCCTCCGTGTGCCAGTTTAAATAATGAGCCTGTTTCTCATTATTGACTCGTGTAGATTTATGGCTGACAGCGCTGGAAGGTGTACACGACTCTGAGATATAGGAAAAGCTGGCAAGTGCTGTCGCTAAATCTAAAAGACGGCCGTTAAAGATTAAACTTGATTACATAGTGATCATCAGAGAGGGATCAGTGCGTGTTTGACACCTTAGCTCTTACTTGGCGGCCCCACGAATCAAAGATATCTGATAAGTTGACTTAATGTGGACCTCAGCCATGCATATCCATGTAGAGATTTATTCCTCATAAGCATTTAATTCCTGGTATCTAATTACAAAAGCAAGAGGACTCATTAAAACTGTTTTTTTGAGTGAGACAAAAGAGCCAATATATATCCACAAGTTGTCATTTACTCTGCAGATTTAAAGCTTAAGCCACCCCTCAGGCGATACTATATCCGTCTGACTGTAACACAAGGCCATGCTTTGGCTCATAAATGGTCATTGGATGCTGAGAACAAGATTGATTTTGTATTCGACTCAAGTCTTTCTGCACTTTTATCTCAGTCACTTTGGCAGATTCTGGTGTTAACAGCTTTGTGTCTCAGATTTATGGAGACCAACAAGCCGAGGAGGCTGCGCTGCAATAACCTTGAGGTTCACTTTAATGGTTTGTTTATTTAAGCTAGCAGATTTACTGGTCAGAAAACCGACAGTCGGACACTAAGCGCTTGTCTGAAGAAAAGGATGAGAGGATTTAAGCTGTGTTGGAGTGCCTGCTCTATAATTGTGTGTTAACTATGTGTGATTTTGAACATGCACATGTGTGTGTAATCACAGATTGAAGTGTCTGGTGTGTCCCTCCCTTTGTGGTAAGGACCGGGTCAACGTACTTATGCAGGGGGCAATGGGCGAGCGGCTCTGCTGGTAGCCTTTAGCGCAGCGGTTGCACGTGATACCAGTCACGCCGTCTTTACAGGGACATTGTCCTGTGGTTTGGTTACAGGTTTTGCCAGCAGCACCCACGGGATGGCAATCACATGCTGTGAGGAAACAGAGGAAGAAAGAGAGAGGCACAGTGAGTGATCACACACACACGCAAACATGTGGGAAGATACAAACGTATACTAACTATAGAGAGTGCAGGTGGGTACACAGCAGCAACGATAGCAGTGGTGGCAACAATAAACCATATTCACATGGCGGCCATTTTTCTCTGATGTCACACTCAGAATTAGAAGCTCAAATGCCGTAATAATGTTGAAGTGCTGTGTTACAGGATGCAAAACATATAAACGTAAAGAATCTGACAATTGTATCATTTTTAACCCCTTCTGATTTATTAGAGACTGAAAAGACAATGTGTAAATCCAGGGGGACAACGGGCCATATCTCAAGTTGAAACAACATAATTGATACACTATTAGCTAACATAGACAACAGCAAATGTTAGCATTTAATTACTACTTAAATGCTAACCTTTAAGTAGTAGTAGTAGTATTTAACATACCACCAATTTCTACAAGCTAACATTATAGTCATTTATGCCTTTCCTATTGTATGTTATAAAAATATCAAACTGTAATTTTAGCATTAGCAACATCTTCCTAGCTAACGTTACCTTTAGCTAAGAATTCAACATTCATCGTTGTCTAGCTTTCAGTTTTGTTCTAAGCTAACAGTAAGCTAACAGTAGCTAAGAAGTGGTTGAATGCTAAAGTTAGCTGTTGTTTGATGCTAATAGCTTAACAAATAAGTTGTTTTAACTTGAACTGTGGCTCGACATCCCTCTGGATTTTCACTCTTTACTGTCTTTTAAGCTGCTAATCAATCGAGAAGACATGATAACAATTCGTCAGATGTCCCGAGCTTTATATGACTTGCAACTTGGAACACAGTAGTGTGACATAACAGCCTTTGAGCTTCCCACCCTGAGCGTGACGTCAGAGAAAAATGGCCGCTGTGTGAATATGGTCGGTAATAGAGTGGTGAGAGACAGGTGGAGACGTGCACAGAGAGACACCACAGTGCTCGCTTTGAAGCAATGCTAAAACAGGACTACGAGAGCAACACATCCTCTAAGTCTGCAGACATTTCTTGACATGGCATAAAAAAATATACCTACCTGAAAATCTGAAAAATATAGTACACGCATAGTCACAAATCAGTGTGTGTGTTCTACATCCGAGTACGTCTGCTTGGCCTTTATGTGTATGCCCGTGTGTGAGCGTTCTGTGGGACAGCAGCTTTGTGTGTGTGCATGTTTACCAAATGATAAAATAATGGAGGATAATCCTAATTGCCTGTTTTTGATTTCTGCCGGGCTTTGAACAAAAGCCCGAAACGTCTGTCACACTTCCTCCCAAACTGGGGGGTCTATCGAACACATATGCCTCAGGAATGTAATCATTTAACAATTGCTCTCCCCCCCTGATCCAAGCCCTTAATTAATTTCACAGCCAAACCCTTGTCAGGTTTGAGATCATTGAGTAATAGACGTCTGAGAGCTGTTTCTTTTCATCTATTTTGGGATATAAATAGCAGTGAGGAGAGGTGGTTGAATTGATAGTGTTACAAACAGTCCGTACAGTAATTCCTGACAGTCTAATCCAGACCAGAACATTTCTGATCATTTATCAACAATTTCCACTTCTTCACTCGAAATGCCTACAAAGCCTAAAACACTGTTTGTCAGCAAACTCTCACCACTTTATTCTTCACTCCATGACTGTTCCATTTTCTGTTTATTTCCAAGCAATGATGCCGACTTTCAGCCTCAGTTGGGCGCCCCCGCCCTGCAGATTATTCTCTGCCTTGTGTCACTTGTCAGTCTGAGAGCCTTCAAAGGCGAAGCTGAGTTATGTGCTTCGAGGTTTGTGGTGGTATTTAGTGGTTTGGCCTGTTTTGTTTTTCACCGCACAGACTGCTCAGCCCAGAGTGAAAAATTACAGCCTCTAAACAATCTGTTCATTTCGGCTCATTGCATCCAAATGAGTGTTTAATGTGTAGAAATGTCACAGCAGATTATGATTAATAGTGGATATGGATACAATCAAAACAGCAGGTTTCTACTGTGTATTAAAATGACAGATTCAACTGTGTAGTCTGACTGCAGGAGCACACAAGTTCGATAAGACACCTCATGTGGAAAGTTCATAATATGGAAATTGAGCATGCCACCTCCTCACACACACACACACACACACACACACACACACACACCTTGCTTTTATCTCTATTGCCTGTTTCCTGTGATTCAGCTTCTGTTGCTGCTCTTATCTCTGCAGTGTAAGTGCTTGTTCACCCCTCTTATCAGTCACAGAGAAGCCCCCCTTTAAAGTGTGTCTTTCTATTAGTACCTTTATCAGACCAATCTGTCACTGCTTTCATTGCTAAGTTGTGTCTAGCTCAGTGGGAGAAACAGCACACACACACAAACACACGCTCACAGGAAGCCCAATAAACGGCGTGGCGGCCGGTGCAGCACGTCTTCAGGCCTGTAAATTTCGGAGCATGTCAAAGGAGTCGGAGGCACGGGAGGGCAGCGAGCGTTTGTGGTTGGAGCTTCAGAGAGTTCAGTTTATATTTTTAAGAGCGTCTGCGTGGTAACCACAGCTCTGAGACTAAAGCCTGCCAGTAAATCAAGGTGCACCGCACATGGTCTACAGGTGGGAAACACTCAGAAGCCGCCCCCTCCTCCTCGTCCTCTCCTCTTTGACTTTAAGGCCGGCTGAGCCTGACCTGCTGTCCCGTTGATGACAGATAGTCTGACTCTCTCTGGCTGGATGACCCACCTGTTGGGTTAAAGCGCTGGGGCACTGTGGAGGGTGCGAGTGAGGGTCTCTGGTTTAAGTGTGTGTCCACTTAGCGGTTAAGTGTCTGTGTGCTCTGCTTCAAGGCTGCTACAGATGTCTCAGGGAGATACGGGGACAGCAGAAGAAGAAGGATCTCAACGCCTTCAGGAAGGAAAAGTGAGAATTATCCGGGACTTATCCGTTAGATTTAGGTCGACTTTGTCAGGAAACACACACCTTTACGTCTTATCGAAAACTTCTGTCATGTTTCCAGATGAGGACAGAATCCCTCCCGCTGAAAGAAGCTCTTGGCGCCAGCAGTTGCGAATAAAAGTATGAGAAATATTCTTGGTTAATGTGGAGGGCGGGGAGTTTTTCAAAGGCGGGCCTCAGTCTGAGATTGCACAATGTGAGAATTTTCAGCTCTGCCAATCGTTTACCATAAAGCTGCCCTTTGAAGTCTGAACTCCGCTCCCCTATTTGGTTTGTGCGCTCTGTGCCAATAAGAATAATTTGTTGGCCCCGGAGTGAAGCCGAGCTACCCGAGTCTGTCTTCTATTATAATTAGGTTTCTACTTCTCCGCAAGGATCTTGGGAGAGCAGAAAGAGATAGGGTTGTTGGGTTGCTACGCTGCGCATGCACAGCTCTCTATCGATCTATTAGAGAGTGGGTTTAGCTTATTGTGTATTGTGTGTTGTTTGGTGTTTTATTGATCAGATTAATAGTTTGAAATTGGCAGAAAAGTTTGGTTTTCAGCCACAAAAAAGTTTTAGGCTTACTTTATGAATGATGTAAGTTTGGTGCACAGTACTGAGTGTGTGTGTGTGTTGTTTTAATTGAAAACACACAAATATCAGCACACCCGACAAAAATATAAAGAGAAACACAAAGTCATGAAAAGTAATATTTTTCAAATCCAGAGCAGAAAACATTTTAGATGAGGCCAATAAAAAAGCCCAACCGTGCCAATGAAAGACATGCAGCGGAGAGGGGGGGGTGTTTTTTCAGCTTGTTATTCTGTTTGAAACAGACCATCACTCAATCAAAGCCTAATTTCTCCCAGTACGCGAAATATGTTCCTAATATTCCCACTGAGAGATGTAATTTGTCTGATAGTTGATGTTTGGATGCGGATGTGAAGGCCGGAACTTGATCCATCAGTCAGAGAAACCAATGCCAACCTGCTCAAGCTTTAGATGGAGGACTAATCAAGATCATGGCCTATTGTTTGGCAAAGACCTCTCTGTAGGCTCAACATCAACAAGAGTTCTTAAGGGGTTCACCAGAGGTGTAAGGAGTACTGAAATATTCCCCTCAAGTGAAAGTACTTGTGTAAAAAATGACTCAAGTAAAAGTAAAAGTAGCTCACATAAAAAGTACTGCAAGTAAAAGTTACTTAGTTACTTTCCCACTGCGCTGATTTTTAGATTTTATATACATTTTGCCAAAGTTTCCTTACACATGCATCCTGTACAAAGCCTGGGCCCTTTGTTTAAATGTTTTGGCGTCAAAATGACGAGAGACAGACTTTTTGTCAAAGAGTAAGATCCGCATTCAACCAGAAACAACAGCTATACAGTTCTCTTAATTGCCACCAGAGTCCATTGACAAAAACAGTAATTTTACCTCGCAGAACACGGGAGCTGCTGATGGTTTACGTTGCCTCAATTGGTTAGTTTGTTTGTGTTGTTGAGTGGTCTTTTAAAGGGTCAGTTCGGTTCCGACCTAACGTGTTACGATGTGTAACGAGTCAGCGGTACACCGACAAGTCCCGTGTTCTGCGAGGTAAAAGTACTGTTTTGAGTTGTGGTGGCGTAACGGCTGTTTCTGGCTAAACAAAAAACTTAATTCAGTCTCTGTCAAAGGTTGTGTTTCCTCCGAACAGTCTTCTGTCCTATTCATGGATCATTAATGTTATCGGCTGCAGCTCTACTTCTTCGCTTCGGACTCAGTGAAAATCAACCGGCACTGCTGTTTTGGCGCGATGACACTGCGATCTGATTGGCCTGTTTTTGATGCAATGCATTTGATTGGCGCCTGGTCCAAGGCAGTGTTCTTTCTAGCACGCAATATCTAGAGATAATATTTTACTCGGTAATGGCAGGATGTAGAAATGTAGTGAATTATTTTACTTCATTTAAAACATACATAAGTAAAAGTAAATTACTAACTTTCACAACACAAAAAAGCTAATCAATTACGGTAGCGTGAGTACTTGTAGTGTTTAACTTTTAAAATAAAGTTCAGACAGCCTTTTAAAGTCAGTACCAGTGTGACAACAAACAGCTGATCAAAGTTTAAGTGGAGTTATCACTGCAGAGCGACATTTGTTATCTCAGTTATATGTCGGGTGCGTTCAAAGACCACCCGGAAAGCGGCATCTCTTTGTCTTTTCAGATCTCACTACCACCGTTTTAGTTCAACTCCTTAATTTCTCCTTTAAATACACACAGTGACTTTTATTCAGAGGTTTCAAACTGTTAAAGACACTAACAAGAGCTGCTTGAAACTGTATTCTGTGTTTACGCTCTCAATCAATGAGGGGTGAAGCTATAAATTTCAGCGTGTAAGTGTAGCCACCGGGCACAGCTCACTCTGCAGAGGATAAGCCCCTGCTCTTGTAAATGGCCTCCTATGGAAATGAGCAGCTTTTTCTCGGGGGGTGGGATTGTGTTACGCATAAAAAAAAAGCAAACTCTTGTGCTCCTCGACCTGCCCGCGCTCCTTGCTTTCTCCTCCAAAAGCCACACAGCGAAAAAAGGCTCTCTCTCTCTTTCTCTCTTTGAGTTCAATAAATAACCAAACCTCTTAATTGCTGTCACTTCGCTGCGGTGCTCACGCTGCCCGAGGAGCGGACAGAAATTAGTTCTGCGGTTTGAGTTTCATTGAATTATCTTGAGTTATGATGTGGTAAACCTGAGAGAGTTTGGCAGGGCGAGACTTTGACAGCACGTTTAGGTGTTTGACGCAGGGAAAGAGCTGTGTGTGGCAAGTTTATTAACAAAAAAAACGGGCATGTTATACAGTTACGTTTCTAAAGCCTTCATCTGTAACTTTCCAAATACAGTTAGCCGAAATGTTTTAACTGGCAAAAGGGAGAGTTCATGCTTCGTATCATTTGTCAGCTTGGGGTAATTAGCACACATCCTTTATTGTAAGTCTGTTTTGATGTAAGTGAATACCTCGGTAGAGCTTGGACAGTGTTTGCTTATAATTACGCCGGGCTGGGAGAGGTGGGAGGCGCGCAAACTCTGGCAAATTTCATGGATTAAATTGAACAAAACCGTTTGGGTAAGCTGACGATTTTATAAATAATGATGAAATGTGTTTACGTTTGAGCTTGGTGAGAGGCAGCCGAGAACAGGAAGGAGGCAGGAGCGAGTTTGTAGTGTGAGATGATTTGGAGACTCTGACGTAATGAGAATATGACATGGCTGTTATCCTGGTGTGAGCCCGTGGGGCTGCGATTATCTTACAATAATAATTCTAGTATACAGCTCCGGAAAGAATTCACAGGTTTGTGTTTCTCACGACTTCCAAATCAAATATTCTCATTTCTTTTATTTCGTCTTTTATTTGCAGAAAATGACGACTGGTTAAGATGCATACGAGATGTTTTTCAGACGTTAAATAATGCAAGCTCATGTTCATTTTTAAACAACAGAATACAAATGTTTTAACTTGGGAAGAGTTCAGAAAACTATATTTGGTGGAATAACCTGGTTTTTAATTACAGCGTTTATTCATCTTTGAAGACTTTCACATCACTGTTGGATGATGTTCTGCCACTCTTCCATTGATCACATGCAGGAGGTTTTCAGTGGGGTTCAGAACTGGATTGGGCTGGCCATGACGTGTAGAGAGGGATGCTGATTAAAGGAACATTTGGAGTGATCTCTTGATTTTTTCCGGGGCTGTAGATCTTATTGTGAAAGTCCTCAACGGGTCCACTGATGCTTTATTTCTGGGCTCTAAATGATTAAATGTGCTTGGCTGGGGCGGATGTTTAGTAATGAGAATTACATTAATGATGATCAGAATATTAATTATAGCTGCAACTAATTAAATGTTTCATTATTAATTCATCTGTCAAATATTTCTTTAATTAATTGATTTAAACTTTTCCAAGCAGCAAAATTGAGAAGCTGAGGGCAGAGTTGGTTTAGCGTCAGGAAAAAATGACAAAGTAACTGAAATAATTATCAAAACTGGTGTTAAATAATTCATCGATTAATCAACCGGTTGTTTCCGCTTTGAATGTAATAAGTGGATTTTTATTAATCTTATGAAGCTTTTTGAGTGGCAACAAGAGAGAAGGTTTATATATTAGTTTTTGGCTTTTGCTGTTATTGTATAGGACGGCTGGAGAGAGACCGGGAGTTGAACCTGCGATCGGTGGCCTCTGTACATTTGCTGCCTCTTCTACCAACTGAGCTAAACCAGCGCCCCTATTACAGATATTTCTGACATTATTATAAAACTAATATACACACGACAGAGTCATTAATGTAAAGAATTGACTACATGTTGCACATTCACTTCACACAAGCGAGTTAGTTTCCCTCAGTGAGAGCAGGAGCGCCAGGCAGAGTCAGAAAAGCAGCGTGTGCAGAGAGAGAGAGAGAGAGAGAGTCCACGCTGAGAGGACAGATGAAGATGAAGGACTTCCTGTCAGGCTCCAAATCAGTAGCACGAGTTATCAAAAAACCATAATGCATAAAATACATAGCAGCTCCCACAGATCCAGACGCACGTACACCATCAGTTTAATCCAGATGCCAGAGGTCCACTCCAGGTGCATTTTTCACAGCTTTCATCTCGCTGTTTGGACGTTTCCCTTCATGACTCATTCATCCAAAGTTTTTCCGAACATCAGATTAGTCACCATCGCCTTATGAGAACACATTTCCACATCAGTGAAACCTTATTTTCACTGAGGCGGCTGTTTTCTAGCTTTGGTTTAACATTTTATTACTACATTAGATGAGGTTTTTAACTCGTATTTTTTTGCTTTTATTTAGTTCTAACACATAAACATCTAAAACATGAATGCTTGCTTTCAAATCTTTCATTTCAGTGGCAATAAAAAAGTAATGAAATCGGTCTGTGATCATCAGAAATATGCTGGATTAATCATGTTTGTGCTGATTTAATATGGGAAAGTCTCTATTCCTAAATGTGTTACTAATTCAAACATGATTTAATTAATTCACAGACATGGATATAAAAAAAAAAGGATGAATTACTTGCTGAATTTTGGCATTTAGGCACGGATCCTTCTTATTAGCAATAGCTTGTATGCTCTTATTTAGTAAATTTAAGCATGCATCTACAAGTGTGAACACCCACATATACCAATTCTGTGATTAAATGCACAGCAGGACCTTTAACTTTTTCTGCTACGACACACAAATCCCCCATGAATGTGAATTATGAGATGCTGAAAGAATCAAGTCTGGGACACATGAGAAGGGACGTTAAAACAACAACAACAACAAAAAAAAGAGGTTAAATCTGCACAATTAGCTCGGCTGGCAGACACAGCGGAGGATAGGGGTTAATGATACACAACGTCCCGCCTGATGAATGTGTGTTTGCATTCCTGCTCGACAGGAGAATGGGCCCAAAGCCACGGAAGGTGTTAATGTCAGTTTGGGAATATCGCTCATGAGAGGTGAAGAATGAATGGATGCATTTGTAAGAGAGCTTTGGTATGAGTTTGTGCTCATGCAGAGGATGCTTGATATGGTTGCATGATTTCAGGGGTTAAATGAGACTAAATGTTTGACGTTATTAATGTTCTTGTCGCAGCAGCATGAAGCGTGAGCGAAGGGAAATGTTAAAGTAAGGATGTAAGAGATCACAATTCAGGACCTATTTTTTGTATTCGTCGTTTCTCCTGCAGATGTTTCACTCTGCAGACATGCCCGGCTGTCAGGCTGACTGATTGGTCGGTTTATTTATTTACTTCCTGGTGAATGATGTGAGAAAACTCCGGCTTAAACTGTCAGCAGGCGGCTAATATTTCCTCACAGACCGCCTTTAGAAGTTAGCGCTCTGAAACCCTTCAAACCAGGTATGCATGTATTTCTGTGTGCAGGCTGCATGTACACGGAGCGACTCGGAGGTGTCTCTGGGCTTGTTTGCACAGGGATTCAGCTCCTGTTATCTTTCCCTGCAGCTATAGAAGAGGTGAGAAAACATACCCCACCACCCCCTCTTTTTCCTCCTCTTCCTCTCTTTCTTTGACCCTTATTAGCTACGCTGAGGGCTGATGGCAGGCGATTCATCCTGCACTTAGCAGTGAGCACACCTGCGTGGGGGTGTCCTCCTCTCTTCCTCTTCTTCTCCTCCCTAACATCTTTCACTCTCTTGCCAACTTGGGTTTGCCTCCTCCTTCGATCTTCCTGGGTTCTCATTCGTCTTTGACCTGCACCGGGGATCACTTCACACCTCAGCTCTGTTTGTTTTGCTTGTCCTGTCATCCCCTCTCTCCCCTCCATCCCCTCCCCCCCGAAGCGAAGCCAAATAACTCAACTGTCGATGAGGGAACACCCAGCCCGACATGCCCGTACCGCCACGACCTCCACAATCCCAACAGACCCCCAACTCATCTCCGCTGACAGAAGGAGATGAGGGCGAGACACGCTCAGGAATGAAGAGACTGCTGGCTCCCCCCACTTCCTGTAATTCATCTAAAACTGTTGCATATCAGAGCTAAATAATCTCAGTAGGGCTTGGTGTCGAGTATAAAAGTGCTGCTCTGTGTGAAGTCCAATGAAATAGCTGCAAATAAAGCCAAAGACTGCTCACAGAGAGGGAAAGAGGCAAGTCTGGTGGTGAGAAAAGAAGCACAGTACCTTTGCAGGCCTTCCTGTGTGAGATGGGTTTGGACAGGTCTCTGTAGTAGCCCTCCTTGCAGTAGTGGCAGTGGCGTCCGGCTGTGTTGTGGCGACAGTTGAGGCAGACTCCTCCGCTCTTCCTCCCCGACAGCTTGTACAGCTCCATGTTGAAACGACACCTCCGTGCGTGAAGGTTGCAGTTGCAGGCTGAGGAGGAAACAGAACGGGAGGCAAAAGAATTAATGTTAGACAAATATTATATCCGAATCTGATCGAGTTATCGACAACAAGCTAACATGATAATTGGTATTTGTTACATTGAATCTGCATTAAATGTGTTGTATTGTAGCCAATCTTGACAGATTACAGATAACTGGCACTGTTTAGGAAAGTCGCTGATTTGTGCATGTGTTAATTTAACCCTATAAAATTCTCTGGGTTCCAATCCCGGTTCGGACGTAGAGAGCCTTTCTGTATGGAGGTTGCACGCTCTCCCCGTGGATGCGTGGGCTGCCTCCAGGTACTCCGGCTTCCTCCCACAGTCCAAAGACATGCTCGCTAGGTTCATTGGTGACTCTAAGGCCAAATCCCAAATCTCCACACTCATGGACTAACGGACTTTAAGGTGCGTTCCCGGTAAGTGCGTGAGTGCTTACTGCTGTCCCACTGTCAAATCACCAAGTGCGATAGGGCTCTGACTTTTCAACACCAAATTACGGACTTTTCGTGAGTCCGCATATCTGCAGACTTTCCAGTGGGACTTACCCAGAATTCATAGCGAACTTGGTGACATATACGAACATGATTGTCCAGCACCCCACTAAATGTAAACAAATGTTCGTACATTGAAGTAGAATTCAATAAAGTTTGAAGAAAACTTTAGTGATTTTGATAGTTTGTTAAATCAAGCTTATGTTCTGTTAAAATATGTAAACACTGTAAGACGCACACACACATGCTGGAGGTTGGCTTTTTTTCTAATTAGGTTTATAGGTCCATCTGGTTTCCAGGCAACGTGTCATGCCATGATAGTGTGACCCATTCCTGATTTTTATGCAGATCTCAAACCCTCGCGGACTCACGCGCCGCACGCCTGACGCCATTAAAGTCCATGAGCGTTCAGTGCTCAGGCTTTAGGGTGGAGATTGGGATTGGAGAGGTATGAATGTAAACGTGAAAGTTTGTCTGTCTCTATGTGTCGGCCCTGTGATTGACTGGCCATCAGTCCGGGGTGTACCCCGCCTCTCAACCACTGACAACTGATTTATTTGTAGTCAGTTGTCATGATTGGGTAAATTTTCCGTGCGTTAACTTGTAAGGTTTTTTCTTCTACTGTAGTCTGTTTTCTAATTTATTAGTTAAAAGTTCAACTAATAATACCAATATACATTTTTAATGGATACCCATTAGCCAATCAGAAAAGGCGTTTTCTTTGCGTGCAGTTTATTCGTCACTTCCAGGATCTTCTGTCTGGGTTTACACAACTGATATCTGACTTCACACAGAGCCACCACAGATACTGAGACTCTAAACTTCTCTGATAATGAGGTCAAACACTTGCATCCTTTTTCCTGCTTCTCTCCAGTTGTCTTTTTCCATCTCCTACTCAAATCGCTTTCCTCTCCTCGCTCCTTTTCCTGTCTGCATCTCTTCTCCTCACGCTCATTCCTCTAGCTCTTTTCCACACAACCCTTGCTGCTCTCCAGAGTGCAACACGTACTGTACAGAAAGTGAAGGCCTGGTTTTTACCATTTCCTCCCCTCCCCGGGAATCCCAGTGAGCATGTGCGGGAACCCTCACCACCGCTTGTTTACTGATCAGTACAGTTGCCCGCGCTGAGTTTAATTAGCCGGCTGATGTTTATTCATGACTCTCTGGCAGCGGAGTGAGTCCGACGTGCCCAATTTCATTAAGACCGGCCGTACGAGACACACCGGTACTACACCATCACCACAGACACGCTCATGCATTATTTACAGCAACACTTCTGATACAGTTTGTGGCTCGGGCGTGAGAGGGAACATACTGTACTTTATGTGCGTGTATGAGTGTGGAAAAGGGGGTTATCTGGGTCCAACTGGGGTCCCCTGGAAAATGTATCTCTCCATATCAGCATCCCTCAACCTGATAGTTCACTTCTGCGTGTGTGTGTGCAAGTTTCTGGGTATGTCTTATCT
Source organism: Semicossyphus pulcher (assembly GCF_022749685.1). NCBI lineage: Eukaryota > Metazoa > Chordata > Actinopteri > Labriformes > Labridae > Semicossyphus > Semicossyphus pulcher. The sequence goes on from NW_027211681.1 coordinate 12,280,234, forward strand.
GAATGTGTGTCTGAGTGAGACCCCTGAGGTTCCCTCTTTCCACTCTAAGGACCTAATTACAATATCTTTATTATAACACACACACACAAGTACACACGCATTAGCAGCGCTGTGCCTTATCAGTGGTGACTTCGCTCTGCGTCTTTCCTGCAGGACAGCGGGGGTTTAATTAGTGATACGCCTCTGCTTCAGACTGCTTGTCTAAAGCCTCAGTATGTAATGCAATGTAAATAACACAAGACTTTTAATACCGCGAGACCACAAGACGATGATATTGATGATGTTGCCAGCGCCTTTTATAAGTTTTAACCATCACTGCACTTCCGTGAAAGTTTTAAAGTGTGACTATTTTTTGTGTGTCCAATAAAAACAGCTTTTACTTATATTTGTAACATGACAACAAATGGAAAGGTGCCTTATTCAAGGCACTATATTTTCCGGGAAAACAACATTCCAGTGTATCCGTGTCAAAACGATCATCTTTACTCTTGTGCCCTGTGGATTCACCTGTTTTCCTTAAAGTGACACGGATCTGATGTTTTCATTGTTGGGTTCAGCTACATTTACACCTGTGTATGACTCATGTTAGTCGCCTTTCAGGCGGCAGGGAAGGTGCTTTCCTTCACGGCTCCACTGGAAAACCCCTACAGCCCACTGACCTTGATAGTACGCTTCTTAAAAGTGTTGGGATGTGAGCCATAAAAGAGCATAGAACTTTATTTCCTTTGATGGACATGTCAGCATTAAATCGGCCTTTAGTTTAGCTGAGGAGATAAATTGATAAGAGAATGGATACGATTCTTAGACAGCTCTGTGTCACTGAGCTGCCTGTCAGTCCAGCCTGAGGGCACGTTCAGCCTCCCTCCGATTCCTGCTCTGGACCACAGTTTAAATGAAAGCTATCCCTGAGCCCGCCTGCAGGTAACAGGGATCAGTGCGGAGAGGAGACCCGCAGACACGTCTCTGTTTCACTACAAAGATTGTTTCACACCCTCCTTCAGTGACGACAAACAAACTACACTCAGTGAAAATAAAGCCGTTGTCCTGGGAGGCATGTTGGATATTGTAGTCGGTATGCAAGCTGGATGTGGAGGTGTGGGGCAGAGGGCCACATTGTGTGTGACAGTATCAGGCTTCATCAGGTATTATGTCAGAGAATGGGGACGAGTGAGAGGCACTTTATGTAAACTCACTGACACCAGGCGCGATGCGGCTTTTCTTACACAATACACCTGACATAAAACAATCCTCAGAGACGCTGTTATTGTTGGCACAGTTCCAACTGTTTTACGAAGGAAGCAATCACCGCCTTGTCAAAATAAGGCGTGATTTGTTAGCCGACACGACGTTAGCTTATCAGGTTTCCTGCTCCGATATAAAACCGTGTTATCTGTTCGTGTGTGGTTACCTGTTTCCGTATCAAACATATACTGAACTTTTGTTTAAAGATAACATCATGCTGTCAGTCATAATCAAACACAGTGGGATCTTTCTCTTTTAATGAGGCTGCTTTGCTAATTATATTTACTCATTTTAAGGTGTTGACATCAGATTCCTCACATAGCGATGCGGTGGCATCATTTATTATCTGTAAATATTAACCATAAAAACGTTCCTCCCTATTTTTTTAACTATTATTGTCAGTTTTTCTTATTTTCTGCTTGTTGTTGAAACGCCCTTTTCAAGCCAAGGGAACGAAAGCAGGAAATGTGAGAGTAAAACACACATCAGTGTCACTTTCAAAAAATGAATCAAAGTGACAGCACCTGCTCGCTTAAACAACACTGTCCTCTCACCAGGAGAATGTATTAAAATTACTCTATTGTGCTTTTATTTTGAAGCAGAAGCTGCAGCTTTTTTCAGCTTTTTAAACTTGTTTATCACAGGCGACCAGTGAGATAATTCATAGGCTCGAAAAAGTGAGATAGAAATAGTGGTACAAGACTTTTTAATTAATTTGCATTCAACAAATGATTAAAGACAGAAACTTTAACACTAAACTGGTCCCAGAACAAGAAGAAGAAGCGGGCTCATTCAGAACGACCACAGGAACCGCTGCTGCTCTCTGCTGCTGCTGAAATACCTGCCATCTCTTGTCAGGCAGGCCGCTGTGATAACGATGGCATATAAAAGGACCAAAGAGGTCCATTGCACACACGCACACACACGCACGCACGCACGCACGCACGCACGCACACACGCACACACACACACACACACACACACACACACACACACACACACACACACACAAGCGCACAACATTCCTCACGCCTGCTCTTTACAAGCAGCAGGATTCAGGGTTTCTGCCCTTCAGTAGAGACACAAAAGCGGAGCTGTAGTTTATTTCAGCCATGCGATCAGCTCGCACACCTTCACGGCAAACAAAAGCTCCTGCTGCTATTCACACCGAATCACACACACACACACACACACACACAAACACACACGCTGAGTGCCCCAGGTGCGCTTTAAAGAGACGTTTGCTCGTTCCTTGCTTCCTGTGAGTCAAAAATGCCTAAAATTACAATAAAAAAGGGGAAAAAATTACAAATAACTTTATTTTATTAAAATCTAATAATTCTTATTAGACATATTTTGAGCAGCTTTTATAAATTATATTTGCTGACATTTTATTTTGTTAATTCATGTTAACAAAGACTACATTTACCTTTTCGAACGCCCTTAAATGTTTGGCCTGTTTTCAATCAGGTTAACGGCTTCAGGCCGGATTAGCGGCTCGCTGGGCGGCTGTAACCGCCCCCAGGTGAGCAGTAAAAAAGAAGTGTGAACTGATACCTTTAACACAGCAGTAATTGAATTAGCTGGATGAAGCTAAGCTTACCCAAAGCTTTTCAGCACCTCCTGTAACGGGGACCGCGACTGTCTGAAAGCACAAAAAAAAGCTGCATTGGAGCCTCGAAGCCGTTTTGACCTCAAACTGCAGAATTTAACAGGAAGCTGATTTGTTTATCGGGCGTTGCAGTTTCCCGCAAGTCCCTCCGCAGGAGACACGAGGCCTCAGCGCAGTGTCTGAGTGTGTTTTGGAAAGCCAGCTAATTAGTTTCTCTGAGTGGTTCCCAGCCTCTATCCACTGACCTCAGTCATGTAGCAGAACAGAGGCTCGGCTAATTAGAGGGAAAACTCAAGAACAGAGCGGGAGGTTGAGGTTAAGCTCATCGTACTGACGATAAGCCTGGTAATGAAGTGATGTCGGTCACAGCCTCCATTTGTTCTGAAGAGACACTCAAGCAACTGATCTCTGCCACTTTAACGCTGGATTGAGCTTTTTGCTATCAGACCGGGAATCTAAGAATCCACTCTCTTCTTTAAATTCATGCTATCTGTGCGGTCTTCAGTCTTCTTCCCTTTCTGGAGATGTCTGCCTCCCCGCTGCTGTCATCTCCACGCTCACCCAAACAGGACAGAAAACCAAAACCCAACACCGCCGCCTGCGAGCAGGGAGCAGCAGGAGCTCTGCTACTCTGTCTCCGGCTTTTCACACAGAAAATGAAAAAATAATGGGTGTCCTCTGTGTTGCCGAGACAGTTTTTGCAAATGTTTTCACAAAGTGTGTCCCAAATATGTGGAACAACTTGATACCACCCTGTTCCATATGGTGCATAAATTAAATCATGGCTGTCTGTAAAGCATCCCTCTTTCCCTCACACAGACAGCCTGCTATCTCCCTCTCTCCCTCTCCCTCTCTCTCTCTCTCTGGGGGTCGATGGGGAAACATAACACACATGCCGGGAAAGTTTGGGAGGTTTGGCTGCTCGACACGGCCAAACACAGGATCAGATGTGTGTCAAACAGCAAACACCCGCCCCACATGGATCCATTTCAGGGATCCAGTGGCTGCGATCATGCGACTTAATGTGTTTGTAATATTTTTTTTTTTTACAGGCTATGGGAGAATAATTGCATCAAGTAATTTAGGGCCTACTTTCTGCGGTGGATGTCCAAACAGGTGTGCAACTTTCAGACAATAAAAAAAAACAAATTTTTACTAGGGATGCACAATATTATTGGCACGTTATCGGTATCGGCCGATATTGGCTTAAAAATTAACTATCGGATATCAGCCAACACCCCCATATCCGCCGATATAATTAACTGATAAAATAATGGGCTGCTGCATACTTGATTAAATGCCCGACCTCGGCGCAATGTCCCCGGCGCGAAGAAGACCTGCGCGGCGCAGCGTGATGACGTCACGTGTGTCTACCTGCAGCATGACAGAGTTAGAAGCCAAAATGTCCGTGGTGTGGAAGTTTTTCAAAGTGTCCGAAATAGAAAGCAAAACTGCTATTTGCAATGACTGCTCAGCTTCGGTGATGCGAGGAGGAGCCAAGGCAAAGTCTTTCAACACTACAAACTTGATTAACCATCTCAAGACCCGTCACCCCGACCGTTGTAACAAATGTGATCAGAGTATCACCATTATACTATACGCTAATGCAAATACAGAAGAGAGTTGGTGATCTCTGCAATTAGGTGTGCGGAAAAAAAATATCGGTATCGGTTATCGGCTAAATGAGTTGTAAAATATCGGCATATCGGATATCGGCAAAAAATCCAATATCATGCATCCCTAATTTTTACTTTGGCGAAACGAACCGGTGCCTTACGTAACAAAGGTTCCTTATATGAAATGTAGCATATCAAACTGCAAATATAGTCCATTACAGTGAGTTGTTTGGTAGTTTAATCTGCAACATCTTTTATAAGCTCTTTATCTGTTTTGCATTTAAACTCTTAATTTGAAAGGTCATCTGTAAATTAGCTGTGAAATAAACTTTGAAACAGTAGGACAAGAATTTAAATCCAAATGGAAATTGTGAAAGTAAATTACAAGTACCACAAATCTGTATGGTAATTTAAATAAATGTCACCCAGAGGCCGACTCCAGTTTGTATTGGTTAAATTATGTTGCTTGCGTTTCTTATATATAAGAACGGCTGGTGGTAAATGAGCTCAGATATTTACATAACGATATGCTGACTGTAAACAGACGTAAAGGGACGACTTTTCAACAATTGCCACAACGTAACAAAAGCCAACAGTTCTTATCAACCTGTAATGTCTGGAGTTTCTCCCTTAGCGCCGACACATCAAACAATCATTGTGTGGCCGGATTAATTGGTGTTAGTATTTAAAACATTCACCTTGGTGACAGGTAACTTTAATGCCTCTTGTCAGGCTGATGTTGGACCACACGAATGGAGAAAATGTGATTCACCAACAATGGAATTTCAATAATCGCCCGTCCCTGATAATGACTGTTTCCCCCAAAACAAACAGACTTTTTTAAAGCTGCTGTAATACCTGCTGAACCAAAACACTGAGCGATGCAAAGTAAAAGAAATATTTATGTTCCGTCGTCAGGTCTCTGTTTCGTATCAACTAATAAATCACGGTAACTGTTTATTTAGACTCTTGTACATTAGAACAATACTGCTTTCTATCCGGTGGCTGTTGATCCAGGCGGTGACAAGTTAAAGGCGGGAATTTCCAAATCTAATGAGAGCTCATTCGAGGGATTGAGATGATAGATGAAGTGTTTTTTGTTTGACGTCTTCAAGACAATTATGGTTTTATATAAATGTCATTTAGCATTATGGGCTCAATTGATCCTTTATAACAAGCAAATCATTTGTCTGTCATTATGTGATGCCATAATATCTCTAACTGCTGAACGAAGGAGAGTGGAATTGTGCGGCTACTCTCTCTCACTCGGCCAATTAAATATATAACCCGAAGAAAAACAGGAGCCTTTTACAAAAAGAAAACTGGCAAAATGCACTCAAAAAAGACGAGCCATTACTTTCTAAAAAAGGGCGACAGAAAACTAAATGTTATGAAAATAACTTCTGGTCCCTGAGGGAGGGGTGCGAGGTACAACACATACTGTATGGGATACCATGCCCTTGCTATATGTGTTGGACCGAATGAATCGACCGAAATGGAACGAAATGTTATGAATATAACTTCTGTTCCCTGAAGGAGAGGAACGAGGTACAACACATATAGTAAGGGCGTGATATCCCGTACTATATGTGTTGTATACTGAGTGCTTGGACTGAAAGGGAACGATATGTTATAACTAGAACTTCTGCTCCCTGAAGGAGAGGTTTTTGACATCCTAAAATGTCAAAAAACCTTTCAAGAAAGTCATCCAATTAAGAGCAACAATAACAACAACAATTTCTGCTTCAATAATTTCATTTTCACAGAGAAAAGGGTGAGAATTTCTGAATGTTCAGAGAGCAAACAAAGCAAAGAGTGGGAACGAGAAGAGGTACAAAGAGTGTGGGAAGCTTAAGGTTAACGCGTCTGCGTGTGTTGATCCGGTCAGTGTGTATTGGGGAGCATGCTGGGAATGCATTGAAACTATGGGGGTGTGGGCGAGTGGAAAGAGGGGCGAGAGAGGAGAGGATGAGGCTCCCACTGCAGAGATTATATCAGGCTAATTTAATTCCTTTATTGCAGCCAATTAGCCGCAGCACGTTAGCCCCCTGCGAGTCCTCTCGCCCTCTTCACTCCGTCTCTAATGACCCCGACTAAACTCTGGATCTCTGCTGCTCCCAAAGAAGGCCATGTTTCACCGCTGCTGTATTTTTAATAAGCAGTTTGACAGTGCACTGAGGAGGAGGTAAGAAACAGGAAGGATATAGAGAGAGGAGAGGGTGGACAGACGAAGGGAAGAGGGATCATCCTGCCGCTTGCTCAGTCCCCGGCCTGACTCCTGGAGACTTGGCTAATTGAGATCAAGTCACACAGAATATTCATCAGTCCTGCAGGGTCATCAAAGGCTCATTAAATATGCTGTGAGGAGAGATTTCCAGTGGACAGATCCCACGTCCTGTCAGGCTCCTTTCCTCTGCACACTTATTTATTTCTCCTCTCTTTATTTCATCATTTAACCCTCAGATGTTTTCCCACATTTGGTGAAATTATGCATTTCCCACAGCCGACCGTCTCAGCTCGGCATCCTGTCAGTGGGTGATAAAATGCAGTCTGATTATCTGACGGACGCAATTAAAGAGCTGTGAGAACCGGCCTGCCTCTGTGCAGGCGGGGATCCCTCATGAAGCTATTAGTGCTGGAGTGAAGGTTAATGTTAAGCAACGGATTTACAGTAGGCTGCATCGTAAATACCATCAGAGCAGGGTATAACCTTATATATACTGTATATATTATAACTACTAGCACAGGCATGAAGTGTTTATTTATTTTAAGATTTTTTTTTGGCTTTTTGCCTTTATTATATCGGACAACTGAAGAGAGATAGGAAACGTGGGTGAGTAGAGAGTGGGGGATGACATGCACCAAATGATCAGCAGATGAACCTGCGATCAGTGCGTCGAGGGCTGTAGCCTGTACATGGGGCGCATGCTCTACCAACTGAGCTAAACCAGTACCCCATGTATATGGTGTTTAAACCCTGTAAAATACTTCAGGTGGACATCCTTTCTTATCTTTGAATGAAACACATATTTGTTGCAATTGGACTGAAAAAAGTTTTTTCTATAATATTGCATTTTTTATTTTGTATATTTTGGTGTGACTGGTGAAAAATTGAATTTCTGATTGTAATTGGATCTATTTTTTGATTCTTAACTTGCTGGTGTAGAAAACCATGCGTTGACAGAATTGGTTCTATGCCAAGAAGAGGGGATTAAACTACAAACACTGTGAAGCTATAATTACACACAAACAAGTGATTTGAAAGCCTTTGACACATGAACACTATAGCAAATGTACATTAGCTCTGTGTGCACACGGCCTTACAGTCTGCAGCAGCCTGTAGCAGCAGGCTGGCCCGCTCCATGCTGAGCTAAATGGCCCGTATATTCTCTGTGTGTCTCCATGTGGGGGCTAATAAGGCCTTTCCTTTTTCAACAGTCTGACTCGCCACACAGAGGCACAACAACAAAGAAAGGCCTAATGGCCTCCAATTTCCCGCATTAGTGCCCATTTAATGGCTGACCTGCCCTCTCGTTAGGCCGCGCAGCATGGGAGCACTTCTCAGCCTTAGTGCGTGCACACACACACACACACACACACACACTCCTTCAGCTACACTGCCCCGGGCCTCTGCAACACTTCCACCCCACGCTGAGACCGCATAATAGGCCAGTTTGTAAAAGGGCTGGCCTGTGATCAGTGGTGCATCCATTTGCTGAGTAATCAAGGCTCTTTTGTCTGAGTGGTGTGTAAAGCAGTGTGTGTGTGTGTGTGTGTGTGTGTGTGAGAGAAGGTGTGTGCGTGTGTGTGTGAAAGCACCTGCGTGAAAGAGAGAGAGGAGAGCAATTCTCTCTCTGTCCATCTGTCTCTATTTGTGCGTCCACGGCTCTCAGAGTGTGCGTGTTGTGCGAGTGTTTGCGTGAGTAATTCTAACATAAAGTGTCTCTGCCTGGAAAAGATCTCCGATCCATGTCTATGGGAAAACAGCAGCTGACATACAGTGCGGGGAATAAAGGGAGCCCGGCTCGAGCTGACGAGAGTGCGTTGTGCGTATGTCAGCTATGCCATAAAAATGCCATGGGTGGAGGATGACGTTGGCAGGTCCTATTCAGGGCGTCAGCAGTGAAAGGGTCTTTAGGATGAAAAAAAAAAAAGATTCCTTAGGCCTGTCAGGTCCCCATAGCTCCCCGCCGAACAATACACACTGAGAGCAGCTGTCTTAATAGCGTGAGGGACGGACACGCAGCATCAGAGCAGCATCCACGCAAACTGTTCAAACAACGCTCCGCTGTGTGACAACATAATACGATCGAGCAGGAGAGCTGCCAGACGGTGAACGCATCCTGTACATTTCTATTAGACGCGAGGAGAAGAGTCTGACAGCGCTGGCAGAGACGCATCACCTCGACGTTCGGGAAGCTTACGTGTGAACGGATGTGGAAAGATCCTCCCTGAGCGTGATGAAGATTGGAACGAAATGGATTTACAGTTTCATTAGCAGGAGGACCGAAAACGGTCTGCTTTCACTTAGGAGAGTTGTTGGGTTTTTTAATGAAGGGGTATGAGTGGGAAAGTTGTTTAAATGTATTGTGTTTGACTGATGGAGCAATGTTTTCCTTTCATAGTAAAAGCGGATTACTGAAACAAGTGCCTGACGTTTCTCACTGCCATCAGTGTCTGATCTGATAATCAGTGTGAACGATCGTACCAACGAGTGTAAATTGATTGTGCAACGCTTGGCTGTCAATTTAACTAGAATACGGTTCCTCTACAGTCTTAGCTCTCTATTAATTTACATCCTTACTCTATCTCCTCCGCCTAGTCCCTCACACGTCCTCAAGCTTTCACGGGGGAGACATCAGCAACACGCGAGACGCATCTTCCCCAAACAAGCTGCTCTCCCTGCTCCTGTCAAACATCACCTCCAGTCTATTTACTCGCCGAGTTTGGTTTCTATGGGACCAACACATCCGTGGTGTTTTGGGTTCAGATGTCTCCTGGCAGGTCGTCTCGTTGCGTTGCTGGCCCCGAGGCTGACAGGGATGGGCCGGTGCTGTCAGAGCTAACAAAGACACGGAGCTTACACTCACGCTGCTCCATAACTGTGATTCACTCTAATCCCACAGCCGCTGCAATTACGGCAATCACTCCGCGCCAACAATGTTAACTAAAGATTTTAAACCCGGTCGCCTTATAACAGAATGAAGGCGGCCAACACTGATTGGCGGCTGTGAGCTGAGAAAATAAACAGCGTTTGAAGATGAGATGATTAGAAGATTAGATGGGTTAATTTGGCGCTTCGGGCAGGAAAAGGCAGAGAGCGTTTCCTCCTGCGTGAGTCTGAGAACGCGAGGCAGAGACACTGGATATCATCATCATCAACTTCTTTCTTTTCCTCTAACACATTTTCTACCTACAGCATGTGAAGAAGAGTCCTGCGGGAGAAGGCGCTCCCCACCTTGCTTCGGAAAGTGTTCCCATAACGCACTGAGTCAGCCTTAAGGATAAGCAGATGAGTCTTGGGTTAGGGATGAGGTCGGAATGCTCTCTTGGATTTCTTACATTAATGGTATCAACTCCCTCATAAAATGTCCTCCGTATCAGCCAATATGGACATTCTTCTCAGAAGTGTCAAAAATATGATGAAATTATTAACACAGGTAGTTTCCTGGAAAATTTTCCCTTTCAACTTTAAATTTTGCTTCAACTGAAAGTTAATTCTTGACCTCGGAAATAGCAATTACAAAAATTTACATAAATATCCACGCTGTATCCGCCCAGGAGCTTTGATCGAATCACATGATCTTCTTCTGCAGATGTCTTTCTGTCTCAGAAATTTAATCAAAGAGATATAAGACTTTATTCTAGCCTTGGGGTTATTATGCTGTTTCACATTTTAGACATATATATATATAATGTTACAATGTTGGATGTCCATACTAAACTCGTGAGTTTCAAATCTGTAGGTAAAAGTATGTTGGAGTAATCCCCAGGTTTCTCAGCTCAGTCTGCTGGCTGCTGTGAACGCCAGGTTTCACACAATTTTTCAACATGCTGCACTTTGTGACGTCACAAAGTTTTTTGGGGGCTTTTTATGCCTTTATTTAGAGGGAGGACAGTGGATAGTGTCTGAAACGGGGGAAGAGAGAGTGGGGACGACACATGGCAAAGGGCTGAGGGTGGGAGTCGAACCCAGGGCCGCCGCATCAAGGACAGTAGCCTCTGTACGTGGGACATGCGATTGTGCTACCAAATTGTACGTTTAATCTGATGAAGAAGGTCGTGTGACATGGTTGAAATCGCTAGAACAACTACTAAGGGGGACCTTTAGGGGAGATAGTTTTTTTCTTTCGTGTCTTTTCCTTTTATTTATCAAAAATTAAATAATAGCGTTAAAAAAATATTGGCTTCATCAATTTTGGTTGTTTGATATAGCGTTCTCTCTACATCAGGATGCTCATGAGTGTTGCCTCACCTCACCGAGCACTGAAGTCTTAATTGACGCTGCTCGACACTATTTTATTGTACGCTCATTAGCAACCGCCGCACCGCAGCCGTGCTTAGCAGGTGGGAAACCTTTGACCTTCACACACACCCCCTACATTCCTTTGTCAAGTCCCCATTACTAAGTTACCACTCCTCCGAAATGGGCCGTGACCCTCCTCCTCCTCCTCCTCCTAACCCTCCTCTCCTCGCTCCTCTGGGGCCTTCCCTGCTGCAGATGTCATTAGCGAGTGGTACTTTGACTGCTGAGACAAATTTCTCCATAAAATTTATCAGCCATGAAAACGGCTTCAGTTGGGCGGTCAGACGGAGAGGAGAGGAGAGTTGAATTATCTGCAACACAAGTTAATCTGGTGACAAAGAGGAATGGAGGAGTGGCGCGATGGAACGGAAAAGTAATAAATCTTAACTCGATGGACTTAAAAAAAATAAAAAGATTCCCTCCTTCTGAAACTCCTCTACTACTGCCTGACCTTTTAGTAGCTCTTTTACAGCCTACAATTACTATTAACACTCGGGGGGCAGGTTTGGCACAAGACCAGGTTGCAATGAAAATTATCTTAACGGCCCGTTTGATTGCTGTGAGGGTTTTAGTGTCAGTTTGCACGAGCTTCCTTGTGCATCCCTTTGCAGGATTTCACCTGCAGCTCCAGTAGAGTCAAACTGTAATGTACAGGATATGAGCAAAGCATGATTATCCCGCTATATAAGCGAGTGAGGCTTGGTTGCCGATGTGAGCAATCAGACAGAAGTATTAACCGTCTTAGCCGAGATAAATCACAACCCAGGATCACTAATCACCCTGCTACATATCGCACTCTTTTACTGCATCTGGCCTTAGAGGCAGACTTTCTGCAGACAGCAGCCTGTGGGGGAATGATGAGAGAAGTGCAGCTGAAGATGTCTGTGTGTGTGCTTTGTACATTTTTGTCTTCTTGCTGCCAAGTCATGCAGTCTCCTATCCAGAGGAGAGCCATAAATCTGAATCCCCGCTGCACAGCTCCTTCACGTCTGTGACACATTTATTGTCCTCGTTTCATTTTCCCTCCTCCTCATATTGTCCTCAGCTATCATCCGTTTCTAAAACTTTAACCCGAATTCCTCAACGTCCCACACTCTCTTTTTTTTTTTAGACCTTCAGCGTGAGCGTGTGCGGGCAGGGGTGAAATAATTTGTCGCCGTATCTGTTGCTTGTATGTTCCGGGCTTTAAAGTCCGGGCAGTCTGGACGCCTTGGTCACAAATGGAGTGTGAAGCGGGCAGAAGGCTCTGCATCTGTCAAAGCTCAGGCATTTTTCTTGGAAGAGGCAGCAGAGAGTGGAGCTGCTCAGGGGGAGATGAGCTCACAGAGAAACAGGTTGGTGGCAGAAAGCCTGAAGTCACAATACTACAGGAAACACGTTTTTTGGGCGGGCGCGTAATTACCTTCATTCTGCAGAATAGGAGTAAAAATGATGCAATTTCGAGACTTCTCTTCTGATCTCTTACTCTTATTAGAACAGCTCAGTTTGATCGTACGGATATGGTTGAGTTATGAAGCTATTGGAAAAGAGTGAGTGCATGCAGAGTTACAGTAAGAGCCAAAGAGGCCAACCAGTTCAAAGAGATGGAGAGGATCAAAAGGATCACAATGTGGCGAGAGTGTGTGCATGCATATGCATCGCTTTTTATCACTCATGTTGACTCTGGGCTCTGAAAAGAATCTTTGCTGTTTCAACCTGAGCTATCATAAGTCATTATCCAAGATTATGAGGAGTATGATGATGTACAGGTAAATGGAGCGCATTTACTGTTGTTATTCAAAGTGATGCTTTAGATCCCTACGCTCAGTTAGTTGATCTTTAAGGCCAATAATAGCTACATTAAGACACCTGAAGTGAACACTGGTGGTGTAACGTTCTGTAACTGCACCACAGGTGTTATTATGGGAATTAAAAATGTCTTTCCCATACAAACTGAATGCATGACAACTAGAGATGGCCGTTTCAAGAAACTCCCTAACTCGACCATCAATAACGTTAACGATCAATTCATTGATTAATCGTTGTGTTTTTAGATACTTTTTTTGCCTATGAAAATACTAAATATGTTTTCTTAAAGCTCCTGTGATTAGTTTTTCGCTGCTTAATTGACACAAGATTGATTATTTCTTTATAGTTATTTTTAATGCCTGAAACTGCTGGTGGGGGGTAGCTGTCAGATGAAGCGGTTAACTGCACGCTGCCTTTGTTTACATTTTCCAGGGCAAAACTTTAAAGTGAGTGATACATGTGACTGTTAAAGAAAGCAGGATGAAATTTTTTGTTAAAAACCACCACTTAAGCATGAACAGGAAAAAATCTGCAACGAGATAAGAGGTACGGCTTTGTCCACAGGGGGCGCCAAAATCAACACAAACCCAAAGTTCCTCACAGCAGCTTTAATCAAATGTTTATTTTCACGTTTTCACAGCCTCAACCTTAAAAAGACAATTTAAAAAATTGCATTCATTGCAATCATCCTTCTCCACCACATTTTAGTGTTTGTTCACAAAAGTACTTTAGTCTGCATGACAGAATTAGTCGCCAGTTAGACTTTCCCGACCTGCCCGCTTCTGACACCAACGTCAGATCGATTTAATTCTATGTGATCGACCAAATTATTAACCACCAATCATCGATCATCGATTAACCATTACCCATCCCTAATCACAAATGATTTTTGATTAATTTCATATCAAAATTATCGGATACTTTAAAGTGATTTGCTAATTATATTCATTTGCAAAAGATACAAATTCATACAATAAAGGACGCAGAAGAAAAACAGTAATAAAAGCTGAATATCATGGAACACTGGCACTTGAGTAAAGTAGAGCAAAGTCTGTAGTTGATTTGATTTTGTCAATAAAGTTTTGTTGAAATACAAATTGTATGTGTCTCAGTTGTTCTGCTTTGATTGGTAAAAAAAGGATCCATATTGGCACGTTTTTGTTATTTTCTTCTTACTGCCTTGATTTTATACAATGTATCCACTTTGGCTCAACACTTTTCATTAATCATTAGTATTGAATTCCTTTCAGATTAAGAGTCTGCTAGTAGCTCTGTAAAGTTTGGTGTGGTTCATTATTATCATAAAAACAGGAGCGCGCTGCCGTCCTGCAGCTACACCCGCCTGGTTTCTGTGCACGGAGGCGGTGTTGCAGCTGGTTTGGTCCACGCAGATTGTTTCTGACAGTGATGGAGCGGAGATGTTTTTACTGTACGCGCTCCAGAACCACATTTACTGCACTCCTCTGCTGCAGCACAGAGCCTACCGCTCAGTAGGAATCAGGCCCTCGTGCACACATGCAGGCTGATATGCATCCACTGCACTAATTGCACCGTTGGAACAGTAGCCCTTCAAGGTTGGTTGTTTCTTTCTTAGGGGAAACTGTTTTCTAGCAAAATCGCAGCACTTCACATCGCCTGTAACAGAATGTGACACTTGTGACTCAGGCAGGAAGGATACAGCTGTGGAAGTGGAGGAGGAGGAAAAGAGACCTTTCTGATCCAGAAACTGGAAACCCTCGTAATTTAGTCATCGGTAGAAGGCAATTAGCGAGGGAAGGACTGGTCTTTGCCAGAGCAAGCAAGCTGCTGACACACGCTGAGGGTAAACTCTGCCTTCTGCAATGAAAGCACAATTTGGCTGCGCTAATAATGTGACAACAGACTATGCTTGTTATTTTTACGATAATGACAAGTGCAAGTTGAGACTTAGAGAGAAGGAACAAAGAGAGTTTTATCTCAGAGGAAGAGAAAGCAAACAGGAGGTTAGCAGCGCTCTCTGAATGGAAAACGTCTGACAGTCGTCTAACAAGGAGGGAAACAAACTGAGGATTTATTATTGCTCTCTCTCACACAGAAGATTAAAGGCAGGAGGTGGAACGCCTCTCTATTTGTCTCATGTCTCATTTCGGATGAGGATTTATTCAGACAAGGCAAGGCCAAAAGTTCACATTTGAGAAGGCTGCAGCAGCCGCATGCAACAACACACACGACGCACACTCCTGGTGATCAGCATGACACCTTGAACACCATGACACCAATGAGCATGTGAGGGATGACAAAAGGTGATACATGGTGAGGATTAGACACCTGCCTAAAACCCTTAATGAAGAACTAATTACAGTCAATACTTCATAAAAAGACCAAAAACAGAAGCTTGATGAATCCTCGAATGATCTTTTGTTTGTTGTTTTTTTGTACTAACATAAAAAACTGATGTCAAAACAACAAATTTCCAACAATTTTGACCCCAGGTAACATTTAAGGACATAATGTCTCCCTTTACACAATGACTGTGTCTCAGTTCGGGGGCTGCATCCTTTGACGGACACGGTCTACGGAAGATGAGCCATGTCAAGACCGCTGAGGCCGAAATGACATGAGACGGTCTGGTCTACGGAGGATTTCTTGTTCGCGTCACCGAATGGCGCTCCTGTCGCTTAGCAACAGGTAGCTAGAAGGCTAACTAGCTATCATATCTATGATCATAACTAATGTCATGTAACTTAACGTATTATTTTATCGATTATTTAAAGTTTTGAGGCCCTTTTCATTATTTTAAACGTGTATTGTAGCTATTCAATTGAGTTTATACCAAAAACTTTTAAAGTGTATTCCTCGGCCGTTTAAGAGTCCACTGTCTCGTTGGAAGTGGCGCGCAATGAATCTCAAACAACCACAAAGGATGCACCCGATGGATCCTTCGTGGCCCGGGAAAAGGAGGCATTTGTCGGCCGCATCTGAAGGAGCCTTTGAAATGGGACAGCCTTCGACGCGCTGCTGTGACGCAATCGTCCTTCAAATACGTCCTTCGAAGGATGCAGCCTCTGAATTGGGACACAGCAACTATCTGTGTATAGTTATATAGTTATAGGAAATGCTGTAAACATTGCAAATAAGTTACTTTGTAAATAACTACAGGGAAACAGGGCTTGAGGAGGAGGATTTCACAAAGTCAAACAGATGATCTGAGGAAAAAAGGTTCTGACAACTTCCTGTTACAGCTAACAGGTTTACATCCACATACTATGGCTATTTATCTAACTCGCTGATGAACAGTCGTTGCTTTCCAGTGAAATGGAAGTGAATTGTAATATCACCCCCTAAGTGTTATTGAACCTGTAGATACGTCTTTATATTTGCTCTGGCAGGAGGTCGACTCTCACTACAGGATGATTGCGCTGCTTAGCGAGCCAGGACAATTGACTATAATTATCAAATAGGCCACTTAAACTTAATCTAATGAAAATGACTGCAGAAAATAGTTTAACCTCTTACAGCAGGTTTTTTGTCTCAACATGTTGCAGCTGATATATTAGTGAAAGACTTGGACTTAAGATATGGATCAACTGGATTATATTGTCAGGATTGATCAACTTTTTATGGTTGCGTTCTTTTAAAAACACTTCTGTTAATCCTTTTTTTCCCATCTGTGTAAACACCCTCCTGTCAACACGTTCACAACCTGCCCATTTTCCTGTAATCTAAACTGTTGTGTCTAAAATATGGACTCCTCCGACGCTCGTAAGAGAGGTGTCATTTCCGATGAGGTCACCGGTCGGAGCACGGCTAACACCAGCCGCTGTTATTCTTTTCCTTACATCCAACTCTTCTGTTTCTTTTTTCCTCTCTATCTTTGTTTGTCATCGCCCCATGCTTTATTTTTTCACTGACCTTGTTTGTTATTGGGGCTCGGAGTTTAATTTAATTTCCCGCCTCCGGTGCTATGGAAACCGCTCGCAGAAACCCAATACTGTCTTTCTTTCTGAAAGTGGAAACTGTGCGGCTTGGTGTTCCTGGGGAGTGAAACAGTGGCTGTCACAGGAGGGAGGGACAAAGGCCTCAAGCTTTAGAGAGTAATGGTTAAAGTGATCTTCACTTTGTCTTTAAGCCCCCGGAAATTTGGATTTAACAGCAAAGAGGCACAAATGATATTAAAGTCGAAAGTGTCACGAAGCATCCACAAAGATTTTATGGAAAACAAACCTTTTTTTTTTTTTGCTTCGACAATTTCTCAGAATTTGTGGGTGTGGCCAAATTTTGATTGATGGCTGTGGTTCAGTGGAAGAATAGTCCGTCTCTTAATTGGAAGGTTGGTGGCTCGATCCCCAGCTGCCTCAGTCTGCATGTCGAAGTTTTCTTGGGCAAGACACTGAACACCAAATTGCTCCTGGTTGCATCGGCATTGGTGTGACTGTAATAAGTACTGATTGACAGTTGGGCACTTTATGAAGCAGCCTCTGCCATCAGTGTGTCCTTGGCTCTGCACACAACAATGACAGATGTGAGAATCAGCGTAGTACAGTCCTAAATATTATGTTTGAGTTGTCTGAATCAGAGAAGGAAACATAAGCCCTTTAAGTATTCATTTCAATCTGTCGCTGGATGTGACATGCTGAATCATAATTAGCAGTTAGCAGAGATGCCCCTTTTTGTCCTCAAAGCTCTAAATGCTAAATGATAGCTCTTTAACCTGACCTAAACTCCCACCTCTGACACTCAACACCTGCAGCCAAAAAGCATCATCAGCGGCCTGAACTAAACTCTGGCAAGAGAAAATAGACAGTCGCAAAGCTGCCATGTGACTTTTTCCAGTCTTTGATTTGCCAAATTAATTGTGTAGCTTTCATATTAAAAACCAGAGCGTAAACACTGAAATTCAAACTCAGTATCAGTAAAGTTTATATACACTTAAATTACATTACTTCAGTTTTAGATTGAAACTCATTGTGATATTTTTTATGGTGCGTTCCATTTACCTCGGAGGTCGGAATTCGGAACTGGGAATGACGTCACACCTGACTTGACCGCAAGATATGGACCCCTCCAGTAAAAGAGTTTTTACTGGAGATGCACAGAGCAGCCATCTTTGATTATGAGGTTGGGGTTGGTGAGGTTCCTCCGACTTTCTGAGTCGGAAATCCGACCTCAGGGGGCGTTTGAGTTGAAATTTCCGACAGGGAATTATATATAGAAGACCCTAAAGTACATAGTACAAAACTTATTAAGTTTGGATGTGGATTTCCACAGGCTTTAACATAAAACAGCTTCTGACAGGAACCAGGTCTGCATCAGCTACTGTTAATACTCCCACAGCCCGCTAACAGGCCATGAAGGGGAAAGATGGGGGAAGTCACCCCCCAATGGCTACTTCTGGCCGGGCTCCATCTCTCTATCCATCTATCTACCTTTTTCTGCCTTCCTCAGAGAGACTTGCGAGACAGCAGAATCGTCTCCCATCGGTCATACCTCGTGCTCCACCTCAACTTTCATCTGCAGCCAACGACCTGTCCCGGCCTTACAGTAGAGAAAATACGAGGAGAAAAATACAACCAAAACAAGGACGGGGAGCACGAAGGGGGGGAGAGAAGGTGAAATGTATTCTGCAGGTTCTTTTTATACATCAGATGGACATCTGGATATCTACAGAGATCTGGTACATAATCATTCCAGTATCTGCGGGTGTCTCTTGAGGTTAGAGAGCAGGAGATAGACTGAGAGAACGAGGCCGAGGCCAAGTTTTTCTCCCTGCGTCAAACAGGTCCAGGTCTTCGCTTCAGAGAAAACACAGAGGGGCCCCATTTGGAAATGAATTTTCTCCATGAACTATCATCTCATAACACAAATATTACCATTAATGACTCAATTTCCTTATAATTTCCTTATCGACCCCCCGTAATTAGGCCCGTTTGTTTGCTTTGTCATCCTCCAGTGATATGGGCCTTTTGTTATTAGAAGCAGAGAGGGGGGAGGCACGTGGGAACCTGATGACTTAACTCTGCTGGAGGAGGGGGTCCCCACAGCTGCTCGGGACCCCTATTGCAAACACACATACTTCCACACACCAAGACAAAGCAGCAGCAGCAGCAGCAGCAGCAGCAGAAGCTCTTTAAATAGCTCTTACTGGTAGCACGCTGAGTCAAGAGCCTCTTTCTTTATCTTTATCTCCATCCTCTTTCTTTTTCTTGCTCTCTCGCTGCGGCTCCAGCTCTCTCTCCTTCACCCCTATAGTCTCTCATTCTCTCTCTCCTCTCTCTCTCCATAATGGGCCTTCTACAGAGGAGCTAAATCAGCTGAGGCCGGCTCTTTTCTAACGCTCTCCCTGCTCTCGGCTGGACATCGAGCCTAATTAATTGGCTGCATTGTAGCGGAGGGAACAGAGCCAGAAAGGAGAAGGGGTTAACAGGGAGGAAAAAAGGAGAGAGCTTTTATTCTATCAGATGTTCTCCATTTCTTTTAATTTGCCGTTACTAATAGACACAGAAGGAGGACTTTGTGTTTTCTCGCGTTAGGGTTACTGGGGGAGAAAGTGTTGGCTCACAGCCCCTCACCCCACCGTGTGTGTCTTATCTGTGGGAGCTAATGAGTGACGGATTAACCCGGGATCACCCCTGGCAAATTGAGATGACCCCGCAAAGTTAGCCTATAAGCAGCCTCCCAGAAGTCTGCATTCCACTTCACACAACAAGCAAACAAATACGAGACGACAGCAACGCTCAGAGTTAAAAGAAAGGCGACGTCATCCTCCTTAAAGGTAGGGATGTGCGCTGCAATACAAGTTGCTCGTCGAGGTCCGGATGGAGCATCGATTATCAGGCAAGGAGCATCAAAAACAGAAGTTTTCAATTCTAGTTTTCCTCGGAGAAATCATTGCCAGCAAAGTCTCATTTATTGTAAGTGTGTCTACTTTGTGCTGACCTCTGCTGACAGAGATCTCTTTGTGCAGCCGTGTCGACCTGCTGCCTGCACACACACACACGGCTTTCTCTCCCAGCTTGTTTGGTCCCAACAACAGGCTGACATCTTCAAAGATAAAAAGCTGATGTATGACTCTTAGCTGCCTGTATTACTGCTGCTTATATAGACAATCACAGGCCCACACACAGTCACCGACACACACACACACAAACGTGACTTGAAGGCATCCATGACAACCGGGTGCAACAAACCTCTGGTGACCTGCTGGCTGCCACACACAAACACACACACAGACACGTACAGCCTGCGCCATGACTTATATGGGAAAGACAAAGACATTGGTGATAAATCACTGGCTGCTATTTAACACACACACACACACACACAGACACGCACACGCACACACAGAAGGAATTCCAGGGAAAGTTTGCGGCGGCATGTGAGCATGTTTGACGCACAATGAAATTGTTTGACTCTGCTTGATCTGTCACAGGTGCTTTTCTGTGTGTGTGTGTGTGTGTGTGTGTATGTGTGTGTGTGTGTGTGTGTGTGTGTATGTGTGTGTGTGTGTGTGTGTGTGAGGGAGTGAGATAGATAGATAAAGCATAGAAAACATGAAAGAACAAATTAACCCATGCACGTTCAGTTTGCATAAGGACTCCTTGCAACTTAACCTACATATAAAATCTTAATGTTTAGCACCTAATTAGCCACCACAGACACTTTAGTCCTCATTAGCAGTTTCCATCTGTTTGCATTTCATTGAAATGACAGCAGTAGTGTCTTACAGGAACAGCAGGGGGCGCTCTGATCTACACAACAAGCTGCTGTGTCATGGTGAAGCTGCGTCCAGCCGTTAATCATCTTTAGCTGTGAGTGTTAAGGACCCCTGCTTCGGGCCTGATGTGCTCACGCTCGCGCTAGGTGGTCCTGTCGGCGAGAGGCGCGACCGTTGCCAGAGAAGTTTGTGCCAGGACTTTCACCTTGAATCAAACGCTGAGCTGCTGCTGCAAACACAAAAGCCTCCTTCTCCTTTATTTCTCTCTCTCTCTCTCTCTCGCTCTCCCCCCCCCCCTACACACACATGAGTGAGTATCTGTTTTATATTGTTGTTGTTGATGCTGTTAGAGCTCCATCAGCAACAGGGAGATTTGTGGAGGACTTGTAACAAGCGGTGCCAAGGCTTTCATTTTAAAGTGTGAACAGACTTGGGTAATTGTAGCGTAATGAAAGAACACATGCTGCACCAGCGTCAGCGCTTGTTGTGATGCGTTTCTTCTACCTGGAAGTACAAGAAGGAACGCAGCATGCGAAGATTTTACAGTAATCTCATTCATATGGCATTAGCTAATTCCTGCAAGGCACAGCCCAGGGCACGGTGAAGGAGAATGATGTCTTCTTAAATTCACTTTCTCCCTGCTCCCTCTGTTGATGCCTCCAGTCCACAATATATATTTGCCTTGGCTGTAAACCCTCGTCCTCCTCTTGGTAACCGTGCGGTAACCTGCTGCCACACAGAGCTGCTGAGGTCATCAGCCTCGCTGCTGATCTTCTACAGCACCGCTGGCCGCGGTTTTCAGGATCAGGTCTCACATATACGAACACACACACTCACTCACCGCATTTTAACTCTTTAAAGCTGCCAATTCCTACGCATACATCATCACACAGCACCAGGCCCTCACAGGCACACGCTCGCTGTGTTTTCTTGCCCTGTTTACTGGGCCCTTTATGGCCCCCTGTTAACAAGTGAGACCGCTCTGGTCTGTCTCTGGTGACGGCAATGAATCAGTATCGTGCTACCAGAGAGTTTCAGAGCCGATGACGGCATGACTGACGGACGCTGACTTGTGCAGAAACTGGTGGGCAAAAAGGGGAACTCCAAAGATTTTATGTGAAAAAGTTGTAGTTTTGTGGCTTCAGGAGGAGCCGCATGAATGTTTGATAAACTACCTCAGTGTGAGTCAGTGTTGGTCGACGCTCAAAATAAAGTTTGTAAACTAAAAAGTCTGAGGTATGGAGATAGAAAGAAGCTAGGTAACTTCTGTTCTCATCATTAATTCAGGCTAGAGGCTGCATTAATTGCAACTAGCGTAACACAACCAAATCCCTCCAGCCCTTTTTACACTGCGGTTCCGCCTCAGCGCCGTAACGAAGCTCAGTCCTCATGCCACCTTTGTCATTTTACATTGGACCAAGCAACACTGGCGCAAACCCGCCCCAGTGTGTGGTTTTACGATGCGTTCTGGCATCGTGGAAGCAAAACGTGCGTGAGGTGTAAACAAACAGCGCATGCTTCAAATACACACCCTGTCGCCCTGCTGGCTCTGCAGTTTACACAGATGCCGTTTCGCCTCTGTTCTACTGTCACTACCTCCCATGCCGGCTCAGAGGCAGAATGACTTCGCCCCACCATTACGCCTCCGTGCGTTTTACATAGAAGACAGAACGTAACAGAGGCGTAATAATCCCGCCTTGAACTGGCAGTATAAAAAAGGCTAATGACTTGCTATTTTACAACACAGTTGTTTTGGTCAGTGCAGTGTAGGTGCCTAAACCTTACAAAGTATGTGGTTTATGTCGTGCAACGGTTGCAGTTGGGTTAGCGCACAACACTGCTAAGAAAAAAAATCATAGTAAGGGGTTAAACAACAACATGTCGATTCCAAACAGAAAGACCTGAAGGCATTTTTACTTTGATGTCATGCTCAGGGTGGGAAGCTAAAATGCTGTAATAATGTCTTACTGCGGTGTTCCAGGTTGTAAGTGGAATAAATTTAGTGTATCCGATAAATCATTTACAGCTTCTGGATTCTAGGAAATGCCATGGACAGTCATTGTCAAAGCTGAATTAATGCAATAACTCAAAATGACGTTTTTGATAACCCATTAGCTAAGTTCAGACAGCAGCTAACGTTAACATTCAACCACTTTTTAGCTCACTCTACAGTTAGCAAGGAAGCTAAAAGCTAAAGATACTGTTTGGTAGTGTTACATGATACGAAAGGAAAGGTGTAATTTCCTCGCTTATGTGATTAACATGGAATTTACTTCCTATCGCAATGTTTGCTAGGAAGTGGCTAAATGCTAGGATTAGCTGTTAGCGTAGCGTAGTTTGGCTCTCATTTGTCTTTTTAGTTGCTTATCAATCAAGAAGCGTTGATATGATAATGATAAAGACAGATATGCTACATTTAAACAACTTGAAATACTTACATCATACCCTAAGCGTGACGTCAGAGGAAAATGGCCGCCGTGTTAATATGGTAAACTGTGATTATTCTAGACGCCATGTTTTGAAAGGAAGAAGAATGAATGAATAAAAAAATGTTTCTTGCTTCAATGCTTCAATTTGATGGATATTTTCTTAACTGTCCATCTTGAATCCGACTACGTTACTGGAGCGCAAAGCCAAATCATTGGAAAACCTTTTGGTAGTTGTAGATAGTGAAACAGCCTGATTAAGCGTTAATACCACTCAGGTCATGGCCAGCTCTTTTTATGCCTGTAAGGCAAAACAATCTTTTTCTTAAACAGCCGATTGCAACAGTATCCTTTGTGCCTTCAAATTAACACAATATTTGAGTTTTCCAAACAGTTCCTCTGAGGATAAACGGCTAACTCTCCTCTGTGATCTGTAAAGTCTTTCTCATTTATTCTAATCATGAGTAAGACTCTGCATGTTGCTTATGAGCAGATTGTGTCCAGCTGTTTGTTTGCTGTCCAGCCAAACCTAATAAAATAAGAACAAAGATTTTTTTTTCTTTATAACATATCCTAAAATCCCAGACAGGGAGCTAAAACAATGTCGGAAAATTTCCTACCATTAAACTTCCAGTAAAATCGCAGATTGTGTCCTGCCTGATTAGCGTCTGTCACCCCCTGTATGACTGTGTGTACTTCATGCTGTAAATGTGGCTGTTTAATGTGCAAAGACAAGCAGGCTGTGATTCAGCTGAAGATCTAATGTGTGATCACATGCTTATGTTGTCTGCCGTTGGTTTTGATTATCCTTAATCATGTGGTACCTGCTCGGACCAAACCTTTCCATTACACACAAACACCCCCGTCTCTCTCTCTCTCTCTCTCTCTCTCTCTCGTACACACACTTATCCTGCGGTTCATGCCAAACCCACAACACACACAGATCCTCCCTCGGCTAAGACGAGCTTTCACTACGGCATCAAGTCACCAATTAATTCATTAACAGACGTCTCCTCGGGCGCTGAATAGCTGCTCACATCCCTGACAGAAATACTGTTTGCGTAAACACCCGCTGGCAGACCGCACGCAGATCAGGAGACACACTCAAAAGACTTGCGCAATCGACTCTCTTTCTCCCGCTCTCTCTCACAAATACACACGCTACAGCAGAAATAAATACACTGTATAATGTCAAGGCGTACTGGTGGTGAAGAAAGACACATGGAAACGCTAGCACAAGCATAAGCGCGCGCACACACTTATGAACAGGTAACTGGCAGGCAGCAGAGGCAGGTATCAACAGAGACTTGGAAGAGCATCTTCTGACTGTCTGCTGCTGGAAGAATTTAAGACGAGGAGCCACGAGTGTGTGTGTGTGTGTGTGTGTGTGTGTGTGTGTGTGTTTGTGTTAAAGTCTTGGAGTTGCCTCAATCCCTCATGTCCTTCAAACACCTTTTCTAGACCAGCTAGCAGCACTTTTGCAGATGTTTGGGAGCCATCCTCGTCATGTCTGAACACCGTTTTGGTGAATTTGTAATGCATTTAACTTTTTGCCCCCCGAGGAAAACCCGCTCAAAATGGAGCTCTCAGCGCTGTCAAAGAGCACGCCTTCCAATGGAAATAATAAAGCAGCTGTCATCGCTGTAAAGAAAACCTACTTCATGTCTGTGGTTTGAGGAAGATTAATCAGATTGCTGAAAATCTTGTGTGTGCAGCGCACCCAGATTTCTCTCTGGAGGATCTACCTGACAGAGTAAAAATAAAGTGCGGAAGTGAGCTGCTCCTGCAGCTGATACTGAGTGAGGAGAGCTCTGTGTTGGAGGGATGGAAGGAAGAAGAAAAGATCCGCTTTGGATCTCGGAGGACGGACCAATTATCGCCAGCTGCTGCAAGAGTGCGCCAGAGATTGGATGGAAACATATTTAAATGGACACACACACACACTTTACAGGTGTGCAGCAGTGATTTGTCTGATCAAAACAAACACAAGAAAGATAATAATACTTATGATGTCACTCTGGCTCTCTGGCCTGGCTGGATGTTGTGATAAACCAGCCACAGTCCACGGTGAGTTCAAGCGCCAGTGAAAGTGACAAGAGGAAGTGAGTGCAGGCCAGGAGCCAATAGAGTAACACAATATGGCTTTCCTTTAGAGTCAATATGGCTTCCGACCAAACGTTTCTCAAAAACAAGGTCGAGGTTCCATTTCTGGTACGAGCGTGCACACCCTCACACACACCCGCGCACTGGCTGAAACTGTGGACTCACACTGTGAGCGGGATCTGTGTTGCATTATGTGTCGTAGCCAAAGCAATGAAACAAAACCGCGGCCGCAGAAATGTTCACTTTGCCCAGAGGAGCCTGAATTCAACAACAGACACACAGGCTGTGAAATTTCAGAGCAGGTTTTGTCTTTTCTGACAAGTGAACACATTCCTTCACCCCAAGCAGTGCGACCTGGGCTTTGTCAGAGGCAGTAAAACGGACCGCGATGAAAAGGATCTTTTTCCACTTGAGACCACTAGCAGACAACATGCAGATAGCTGGAGTAAAACACACTTACAGATGTACTCTGGATTCAGTTTTTACTTTTATGATTGGTGGCAGCTTTCCTTGTATTTCTCTCTCTCAGCACAAACACTTTCTAATTGCTGCTTTGTGCGCTAACTGCCTGTCCTAACTGTATATTATTCTCAGACCCCTTTTATGTAAACTCATTTCATCTCTTCAAAGGCCTGTCAGAGTTTATTATCTGTATAAAAGTGGAATGCCATCAAAATTGAATTGTTTTTTTGAACAGGCCTCATGACAAGCAACAACTAGCTCCAAGAATTCCTGCTCAACAGTGCTGCAGCCAAAAACTCTGACATTAATGGCTTCAAGACTTTGTATGCTTCAACATACTCAACAGAATCTGCATCATGTGAAACATCAATGGCTTCCATTCGAGCCCAAACTACAACTGCTGGGACTGTATGGTCTCTGGTTACAGAAGTGCTTTGTGAAAGTTATGTGATTATAGAAGCTTTATTTAATCATCATAATTGTTTGATAAAAATACTTTGATATCTCTCTGGAACCGGAAAACCTTTACCCAGGACTGGTGACTATTTTTGGACCACATTGGTGGTTAAAGGGCCAGGAGCAGATTTTATCTCCTATCATAGACCAAGCTGCTAAATCTGATGTAAGTTCACAAAATAATAAAAAGTACACTTAAACATGCAAAAGTTCTCTGTAATCAGACAAAGCTGCAACGTATATTGAAGTGTATTGAGAATGTAATAAATCTAACTACGGCTGCGCAATAAATCCCAATTTCATTGTTATCGCAACATCAGCATTCGCAATAAACACAATCGCAAAAGTCTGACTTTATTGCAATGAATGAGAGAATTTACTCTCTGCAAACAAGCCACCATTTCTCACTCGGCAAAATGTTACCCGTTAGATTTAGCCCTGGATATAATGACCATGATTTCACAGCATTTTCATGCAATCAGATGATAACGAAGCTGGCTACCCTCACATTATCTGGTGTCAATTTAGTGGTGAAAGAAAACTGTTTATTATTTTGGATTCAGGAGGGACATGTTGCAAACACATGCATTGTGTAAACCATGCAGAGCAGCAGATAGACATAAAACTAAGCTAATACGCACCCTTTCATATGTGTTTATTTCTCACACTTCATTTCGTTATCGCACTGTGAACAACGTCATCGTACATCACAGATTGTTCTCATATTGTGCAGGCTTAAATCTAACTATAAACAGAGTATGTGCATTTACTGAATTGTGCTCCAGCACTCAAGTGATTTTGCATCTGCCTTGTTTAATATCTGGCGTAGATTCTCTGCAAAATTAGCAACAAGCTGTGTGACAGGACACTCACCCTAAAGCCACCAAAACACATACTGATCACAAGACAACAGGAGGCCTCACATGCAGGTCTATAGTGTCTACTATGATCCCAGAACATGCTGCAGAAAGTTTCTTATTATTACCACCTCCTCCTGCATGTGTGTGTGTGTGTCTTTCCTGGCTGTCTTTTCCCGTCTTTGGTTACAGCACTTGATATACCGTAGCGTCAGCCTTGCTTACAGTGTGCGCTGGCTCGGTGGCCATGTTTCTGTCTGTGCGAGAGATACAACAGGTCCCAAAAATGTAAAACAGAAGGCCGAGTTGTCTGGAGCATGAGCGACTTATTTTTTTTGCAGCGGTTTACAGAACGAGTCATAAACAGTGATAAGAGCTGAGGCTCAAAGCGAGAGAGAAAGGCCGTTCCCCCTCTGTTTGAACTAGCGGCTAAAGACCTGAAGGAAACCCGGCGTGCACGGTAGCGTGTGTGTGTGTGTGCGTGTTGGAGGTGACTGCTGTCTAGAGAAGTGAGGGTGAGGAAAAGTAGGACAGTGCAAAGTGCGGAGCTACTTGGTCACATTATTCCCAGCGTTGTTTGCAGTGAGCGGGGATAACAATGCATCCTGCCGGCGCCTTTGAAGATGAAGGATGCCGGTTTATAGGGGGACGGTGAGTCGGTGGAACATTAACCAGACCTTCAGTCGGGTCTGAAAGGTGCCAAACGGCCATGACAGCAAGGAAACATCTGAGGAAAGGCCTGCAGAGCATCTTTGTCCCCCGACTTACTTGAAACGTGCAGACTTAAACGTGCAGACAAAGGTGAACTGGCACACGTTTGACAAGTAGGATTAATAATGCAGTTGATTCTGCCCTTGAAGACTTTATTACATTTAATTAGTCATTAACTTATATTTGAAGGACAAGAAACAATTGTATCAAGAGAAAATCTACCATCTAATATTTTAACACCATCATAAATCATTAGTCTGTGATATTTGTTTTATTTCTCACAATTGTGGAAAAAAAAAGTTAATCAACTCCGAAGAGAAAGACTGATGCCCACAATCAACTCTGCAATAAAACAACACTAGCGTCCGTCCATCTATTGCACACTGGGTCATTTCCATGATTCTGGCTTCCAATGCAAAAAAAACACAGCACATCTCATGACAGCATTCTTTCTAATTCAGGACACGATTTTACATCGCCGCATGCTTTCTGCTGGAATTTGCCAGATTTGAACGTTTCTGCAAAACGGTCGGCAAGAAACGTTTTCATTTTTGATTCTGTCAGAAAAACTGCACGAAATCTTGCAAATTGGTTTTCGCAGTTACTGAATTCTCCTGTTATCGAACTGTAATTTAGTTGTTCTGGAATTATCTTAAACTTCAGCAAGGTTTGGGCAAATACGCTGTGACAAAATGAAAAAAAATTACTGCCAAACAAGAGCACAGGCACAGCTTTTTCTAAGTGTTTACATATGTTTTTCTTGGATTTTTTTTCTATGTAGCTTTGTGTAGCTCCTGACAGGATGAAGTCAGAAACAAACGAAGGCATAAAAAACACCGTCATTTTCCCCTCTTTTAAACAAGTGGTTGTGGCTTTAAAACGTAATTATTTTAACTCATCCATGTCCACTTTTCTGCACACCTGCCTCTGAGCAGCGCCTGCAAACACTTGAGCAAACTTAGAGATTCCTGCAGCGTACATTTTGAAATAGCGATGCAAAATTAAGCCGCCAGTCTGCTCTAATCTTTCGAATCACTAATGTGTTACAGCATCGATGCACACACAAAACTCAGGAAAGTAAAAGTTTTACTGCTTGCACGATGTGGGGCGCCAGGAAAAAAAGAGACAATTGTCAAAAAGTAGTGCTGGCCCACAGGCCATGGAAATGTCACTCTACTGCCCCATTACTTCCCCGCTCCCCTCCCTCACACATTTTCCTCATCATACTCCCCCCCCCTCCTCTCACTTACATCTCTTTCATTTTCACTATTGTCGTCCTCCAGCCCTCCCTCCGGCCCTGCTCCTCTCTGTGCTGCAGAGCAGAGCGGGTCCCCCTCATTCTGCATGCCTCCAAGCTGTCCCTCTAATCTTCCTGAATTATTCAAGACACCTTCTCCTCTTCTTCTTCTCCTTTCTTTTTTTTCTTTTTTCTCACTCGACACGTCAAGCAAACTGCACAAACCTGAAAACCGGGGGATAAAAATTACATTTACAGTACATTTGCATTGAAAGAATTTATCTCCGGAGGGGGGCCTCTGCGACTGCAGCCGGTTCTCATCATGCAGCAATTAGCTGACACCATTTCACCTTCTTTACTCTGAGAGCTGAGAGTGGAGGAGCATGCTGACAGGCCATGGTGCATCTGTAATGTTCATTTACCTTTTGCTGCAAAGCGGGATTAACGCCTCGGAGCCCAGACTGAAACAGGTCTATCAAACTCATTGCATTACAAGATTCCCTTTGCTGTGAGAGACAATAACTCAAATGGATGGAGGTGCACACCCAGGAGGATATGAGGGTTCTTTAGGGTCCTGATGGAAGTAATCAGCAAAGGGCACTTTAGAGGAAACACAGACACACACCTGCATGAACACATCTTTTCTTTCATTCCGGAGTTCTTTCTTTTTATTAATTTACCCTTTTTTTTTTTTTTAGCTTTTTTAGTGTGAGAAGTGAAGATCAGAGGACTCAAGCTTGGGTCACTTCCGACTCCTTTTTCTGCACACGGGAACACTTCTGCGATTATACTTAGGAGAGTCTAGTTGCACCAGTGCTGAGACAAAGGCTCAGATTTGGTGTGATACGCTCGTTCATCCAACACACCTCCTTTCATTGTTCATCAACTGCCCATACAGTGCTGTGGTTTCCTCCTCTTAAGATTCAGCTCATACGCACATTTGTATGACTCACAAAATACCCAACATATGTTAAACATGCACTGGGCCAGAACAAAATAAAGTTACTTAAGCCTTAACTGTGTTCGTCTTTTCCACACATGCATTACAATATTAAGGCATTTAAAGCTGCAATTTCAAGATCTCGCTCTACTTTTAAATTTGATAAGTAAATTAACACTTATTGTCGGAATGCTGGAATTTTAGCTACCAAACATTTCTTTAATCTCTCTTTGAATTGTCTCTCTCTCAAGCCCTTTAAAATTGAGTTTTTAAAAGCGCCACACGTGTAAAAATATATATTTTTTAAGGGTAAAGTAAGTATAACGGATGGATAACATGAAGAGAAAATAAGTTGGTTTAGCTACGTGTTAAAGTCTGCTGGTGAAAAAAAATGTACTCGCTTTGGAAACACAAAACACCAGCAAACAAAAAGCTCTTGAACAGCTGGTATGTGTCAGAGTGTGTGACATGCATCGGGGCTGTCAAACAGCGAAGAGGCTTTTTCACTACAGACTTTCAGCAGAGTGGGAAACATGGAGGATTGAATGTATTGACTCTTTTCTATGCGATAGTCACACTGAGGTTTAAGTGCTTCATCTTTCTGCATCTCTAACCGTCCCTCGTCTCCTTCCGCTCTGTGAAGTTGATCGCAGCAGCCAGACCAACATCAAATTACAGCAACTCTTTGTTTCTCTCTCTCAGTCACACCTCGGTGCAATTCAAAAAGAAAACAAAGCTAACATTTAATGCTAAAGTTAAATGTCTATTTGGGCCTAAGAGTGAATGGTCTCAGGATTGAGCATTAATAATAAAAGCACATTTGGGGAAATTGGATATCTTAGAGATGTATTCCAAGTTCCATTAGAAAATAACGAGAATATCACATAACAGGATTTTCATAAATCTATACACACAATCTTCTAAACAGCCCTCAAAGCCTCGAGCTTCTTTTCTACATCTCAAGTAGAACATTTCAACTGACAGAAGCCTGGCGAGTGAGCCTGGATTATTTGTAATCTACTGGTTCATCTGTGTCTGCCAGGTTGTAATAAAACACAAACGCTGAACTACTGTAACTCGATCACTTTGACGAAACATGTTGGCTCTCTGCAGCACAGATACGATCACAGACTGTTTCTTTTTGCACCTGCTTTCTTTTTAGGATTGACAATACTGTTGAACATTGATGTATTTAAACACACATTTATGGCTGTTTTTTTGTTATGCTCTGATTTAAAAAAATTTAAATTGTTATGAAAATATTCAAATTATAGTAATTTAAATATAATTAAAATATAGACATAACAGCAATAAAAACCAGAGGCAAACTGCATTATTAACATTAACATTTGGACAGACAATTTAATTACATTACCTCAGAATCTAATAATATAATAATAATTTGACATTACGAATGACATATTTATATTTTAATCATAAACTCTAACATCTAACATTTTGATGCGATCCTTTCCAGAGATTTTAATGTGGAAAAAAATAATTTACGATAATAAAAAACACATTTATGTGTTCAGTCACCACTGCTGTTGGTTTGTTGCAGGATGAATTAAAGGCATGGCTTTATTGCAGCGGTAAGTGGAGCTGTGAGAAACGTTCCTGACTGCTGATGACTACACTCTGAGGTCGTGTTTGAGGTGGTTAAAAAGCCTCAATTATGGCCTGTAGGAGGCTAAATGAACTGTCAAATTACATTTACATGTTGCATGTGACTTTAGCGCAATTATATGCTCGTTTATGTGCGCCATAATATGTGAAAAAATGTGGCTTTGCTGTGGTTTCGTTTAAAGGGAATGTTGAAATTTGGGTTTAATTAAGTGAATCTGCTAAATCATACGCAGATTTTTAATACGTCCAAATAAACTATTGTTTTGTTTTTTTCCTTTAAAAAATTCACTGACTGAGCGGTCCTTTTTTTGGCCGACAGTTAATCTTCAAAATAAAATGCATACTACACGTAAATCAGCTCTGCAGCATCAGACACACGGAGGAGTGAGGATGGACTTACCCACGCACTCGTTGGCCTCCCGGGCTGTGGCTCTCTGCCACGGTCTGTCGTAGTGGAAAGGTTTGCACCTGTCGCACTCGGGCCCGGCGGTGTTGTGTTTGCACTCACACACCAGACTCCCGTCCCGGTCCTTTACGCACCGGGACGCATGTCCGTTGCATTTGCATCTCCCTCCGACCTGCAGGTCCGACACGGCGTAGAAGTACGAGTCCCGGGCCAGCTCCGAGTCGTCCTCGTTCTCGTCTCCGAAAGTGTGCAGCCTGCTGAAGATGACTTTGATGTCGGTGGCTGTGACCCAGTCCTGCAGCACCGGGGAGTTGTCAAAGTCGTGCGCGGAGGGTCTCCCGTCCAGCGTGCTGAAAGCGATGAGGCCGCCGGTCAGAGGGTACATGTCGGTGTGCGAGTCCGTGCACACGGCCTCCTGCTCGTTTTGCTTTGTGATCACGGCCCTGTTCGGCTTGTTGTACATCTTCCTGCACTGGGTCGAGTAAAACTGAAAGGGGACCCAGGTTTTCCCGTAGTCCATGGACTTATAAATCACCATGGACTCAGGTCGAGGTGAGCAGAACTGCAGGCTCACATAAGTCACCTCAAACTTCTTCCCCAGGGACAGAGTTAGGGTGACGTTCTGCGGGTACTGGATGAAGTTCTCGGACTGCCAGCACGTGAGGTTGTGCGGGTTGTTGAGGTCCGTCAGGTAAGCAGGAGGATGGTACTTCTTGGGGTCCGAGGCGTCGCAGGTGTGACAGTTCCTGGTCCTCTCGTCTCCTTTCTCCGCAGAGGTCACCACACAGTAGCGGCTGGGCGCCTTGCCGCAGGTGCTGGACACCTTCACCTCCTTCCCGAAGGCGGAGTTGACGAAGTCCGGGATGCAGCGCCGCGGGTTGCCGTGCTCGTCGTAGCAGGGGTCCGGGGGGGAGGTCTGCGCCGCGAACAGGCTCATCCCGTAGCTCCCGGCTAGGGCGCTCCGGCACGAGAGGGACACGGCCAGGAGCAAAGTCAGAGCAAAATCCACAGCCCGAGTCATGGTAGAAGGTCCTGGTGGTCCCCGAGTGTCTCTGCCGCTGAGGGAGAGAGGGGGAGATAAGTTTGGTGCTGATGGATCAGGAAGGTAGAAATTTAGTTTCCAAACAAACACAGAATCATTACTTGATAGTGATTTTAAAGTATCATTCATTCACGCCACGTTCATGCAAGGTTTGGTGAAATGTCTTTAAAGCTCACTGTACCTGAGAATGATTTAAAAGATGTCCAAATAGCGGCGATGTATCAGGAGACTTTCCTGCACTCACAGCTCCTCCTGTTTAGATGTTTGTTTCTTCAAATCTGCTGCGTAAAAACAGAGCAGCGGCTGGATTTTAAGAGTCGCTAGTGTCCTTATAGCAAGTCCCACTCCTCCTGCCGGTCTTTTCACAACCTCTCTCTCTCTCTCCCTCTGTCTCTCTCTCTCTCTCTCTGCCTCTCTCTCGGATCGGATCTTGGCTTGGCACAGCTTTGAATCAGCTCATCCTAAGGGGTGGGTGAGGTGTCACCAGGGGCGGAACAACGACATCCACTGGTGGTGCGTCAGAAGATCCGTCTTGCGATGGAGGCACATACCGCAAGATATAGAGGAAATAGCTGGTAAGTATTGCAAGGATTCAATGCCCAGATGCCACACCTTCATCTGAACGAGAACTGATATCCTAAAATCGTGTAGATGAATTATTGGGATGTGCAGAAAACATTGTAGTCAAAACATGTGTTTTACAATAAATAAAAATACAGTAAAATCACTATTTACGTGCTCTCTGGTCCTTTGTTTATTGCTGTTCATTTATCCTGGTGATAAGAATTCAATACACTGTTTCCAAAGTATTGTATAGGCAACTAGAAATTAAGGGAACATTATTGTAATTGCATTTTTACATGATAAAAAAAGCAACCTAAGCCAACCGGAAGTCTATTTAAAAAATATAGTTACGTTACGTTATAGTTAAGTTACGTTTTCGTCACAATCACAGATTGGGCATCATAAATACATGACTGGAATCCTTATGAATAAAATATCCCAGACACTAAAATGTTTAGTGTGCCTAATGCCACCTACATCAAAATTAAATCTGCCTTTGCATCGTGTTAGACAGATTTCAGGTAATTTTAAGAGGCCTGGGCAGCACTTTGTCTCCAGATTACCCTCTTCTAAACCATAATCTACAATTATGTTAATAAGGACAGCAGACATCGCCTAAACTTGGATATTAAATGCTTCTACTCAAAAGCAAACATACGGTATGTAAAAAAACATTTGCATAGCCATTATAGCTGCACTATTTTGCAGGACTCATCGTATTGACGCTCCGATGTGCAGTCCAACCTGGCGCGCATAGCAGCTCGGGACCTGTTGAATGTCAGCAGAGGTAACAGCGCCATCTTGCGGACATGGAAAAACACACCAGCGCAGCCTGTAGAGCGAGCAGAGTATTCTAGTTATCCCAGACGGTGGAGGCCTAACACCGTCTATTTAATGAGATGGATGATGTGTTGCTGCTGCAGGTCTGAATAGTATAGATGCTGTATAATACTGAAACAGGCAGATGATAACTGCTTAGTTTCATACAGAGA
This sequence comes from Semicossyphus pulcher, assembly GCF_022749685.1. NCBI lineage: Eukaryota > Metazoa > Chordata > Actinopteri > Labriformes > Labridae > Semicossyphus > Semicossyphus pulcher. The sequence continues at coordinate 12,314,533 of NW_027211681.1, forward strand.
AAATTAACTTTTTAGTGCGGTCAACCACCCTAAACTAAAAAAGGAAAAACGGAAAGGAAAAATTAAAACAGACATTTTGCAGGATCCAGTTTAAGGTCAAGAACAGTAAACCGTAAAGATGGGTACTGAGTTATCTTTTACTTATAATTACATAGTCTTATTTTAGTATATGGAGAAACAGAAAACCAAGGTAGAAGCTTCATTATAATGTAAATCATGAGCTGCAAAAGGTGTTTTATAAACAATACAATTTTAGCTTAAACAGTGAAGAAGATACAATCCAATTTGCCCTCACTCTTCTAAAGGAAACACATGATGATCACATCTTCCTTCATGCTTAAACCTAAGGTTTAATGCGATTTTTTTGGGGTTAATATTTCTAACTTCACATATTTCTGATGCCATTCTACCTTCTACATTCAAGTATGGTATAGAATTATCAGTCCTGCAGCTGCTCTGGCTTTACGTCTCTGTTTCACTGTTACTATTTCCTTTACATCTGCTACTGAATGGAAATAAGAATAGAAACAGCTAACAGAGACACATTGCCAAGCAGGCAATTGGAAAGAAGAATAAAACCAGTCAGATGTTTGACAGCTGTTGTTGGGCTCTTTGAAGAATAAACTTTCTAACTAGTGATAAACTACATCAAACGGGTGCGTACCTCACATACACCTACAGCAAAACAATAGTTGCCTCTGTTGCAGCAGGAAACATTCAATTTATTTTTGCGAGATGATGTGACTTCCCTTATCTGGAAATCATCTAGTTTACATCTCCATGGTGATATCAAGTTACAGGGAAGTAAAATTTAAAAAAACAAAAGTGCTTTTTAAACATGTTCTCTTATGCCACACCATATAAAGACATGTTTGTCAAAAAAGCTGTAAAAAAATAAAAAATAAAAAATAAAAAAGGCGCCGTCGAGTATATTAACACTTTTAACATTTAGAGTTTTGTCCTTGTTTGTAATGACTTCAGTCACAAATTAATTGTCCATGTTTTTTTAAGTTAAAGGTCCAACACAACGTATTTGATAAGTGGGGGGCTTGCAGTTGCTACGAAAAAAACGCGATTCATTTATCCCCGGTAAAGAATTGAATGCTTATTACTAAACAAAGCACAATCAACTTCGTACGTTAAAATGAACTAAACAAAGCATAGTCATGACAAAAGCATCAATGGATATACAAAATACTTTCACAAAAAATGATGGTAGTTCTGGCTAGAGTTAAATAAGCAGATTCGTCCAATGTTATGATGGAAACAGCAACACGCTACTCTTGCTAGCTAGCAGCTAGCCAGAAGCACACAGCACTTGACAGGAGTAGCTTACTTTCGGCTCACGACACTAACTTACTGTACTAATGCAGCTCGTTCAGACAGTCCTCTTCTTAACCGCCCTCATCATCGTCTTCATTATCCTCCGTGTTTGGCATCATAATGTCACCACCACATAAACTACTAGCATCCTCATTGCTGGAGTTAGCTCTCCGTGATTATCTTTAGCTCTCCAACGTGTTTTGTTTGTTTTCTTTGAGATTTTAAAATAAACTAGTCTGTTTGCACTAGTCGGTTAATTACTACAAACTTATTGCATTTCGCCGAAACGATTCGGCACTTGTAGTAACTCCTCAGCTAAAAACTGTAAGAGTATCTTTTGTTTACACTGCCCAACACATTCAATCTCACGTCCAGCGATACAAATCCACCGATCAAATTGCACATCAGCAAAGTTCAACGGTCATCGTCCGTCACTTTGCTGGGGCGTCATTAGGTAAATTAAATATATGTTTTTATTTATTTATTTTTTAATATAAATAATTATAAGCCAGATCGATGTCTTCTAATGTATACATTACCGTTTTTATTAAAAAAAAAAAATCATCATTAATTACTGAGGGTATTTAAATTTAGCATAACTGCTCAGGACATGATTAGTGTTTACTGTCAGTGTTTTGTTTGGTTTGACACCACATCTTCCTCCATTCAAGAGAAGGGGAATTCACAGTTACACCCATTAATATATGAAATGTAAATTACATTCAAAGCAAGAGGGGGAAGTAAGATCAGTGTTTCCCTGACTGACAGGGCTACTGAGAGATACAGCACGAATATGACCTCACAAACTTTACATAAATAACAGGAACAGAGCTTTATTCTTGGGTGCTACACAAAGTTTGATAAATAGATTTTAAAAAATCATAATAATATAAATATAAAAATATTATGCAAATGATTGGTGCTGCTATTTGCAGATCGACTTGTTTTTGTTGCAATAAGTTTTGGAAATGTTGATGTCTCCAAATCACTGACAAACAGACCCCTTTTTTGTGTATATCATGTTGAGACAATTAAATCAACAGATTTTTTAGTGCTGCCTAGTTTAACCAAATAATGAACAAAGCCACAACACCCAAACAAAGACGCTCAACTCACAAGCTTGAAAATAGCATGAAAACAAACACGTCAAACAGATGACTTCCTTCTGGTTCCAACATCCCTTCAAAATCCACATGCAACCTCTGAGGCACACATGTAGAAACACACACACACACACACACACACACACACACACACACACACACACACACACACACACACAATGACACTTCCCACCTTTACACACCAGCAGGCTCTCTCATTGTGCTCACATGTGAGTCTGTCATACACTTCCTGTTTGCGCTGTTTGTGAGCCGCTGTGTGTTCGGTGTGAAGTGCAGAAGTCTTTGAGGGACTGCATAGCAGAGAGCTGCAGCAAGATATCACTGGCTGAGTTTTTACTCGTGTTTCACTGAAGCGCCCCGCTGTGCCCAGGATGTGGGTTTATCTGTTAAACCGTGATGTGTGCGGTGAATGAATGGCAGTAGTACTGAGCTGGAGACACTCTTCTTTGGACTCTTTGGATTCTTAAGACACAAACACAAGGAATGGATGCTGGACAGTAGACTGAAGGTAAGACAGAGGCATCGATGGGTATATTTTATTTTGAAGGGCACCTGCTTCCCGCTTTAGGGGCATTGATTGATCAGTGTTTGATCTCTATAAATAACATTGCAGTGACAGTCTATATCTGCTTTAAAGTATCATGAGATAAAGGTGATTTGGCACTATATAAATAAATATTGATTGATTAATGGTGACAGTCCTCTCTGGTAGAAGTAATGGGAAAAATAGCACCATGCCTTACAGTAGACTGGATGTATTAAAATGTCTATAGCATGTAGACTAAGAATGCATTCTGACATTATTACACATCTTCATCTTGGGGACTCTTTTTTAGAAGCTGGTTTTGTCCGAGTCGTCTTGTTTTGACTCATACCGAGGTGCTTAATAATACCAGAGTTCAGTTCTCTTCAGAGTAAAAGCCTCGGGCGTCTCGTTTTCTGTCAGAGCAGCTGATGGTCGGCATCAGCCTCGCGCTGATGGGAAAAGCAGATCTGACATGTTGACAGCCGCCCACTGTGAGCTCACTAGACCCCTGTTGTCAGACCATTTCGGGGACTTCTGCTTTTTCAGATTCTCTGTATGATTCATGCTTTTGATAAAGGCTGAGGAAGTAGACAGGCAGGGCCACGTGTCAGGCGCCTGGTTCTTATCTGGCTTTAAATGTCTGTGTTTGTATCCACAAATGGAAACGCACATAAGGCAGTGTGGTCAGATAGCAGTGTCAGCACCTTGAAGAGCATGATAAAGTCATATGAGGTTATGCTAAAGGGGTAATTTCAGAGGCAGGAGTTGGCTAGAGCATACACAGTTCAAATTCTGCACTGATACAAAAACTACACTCAAAAGTGACAATCAGGGATGCAAGCAGAGGATCCTGTGTACTGTCACAGAAGCATGAGTTCAGGCTGACACAACACAGTCCTTCAGTGGTCTTAGAGGACTCCACCCATGGAAACAGAGCCAACGCCTGAAATCAACATCCTTTTGTAATGCATAAATGAACCACGTGGCAGCCACTGAGATCTAGAAGGCTCAAATCTTTTTTTTTTCATGCAGTCTTAAGGGCTGTTGCCTCACAGCTATTAGGTTCCAGGTTGGAAACCCAGTTCGAACGTAAGGGGGCCTTTCTGTGCGGCGTTTGCATGTCCCCCTCTTGCTTGCGGGGGGTTCCCTTCAGGTACCGCACACCAAAGACATGCTCGTCAAGTGGCAACTCTAAAATTGCCCGTAGGTGTGAATGTGAGCATGAAAGGTTGTCTCTGTGTGTCAGCCCTGTGATTGACTGATCAGTCCAGGATGTTCATCCGCCTCTCGACCTATGACAGCTGGAATAGGCTCCGGCCAGCAGAATTAGTGATATAGATAATGGATGGATGGATGGAGTTCAAGTCTTAAGTTGAATAAGCATTACTCTGAATTAGCGTTGTATTCCTATAATATTGCCTGATTCTATGGACAAAAGGAATATAAAAGCGAACAATAGGTCAAATAATTAAATAATCCAGTCCAAGTCTTCAGCTTTAAATCTCTGCAGGTCTGTTGTGGAGGGTTAGATTTCACTAAATAACAAGCAGGTAACTTATCTCTACTAACATGAAGTAGGTGATTTAATAGCCAACTTTTCTTTACTGCATAATTAGTATGAATACCATTGCCATCATTTTTAACCAAAATAAAACACTAAACATTAAATTAAACATCAAAGCACCCTTTTTAGTGTGATGACAGACACATCCAAGAAAGGGATAAACTGTTCTTAGAAATTCATCAATTACACAATGACTTTGGGCACACAGAACTTTTCTTGTTGGGAAATAAAAACTGCCAGAGTGGCTCATGTGTCAGGCTTGAAAAAAAAAAAAAAAGGAACACAGATTCATGACGTAGACTGGAGGTGGCAGATCTTCACTCTCTTTATTGTTTACCGCAGAGATCAGATATGACGACTGAAGGCTGTCATATTGTGTTGTTTTCTCACATCTATAGCAGAGTTTGATTGCAGTATCCCGGTGCAGAGGTGTGTGTTATTCACAAAATTGCTTCCTGTTTGTCTCCATAGTGCTTTGGTATCACTAAAATCTTTATTTTCACCTTTATGTCGCACACTTTGAGGTCAACACCCACGTGTGTGGGTGCATACGCATCTTGGCACATGCTCAACCCACCTGTTGTAAAGAAATGCTCGTGACGTAGCCATTAAAGCACAAAAATGATATCTGCTTCATCATCATACTTATGATAATAACACTTAATGTTATTCAGTGTGAAACTGAGCGGACAGGGGCTCGCTTAGTTTGTTTGTGAAGCAGAGTCTCCACTGTTATTACAGAAGCTGATATTTGCATTCAGGGTAGTTTCAGCATCTGTTTATAAATGTTTATTGAGGAAGTAGAGACCAAAGTTTATATAAAGAGCCTTTATGTTTTTGTGCGGTAGGTAAATGTACCTGAGTGGACTGTTGCATCTATTTTGAAGCCAATGCTGCCTATTTAAGTCAGGTCTAAGTTGCACTTTCTGTATTTTTTCTTGAGCAAGTTTGATGGGAAGATAAGATAAGTGCAATATTCCAGTAAAACACGGGAAAGAATCATCGACAAATCCCATAAAATATAAGACTTTCCCCTAAAACAAAGGCAAAAAAGTCGGGCTTCAAAGTTTAATCTTGACCTTGCAAACACAACTTTAAAAAACAAGCTAATACTTCAGGGTCAGCATCAACAGGAACTCCTGAAAATGCTTGGAGAAGTAGGCAAACTATGTTTCCTAGATCAAGAAGAAACTACAAAGTAAAGTTGAATACCAAAATAGCTGTACCCAAAGAACCCAAAAGTTTCAAACAGGAGCCTCAGCTTTTGGGTTTAAGCCACCAGTTTAATCGATGCTAAATAAGCTAACTTCAGCTAGCGGGCTAGCAGAGAGGCTAACAACAGCTTACGTTCAGTCTTATTAAGAATAAGACGGGTGGATCATTACCTTTCTTCTCATAAAAAGTCACCGACCATGGAAAGCACGACGAGTAGCACGAATGTGTTGGATTAGTTGTCTTGGGGATCTAATGTGATTCGAAAAGAGGCGCAACAACGGCAAACATGCCAAGTCGTCCGCCATTGTTGTTATTGTGAGGGAAAGTTCGGGTGGAAAAACAAACTGGTTCCAAGGTGGTTCGCAAGAACCAGCACGAGCACCAGCCCTGAACCAGGTTGGCGTTGGTGGAAAAGGGGTATGACTGCCGTTTTTACCCTGACTTTGTTTATCAGACTTGTGAGTTCTCACAGGTAGCGTTTGTTTGAACTAAAGGGAAGCGCTTAGTTACAGCCCAGCTTTGGAGTTGGACCGCTGTTGTTTCCTAAAGCAATAAGAGGAAGGTCCACATCCAGTAGGTCAGTGGAGAGAAAGAGGGGGGGGTTCAACCGCTCTGCGGGGCCCGCAGAGGAAAGCTGGATGGGAATATTGGACTCTATTAATCATGGGGGGGTCAGTAAAATGACAGACACGCATACTGTACACACACACACACACACATATATACAGGAACACACAGCAGCTCTCGTGGTCCCTGGTCTGTGGGAGTGTATCTGGGAGTCTGATCACACCACAACAATAGGGAGGCACCTGCTTCCTCAGCTGTGCAGGGAAGCCGACTTCCTGTTAGGAAGCAGTTGGTAATGGGATCAGTGGGAGAGATGGGAAGCAGCCTGTGAGGGAGAGGAGGACAGCATGAGAAAGACACAGGTGGAGGTGCAGGGCTGGCACTGCAAAGAGAGATGATCAGGCAACAGAGAAAAGTGGATTGAAATGTTTGGGATGAGATGCTGTTATGGGCCATGAGACGATGCAGGAGCTTGAGAGGGACAAAGTACACCTCAATGGAAAAGAGTCTCTCGTTAGATTGTTTCCATTGTTGTTGTCGGGATCAGAGGTTCCTCTCTTTTTTGGAATCAGCTGACAGGGATATAATCCTTTAAAACATTACATAATAAATGCAGTTTGGCATCATGTGATCCCACATTTGTGGAGTGAGCTGTCAATAGTGTCTCTAAATTTAACCTCCCTTAGTTCACATGGATGTTTTTCTCAAGAAGACATAATAGGGTTCGAACATATCACCGTTTTTTGGACGTATGTAATGTCCGTTTCTTTTCTTTGCATCTGATAAAACCATCTCCGTTACTTCAGTGTAAATCTGGTCCTCTTTTAGATATTGTTTCATATCGTTCTTCCACTTTGCTGCTTGTTATTGTCCGACTGTTATGAGCTGCGAGCCACGAAAAAGTGGAAGTGACCTTGTTGACTCTTAGGGATGTTCTGCATACATCCTCTTATGAAACAGCACACACTCATGCATTTGCAACATGACTAGAAAACTCTACGTAAACAAGTGTGATGACACACTGGAGTTGGGATTACATTTTACTGTTAAAATCCACTATGTGTGTATTGTAGCATCCACACCATCAGCTTTCTTATGTTGATTAGGTGTGATGATTTATCTCTAAAATAGACTTTAAATTGAAAATTACTACTCATAAACTCTCACTTTCACAGCATAATGCCCCCTCATATAAAGTATTTGCTTCTTTTATTACCTGTGCACGTCTCCATTGAACCCCATCCTGTAAGCAGCAGTCATCACAGCTCTGACTTATTACTTCCTTCCACTCTCACCGGGCTCTAATCCAGCTCTGTCCGACCCTCACAATGACCGGAGCCCTCAGCACCAGTGTCCAACGCGCTCGGCTGTATACCCCCGCTCAGTGCCACTCGGGACACAATACCTCTCTGGGGAGGAGGGACCGCTGAGAAAAAAAGGGGGTACATGGACAGGTCTGCGTCTGTAGCTGATGGTATTGTTGTTCAGTGGTGACTGTCGGAAAAGGGGTGAGGTGGTGGGGGGTAATTGAGCTTCATTCCTCTGGCCTCTTGAACTCGGGTTTGCATTGACTTCCTGTTCCACCTCTCCTTTAAAGTTAATCATGAGGTTAGTGCTTTGGATGTTTGTAAAGTAGCCTATACTTTGTACTGTACGTGTTTATATCAATGACTGTATATATAGATGGACGACGCATCTCCATCTGCTCTCATTGTACGAAATTGATGCCAAAATACCCCTCATGATGTGATGGTGGAGCCAGAGCTGCGCAGTAGAGATCGGCGGGTGGAGCCGCCGTAGCCACACACTTAACTTACCGAAAAAACAGCAAGGATCCAGGTCGTCGGCGTGTTTAACAGCAGAACTGCTTTGTTGTGTTGGTCTGAAGCAGACGTTCACAGATATGTAAACTTCAATGACTTGTGATTGTTTTAGTTATGTTTTCTCTTGCCGTTCCTCCTCTACTCTGCTAATCCAGAACAGATCGGCTACAGGAGCCGTATTTGTCAACAGAGCTGTCAATCATCTTTTTTACAGCATTAAATAACTAATTAAAACTAAAATTGTTAGAAAATGAACACTTGGACGTAAATCAGCATGATAAGAACTAACTATAATGACAGAAAAATGGATTTGGCGTGTATTTTGATTTTATAGATTGACTCATGTCCCATCTGTTAACATGGAGGAGGCGAGCTTTATGACCTATACTGCAGCCAGTCAGCAGGGGGCGCTCGAAATGTTTTGGCTTCACTTTTAGGGAGCTGTCTAATCGTCCATCTTTTTATACAATCTATGATTTTATATAAACATACATGTATGTGAATGCATAGAACAATGTCTGTGCCCACACTAGCAAGCATTTCCATTGCTGTGCTTCTATATGGTGTTTTTGTTACATTTTTACGCACATTAAAAATAAATTTTGTGACATTGTGGGATAAATGCTCGTAAATTTTCTTGACCAGTGCTAGAAAGTGACTGCTACCATTGGGTATTAGCAGCTGGCTAGCTTTGCTAGCTTAACAAGAAGCTTGTCGGCTAAACAAAGAGGCGAGGTGCAGGACCTTTCCAAAGTTTTGAGGTCCCCGTAGGTTTGCCAGGCAACTGTCTTCTGCCAGCCAAGAAATATTGGGCCTCATTCACCAGTAAGTTTTTTCTTAAATTTGTTCTTAAACCGTGTTATTTGTGACAACATAGCCAGTAAGCTATTATAGGTGTTGGTAAACGTCAGAGAGAAGCAGGCTAGCTGTCCCCTCCTGAATTTTTTATGCTAAATTAAGCTAGCAACTAGCTGTCACATGCCAGCTGTAACCTTATATTTGATAGGTATAAAAGTGGTATCAATCTTTTTTTTTCTAACCCTCAGAAACAGGCAAATAGGCATATTTCTAAAAGTCAATCTTGTGTGTAACATCTGTGTGTTATCAGGTGAGTGGGTGTGTTAGTGCGAATGAGTCAATCATTACCACCACCTTTTGACAGGCTTCATTTATTTCTAGCTTTCATGTGAAATGGGGAATTTGTTATGCTCACTGGGGAACTTTTCAGAGGATGTAATCAGGCATAAACAGTTTTTGGTGTCATCGCACACCTCCTCGCACACACGTCAGTTTGCTGACTTTACTTTTAAAGGACTCGACTAGCAAACACACAGAAGCTCAGGAGTTATGTGGGTACATCTCGCAAAAATTCATAAAACTTTTAATAATGATGTTGAGAATTTGGTTACATATGTCACTTAGTGAAAACCGCTGAGCTGCCCAGGTTCTAAAAAAAGCAGATCTTTAAAAAGCTTTGCCATCTCTTCTTTAGGGAAGTTTTTCTTCTCTGTTTCGCAGTATGCAAACACACGTAATGTTTTTTCCCTGAAAAACTCTAATATGAGGAAGCTTTAAAAATATATAGTTTATAGCATGTAACTTCTCCTCTGCACGCTTTTCAATTAATATTCAGTAAAAGTTCCACTTTCTATTTTTAGTGTTTATCTAAAATCGTACACGTGATCGTTTTCATGATAATTCATGAAAACAACTTTTCACTGTCATGCAAAGTTGGACTTTATGTACATTTATGGACAAAATATAGGATTAAGCATCTACTATGTTACTTTGTACTACTTCTATTAATACAACTCATTGGATTAGATGTTTCTTGACTAGTGGCTGACATTTCAGACCGAAAACCCAAGACGAACAGATTTTAAAGTTTATTTTTGTTATCATCTTTTAACCAGTAACAGTCACTCTCCTGCACCATATGACGATGCTGTTAGTCATTGAGCCAGAGATTGTAAGTTCTAAAAATAAGGAGGAAAACTGCTACTTCAACACATGTTTACATCATTTATGTAATAAACAAATAAATTGTCTTACAAATGGTTTGAAGGTGAACACAATGTTGGATTTTTAAGGCTAGTCTCGTTAATGGCTTGATCCTTTCATGACACGGTTAGAGTTAGTGTTATTGTCATTTAGTGTTTACTCGGGTAGCTGTACTCCAGCAAGCTGTAGGGGGAGCTCTTGAGAAATCAAATTCTAAATGTTTTATAAAGGATAAGTGAGAGGCTTCCCCTTTTTAAATGGCGATTGTATGTGCACATTGTGTCGCCCCCCCGAGATGCTTCTTGTCATTTTGTGACTGATAGCAGCAGTCTTACCACTAAACGTCTGTGAAAATTCAAGGGGAATTCAAAGATCTTGCAAAATATTTGTGAAGAAGTGGTAGCCAACCTTACAACATGGCTCAAGTTTGGGAAGCGGTGTTGGTGAACTTTTGGTTTTGGTTGGTGAATGCTGTTATCAACGTTAAGACAGACAAGGTTGTTTTTTTTTAATCTATCACCCAAAGCTTTAGGTTGCTGTCGGGACGTCCCTGTTTTGTTATGCATATGTCTTCTGGTGAGACGCGTTCATAACAGAACTGAAACAACTCGCCACACCTGGGTTGTCCTCAGATGCTGCGCGAAAAACAGTCAAAATCACTGACACAATGAGAGTTGAAGATATGATACTTACAGAGTTGTTGTCGGACTGAAATTACACAGCACACTTGTTTTTTTATACCCTTTCTAAAAAATATTCATATAGTGAAAATTCTGGGCTTTTTTCGTTCGCCTTTTTGTTTAAATGTCATGTTATCATCAGCATCTGAAAAGATATCACTGATAAAATATTTAACATATCACACATAACATGTCAGTTTTGAGACAGGACAGCAGGCAATCATAAATGTTGCACTGCATGTGACACTTCAGATGCTATGGCAACAAAACAGCAACACCGTGTGTGTTTATTCTTCTGCCGAAATATCCCTTTATGGACTGTTTTTCATACATGCAAAACAGACATGATAACACACACTGTCCATGACAAGAGAGGAGCGTGTTGGATGTGCGTGTGTATGTGATATAAGCAAACAAATGAATTGGCAGATAATATTCCACAGAATACACGACAGGGCGTGCAGTTACGCGTCATATTTTGACTCCTAATATCAGCTCCATCTCTCGTCCCTCCGCAGATCCCGAGCGGTGAAGATGCAGCACACGTCGTGCACAGAGGACAGGATCCAGCACGCTCTGGACAGGTGTCTGGACGGGTTGAGACGGAGTCCCACGGCTGCACACCACTGGAACGGTGAGAAGTCACACTATTTACGAAGGCCGCAGCTAAGATTTGGTTGCAGTGAGTAAAGTTTATTTGTGCAAGATTAAATGTTTAATGTTTCTGCACTGCTGCAATGAGGATGCTTTAATTACTGTGGGAATTATGATGTATCTTTAGGTTTTTGAGATCTTTGATGGGCATGTTTTTAGATTAATGCATGTCTGGCTTGCATTTATCTTTTTCCATTCATGGCGAATATGTTATAAAAATATAAGCGTTAATTATGAACTTGTTTAAATAGAAGGTTTTGTTTATCTATTTTGGATTACGTGCAATCTAGAGCCCCTGTCAAAGAGAAACTTCTTGCTCAAGGAATTGTGGCTAATGTTCGGGGTCAAACTGCAACCTAGTGTTTCTAAGTAAGCAGAAAGTCTTCTCAGAATTATCAACCCAAGTAAACATATTTAGATGTCTTATGCGCTGTTCACAGTTCAGAGAGCATGTTGTTTGTTCTCGCCTTCTCCGCACAAGGCCGGCGTGTGACAGACGGTATACACCAGCATGCAGGCCAAACGTGTATTTAAGCATGTTGAGCTTGTTGTTGGTGACACTGACGCAGTGAAATCACCGGGGGGACATGTTATTGGGTGCTGCAGGAAGCTGTGTGAATATACAGCTGGGAGGAAGTGGTGGCAGAGACCGCAGTGTGTGAGGGAGGCGTCGCGAGGCGGGAGCTCCCCTCGTGTCAAAACAGGCTGGGTGATCAAACCAGTACGGGCCTCCTGCATGTCAACCAGTGCCTGATTGACACTTCTAACAACATGTTATTCTAAGAAGGGATGTCCATGTTATGAGTTTGTCTCAAGTCAATACTGATGCAATATAATGCAACTACACGTTTTTTTAGAGATAACACCACTGGTGTTGGAGAGACAAAAACAGAGAAGTTTCTAGGAAAACATCGACGTGTAACCAGAAAGACTGCTGATGTTTTACTTCCCTTGAACCTGAGCTTATCAGAGATGCAGTTGCAGCCGTTGAGACAGATGGAAAATAAGATGCTTGTGAGGAGTCAGCGATCACTCCATCAGTGGTTTCTATGAGCGTGATTGAGCTCAGATTTGTGTGCTTTGAGATTCTGCATATGCAACTCCCAGTTGTTTCCATTCCACTCTGTAAGCGAAAACTTGCGGTCAGCGCTTCTTCTTCCTTTACATCCCAAAACTGTGATATTCAGAAGAAAGTTTCCATTGCGGTTTGTAGAAAAAGTATTGACATTTGAAATCCAAACTTATTAGAATCTGGGTAATAATTATCTGTGTCAAGATGTTCAAAACACCTTTTAAATGTTTTTAACCGAAACACATCCTTTAGAGAGGATACCTCGAGTCAGTTTTCTCGCAACAGGAAGTCTGTCCTGCCAGACTTGTACGCATACAAACATCCTAGCTGACGCACTTAACAAAAGGTGATAAAACACACCTTTGAAGTGCAGCAGAAACAAGAGTTACATGCTTTAAAGCCCCGCTGTGTGTAGTAAAGCTGAATACGGTTCATGCCAGTCCTAGACCAAAGATCTGAACCTTCTTGTATTAGCTCTGCTATGCCAATAAATACACCAAACGTATTAAGCTGTGTATTTAAGTGATGTAGTTTTACACAGCAGGCCATATTTGAAAAATTAAATAATTATTTCTATTAGTTTATATATAGAAGGTTTCAAGAAACTCTCTGGGGCGCTGGTTTTTTGGTTCGACTTCGACTCGCAGCCCTTTGTCTGTTGGATGTGCTTACAACAACAAGTCCTCTGCACTACTACACTGACAGTTCATTCTTGCATTGGCAAAGTTACCCTTTATTTTATTAACAAACTGACTGATCATTTGTGACAATACATTCACAGTATTGTTAATAACCACAGAACTCTATTTTAAGGATTTTATACATTAAAGCTTCTATGAGAAACTTTCGGTTTGTGTCGATTTTGGCGCCCCCCTGTGGACAAAGCTGTACTCTTCTCTGATTTTGTCCTGTACATGCTTAAGTGGTGGTTTTTAACAAAAAAATCTCCTCCTGCTTTCTTTAACAGTCAAACGTATCACTCACCTGGACAATGTGAGTGATTTTTGCCCTGGAAAATGTGAACAAAGTCAGCGTGCAGTTAATCGCTTCATCTGACACCTGCCCCCCGCCAGCGGTTTCAGGCATTTAAAATAACTATATAGAAATGATCAATCTTGTTGCTGATGGTCTGGTTTGCTTTTGAAGGTCATATAGAGGCGTCATAATTAATTTCAGTCTGTTTCATAAGCAGTGAAAAACTCTTCACAGGAGCTTTAAGAGCCGGAGAAGATACAATTAACTAAGCTTTTCTGGCATTAGAAAGGTTTAGTGTAATTTTGGGGTTTTATCAAAATGACTGTGGTGATGTAAGACAAGATTTCTGTATCTTTTTCCAGGTTTGTTGTGTGTCTTTCTGTGCATGTTAAAGTAGTGCATTATAGTAACATGAATCCACATGTTGTGTGTTTCAGTGCTGATGTGCTCGGCTGGTCAGTCGATGAACCGCTGGAGCCTGGAGGAGATGGTGAAGAGGGACCCGGAGAACTTCCTCATCCTCTTGCAACAGATCATCAGAAAGACCAAAAAGGTGAGAGGACAAAGGTCAAAGGTCACGGACAAATAAAACACATACTGTTCATGTTGTGTAGTAATCTTTGACGGATGTGAAACACGAGTGTTACTGAATATTCACCCTAAAGACTCTCTGTCTGCCTGTCTCTTTCTTTCTTTGTGTGTGCGTGTGTATGCGTGCGTGTGTGTGTGTGTGTTCAGGTTCAGGAGCAGTGTCAGTACGAGCTGGTGGCTCCCCTCGCGATCATGTTCTCCTCCACATTGCTTCAGGTACAAATCGTCCTCATCCGGAGTTTAACAAAACCTTTACACTCCGTCAAAAGGACAATAACTTCCTCAAATTAAACCACTATGACGTTTTTTTTTATGTGTTACTATGACTTCAGTTGTGTACTGTTACTCATACACAACTGAAAAAAAACACTGTTATGCAAAACACTTACTGGTATTGCAAGATCGATTTGGTTCATCAAGATTGCTTCTACTGTTTAATCAGGGGGAAATGCCTTCACACGTATTCAAATAAAGTGGTCCGGTAAAAAAAATAACACATTTGAACTCAATGTAATTGGAAACGGAAGAGGTTTACATGTGTCAATTCATTTTTATTTACTTTTTGTGGTTGTCATTGCTGTTAATCACTTTTTACAAGTAAGATACAAACCAAAACCAAAACCCCCCAAATTGTGGTTTAACCTGTGTAGCAGTTGATAATGTAATAGCATTTGTAATGACGTGACAAATGTGTCTTTGGTTGATATACGATCTCGGAGCCCATCGGCTATAATCTAAGACGATCTAGCCTCTGGGGACACTGGTGAACGTGCCGGGCGGTAAGCGACAATCGACTTCCCTTCAGGACTTCCTTTAATGCGTGCTGCATCGTTACAGAGAGAGAAAACGTTTTCATCACGATGCAGATCTGAAAGAAGTAAAAAGGAAGCTTAAGTGAAATTTTAGATCTACAACAGATTGTTAGCTGTTAGCATGCAGATGTCTGTTTATAGAGATTAATAAGAAGCCAAATCGTCGTCAGATGAGGCTGATGGGAGCCGGGATGTCATTACAGCGGATTACGTTCCGCCTGCTTTTGCTCTCCTCACGGACTGTTTTTCCTGCATACACCGCGGCCTGCTGATACGTGATTGGTCAATATTATTCGGGACTACAAGCGTAGTTCAAACAGAACACTTGCCTTCCCGGATATCCACGTCCCATTTCTATGTAGAATCTGTAAATCGAGATTAGATGGTATACAACCTGTAAAAAAAATAAAACACTGGAACACTACAAGTACAAGTGTTTAGATGATGAAAAAAATAATAAAAGGGATAATTGATATTATTGTTCAGGATGGCATAAAGGCCAGTTTATGTATTTAATGAGTCTCATACAAGGTTAAATTAAATAAGGAGGATTATTTATAATAAGTCAACCCATTCAGTTATTCCTAAAGTCCAAAGTTGAGGATTTTCTACTTTTCTCTACATCCATCCATCCATCATCTATACCGCTTATCCTGCTCAGGGTCGTGGGGAGGGGGCTGGAGCCGATCCCATCTGTCAGTAGGGGGAAAGGCGAGGTACACCCTGTACTGATCGCAAGCCGACTTTGTCTGAACCAGGGTGGGGAGCTGTGAGGCAACAGTGCTAACCACTACACCACTGTGCCGCCCTTTTTAAATGGTGGAGTGGTTTCGACTATTGGCAAGAAAAAAGAGCTTTAGTTCGGGCTCTGGCTGATAAAGGGGCAACTGTTAATATTGTTTGACAATGTCGCCAGAATCAGTTTAAAAAAATAATCGATAGATTGATTAATAAGTAACATAATTTCAACTTTAGGCCATTTTTTTGTGCATTCGTCATACATATAGAGCCTGTAAAGCCACCACATACAGTACCTACAGCATGATGTATTACACCAAACACAAGAAAAAGCTCCCATAATGCCATACAAGGACACAGGTGTTGCTGCTCCTTAAAGGAACGCCACCAACTAACCTGATTTGTGCTCTGGTTGCAGACGCCGTACTGTCCTCCTGACACAGAGCTGCTGGAGGAAGCTGTTGCGGTGTTTCGCTGCTTCCTCACCTGGCCTGAGCCGTACAGCAGCGTGTGCAGAAACCTCCTCTCCACACTACAGCTGGAGATCAAAGCCCCAGGTAAACACTGATGGGTTTATTTTGTTAAATGGCCACGCTTCGTGTGCCTCCACGGAGTGTCTAATGTCGTCTTTCAATGCTGTGATTGTCTTCCCCCTAGTGACAAGTCAGAGAAGTGCATTCAGGAAGATGCCACAAGTATCAGTATCAATAAGAGAGAGACAGGAAGATAAGGCTTGAGGTTGAACTGGGCACTTCTGCTTGTTGACTTGAAATTGCTCTGAGAAAACAAAAAAAGGAGAAGCTGTGAACACGTACACCGAAATTTACAGGAAGGGTCAAAGGAAGTGAAAACGTGACTGAATGAATACATTCACATCTACAGAATGAATGGATGTTTGTTTTAAAGCCTGTGTATTTGTTTCAGTGTAAAGAGCCTCTCAGAAATAAAGACGCACTATTAAGCCACTTTTTTAGTTTAACGTACTTCATTTATTCTAAACTTCTTTTTTAACAGTATCGTGTCCATGTAAATATAAAGCCATCATGGATGTGTGACTGCCCCAGGATGCTTTTAAACATTTGTACTGATTTTGAAGCCATTTCTCATCATATAGCAATAGACAATAGTCGCCTGTAAAAGTTGTAGCATAAAAAGCAGCTTCAAAAACTATAAACTTTAACCCAAAACTTCTGTGAAGCTCCTCAGTGGCCAAAAGCTTTACCCTGTACCCATGTACTAAATCCACTATTTCTTCCCTTTCCTGCAACTATTTAACCTGAACTATGTCTTTAATTACATTGTGTTTAGGTTAAAAAAAGGATCAACACATGAAATTAAACTTTCTTTTTATATTCCTCACAGGGCTTTCCTTTCAGAGGCTGGTGAGAGAAGAACAAAGCCTCATCATGTCCAGCCAGTCCTCCAAGACCATGTAAGTCCACATAACAGAAGCATTGTACTCTCTTATGTACCTATAGATTTTACTGTATGTACTCTATTCATGTTTTCTTTTCTGTTTTTTTATTAGATATTAGGGCTTTTTATGTCTTTATTTTTTAGAGAGAGGATAGTGGATAGTGGTGGAAATCGGGGAATAGGGAGTGGGGACAACACGCGGCAAAGGGCTGAGGGCAGGAGTTGAACCCGGGCCGCCTCATCGAGGACTATAGCCTCTGTATATGGTCGCCAATTTAACTGCTGAGCTAAACCGGTGCCCTGACATGTTTTCTGTATTCAGTGTACAATTAAAGCTCTTTTTTCAATTTGTAACAACTGCGTATATCACCACATTTGTATTAGTAAAAGAGATATTCCTTATGAGACACATACAACACCTACTTCTGTTTGAAGCTGTGTGCTCATGTTGGTCTTCTTGCAGCCCAGTTTATACTTAGTGTCATTTTGCAATCTTGTACCTTCTGCTTTCTTGTTAAAATTGCTTTTTTTTGTCACTGGTTCACAGTAAGTTTATCTGATCTGACGACACACTTTTAAAGTAAAAAACACACCATTCAAAAACTACAGCACTGCAGGTTCACGCAGTGGAAAGTCCCTTAGCATCCTGTTTGAATTTGTGTACATGTCCTCGCATTTCCATTAACACCATCTGTGTCTGTCTGCCTCCCGCAGGACTGTGCTGCTGATGAACCCGGGCGAGGTGCCCCCTGACTTCCTCTCAGTGGCTCAACAGCTCACCAGCATTCAGCACTCACAGAAGGAGACCTACATCAACCTGATCAAACACGCCTTCCAGTCCACACTGGGCACCAAATACCCTCTGCACAGTATCCACCAAGCCCTGCAGGTCTGTAGATAGTTCTCAAGGACTTTTGAAGGATATTTTACTTATGCTATATGTTAAACATTACTGTTATGGTATGGGGTTATATTATGGAGTTATCTGTATACAGTGCAAAGGAGTATACTGAAAATATAGACCCATAGTATAAATTAAATCTCCATTTAACCCTTTTTATACGCATTTAAAATTATATTTTTGAGGAGGAAGTTATCACACACAAACAAAGAGTGTGTAATTAGTTTAAGAAATTAACCAGTATAACAATCAACGGATGTTTCTTTTACTAAATACCGTTTCATAAATCCTTTATGCAGGAAAAGAATGTCATTGAACTCGGGGAGATATTCTCCACAGTTAGTGACGTCTTAGAGACGGCGGCTGCCATGACTGACCCTGTAAAGGGCCGCAGTCATGTGATCCAGGGACTCGAGCAACTGAGGGAGAGGATGAGAATCCCAGCATCCAATGGAAGGAAGTCTGATGGTAAGAGAGCGCATTTCATGAGCTTTGGGATCCATACACAATGTATCATTTGATAGTGATATTTAAAGGGCCAGTTCGCCAATGTTCAACCTTAGTACTATCATGCTATTTTGGGGAGCTAATGCCATTATGGTAGAAAAAAGAAAATGCAATTTCACTCTGTGCCTTTGGAGGACGCTATCCGCTTCTCCAATGGGACCTGGAAAACCTTCGCCAGATGGCGCGCCAGGGAGCTCGCTAAACTACACTTCCTCAATCTAGGACACGCGCCTCCGATATCACGTCTCGTTCAAAATCGTCAGGTTTGAAATGTGGACTGCAGACCCGAAGAGTTTTTAGACCATCCACCGGTATATTCTCGTCGTATTTCTGATTCTGCACCGCTCTGAGCCATCGCCTGCAGCGATCAATGTCCTTGACTGGAAAACTGTAGTATTTCACTCCAGCGTCTCTCGCTGGGCCGTTCCTTTCAGGGGGAGGGGCGCAATGCACGCTGGGTGTTGTAGGAATGTAGAGTGGTCGAAACCACGAGCTGTTTGGACAACTTTCTCCACAGTTATTGCGCCAATTTCAAATATTATTGCTTCTATCGATTACAGAGAACACCAGCTTTGACTGACAGTGGCTTTTTCCAGGGGCCCTTTAAGTTTCTATTACATATGGTTCTGATGGCTCTTTGTCTGTTGTCTCTTTCAGGAATGCTACAAACTCTACCGCTGCCTACAGCCAAGTGTCACATGTTTCACTGGGAAAACGATAACTTTGGTAAAAAATAAATTCTGCATATGTCTTCCAAGCTAAATTTTAATATGACAGAAATATGAAGCATATTAAGCATAATTGTTTTTGTGAGCAACATGTGATTGATATTTGTGTATTTGGATTCCTGCAGATGTTCTTAACACCCTTTTGGAGCATGACCCTGATGACCTGGGAAACAATGGGCATACTGAGGAGGAAGAAGAAGCAGACAGTGATGATGAGGATGATGATGACGAGGAACAAGACAAAGAGGAGGAGGTTCATGGAGTAGAATTGCCTTCCATGTACATCCATCGTGCCTCCACGTTCTCCACCATCTCCTCCCTGTCCACTGCCTCCAAAGACTCCATGTTCTCCACCTTGTCCGTAACCTCTGGGTCCTACACTCCGTCGCTCTACTCTGTCACTTCGGGAGTGGACAGTGACTTCTTTGATGATTTCGACGACTCTCCTATCTCTGAAAAATTTTCGCCAAAGTCTCGGCTCAGCCAGCACTTTTACCGTCTCTTCAAACCGAAGCAGCGGTCGCTGATCCGGGCCAAAAGCTTAGGAAACACAGAATCTAAAGACCTTTTAGTGGTGCGAGACAGGCGCTCGAACTCTCTACCACAGCAAGTCAAGTTACGCAGTCCTGAGCCTCTGCAGCAGACACAGAGTCAGACTCTCAGACATGTCTGCTTCAGAAGGAGGCCTATTCTCAGCAGCGACGAGGACATCAAGAACACTACGCTGAGGGTGGTGGTGTTCGGTGCTGATCATGTAGTCGGGAAGGTGGCACGGGCCTACAACAGCCTGAGGAGGAAGGAGAGTGAATGTCCACGGCTCAGCAGGGCCTTCAAGCTTCAGTTCTACTTCGTGCCGGTGAGGAGGGACTCTGCTGCAGGGCCTGGAAGCCTGAGGTCTCCTAGTCCAAAAGGAGCATCCCTGTCAAATGTAAGTAGAAGTTCATCTTACCTATCTACCTTACCTTACCTTACCTTATCTAACCTGTTAAAGAGCTGAGTGCAGTTTAGAGTAAGAGAGCCAGATTTTGACATGGCTACAGTGTAAAAGCCAAAAACAAGCACTGTTTGGTTGTAATTGTTCCTTTTGCTAAAGCAGGATCTTCACCACGCGGGCACAGGGGACAGTACTAACGACATTGCCCACCTGCTCGGCATGTTGGACCCTTGGTACGAAAGGAACACCCTTAGCCTGCTTAACTTGCCTCCCAACGTCGTCTGCCAGGTCTGTCCATAGTTTTGTTTGCTATACCTACATACGTAAATCCCCCTGCTGTATAAGTGTATATGAAGTGTAACTTTGTTTGGTATCACTCTGCAGCAAACCTCAAAGACGGAGTCAGAGTCGTACGATAGTTCGTATGAGCAGCGTTTGCCCATCCTGGCAGACTTGGTCCTGTACTACTGCCGCAACGCTAACAGGCCAGCTCTGATCCAGCTCTATCAGGCCGAGGTAGGACACACAAAAACTACATACACACACACAAAAGCTACTTTCCTCTGGGTCTCATTTATAACGAATATTTAATTGGTTGAAATCCAGTGATTGATTAAGGTCTCTTGTTGCGTTGCAGCTGACATTGGCTTGCGGAGAGAAGAGGACTGAGGTGTTCGTCCACTCCTTAGAGCTGGGTCACACTGCAGGAACACGAGCCATCAAGGCCATGGGTGAGGGTGACACACAAAAGCCAAACACACACAAATATCCTCGCAACCGTGCCACAAGAAAAGAAAATCCTTCGCATTTTCCACGCGGTGAAATGAATCATCGTCAGTGTTTTTGAGGGTGAGACTGGGGCCAATTTATGGAAGAGGAACATCTGCTATTTCTATATCATCATTATTCAGTCTACTTCTACTTTTCTAGTTTCACTTATCGCCATTTGCGTCGCACTTCTGATTTTTTATTTCCGTTGAGAAGTTCAGGGGAAACTGTTTATGCCTCATGTCCAGTTACTGTGTAAACAACTTTGTTTATTCAATTACTAACAGACAACATCTTCTACATTGGAAGCTGTCTGTAAAATATGAGCATTTAGCTGTTTTTAATTTGAATATCAGTACTTATATTCTACAGTAATGCAGCATTTTTTTGTGTTCATTTGAACAGCATGAGTTAAAGTGTGTGTGTTTTCTTCTCTTTACTTAGGTGCTGCCAGTAAACGTTTCGGCATTGACGGTGACAGAGAGGCAGTGCCGCTAATGTTGGACGTGGTGTACAACAGGGTAAGATGGTGTTTTTCATGGTATTCACTATTAAAGATCATTAAAGCTGCAGTAAACAAGATTTGTTTTCTGCAAGCAGAAAGCTGATCAGCATAAACGCATCCTATTTCCGATTTGAAGACAGTGCAGTTTCTTCCTTATCTACTCTTGGTGGTACTCTTACTGGTCTTAGTTATGATCACTTCTCCTCCCACAGGAAATAACACGTCAACATTTTTGGACAAACTTCTGCTAAATAGCAATGAGCACGTGTCTAGGGCTTTTGCCTTCTCTGTGGCTCTGAAGCATGAGAGACTCAGGAACATGATCGCTCTCTAAGCTCTATCTTACAGTAGATGCATTTCCTCACTGTGATTTGTTTTCCCCAATTCAAACTTCCTGTGCTAGCGTTTTCAAACACAGCCATAATCTCATACTCCTTTCTGCTCCCATGCAGGTGGTGATCAGCGGGAGAAGCCAGTGGAAAAAAGACACCAAAGTTTGTACTTCAGTAAACTTAACCAAAGCGTGCAAGAACCCTGAGGAACTAGGTAAGCTGCTGCCACTGCCTATTCTTATAAAATGCTAAGTGCTCGAATAAGACCATACATTAGTCGCCTGGATTCAGAATAACAGAAGATTTACTGTTAATGGCAAAAACAAAGATTTTTTTGTTTAGATTTCTTAAAACTTCTTTAGACCATTAACTAACCTCAAAGGAGCTAATGGGCACATCATGTTAATGTGTGTTCAAACTATTCTCTGTCAGACTCAAAGATGGAGTGCCTGCAACTCACGATGACGGAGGTCCTGAAGAGACAGAACGGTAAAAGCAAGAAGGGCTACAACCAGGTGAGTTAGATGTGACATCTGTCTGCGCTGGTGGTTTGTGGTCTTAAAAAAAAAGCATCACAGCTGCACACTTTCACAAACAACTCTGCAGCACATTCACAATTCAAAGACAGCGACCTCAATACGCTCCGGATAGCATCTGAAACTCAACCGAATCTCACGTACAGCCTGCTGAGAATGTTTTTTAAGCTCACTGTTAATGGAACAGAAAACCACAGCAAAGGCAAGACTCTGCTCGCATTGTAGCTTTAGCTTTAGATTCAACAACACCCCATGCATAAACAAGAATTAAACAACTCAGTCAAGCTGCATTTGCAACGAAAATCATATCTTAGGATACACAAATGTGCAAAAACATCTTGATGTGCAATTCATTTACTTTTTCTCTCTTCCTACCACTCAAAGACGTTGAGTGTGACAGAGGTGAAGGTGGACAAGGTGCAGATCAGCGGTGCTGGAGACACAACCTTTGCTGTTTGTCTTGACCAAGACGAGAAAAAAATACTGCAGAGTGTCACCAGGTACGGAGTCAACAAAAACTCACACAAACATCTTTTTATATTGTGAGGACCAACGAAATGCATGCCATGTTCCTGACTCTCACCTTACAGTAACTGGGGGCTTGGTTGCATGCAGGAAAACTGTTTAAGGGGGATAACATTTGGCCAAAACATAATCTCAGAACCCCTTTGGCAAGCAACACAATTTATCTTTTACTAGATTTTTTTTAAACGGGTGTAAACTTCCTTCTTGCCAAACAATCCTGTCATAGATCTCTCATGTCCAACTCCTTTCTTACGTTTAAACCAGCTAGTCGGACTGTATACATGAGCAGTGTGCCTTAAAGGTGTAATTAGTAGGATTTCTTCTTGCATTTTGTCAACAACACATTCAAACTGAGCCCCTCCTCCTGGGCTCTTCGTCACCAGAAGCTCACTCTCACTCTCTCGTGCGAGAACAAGCCCATCCTGCCAAGCTTACACCGACCGCATCACGGTTACCTTTGCACTACCATGCTAACCGCCGGTTACCTTTGCGCTGGCAACTGCTGGTTAGCTTGTCCTACCCGGTTTGAGGCACCTACCTGTCCAACAGAAAGAAGGCCAACTCTGCATTGCTCTTTCACCATGTTCGCCGGTCTGAATGGGGCCCATTTTCTAATTTGAAGCACTCCCACACTCACCTATACGCTGTGATTGGCTCAGGGAACCACAACAGCGCCCCTCCTGAAAACGTCCCGTGCAAAGTAAAACAACAGAATAGATGCAGAGGGAAGGGTCTCACAAGGGTCTGCACACACACTCACCAACACACATGTATAGAGGCCCATAAGTGATGATTTATATTATATTATATTTGTAAAAGTCTATCATTTATTTTTCTAGGAAAATCCTACTTATTATACCTTTTAAAGGAAGTTTTGGCATGGATGTAAGTTATCCTAAATGTTGCCCCCATTGGATAATCGACATCATAAGATAGTTTTAGGGTTCTCAGATCGAAAGTCTTAACCTTAAAACAGTCTTTTGAGGTAGTGAGTACCAAAATGTCTTAGTGTCTGTAAGCGGCATATCAACAACTTTTCATCTCTCTGATAAAGTGAATCATTTGTGTCAAGTAGTGGTTGCTCATCTGACAGGCTCCCCTAATCTGTCAATATCTTCAGACAATTAAAAACCAATTTTTCAGAAGTTTCACGTGTAAAAGATATGATTTTTTTCTCATCTCAAAGACCAGGCAGGCTTGTTTTTTCTTGGGTGTTCTCACGTGCATCTTCTGCACACCCACTTCCTGTCAGGAAACACACCTTAACGGAAAAAATTACTCTCATAATGACTCACTAATCCTTACCCCCACAAGTTTTTTCACCATCTAACCCATGTGTCTCTTCTGTCCCACACAGATGTGACATATCAGTGTGCTATAAACCTGACAGTTCCAGTGACTGGAAGTTAAGGGAATCTCTGACTTCAGCCCAAATCCAGCCTCTGAACCCCACCTTCTGCTCCCTCCTCTGCCTGCCCATTGTCACTTTCAGCGGGGCTCTCCCCTGAACTCCTCAACTAGGTTTGGGTGGCTTGAAAGGAAAGTTTTCTGCACTGATATTTATATACTCTGAATAAACGACACAGTTGAACTCACATGAATGCAGCCTCAAACAGCAGTTGGACAGAGCTGTTGAAAGACGAGGACTAATCAAGAAAACTGTAGAGCTTGCAAAAAAAGATTCAGTGGATATAATGATGTTGATACCAGTTTCTTCTGTTCAAAGAACTCATCACTGTTGTTAAGGAAACATGCTCAAGTTTCATTCCTCAGGTTTCAGTTCCTCTTTTCCAGTTCGCAGGGATGAGACCTTAAGCACAGCAACATTATAACGTAATTTGGTCAAACAGGGTGAATCTACTGTACAGGATCTGGGGTGAGATGGCACCCAAACTTGCAACTACAATATGCTGTCATAAACCTTGGAACTACAAAGAGCTGCTGTATAAAAATGAAAAGTTTTTTTCTTGGATCGACCTTCCTGGACATGGTGGACGATCAAGAATTTGAAAACTGTTCTCTAGACTTACCATGTAAATCCCCAAGGGAGATTATTGGACTATGGGACTATATATATATAAGAGTGCACACTATGGATTTACACATTGTGTATATATTATGTTTGTAAAATATTATACTGTATGACATAACTTGAATGTCACACCATAATTGTGTCTTTTGTATGTTGGCTTTTTGTCATTACATGTCTCCTAAGGAGTTACTATGAAGTCACTGGGTAAACTGGAGTTATGAATATGACCAGCAGAGGGCTCTGTTGACCTTTTGTCTTCCAGGGAAGTACAGATTACTTTAACAATCCAGAGAGGGCTATACATGCAGTAAATGCTTTTTATTAACTATAATTGAATTTATATAAAATATGAATTTGATATGGTGCTAAAAATACATTTGGATGCATGATATCCTTCATAATATTAGATGAACTGATACATTGCACTTTGCATATTGTGAACTATGACATTTTTAAAGACAAGCTTACAGTCTTGTGGCTGTAAAGGGAGAATATCCTGATCATCTGACTGAGATTGAAATAATAGCACTGTACAGAAATATCTGTTATGCAATTAAAGCACTTGAACATTACATAAAGTGAAATAGGTACTTTAATTTTTAGATAAATGCCGTGCATCACTGCCCTCTGCCAACAGGCCTTTTTAAAAGAAAATGTAAATATATATTTAAATGCAATATTGGTTTCATAATGTGTATCATTAATGCAATGGATGCTTCACAAATTCTATTTTTATCAAAATAAATGTCTTCAACATTCCATCATGATATTTGCTTGCATATTTAAATTTCTATACTACATATAGCAACTTCTTTAGACAAAATAATTCTGTCTATCTATCTATCTATCTATCTATCTATCTTTCTATCTATCTATGGTCATCATAAAAGCACGTTAAACTATAAAACACCTGTGGGATGAGAGGACCGCCGCTATGGATTCTCTGATTGGTCACCAGCGCAAGTGGTAAATAACACACCATTGGTCAGTTTCACTGGTGGGCGTGGTTACAAGACTACTTGGCTGACAGTTGACTGAAGCTGACTAGTAACACTGAGCTGATACAGAAGGCAAATGGAGCTGTTTGTACATCTTCAATACAGGTAAGTTTTCACAAATATTTTATTATCAAACGTTTTTTAATTTCCCACACACCTTTACGTTTTTAAGTTGCGTGTCAACTTATGAAATAACTATCGCTCGATAATATTGCGAATGTTTTTTTTTTACGTTAACGTTAGCTTAAGTGTGCTTGTCAATGTCCGTTTAATTCCCTGTAAAATAAACTTGTATATTGTATGTAAATGTATCTCATACCTGTTGCATTTCCCTATGGGTTGACTTGTTTATATTTAAGGATGTTTTCTGCTCATTTGCATGACTCATATCGTCTTACTAATGTTTACGCTTTGCACTGATGAGACGATTGCTATTATCTGCCTACTTGTAAGCAGAAAACTGTATTCTCCTCATCTTTATTCAGATTTACTTTTAATACTATACTATATTATACTTTTACATGTGAGTCAGGCTATAAAAAAACGTCATGATGCCCTCTGACACGGGAAGTCATGACGGACGGCGGTTTATTTTCTCCCTCCTGAGATAATAACAGTGGTTTGATAACAGTGCCTGATCTGATTGAAGCTCTGGCTCACTGTTGTGTCTATTTGGAGTCTAAGAGCAGCTGTATTTCCTTCAGCTTCCGTGTTTTAGACCCGAGCTTCCTGATACCACTGTGGGGTTAAGGGGATGCTGAGTGGCTCCAGTCTGTTTGTGTGTCCATGTTAGTCCCTTTGTAGGTGATGTTTTTGTTCCTAAATTGAGGCAATTATCCTTTATTTTTGTTGCAAAGGAACATTGTCCATAGCAGTTTGGCACACATTAAATCTTAAATTTTGACGTAAATAAAGATGTTGAAGCCATCCACCCAATACAACTAATCTAATCTAGATAACAATCTGGTGATGTCAACTATTGGGTGAGGTCCCTGACAAAGCAGTGACATAGTGGTTTTAAATAGGCTATTAGCTGAATGCTGATAAACTAGTCCTGAACGTGGTTCATGAGAAAATTACTGTTTATGGGGACATTTAATAACATCACTTACGTTTATAATTACACACTGTAATCACCATTTAGAAATATATTATGAGCACATGATAAGCCACACATATGCAATTTCCGGGATTATACAAACAGCTACAGTGACACTAACAATACACTTGCACACTTGTTGGGGTGAGTTACTGACTCAGTTACTGAGCAGGTTACCGTTAAACACAGGGGTACAGTTAGAACTGTATCAAAGGGTATTTGTCTCAATAATAGGCTTAACCCTACACCATCAGCATGTAATAATGATGATAGACACACTGAATACATACACCTTCACACATCACAAAACTAATTCTTAGTCTGTCACTGCTCATATCCCTCCACTGCCTCCCAGTCGCCGCTCGCATCAAATTCCAAACCCTGTTGCTCGCTTACAAAACAGCAACAAACACGGCTCCAGCCTACCTGAACGCCCTCATCCAGGTCTACAGTCCGTCCCACCCACTACGCTCTGCCAATGAAAGGCGCCTGGTTCTCCCATCACAGTCGCTAACTAGACTCTTCTCCTCAGTAGTCCCCAGGTGGTGGAACGAGCTACCAAACTCCATTCGGTCCGCAGAGTCCCTTTCACCTTTAAGAAGAAGCTAAAGACCCAGCGCTTTATGAACACCTCTGACCTTAATGATATTGATGCTATTGATGATGATGACATCGAGGATGTAGTTTATACTGATTTTCATGATGATGATGATGACTATACTGATCTTGTTGATGTTGCTGATGATTACTATTATTTAAAACAAACAAACAAAAAAACACCCGATAACCTGCCTGTCGGCACCAGTGTCCGATCGCACTTGAAGCTGTTTGTTGGCTCTTAGTGACTTTGTTCCCTCCTGTCGTGATCGTAGCTTGTGTTGTATTAACTCTCAGATGTACGTTGCTTTGGACAAAAGTGTCTGCTAAATGAAAATGTTGTACTTTTCTAAGCTTTCTATAGTTTAATATTATGTAGTTTTTTTTAATGCTGCCATCTTGTCAATTCGTTGGAACTACAAATCTAATGTAAGAAGCAGGCCAGAGCTCAGGAGGGATTTAAGTGAAGCAAGACTTTGTTAGGATTGAACTGCTGAGAACGCTTGAGACCAGCAGCCTTGAGGTGTTTTTGATAGACTTAACAGACGTGCTAATAGACTTTAAAGTTTTCAAAATGCGTTTTCTTATTTAAGTGAGTCTACTTCAGATAAGCATCTAGCAGTAGTATCTTAAGGCCCTTTGCAGTCAGCCATGTGGTTTGTCACTTAGACAGGATCATGACACAACAATTACTTTCAGTTACAGATCAGTTACTGTAATGTGTTTGGATTCAAGCATATAAAACGGACTATAAGTGTCACACTTCTGAGGTTTGTTAAAAGTTGACCAAAATGAACTTTGGTTTATCACACTTCAGATAATGTTGAGGCCTTTGGGTCAACCTCTGTCACTTTAAAAAAACACCGTCTGGTCGACAGAGTCAGAGGTCATTATCTTCTTCATGTTCTGTCAAAACAAGATCAATTGATAGATGGAAAGGGCTGGACTTGTGGTGCCACTTCGACCCATGAGGGCCATCATGAGACTGTGAACTTTGCAATCAAAGGCCCCTCAGTCCTTCACGAAAGGTCAGCCACTTCAAAGCAATGTTTGGACAAATGTTTGGAGGTCACAGGCAAAAGTAATTTTGTCTTTGTTCTAGTGTTTAGTAGATCAAAAAGTGATCAAGGGCACACCCTTGTATCACTGCCATTTGAAAACTGGTTTTTCATACAACCTTGAGCAGAGTCTCAGCTAAGTCTTTGTTCTAAGGATTTGTTGGGTAGTTCCTCCTGCTACAGGGGAAAAGTCAATAAACCCTTTTTGTAGTCCCTTTCACCCTGTGGTGTTTACGAGGGACAGTAGTTTACGTTAGCTGGAACAGCAGACTCCACTGTGTCTCTACGCTGTTCTGACACAAGACCTGAATGCCTCATCTGACGCTTTGATCATTTCAGCTCAGTCAGATGACCCTATTAGTTCAAACCATCACTACGTCAGTTGACATGATGCCGATGAGTGTTCAGGAAAAACCTTATAATACCAAGTATTATCCATTATCAGAGCAGGAATGTGCAACTAGTTTAATTATTAGGAAACATTCCCGCTTTTCAAGCTTCTGAACTAGGAATTTGCTGCTTTTGATTATAGGTCGTAATAAATGTAAAATATTTAAGTTGTGCACAGTAGCATGAGAAAACCATAATACTTAAGGATTCCACCTTCACTCTCTTCCATTATCTCTGCTAAAGGAGAAGTCAATTATTAAGAAATATTCTGCAGATTAATCAGTATTAAAAATCATTTTAGTTGCGTCCTGACAGCTTCGTTTTAGCATCTCTAGGCTACTTTTGCCAGTTTAGGCAGATGTTGCACCCTGGTGTGCTGGGCTCGTGTCAGCCAACGCAACTGTTGCATTGTCTTGGAAAACTTGACCCATCATTTTAAATGGAAACCTTGCCCTAAGTCATTACAACACGTGTTGTAATGACCAAAACACAGACAGTCGCAGACGCCCTTCAATTTGTTACACCGCAGTCTTGTTTGTCTTGCGAGGGATATAAACAAATAGCAACACTTCTTGGCAAAGTCGTGTGTCTGTGGGCTTGGAAAACCGGCTCCACTGGGCTTTTTTATGCTACTTAGTGTGTCTGGATCTATTTCTGTTGGTGATCATGTTTATGTGAGGCACTATTTACATCCTGTGCTTGTAGCGGTCGGATCTCTTTACAGCCAGTGACCTTCTGTGAGGGTGTACTTCCTTCGCACTGCGTGGCCTCACTGTACCCACAGTGGCTAAATAAGGTCTGCTGCGTGGCGAGACTTATGGTCCTCACATTTGTCTTCATGATTTTTACTTTCCCCCCTGGGATGTCTGGAAACATTGTTTGCTTTTCCATTCATTAGGTTGCAGAATGTGACAAATATGTGGTTAGAGAAAGTCTCGAATGTTCTTTGCTTGAATATGTGCTTGCTGCAGAGTTATAGTTAGAATAAGAGTCATAGGATGTGAATGTATTTGTGTAAAGTATTTGCAAATCTGACATGCATTGCACTTGAGTTAAAGATATAATAAGTAGGATTTTCCTAGAAATTATAGAATTATAGACTTTTACAAATATAATCATCACTTACAGGCCTCTATGTGTGTTGGTGAGTGTGTGTGCAGACCCTTGTGAGACTCTTCCCTCTGCATCTATTCTGTTGTTTCGCTTTGCACGGGACGTTTTCAGGAGGGGCGCTGTTGTGCTTCCCTGAGCCAATCACAGCGTATAGGTGAGTGTGGGAGTGGTTCAAATTAGCAATGGGCCCCATTCAGACCGGCGAACATGGTGAAAGAGCGATGTAGAGTTGGCCTTCTTTCTGTTGGACAGGTAGGTGCCTCAAACCGGGTAGGACAAGCTAACCGGCGGTTAGCATGTTAGCGCAATGGTAACTGGCAGTACGCATGCTAGCGCAACGGTAACCATGAAGCTGTCGGTGTTAGCTCGGCGGGGTGGGCGTGTGCCTCTGGTGAGTCCAGGAGGAGGGGCCCAGTTTGAATGTGTTGTTGACATAATGCAAGAAACAATCCTCCTTATTATACCTTTTAACAGGTGAATAAACAGCAGGGACGCCTCATAAGCAGAGACTGTAAGCCACGTGTTTAAAGAGCAGTCTTGAAAATCACAAGGCAACTGTGCTAAAGCACAAGAGGGAATCTGTAGGTTTGTGGCTAAACAAACAAATTCCCAACCACAATAGAAAATTAAATAGCTGATAGTTGTTGTGTAAGTCATTGTAAGTGGCTTGTTATTCATTAAGATGTTTAATAAAAGACATCAATCATACTCAACATTCTCCCACTCGCCCTCTTGCCTGTGGCCACAGCAGTATCTATGGTTACAAACCTCTCTTTGTTCCTCTTGTTTATTCTCAATAAGAATCACACATACATAGAGTACTGTCAGTGCAAGATGAATGGACACAGGAAAAACTACAATCAATTGATTAAAAAGTTATCGAGGCTGAGTTTTGTGTAAGTCAGCGGGAGCTGCATGTCCGTTAAATTGCACGCTTCCTGTGCCTCACGTTTCGGCCACACAGTAGAACGTTTAGTCCTGTGTATGTATTTGTGTGTGTGCGTCTGAATTTGTTTTTAACACAGTGTTTGTACAAAACTAGCTATTTCCTAATCCAACCTCAATGCCACATCCTAAACTGACCCCTAATGAACCGATTGACCCAGTTCTCATCATCAGACCCAACAGAAAGGCCCATTAAACACACACACAAAAACACACACATACACACCTTCTCGGGAAACCCCTTTATATCTTGACCTCTTCCTATCTGTCTTCCTCCCTCCTGATGGATTTAGCACACTACCCCCAGCGACATAAATCTTCACACTGTGCACTCAGTGCACTGTCCATTTACACCAGCCTCCACCAGTCAGAGAATTTCTCTGTGTACTTATAACATATTTTGTTTGTTGCGGATTCAGAGCATTATTGTGCAAATTTTTGCAGGCCCTAAGGAGGAAATAATGCAAGCACGCTCAGGTCAGGCAGGTTTACAGCCACATGCACGCACAAATACACTCATTCACCGGTCCAAGAGGACTTCCTCATATTGTCCTGCATGTTGATACAGGAAATCACTTTGATTGATATCCAATGCTGCTCACACTGGATTAAACGTTGACCGTTTTAGGGGTTTCTTTGCAACTTTGTGTGTGTGTTCTTTGGAGCGTAGATTTTTTTTCTTTCTAAGAAGCCCCAGAAAGACACAAGGGCAGCAGCTATTGTGTTGTCTTCTAAAGGAAGAAGGACAACTGTCGCTGTGTACTTTTTGTTCAGGTATTGCTCGCTTGTTGCATACAACAGGGGATAAACACTGCAGGAGCCGGACCACTTTGTCCACCTCTATATGTACGAGAAGTTGAGGCCCTTCTGTGCAAACAGACCCCAGGTTGGGGATTTCCAATCAAGCAAACCCACTCACACGTTCACATATACAACTCCACCCCCACTGCAGCCCCTAAGCACCACCTCTCTCTTTCGCTATGAACGCACTTCCACACGTCGCTGTCAGGTCCTTCCTGTTTTCTGAGACGTCTGCAGCGTGCCCGAACGGAAATGAGTTCTCCTGTTTTCTGTTTGGCCGCATTGTTCGTGACTTCAGCTGCCCACCGCGACACACAGTGACGGCTGGCCGCAAAGGGAAGGTGTAGGTGCATGTGTGTCGTTACCGATACTCAGATCAGGAACTGATTCACAGTAAATAGTCAACAGTCATGGAGGAAGTTTGTTTCGCTGGCATGTGGCCTTGGCAGCATTAATAGCAGCTTGTGCTCTATGCTCAGTTTTCTGGGTCATGTGACGGCTGTTACAGGCACTAATTACAAAATTAACAATGCGTGCAAATCAAAGAATGCCTGGCAGCGTTCAGAAACATGTTAGGAATGTTCAGATCAGAATACCGACTCTGGTTGGTGACATTTGGAGCTGTGGCCTCGCGTTTTGTGTGGCAGTGTTTACAACTTTGGTTCACTGCGTTTCTGTCATGCACTGTGAGTAAAAAGATACAATCCATGGTATTATTGCATCATTGGTTCTTTGTGCAGCTGCAACATAAAGTGCTTTTTTGTTTCTGCAGTTAAACACATTGCTAACATCTTTAATACATTTTCTAAAAGGCTTTTTTGTGAGAGCAACACTTTAGGTTAGATTCAAACTAGGGATGCACGATATTGGATATTTTCCGACATGCCAATATTGGCATGCAAATATCCCTTTTTGTAAAGAAGACCAAGTCTCCTCAGTAGTGGAATTGATACTGGCCCACTGGCAGACACAGAAATAACATAATACAGTGCTTTTTAAAATGTACACATTCACTGGGCAGTATAAGAAAACTACTGAAACTTAGCTTACATTTAATTCAAATAAAACTATAATATTCATACAACTTTAACAGGCTTGCATGATGAGATTTGGCCCGCCCTCGCATGACCGATGCTGAGCAACCATTGCAAATAGCAACCTTTCTGTCCGTCACGGAAACTTTGGAAAACCCACCATACCGCAGACATCCTGCACCCTTCTTCATGCTTGATGGACAAGGCGTGGTGCAAGCAGTGCGTGCTTGAATCATCATTAATTCAAACTCAGGAAAAAAAATCAGTTGAATATTTTGTTTGATATAATCCTGACATCCACAGTTGTATGCAGGGGCTCGTCTGTTTTCAGGGCTGTACAGCTCTACAGAAACTCTCTGCAGACTGTGGTTTTTCCAGGCTAGCTGTTTGTTTCGTCTATTTTTAACATGTCTTAAACCCTGTGTTCATCTTTCTGTCATGCTTTTTCTCACTCTGTCTGTGTTTATCTAAATATAGAGTGTCGCCTGCCCACTCATTCTGACGGAGAGGAAGTGTTGTGTATGTGTCTGCTCCTACAGTGCAATAATGGTTTCTGTGTTCAGGCGTGTGTGAGTTTGTGCATCTGAGCGGGCGGGAGAAAATGCGTGCATGTGTAAAGAAAAAGACACAATCTTTTTAGACTTGTGGTGCATGTTTCAGATCGCAGATAGATGATGTAAACAAAGTTAGAGAGAAATGGAGGAGGGAGTGAAAGATAGAGAGAGACATTAGAGCGAGTACACACGCCGGAAGCTTGTGGTCAAACAGGCAGCGCTCAGCTGCTGAGGCAGCGCTGCTAACTCACAGTTTTTGAAAATACTTCTTTTCTGAGAGGGATTAAGGCTCAACACACAAATTCCTTTCATTGGACACATACCCTGCGGATTGGCACGCAGGGCTGCTTGCGTGTTCTGCTCTGTGTGTGTATGTGAGGGAGGAAGGGAGAGAATAAGGAAGAGTTTGAGAGAAGTTGACGTGAAATGTATTCTGAAAAGTTTAGTAAAGTGAGCAGATCTGTCATGAGTCACGCGTCCAAAAATAGAAACAAATCCACCTTCGGCCTTGGGCAAACCAAACATGATTCAAACAGGTTATGACTCTTTGACTGTTGGACACCTGTACACACAAACACTCTCTTTCACCCTCTCCCCACCTCCACCGCTCGGCTTACACACTAACACACACATCCACAAAGTGCTTATTCCTTGTAACTCGTACATAAGCTGCCACAAGAGGAAATACACTCAGCAAGAACTGCTGTCCTCGCTTGACTGTGACCCTCTCTCTCTCTCCCTCGCGTGTGTCACACTCTTAGTGTCAGTACGGAGAGCGTAGTGTGTGGATGTTGGACTGTTTGGTCCGTGCCTGTACAGAACAGGGTAAGTGTGTTACACCTGTTATGCTTTGACTCGTGAGCAATGGGGAGTGGATGAGGATGGGTTTTGTAGTTTTATTGGCTTGTGTGATGTTTGTAAATTTGGACTGTTGGCTGAGAAGTTAATGAACGTGTTTCAGGGAGCAAGAACTTTTGGTTTGTTTGGGCCAGGCCTTGTTTTGTGCCTTGTGTTATAATGAGCTTCATGGTCTTTTACACCAACGTTATGGGCAGCTTCATGAGATCTCTTGTTGTGCAAAAGTGGGCATATAGTTATGGTGAGTAAGATGACGGCAGAGCTTTTAATAAACAGAGCTAATTTTAACTTCTTGTGGTTTTTAAGGTCTCATGTTTCATTTGTGTTGGACATAAAAAAAGGCTCTGAAGCTTGACACACCAGTGCCACACGTCTAAATTTGGCTATATTTCACTGCAAATGTAGTCTTAAGGAGGTTTAAGAGGTGACTCATAAAGCCGTGGTTGCTCTCTTAGCTACCAGTGTGTGTGTAAATGTGTGTGTAGGTGTTTGTGTCGGTGGACTTTAAACGCAGCATTTTGGTTTAAACCCCTCTGCACTTTAGTTCACACGCTCATCCAAAAAAACGAGACGAAGGCAGGTAGAGGTGATTGTGTTGTCAGCCCGCCTGTGCACAGAAAGAACTTCATTCAGTGTATCCGTTTACATTTAGCAAGCAGACAAAAATAACGCTTCCTGTCTGTGTCTCCTTCTTCTTCAAAACAGTTGAAACATCCACAATGCCCGTGAGACAAGACCAACAAGGCCCCTTGGGATAACTCGAGCAGTATGTGCAGCATGGAGCCAACAGGTACACACAACAGGATGCATATGTGGACATTTTTAGACATGCTGTCGTGTCTCTGGCCTTAAAATGTTTCCAATAACGGAGTAAAATCCAACATAGTTCTTCAGGGCTAGTCTGTTTAAAGCAAAAGCTTTTCATATTCAGACTCAAACACCCAAACCTCTAACTTTTATCATCAGCTGGCTGCTTCCCCACAGTCCCAGAGGCCGAGCTCTACCGCAGCATCCAGGCCTTGCTGCCCAGGGAAACAGACAACAAACAGCTTCCAGACTGTTTCAACAAAGGTACTAAATAATCCCCCATAACTAAGTGTTAAGATAAGAAGGTTTGTATCAGTCGTTGCTGTTGGCTCTGCTCACACGAACATCATCTGATTATTTCATTGGGTTTTAACTTTATCTTTATGGTTTTCAAGTGACAACAGCAGAAGACCAACTTTGTGATCACCACGCAGATAAAACACAATTACAGTGATTCAGTGTTTCTAAAAACGTGGATAAGACGTCACAAAACAGACTCAATTATATGCTGAAAACTGTATCCAGAAGCACTCCACCCTGTAGACCTTTCCGTCCCTCAGCAGATATTTAAGTAAGCCTGCCCACTTGCGTTAATGACACGGTGGAATAGTTAGATGTGTCAGCAGTGTGAGGGCAGTTCAGCTGTTAGTCATCAGACATATTTTGGATTAGCGCTGTAATGGAGAAAGGTGTGACACATTTTGCAAGTTTGTGTTAGTCCTGTGGAAATCTAGCCTCCGTTAATGTCTGTCTGTAATGAGTTGTGTCTCTGCGTGTGTGTGCAGGCATGCTGAGATGGACACTTCATAAGAAGGTTCTAAACAATCCTGCTAACAGCGTATCTCTGGTGTGGGTGCTGATAAAAGAGCTGGAAAAGGTATGAGATCTCAGCTGTGGTCACCTGTGTACAAAGTTTGTACATGTTGCATGCCTGTTAAATCAATTAGTGAAATTGCTGAATTTTATTTGCTGTATTTTTTCGGTTAACCAACAAATTAAAAAGTGATTAAAATTCAATAAAAGCTGATTTTCTTCTGTTGACAGTATTATAAATTAATTGGCTAGCTTGAGTAGCATTAAACAGGCCTCCCTTTGAGCTGGATTAGACCCCTGACAAAGTGTGTGTGTGTGTGTGTGTGTGTGTGTGTGTGTTCTCTGCAGGCTGAGAGATGGGACTCTCGCAAATGCATCATCCCTCTGCTTCACACACTGATGTATGCCATCATTCAGGTACGATCTTCCTGCCTCACACTTGCTTTTTCACTATTTTTTGAATGGCATGGTGAACACATCATTTCTGTGTATTAGCGCTGTCCATTCTTTTAGTTTTTAGGGGTGTATATGAATTTATCTTAAGCGTGTTTGAAACTAGTCAGATTGCCGTAATTCACCAGGCTGGCATGTTTGTGTGTTGATTAAAAAAATTCCACACAGTGTGAGTAAATTTCTTGTGTGCTGCTTTAAGGTGTGTAATGGAGGGAGTTTCCAAATAAAACTAAACAGGGGGAGTAATGTGCTTTTATTTCAAGTAGTAGGAAGTAGACTTCTGAAAAAAAGCTTGAGAGTTTTTCCTCTTATGTCCTCTTATGACAAACATAGATGATTACCATCGGTTAACCTTAAAAAAAACCACCTGTGTGTGATGTGTGTGTTTTTATTGATTTTCCAGACGGCCTACATTCCAGATGAGTTATACAAGCGCGTCTACGACTTTTGTAAGAGACTCCTGACCTTTCCTCACCCCTACTGCACCGTGGGCCTCAGCTACGCCAGACAGATAAAAACTGAACGGGCCATTCCAGGTATTAGTCCACTCTCATCTATTTATTTCCATTTTAAATTTAAAACAAGAGGCTAATGAGCTAACGAGCTGACTAGCTTTGGTATCAGTTGTCTTTGCTAATAATGTTTTTCTAACAACAAATGAATGACTGATAAACCCGGACAGGTAAATCAAAACATTCGATATCTACAGTATTACTCATCCTCTTGACATTGGAAGTTTAACCAATGAACAAACAATGAAAGAAAAACAAATATAGCCAAACCTAACCAACCTGAAAGATAGCGACACAAGCGTATACTGCTGTTGTGGTATTACATGAGCTGTCCATTCAGCAGACATTAGTTAATTAACCTTTATTTGCATTTGCAACCATATACCTTTTATTAAATACCACTTTGTTTCACAGGCCTGAAGTACCAGAGGATGGTCACAGCTGAGCAGAGACTAAAAAACGAGCACTATCCATATCAGGAGAGGTGAGTTATGTATAAATAATGTATTACAAGTCTGAAGGTACAATTAAAGCCTCCGGGAATTGGAAGTTTTATTTTATTTCCTTGTACTGCTGCATGTAGTCAAACTGCCTTCCCTGTCCGTCACTCAAGTCTGTTATGTAAATCCCCGCAGGGTGTTTGTTCTGGCTGACCCAGAAGTCTTCTCTGGTTCTTTGGGACAAGTCCTGATGGGAGACATCGAGGCGTTCGCTTCAGCTTCAGGTGGATGTCTATCTCCTTTAGAACACATGCGCAATGTGGTGCAACACTCCATCCAGGCTGCTTTAGGAGGAGAGCAGTGCCACGGGGAGAGACTGGCTCAAGCCCTGAAGGTCAGTGCGACTACACAATACCTATTGCCTTCTGTTTTTTTTTTAGTTGTCAGGTTGTCTGTTTTGGCCATTGTTTGTCCCTCTGCTGTTATTGTTGTCATGCTGTAATTCTTTGGTTTGCTTTCTGAGGGTTGTTCTGTTGAGTTGACTGCAGGTTTGCTCTCTGATGAACCTTTCTTTGCACTCACAAGGCTTTGTAAAATACTGATATTAGCTTTCTTTATTGAGCACTACACAGTGCTTTTAAGACAAATGAATGACCTACATGGATACAAAAGACAAAGTGTCAGTCAGCAATGCAATTAATGTAGAGGCAGAGAGTAAATGTGAATGATTCTTGCAAAGCCTCTTACTTGGAACCAGGCTCATTAATATCTAAATATATCTGCGGCAGCAAGTAGACCATGAAAGTTCAATGACTGGTGTGGCTGCGAGCGTCTGTTTCTGTTGCGGTGAATGGTAAATGGACTCTATTATATGTGGCTTTTCTAGGTTTCTGGTAATTCAATGCACTTTACACCACATGTCAAGTTCACCCTTTCTCACATTCATAGACTGAAGACAGAGGCTGCTATGGAAAGTGCCAAGCTGGGCATGAAGAACTTATCCGAGCACATTCATACACTGATGGCCATGTCCTGAGGAGCGGTTCAGTATCTTGCCCAAGGACACTTTAACATTCTGGCTGCAGAATCGAACCACTGTACCTGCGAGCTAAAGCCGCCTTTACCTGCATCTGCATGCTTCACAAATATCACTCCATGTAACCTCTCTTCTCTTTATTCACGTTCTTAGTATCTTATTGAATCTGTTTGTTCAGTCAGTTGCACTTCATCTTTTAATCATTTTAGCACAATTGCAAATGCTGACTGTTGCGACTCAGGGGGGAAGTTAGTGACCTTTATGTCCTAAAAAGAAACTCAATGGTCACCACATGTTGAACATGTTTAGAGATTTTAACTCTCTAGAATGATTCATGAGGTTTTTTCATCAGCATTTTCTGCCATATTAAAAATAGCTTACGAGTCCCTGCCCCATCTGCACATGTCATGTGAAACATCCTGAATGAAGGTCTGTTGTCTTTGAGCTGCGTGGTGGAAGTGTCGCCGGGCACTGAGCCTAAAGTAACACCTCAGCAGGACGCACACGTAGGCAGACGCACGCGCGCCCTACCAACCCCTCACCTCTTTGCTATTAATACACTATCTGTGTGTGTTCGTCTTCCTGTGCGTATATCAGTTGCTCACCCACATGTGTGTGTGTGTGTGTTTTTGGACAGGACATGGGCCAAGACGTTGAGACGTACTTTCAGGAAGTGATGGCGACTGTAGAGCAGAGCGCGGAGGAGGGCGCCAGAGGAAAGAAGGGGGCTCTGAAGAGCCGTCTTCTGCAGCTGTACAGCGAGATCGTGTCTGACACGGACTCAGGTAGGAGTTCTCAGGAGCTTTTTTCAGGCACAGCTGCTACATTGAAGGTGTATATCAATTTCAGGACAACCACAAGAACCACTCTCACATTTTTGGTTATGTAACTTTACACCACAAATTAACGGTGGCTGCTTCACATTTGATAGATGATTGTCGCTTGCAAAAAGCCGTACAGGGCTTCCTCTTGCTCTACATCTAGCATGTGTAAAAAAACTTTGCCACTTTGCACTTTTATTGCCATGCACCATGCATTGGCAAATATT
Organism: Semicossyphus pulcher; assembly: GCF_022749685.1. Taxonomy (NCBI): domain Eukaryota; kingdom Metazoa; phylum Chordata; class Actinopteri; order Labriformes; family Labridae; genus Semicossyphus; species Semicossyphus pulcher. The sequence continues at coordinate 12,353,938 of NW_027211681.1, forward strand.
TGACCAATCAGACAGAGCCCTGGAAACAAGGACCATGCATCCAAGCCACTGTAGCCCTAGCTAGCTGACAGCTGTCCTCAGATTAGTGGTGTCAATTTGGTGGCAACTGCGAAGCTAGCTAGCATGATGGCTGAGAAAATTATAGCGGCATTGCAATATTCAACAACGCTGCCTACCGCACATCGCAGATTTTCCTCATATCTTGCAGGCCTTCATGACTATTTCTACATCTCATTCAGCTCATACTTATGCAAACTGATCCTGTTCTGCGTAAGCGAGTGCAGCGCTGTTCAGAGTACAGTTAAAGCACACATTGTCGGTGATAGACGTGTTTACTGTTTCCAAAAGGGCTCAAGAGATCAAACATGTGACCTTGCCTTTAGAAAGCAATTTCCTCTTTGGCCGAAGCCGTCGAGTCAGTTGTCTGTATTTTTATATTTGTCCGGATATCTATTTACATGACATCCACTCTTTTTTAAACTATTATCATGTCAGCAACCCGTCCGATGAACCTGCTTTTCCGCTCATCCCAGCTGGGAGCTTGAGGGACAGACAGCAGTGTTCACAGGGAGGAAATTGTGTGGATTGTTTTGTTTTGAGTGTCATTGTGACAGTTTTGGTCTCTTCCTATCTCTCTTCCTCCCTGTTTGTGTGTGTGTGTGCGTGTCTATTGCAGAGCCATTGTCCGGTGGTGGACCGCTGTGTGACTGCCCTCTTCCTAACCCAGAGATGAGCTTCCACCTGTGGACGGAGGATCTGGATATCTGTGAGTGTCTCCGGCGGGGTGGTCAATGCGGGGGGTCTAGAGGAAGTTGTTGCAGCCAGTCAGCTGAACTGAATATAGGCTGAATGTGGAAACTTAACCTCAAACTAAACCCAATAAAAAATATAATCCTGAAACAAAGAAAAGATGTACATTTAAAGAACTTCACTAGCAAGGATCAAACCATCAACAGGATGCCATTTAACAACTAATTGATTAATGAGATTGATGATTATGATGCTTTTACGTGGTGAGGTCAAGCACAACGAAAGAAACAGCAAAGGAGCAGGGGTGGGAGGGAGGGGTGCAGATAGCGAGAGCTAAAGAGGAGGAGAGGGTTAGGATTGAATTAATGGGAATGCAAGAGGCGCGGTTGAGGCGTGGTCCTGCTCCTGAAACTTTGCTATACAGCATCAATTAAACAAGACACCTTTACTTGGGGAAACTCCTCTATATTTTTAAGTTAATTTTCATTTTTATTTTGTTATTTGGTACTAGGGTACCCAAACTGGATTTGGCTGTTCAACACGAAGATTGGACTATTCACTCTTTTTTGTTTTTCATATAGCAGTGTTGGTGTGTGGTGTTAGCCTTAGGCCCTGTGAATATACAAGGAGCCTCATTCACTGTCATTAGACTTTAAAAAACATCATATAATACAAACTGTGACGCAGACTCGCAGCGCTGAGAGGGGGAAAGCACGAGCGCAGAGGGGAGGGAGGAAGCAGGTGATCGCGGACTGAAGTGATGACGTGATACACGACTTACTTTGATCATGGCGCCACAGTAAGAGTCCAGTCTGATGCTCCTCTATAGCTCTGTGTTTATCAGGGAAATATATGAACTACAGCAGACTGGACAACACACAGATCCACGTTATTAAAAGATATTAGAAACAATGATGAACTGATGGGAGGTTACAGCTCCTGCTCGTGTCATTCACAGCATGTGGAGTGTAGTTTATACTTTACAGTAACTGGTCGCGACTTTATTGAGCCACATGAGGAACATAGATCTGTGTTGTATCTGCTCATCTCCTAACGTCTGTAGATAAAAATGGAATCCTGATTTTTGCCGTCGATTACCATGGCAACGATTAAAGCTTTGTAGCATACGTGTCAGCCCTATTTGCCATGAAAAAATATTCTCTCTAGTAATCAAAAACATCACCAGTAGATCTTTAATCTTAGGAAAGTTTTTTACAAGTGAATGTTTCTCACCAACAGTAGCCTCATTAGACACATCAAGATCATTTCAGATGTAAACATCATTCAGCTAATCATAACGCTCGCTCACAGCATGAGGATAGCTGAGGGGTAGAGTTTCCATCCAAGCTGAACTTGATCAACTTTACTGTAACAAACCGGTTTAAACCGGACAAATCTGATTTGAATCGATGGAACCGTGAAAGTGACTGTGGCCAAGACGTGCACATGTACAGTATGGTCGTCATAGTCTCAGTAAAGCGTGTCATTTATTGAAGGTGTTTATGATCACAGCTGTGATTTCAGTGAAAGCAATAGTGATCATGTGATTTTTGAATGAAGAGGATGTTCACTGTCCTGCAATACAACTCACACACTGTTTACTGGAAATAAAGCACAGTGATTATAGCCTTTTTAATGTATGCAGTGGAGTCATATCAGCATTGAATGCTGAGGGGTCACAAGGAAGCTGCCTGCAGGCTATTTTTAAGCATTACTTATTCATTGCAAGTATTCCAAATATTAAATATGGTTATGGAATACAGTATACTTAATTCACTCATTTATTTTTCATTCATTTATAGATGTTCGATTTTTATTCAGAGATGTATTCACGTCAAAGCTGGTGTTCTCAGTAATCGATAGAAGCAATAGTATTTGAAATTGGTGCCATAGCTGTGGAGAAAGTTGTACAAACAGCTCGTGGTTTCGCCCATTCTACATTCCTACAACACCCAGCAGGCATTGCACCCCTGCCGCTGAAAGGAACAGCGAGAGATTTGAGTGAATGAAATACTACCGTTTCGCTGCAGGCAATGGCTCAGAGCGCTACAGAATCCAACAAGAATATACCAGTTGGTCGTCTAAAAACATGACATCGGAGGCGGGCGTCCTAGATTGAGGAAGTGTAGTTCAGCAAGCTCTGTGGCCTCTGCAGTTTCTTCAGCTTTGGTCACAACTCATGAAGGTTATCTGGCTTCATGTTAAAAATTTCCTCTATTTTAAGGGGAACTTCACTTTTATCAAATACAAAGCTCACAGTGTAGTTTTACCATTCTAATGCACCATTTCTGCTTTTAAACAATCCGATTCATAAATGGCACAAAAACAAAATTCCTCAGCAGCCTCAGATACATCTTCATCTCCAGAGCTTCTGTCATCAAAACCTGCCAATATGTATTTTCATTTACGCATTAGAAGCAGAACATCACTTCATAGTATCAGACACAGCAGGAATTTGAGTGCTGAATTGAGTGAAAATGAGCAATTTTGTACGTATCTAAGGGTAAATATTACACCAAAAGCTCTCTTCCCCTTCACCCTCTTCACTGTGGATAAACTGTTGGACTTTCCCAGAGGAAGAGCGTGCATGTGCACCCTGCAGCTCCGTAACAAAACAATTACACACAGCAGAAAACTCATGTCAGCGCTCTGTTTAGAATGAGCCTTACATCTCTGATAATTGACGGGACTAAGTGTTTTGTGGACTAAGAGGTTTGTGCTGTTTTCCTCCATGTGAATGTCGACTTCTGAATTGCACGTAAATAATGAATGCTTAACTGTTTCCAGGGCGAGTGCTGACCAAGTGGTTTCGATCCAGCTCCATGTCGGAGCAGTTCTCCCTCTCCCAGGAGCTGGAGGACTTGGAGCTGGGTGAGTCTCCCAGTGACCCGAGGCCTTCTGACATTACCCGCTTTTCTGTCCTGTCGAACGACAGCGGCATTGAAAGAGACCTACCCCCCAGCGCTGATCCCTCCCTATCGTCTTCTCTGGACTCTGCCAGCTTGAGCGCATCATTGGAACAATGCAAAAGGTAAATCTAAAACCTGTTATTTTGTATAAATTAAAGGCCAGCAGTCTCTATAGTACATTTACTACATTATTTCAAAATGATGATTTTGAGCTTTTTTTCTTCCCAGTGAGCAAGATCCATCAAAGCTGTCACGGCGTGGATGCATGAAGATGAAGCCTTCTGCTAAAGACAATATGTTGCTGATGCAAGACACCCTGGAGGAACACGCGAGCCTCGGTGGAGGAGGAACTGGAGGGAGAGGGGTAGGAAGAGGGGCCCCTCTGCAGAGGAGGACAGGAAGCACCATGCTGCAGAACCCTTTCCACAAGCAGCAGAGACACTTTACTGCCAGGATAGTCGCCATGGGGGACGACAGGGTACTTGGACGCCTGGCTAAGGCATACTTCTTCTTCAGGTGAGGGAATAAACATGTCACAAGCAGCTGGAGATTTGTGTGTGAATTGAGTGATATAACATTTATATGCCTTTACTAATAATAACTACAATATAGAAATCAGCTACTTCAACCAAACTGGTATGTCAGGTTTCGATGCTAACAGTACTTCTCCTGTTGCTGGGATCGTCACGTTGCTTGATTGGGCGTGCAGACACTCATGTTTCTATGGTTTGTCTTTGCAGGAAAAGGGAAGCACGGAGGCTTTTTCTTACAATGAAAGTCAACCTCCAGTTTTACTACATCCCTGTTTGCAGGCCTACGACCACCATCTCCCCCGTCAAGGTAAGCCAACTTCCTCTTATCAAGACACCGCCAACGTGTGACTGTGTAAAAGTCCCCACACCTCTTATGAAAGCAGGATAAAGGGCCTTTGTTGTTTCCATAGATTGCTGACTGGCTGCAGTATAGGTCATAAAGCCCGCCTCCTCCATGTTAACAGATGGGACATGAGTCAAACTATAAAATCAAAATACACGTCAAATACATTTTTCTCAAACATGGTTTCTGTCATTATAGCTAGTAATTATCATGCTGATTAACGTCCAAGTGTTCATTTTTCCGTCAAGTTTTAATTAGTTATTTTATGCTGCAAAAAGGATGATTGACAGCTCTGTTGACAAATACGGCTCCTGCAGCCAATTATTTCCGGATTAGCAGAGTGGAGAACGATCGGTGAGAGTAAGCGTAACTAAACAATCACTACAGTCATTGAAGTTTCCATATCTGTGAACGTCTGCTTCAGACCAACACAGAGAAGCTGTTCTGCTGTTTAATACGCCGACGTGCGGGATCCTTGCTGCTTTTTCTATAAGTTAAGTGGCTACGGCCGCTGATCTCTACTGCACAGTCTCTGGCTCCAAATGACATCATCATTACAAGATGGCAGCGCCTATCACGGGGGAGTTTGGCATCACTTTTGTACAATGAGAGCAAATGGATTATTACATGATTACAATGTGTCATAGTTTCTTTATTTAAGTAATAATGGAGTGACGCTGCGTAGGAAAACAATCACCTTTCTGTCATTAATTCATCAGTCATTTAAAACATTTTACATATAGTATGTAAAAAACAAAATATATACATTTGCTTTGCTGTTTGCATGTTATTGAAAGCCAAGTTCATGATGATAGACATGTTAGCCAAAACCTGCATTCATGATGGTTTGTCCTGAACAGAATTCCAGTTCTAGAATCAAAGAAGGCACATACGTCTTCATTTGGTTTCACTCTCATGTTCCTTTTTTTTTTTATAGGAAAACCTCCCAGAACCCAGGGGAAATCCCTGCGCTCTCGGTTCCTACTTGAGCATGGTGGACCCGTGGTACAACTCTAACATCAGGGGTTTAGGCTGCATGATCCCCAGACTGGCAGAGATGGTACGATACAATGCAATGCAATACAATCTCAAGAAAAATCCCTCTCTTATCACCGCAGTCCTATATTTTACATGTATTTAAAAGTAATTGTTTGTGTTCGAGTGGCATCATTAGAGAGAAAAACCACGTTGATTACTTTAGTTTGAATACTTAGTGAACGGGGCGACTGTTCTCTGCATTAGTTGAAACACAGGAAGTTGCATAACATGTTTTACTGTGAGGAAAATAAATATGTTGGTTTCCCTGAAACCACAGTTAGAGTGCGCTGAACCGAAAGACATCTTGACACTGCACTGACTCTGAGCCCTTTACAGGAAACACCCAATGCAAAGTTATAAGTGGTAAATCTAATATATAATATATAAATCTAATATTATAAGATATAAATGGTAAAACAGTCAAGGGTTCGATGTTGAGGTTTAGAATGATGTAAAAAGTGTTGAGCGCTCTGAGTCCTGCTCTTACTTTATTTCCTCTCGATACTCGACTACATTCAATTTGTCAAAATCACTGGAAGAAAATATAAAAAAGTGTTTTTGCTAAATTTGAAGTCACCTTAAAATGACAGCAGAGTAAACTTTGTTGCTGAAGGGACTCTCTGCTGTTTCTTGACAACAGGCAAATAACCAGCCACAGCTGCGTTACCTGGCAGGCAACTGACCTTTCAATGACTCATCATGTTACCTGATAAGACCAAACTGTGACCAAAATAAGTCTGCAGTTACCGCCTCGAGCAGACAGCCAGGTTAACTTCTTTAATCTTCTCTAGAAACAGACAAACCCCGGGCGGCCGAAAGACCCCTTCGTGTCTGATGTCATCTCCTACTACGTTCGAACCGGCCAGCAGCCTGTCTACTTCACCATCTACTTTGTTAAGGTACTACGATGCACTTTTTAATGGGGCTTAAAGGTTTTGATATGAAAAAAAAAACAATATTACATTCACATTCTTCAAATCTTTTTTAATTTTTAAAGCTGTTTGTTCTTTCCCATTAGATCACGTTCACCAGCATAACAAGGGAGCCCGTGGAAGACGTGTTTCTTACCCATCTAGAAATCGAGTTTCCTGAGTTCAGGCAGATCTTACCACCGACGAAAGGTGAATTGCGTGTACATTTTCGTCCTATTTGGGTTTATATGTGGGAAGATTTGCATGTCTGTGCACAACCAAGTTTGACGTCATACTTGTGTCTTTATCAGATAAACAGAGGAAAAGTTCGGGGGAGGCATGCGGAGCTGTTGTCTCAATGAATTACAGAAGGGTGAGTTATTTATTTTGGTAGGTTGTTTCCTTATTCGACTACTATCTTGAGTGGTATCTCTGTAGCCAAATGCTTTTTCAATAACTAGTTAAATGGCTCGGACATTTTCATTTCAGATTGTGTTTTCTGTATAAATATATATGCTTTGTTTCTGGGTGCGTATTTCTTTGCGCATGTGTATCCAGGTAACATTAAGTGGCCGAGACGTTGACAAAGGACTCTCGGTCAGGACATCAGGTGCTCAGATCAACGCTATTCCCTCCAATGAAGCAGAAGGTTCAGTATTTTCTCAAACACTCATCACAACTAACGTCTATAACTCCACGCCATTCTGTAACTCTCATGCTCCCTTTATTTATTTTCTCTCAGATCTGAACTGTTTGACACTCACACTGAACGAATCTCCAACAAAGTCTAAAAACAACATTGTGGTGAGTCTAAGCAATACATCCGAGTGCACAAATCTCTGGTGAATTATCTTTACAACAACTCATAATATCTCTCAGTTTCTACATTAAACCTATTTATGATTTCATTTTTAAATTCAGCCAAAGATTCGGACCAACAACATTAAGATTCGCACTTTGGAGAGCCGATCTTTCACTCTTACGCTGGACAGAGACAGTCGCAGGACCTACAAAGACGTGCAGAGGTAAGAGTCGAGCCTCAGCTGTTCTGTTAGTGGATTTTTTATTCAAGGTTAAATAAAGATATGGTGCATCATTAAAAATGTTTCACAACAACCAACCGAACTGATGACTGTCTTTTGAACATGTTTGTGTCGTAGCATTGAGGTCTCTCCCTGTCTCGATCCCGGATACTGCGTCCAGAAAACCATGAGGTCCAAATTAAAGTTGGGAAAAGACAAAGACGCCGGACTGAGTAAATACATGAACAAAGGACTTCCACTGCCAATCAACACATTCGCCGGCATCATCACCTGACGTGACGGAAAAACCCTGCAGAGAATCGAGACAATGCCGACCATGACGCTGTGTGTTTGATGGTCAAAATGATTGCTGCTTCTGTAAAATCAGAAGACCACTCGGACACATAAAAGGAGATACGGGAATCACCTCCGAGTCCCACTGAGCTGCTCCCGAAACCTGCATGTTTCAGTTCTCTCAGTAGGGACTTACTAGCATGTGTGTTTTTGTGTGGCAAATGCAACACATGCCGTACCGTACCTTTTACGGAAACAGGAACAAAGTATCCTCACACTGAAGGGATGATAAGACTTTTCATGAGTGAACTTCAGTGTTTACTTGAAGACAATAATTTTATATATGCAGGTTGTAATAATGCCAAAGAACAACACTGCCTGTGACACTGGAAAGACGAGAGGTAGTGGGAACAATAAGCAACGATATGTATCCGAAGATCCGGAAACAAGTGGATCATTTAAGATGTGACATTATCTTAAAAAAATCTGCAACGTGAGAATCAGATTTGAAGGGATTCTACTTCGTAGACACACTACCTTTTCACTGCCTCCTTGACACACACACACACACACACACACACACACGTACAGTTTACACAAAATATTGCAGACAGACTCATCTGGCGGGTCAGCTATTAAAATGTGACAAGTGTTGACTGTTCACAGGTCACTGGTGCTCTGCCAAATCAAACAAATGCCTTGTTATTCCTGTACCTGTTTCAGAATGCAGGCTGTTATGAAAGAGCAAAAGATTGATGTTAGCTTCCGCTTTGGTGTTTGGCGTCTTTCTGGAAAGTGTCTGTGACCACACCAGGGAATGATTACAGAACGAAAGCAGCCTGTGTGTTTTACTTTATCGCACAGAAATGTTGACCTTTCGCAGGCTGCGCTACAGAAAGTAACAGCTAGCCCGCTGTGTTTTCACCAGATGTGTTACATTCAGAGCAAAACTTGGGGACAATCAAAAGTGAAACTTTGCACATGTTTCAGTAAACATCTTAAATCTATCAACACTGAGGTGTGAAAATCACCTCTGACAGTGTTGCGTGTTACAGTAAGGAATTATAAACTGAATCTATTTGCACTAAAACTGCATGTTATTAAAGCATATCCTTGTGGGAGTGGAGCTACAGTGTGACAACTGTGTACAGCATGCAAAGCGACTTAACGACGGCTTGTTTCAGTTTCAAAGACCAAGGCGTTGCTTCTTCAGGCGCAGGAATGAAACCAGGTTATAAATGTCAGCCGCCTCAGGAAGTGGAAGTGACACGTTATTGGGTGCTCAAAATATAATCGTGTGAGTGTGTGTGTGTGTCTGTTGGCCTGGCAGGGTGAAATCATGAGTTAAAAATTCATGATACAATTTGCACATTCTTTTCATGTCATGTAAAGGGGATGCCATTAAAATCAAAATGTAACTGTAAATAAATATTTTTGTTTTTTAATGTGGTGTTTGTACTTCATAGCAAATGCACATGTAAACTCTCACGCTGTAAGTGCCACTATTGCCCACCAGGTGGCTCTGTTTACCTGTTTATCTGGCCAGCTTGAGCACTGGTTGACACATCAGGGAGGGTCTTGCACACTGTACGCACACACCGACACCTGCCACAGCTGGTGGGGGCTGCTCGAGCATCTCTCCTCTCTGCCTCTACAGGTTGGTGACTGACTTACTGGCGATGACTCAATGACCAACAGCAGCAAACTGGACCCTCCCCTGTAGGTTTTCCCTTGCTGTTTCCACGGCCGCTGCAGCTGGACGCGTGGGGGAGAGAAGAAGAGGAGAGGAACAGCTGTCGGACCGATGGAGAGGAAGCAAGCATCTCCTCATCAGTACGGATCACTGGAGCGCACTGAATGGAGCAGAGACGCCGACAAACCAGGTTCACTTATAAACACACAGCGTTATTATTAGCTGTTTAAAGAGTTTAAAGTGAGCTTTCTGCCTATATTTTATATCTCCGATATCACTATCACTTTAAAATGTGCCACTGTATCTCGTGTTCTTTTTACATGTACTGGGAGTTATAATGTGTGATTTCAATCTGTTCTAACTCTCTTTATTCTAAAATATAATCTATGGCATTACCACAATGTCTCTGAAAGTCTTCATAGGTTTCAGCTCCACTAAAATGTATAGCATGACTACAGTAGTTTGTATAGTGTTTTAGTTTCACAGCTGGGTCATTTGTATGCTTGCTTGATTGAACCAATCAATGTGTCTGATGTGCCAGTGTGTATGTGTGTGTGATTATGACACATTCAGAGTGCCAACCGGTTAATTAGGGATTGCTTGTCCAATTAGAGACAAAAGCCCTGTCACCAGTTGGGGAAAAAGCAGTTAAGGCTTGGGTTGGGCGAGTTAGGGATTTTCCAGGACAAGAATGAGTCTATGTGAAATTTATGTCCACACAAGCGACTTAAAATGTATGTATGTGTGTGCTTAGTTTTCTATGAATCGTTTGCTACATTAAAGCATTAAAATAAGGCCAAAATTACGCCTTCCTTTTTGTCAAAACCTCAAAGAAATTCAATGAACCTGTGAAAAAAGAAAGCAGTGTATCCTCTGGAACCAGTGTTGACATTTTTCCTGAAAAACAAAGTGCAACGTTCATGTTTCATCAAAGTTGTTGCTGAAGTTTCTCATGTTCATTGATATCCTACATCAGAACTGTGTGATTTATGCTTACGACAGCATTATTCTATCAGACGGTGTGATCAGTCACGTGAGACGTCTGGAAAGCTTTGCGGATTAAGCTCTCGTAAATTTTCCTTTATTCCCGTCACTCCTCCTTCCCATATTTCCCACCTCTTGTCCTCCCTTTCTTCTCTCCCCTCCTACTCTCTCCTCCACCTCTGCCTCTTGGCCTATAATCAAGCTGATCTTTCTGTCATTGCGCCGTTCCCCCTCATTAAAGCACATTGTAGCAGTGAGTAGGAGAGGGATGGGACTGTAAACTCTGCTCATGATGCGACTTTGCATCTCCAGGGGTTAAGATAAAGAGAAGGGAGAGACATGGTGAGGAAATGACGGAGAGCAAAGGGAGATGTAACCCCAGCTGTAAGGGAGGAAAGAAGCGGAAAAAGTGTGAAGTAGGGAGCGTTCAGAGAGGTCTGGTGATGAGTCATAACTGCACAGTGGCAGAATAACCTGTCATAGAGAGCCTCTGCAGCACAACGTGGTGTCTCTTACAATGAAAGAATACACAACTCTTCATGTTGTGTGTCTTTATCTGACCCCACCTCATACGGTGTTTCAGTCAGCTACATGGGAATCCCCAGTTGGAGGTATTACAGCTTGTCTTACTGGCTACCTTGAGTTATTGGCAGGTGATGAATAAACAGTGTCTTTGGAGGTAGTTGCTGAGATAGGTCTTAGTTTTGAAGACTTTCACAAACTGTGAAATTATCACTAATTTACTGGCAACTATTCTCCAATAATTGCGGTATTTCACATTATGTTAAAATGACTGTAAATTGTACCATAGTATTTTTTTAACAAACCGGAAAAATGAAGAACATTATAGTGTTATTTACACTGTTTTGCATACTTTTAAATTATGTACAGTGTTACAAATGTACTGTAATGTAATTACTCTTGTACAAAAGTAATTTAAATTACAGTGCTACTGTTTAACAACAGTATACATTACTGTTTTACAATGAAATACTATTTTATGTTAAACTATATTATTAAGCTGTTGATGTGAAAAAGAACAAGGACAATTTAGTAAGTACTTACAGGCTGAACTGCCGGTGTGACTGTCATGAAGTCATAAAAGCACAATTGAAACTAATGCCATTAACGAGGACTCCCTTCCAGCAATTACTTAGTGATTTGTTAAATCTGTGACGACTGTGTGCTGTGAAGTCCATTCCTTTCAGTAAGCAACTCAACTTGTATTTTGTCAACAACACATTCAAACTGGGCCCCTCCTCCTGGGCTCTTCGTCACCAGAGAACACGGCCACCCCGCCGAGCTAACACCGACAGCATCACGGTTAGCTTTGCACTAGCTGTTGATGTAAAATAACAAAAAGGATAATTTAGTAAGTACTTAGTTGCTGAACTGCAGATGTGACTATGTCACTAATTCAAAAGCACAGGTGACACCAATGCCATTAATGAGGACTCCTTCCAGCAATCAATTAGTAATTAGTTACACCTGTGACAAGTGTGAAAATAGACTGTTAGTCAAGTCCATTCATTTTAGTAAGCAATTCACCTTGATATAGTTCAGGTGAGGCAAATGACAAGTGAAGTTATTGTCATTTCAACAATATACAGGTACAAAATGTTTTCTCTCCAGGACCACGATGCTACATAAAAGAAGGAGAAGCAAAAGGTGACATATAGTGCAGTTAAAAAAGTGGCACAGGTAGTGTAAACACAGACCAGTCGGCTGATCTACACAGTAAATGTAGCTAGCATATATATATATACATACAGTATACACAGTGCAAATATTGCAATTAATAGACCTTACAAAAAACGTATTTGAAAAGTTTGGTTTTTTTGCATTTTGCATAAGATGAAATAATTTACTCACTTAGGTTCCTTCTGATGTTCCACACATCTTTTCAGTTTTAGGTTTTTTTTAAGCAAAAAAAAAAGTGAGTTAGAGGAGAATTGACACTGTCTGTGCAGTAAGGACTGAACTACAACAGGGAGGCAGCTAACCTTAATTAGCAAAAGAAGTGTTAGCATGTAACGATGATGGAACATGGTAGCTGTACTTTTGAACCTTGGACACATTCAGGCTAGCTGTTTGCCTCTTCTTCTGGACTTTATCTTGAATTGAAACGTTCCGCTTACAGTCCATGTTTTTATATTTGTAATCCCATTAATGCTGTAGTTACATGTTTGCTGCCACAGTTCACTTCTTCTCAGACGCCAAGGTTGTGTTGACGCCACACTGACGTCAGCCATATTTGTCATAGAAACGGAGTAGAGCGTCTGCGTGTGAAGATGTCTGTCTGTACTTCAGGATCCCTTTTTGTCTGTCACACAAAGCCGAGTGCAGATGTACCAGCCCCTCATACAAAGCTTTACCGCCAGCGGAGATGTGAGTCCATGTAAACTGGCAATAATCACCAGGCACGCTTTATGCTTCCCATGGTGCTCTCACTGCTACCCTGAGGTCATACAATCCAAGTTTCAATTATTATGATGCACTTCTCCTCTGTTCACGCTATAGAAGACGTGTCTTCACAGCACTTTGAACCTGCTGAGCTCCTCCCTCAGGCTAAATGTGACTAGAATACAGATATTACATGCTAGAGCTAAACTAAGCAATGCTGTGTGTATATTAAGAGGATTTAAGGGCCCAGGAGGAGGCGGGGACCTGGTGTCAGTGGTTTCTTCCTGGTAATGTCCGTCTTAGCTCCTATGTTGTGCGGCTCTCTGCAGGGGAGTGACAGATATCCAGAACTGCTACTGTGCTAATGTAACGATTCGTGAGCAGACAGTGGTTATTAAGTCAATGATGTCCTTGCAGGCCTTCAAAAGGGTTAACAGGGCTTGGATCTCAGGCTAGATTAAATGTATTTAGCCTGAGGTGGTTGCAGTTCAGTGTTTGATATGCTGGTGAATGTGCTCCTAGTGCAGCTGGTGACTTTGGCTGTGTGAAAGGCTTTGATGTCCTCATACACCACTCAGACGTTCCCGGGGACCTCGGGATTAATTAATTGTAAATGGTCGTAGATAGTGTCATGAGATATTCAGCAAACATAATGCGATTTTATATTATTTGCTTCATTTTAA